>NC_136261.1:338598307-339198307 GCF_964187855.1 Myxine glutinosa
CTTGGTTAACGTATATCTACGGACAAGAGCTGCACTTTATTTTAGTAAGTGACTGGGAAAGTTTGTTTTAAAAGGTGCCAGCGGAGTTGTTTAGAGTTATGGAGGTCACAACTCGCTGGAACCTCTTTGTTTATGTTTGGCTGACTTACATTGACTAGTTTATGGGAAAAAGGGGACTGAAAATGCTTTGATTTTTTCGTGGATTGCCCATTGGGCATGTTTAGGATTTAATAGAGTGGTGGAGTTCTGTGGAATATGATGACGTTGTCTTATGGACACTTTGTGAGTGACTAGACACGTGCCTGGAAGGGGAAATTGTATTCATAACTCATGTGGGTTGTGTCTGAAGAAAAGGTTTAAAGTAAGTGAGAAGAATGTCGTGGAAAGTGCGAAGATGATAAATGGAAAGTCAAATTAGATGGATCATTTGTCAATGACAAGTGACTTTGCAAGGTTTGCTAAGAAAGGGAGGGGAAAAGATTATAAAAGTTGATGGAAAAGACGGGAAATAAAGAAAAGTGGTTAGTTATGGACTGTTGTTTTGTGATAAGAAGGTGATTGGGGGCTGGTGAAGATTGGATCACGGCTCTGCAGACCAGGTGAACAGAACTCCACCAGGAGTGGGTATATGGGAATCACACCAATTAAAAAAGATTGTCATGTGGACCGCAAGGCTAACCCCGCTCTTGCAGGGAAATGCTTTTGGGAGGCTAGTTATTTTTCAGATAATTTTTCCAGTGGGTTTATACTGATGTGAAATTCGCGTATCTAGGAAGGAAAGGAAAAAATTGTCCAGGTATTGATAGGATAACAGTGAAATTTTGAAATGAAGTGAAGGATAACAGTGAAGAGTTAGTGTGTTCGTTGCGATTTTTGGGAATGGCAGGGTACTGTCGTACATGGATGATGGACCGACTGCGGAAAACGCCAGTAAGGCGTCGATACAATGTTGAATACCGAACGGTCCATGTGTTGGACAACAATGAAGGGTTCATAATTAATTTGGCACCTCAAGACAGACGTTCCGACATCCGCACCTACAGAGTTCGATGTAATACAATTACAAGCCGCGGCCTCAAACGTAGAACAGCAAAAATTGGATTAAATTGGGAGCTCAACGCCCCGCAGAAGGACAAATGTGGACGATTAATGACAAACCCGTGGCACCGCGAGCTTTATTGCCATGGTTGGCACGCATGGCGCATCCAAATGGCCATGTGTGCCATAGGGGGGTGATGAGGCAGGTCACTTCCACCTGGGCAGCACCAGGCCTTTCGACTGTGGTTACCATGGTCTGTCGCTCGTGCGCTATATGTCAACGGCATCAGCCAACAACGGATATGGCAGCACTTGAATTACTTATCATGGATGACATGTTTTTTTAAAGTTTTGCATAGATGACATGTTTTCACCCGTAAGACTGCGCTCGAACCAAGATGGACGGGGCCACCAAGTTCTTCTGATCACACCAACAGCGGTGTTTTGTGAGGGCAAGTCGTCCTGGGTACATGCCACACATTGTAAGTTGGCCATACCCACAAACACAGACACCTCAAACGCACCACCACAGATCGAGGATGCTGCACCACCGCCTGTTAGGGGTGGCAATCACATTTAGTTTAATATACCGCTTCAGGCTAAAACAGGTGTCTGCAACAGGTGCATGGGATGCTAAAAGAGGACATTGGATTGACTTTAAATTGAAATGAAAATTGAAAGGGTGGATTAGGAAAATGAGTTTGTTCAAATAATCGTGGCATCTGTGGGATGCAACAATTTTGTGCCAGAATAGTGTAGGGGAGCCGTCATCTGGGAAGCGTCGTTAAATGGCAGTAGGTTTAGACAGGTATTGAAAGGGTTCGTGCAATGTCATTTTGGGGCTTATGGCTCGCCATTGTCTGTCTGCCAGTTATGGTGGGCAGAGGGAGAGAAAAGGGAGGCCCCCTTGTAATAACCATAGATGACCAAGCCCAGCATAACGTAACCAAGCTAACCATATCTTGGGGGACACCAAGCGCCACCCGCGTTGAGATCAGTAAATGCATGGCCTCGGCCCTTATCCCACCCCATGGAGTAATGTTTATTTGCGGAAATAAAGCATATCCATACCTACCCGAACAGTGGGGAGGGACTTGTTATCTGGGATCCATTTTTCCCAAGGTAAATTTGGTAAATCATGTATTATTAAATGTAGGGAAGATGATTAAAAGGAAGGAATTTTCGGAAATTGGTGAAAGTAAATATGGCATTTGAATTTCCAGACACGACACAGGAAATGCGGCTATGAATAAGCCAACCATCTGAGAGATAAGGTAACTAAATGCCAATTAGTGGGACGGGGGGCTAGGAATTGATCATGGTGTGTGTAAGAAAGTATTTTTCAGGATGGACGATGAAGAAATCGCCGTTGGAAAACCATGATCTTGACCACAGAGGCCGTCAATCTGAATGGGTCCTTCAACAAGGCAGATGTGACCAGCGCTTCAGAATTTTGTATTAAATTTTGTGATGATGACTGTGATACTTGTGTTAATCCCATGTGGGAACTGGCTACTGGCTGATGCCTGCATCGATGCTTGTGATGATTGTGATACTTGTGTGGAAAACCCCTTGCGTGTGCTGGCTAGCGCCTCTTATGTATTATGAATGACTGGCAAATAGATAGTCTCGCATTAGTAATGGAACGAATTGGAAACGAAACCTGAATCGCAGAACTACAATTGGAAAACGAATTAATGCATATGCGAACGATGGTGATGCAGAATCAAGTGGTTTTGGATATGTTGTTGGCAGAAAAGGAAGGAGTATATGGGGTAATCGATGAACCTATTTGATGCTTGGGATTCTGATAATGATTATGATTTTAGTTGGGATGATTTAACCTGTGATTTAGAAAGTGTAGGTTCTTTTAAAAGTCATTGCTATTATACCAGCAGTAAGGAGCGGATGGCAAAACATGTATCCGGAAGAACCACCCTCACCACCACTTACACCACCCAGCAATCACATGTACAAGGCTTGATGGCATTTAACGTCGATTGTTTGCCCTGATTCGCGAGGACCTCACTTGCATAAAGAGGGCCCCTTAATCTGGCTGGCAACTGGGTCGCACCTATGCCGCAGCGAGGGTGGATTCGGAATCTGGCGGGCGGCAGCAATCTCTTAAACCAGGCGCCGTCGTCGCGAATCATGGCTAACAATTTATGCGTTGAATGTTAGACGACCAGTTAGGGCCGGTATCTCTCTTTGAGCATACGTGACGCTATGTCGTGCCTGGCATGTAACTAATTGATGAATTTGGTGTCTTTCCAAGGAGTTGTCTTGTAAAGACAAAGGAAGGAACTGTCAGCCATTAGGGTTTTAGCCCCATGACTCAATTGATCATAACATCTGAAATTATATATCGTGCTTCTAAAAACTGATTTGAACTCAACTGCAGGCAGAGGTGAGTGGACAAAATGTGGTTTCGAGGCTCGACGTGCAGGGTGGATCCTTAGCCCAATAAACAAGTCCTTGAATTATGTGCCAAACAGTAGATAAAATGTTCGCGACCCACGTACAGGAAAAGATGTCATCCAAACGCCTCCTTCACAAAGGGAATAATTAATTATATATCTTCGTAGTGTTTAGTATGTCTCCTAAACCAAGGACGTATCCAATCTTCATCTACCATTTAGCCTAGTGTATAAGAATATTTACTTCGGCCTGCGCTCGGGTCTGATATGTTTAGATAGATAGCCAAAAAAAGCGTAGCCTATCATTATGCTTACATCTTGTTGTCTAAATTTGACCTTCTGTAGGACGGGACAATGGGAGATGTTGTCCTTATGGCCTTGTAGTGCTATGTCTTTAGCGCAGATTCTTGTCTAATATTTTGCTATAAATGAAATGCCTTTCCACTTATTTTTTAGCGAGTGTCTTGAGGAATTGCCCGCTGCGTGTAGGCGGCGCATTCTCGAGCGTCGCTCCACACGTGTGTATATAATCGATTTTATTAAACATTGTTGTTCTTCTTCCTCTGATTCTTCTTCTTCTTCCTTCCCTTGAGGTCTTCGATCACGAACGTAGAGCAGCAACGAAGGCTGGAAAGGGTGGAAATGCGAATGGTTCGATGGATGTGCGGAGTATCGTTGAGAGAGAGGAAGACAAATGATGAATTGCGAAAGATGATGGGAATATTGCCTGTGATTGATGCTGTGAAGAGGAACAGGTTGAGATGGTTTGGTCATGTATTGAGGAAGGATGAAAGTGACTGGTTGAGAAGAGTGATGGAAGTTAATGTAGAAGGAAGTAGAGGACAGGGAAGACCGAGAAAGACTTGGCTAAAGATGGTGGAAGAAGAAATGCGGGCAAGGGGGTTAACAAGGAGAGATGCAGAAAATAGGGCAAAATGGAGAAGATTGTCATGGGGACCGCAAGGCTAACCCCCGCTCTAGCAGGGAACATGGCCTTAAAATGCATGTTGTTGTGTATATATATATATATATATATATATATATATATATATATATATATATATATATATATATATATATATATACATATATATATATACATATATATACATATATATATATATATATACATATATATATATATACATATATATATATACATATATATATATATATATATATACATATATATATATACATATATATATATATATATATATATATATATATATATATATATATATATATACACATATATATATATATATATATATATATATATATATATATATATATATATATATATATATATACACATATATATATATATATATATATATATATATATATATATATATATATATACACATATATATATATACATATATATATATATATATATATATATATATATATATATATATATATATATATATACATATATATACATATATATATACATATATATATATATATATATATATATATATACATATATATATATATATATATATATATACATATATATATATATATATATATATATATATATATATATATATATATATATATATATATATATATATATATAAATATATATTGTTGCGGATATGGGATTTGGCCTCCATCCATATCCGCTTGTAAATATTCCCCTATTTCCCCAACACTCCCCAACTATCCCCAATCCCCCATTCCCTAGTCCCATTGTCTGTAAACAACACTCTGTAGAACCGACCTTCCCCTTTTTCCCCCATTAAATGTCGTGCCCAGGTCCACCGCATCTCACGTAGACAACTATAGGACATCTTGCTAGTTATTCTTAGTCTATGTCAGTTAAGGACTCGTTTCCATTAATTCTGACTCTTCGTTGCACCAGAATGTGATTGTATGGCACCAGTAGTGAGTTTAGGACCTCCCAATACCTCCCCACAACCTCATCTCCGCATCCTCCCATCATCTCATGGAACAACAACAACTACAACCACAGCGGGGGCGGCGCGGCCGCGGCGCGGGGAGTGGGCGTCCTCACTCCGGCTTGGTTAGCCGCCATTGCCCATGTGCTCCGACGGGGTTACCACGAAGGGGCTGACTGTCAGCTCCTCGTCAAGGGCGGAGCCCGGTAACCCCCAGCACCCAATAAGAAGCGGCGGGCCGATTCCATCTGGGGCGGAGCTAACGAGCCGAGGGCGTGTCACTCCCCGCTGGATATACGCAGCCACTTACCGGAGGTGACGTCAGATGCGCCCCCAGCTTGGAGAGAGAAGTCGCCACCTCCGAGCGCTGAGAGACCTCCCTGCATCTTTTGGACCGTGCTTTATCCTGTCCCTGAGCCAAGGTGCACCTTGTGCTATCCATCGACTACCTGCCCTTCCTTGCCATCAATCCCTGTGTGAGTCAGTCTTGTCCCGTTTATCTGTGGTCTGTCGGGGCTAATATAAGACCGTGTTTAAGTGCCCACCTTCCTATGCTGTACCTCTTGTCCTTGTAATCTCAACGTTCTGCATACAAATATTATAACCTCCTCCGGAGGTCTTGAGAACTGTACCCCTGGTGTCGTGTCATTTAACCCAGCCGTTGTGTCCTTTCCTCAATTGATTTAGCATAGCGCGATTTGGCCAACGTTCGAGTGGAATCGGGTAAACTGTGCAGACGCGGTCATACCAAACCGCTCGGTAAACTAACATCCAACACCGCGTCTGTAACATTTGGTGTCGGGAAGTGGGATTCGATCCGGAGCGCGTTTCATGCGCTCAAAATTATAACGGCGAAATTTGATTGTGTTTTACAAAAAAAAAAAAAAAAAAAAACCCGAATTTTGAAAGTCGCGCTATGGCAGACCAAGACGGCTGGGTTCCGGTAGAGGAGAGTGAGGCAGGGTCGATCCAGGACCAAAATGAGGGACATGAGGAGAGCGAAGCAGTGAGGGTAGCAGACGCACAAAATGGCGCCTCACACATGGCCACGGCGACCGCGCCCGCGACCGTGGTAGCGCCGCTGGTGGATTCGAACCTTTTCCTCCTGCAAATGAGGGCCCTTATGGAACAAATGGGAGACCAAATTGTGGGAATGAGGGCTGATAGTGAGCGGTTGGGAAACCAAATGGGGGTAATGAGGGACGAAGCGAGGGGTACCAGTGAGGGGTTAGACAATAATTTTAAGGGATTAGACAAGAAATTTGGGAAGTTAGACAATAATTTTGAGGAGTTAGACAAGAAATTTGGGAAGTTAGACAATAATTTTGAGGGGTTAGACAACGGGATAAAAGAGGTGAGAAATGGGTTAATGGGGGTAGAAAACAGAATGGCCGCTCAAGAGAATCAAATGGAAGGGATGCAAAAGGGGTTAGAGGGGTTAGAAAACAGTATGGAAGGCAAATTGAGGAACATGAGGGACCAAGCGGAAAGGGAAGTTAAACAAATGGGGCAGCAGATAGAGGGGGTCAGAATGGGGGTAGAAACTAAACTGGATGCTCACAGGGAGGAAATTGAGCAGATGAGGGTGGCATCTGGGCAGGAGATGCAAGTGATGGGAGAGGAGATCAGAAGAGGGGTGAGTGAGGAGGTCGGAGGAGTGCGCGAGGAGGTGAGGCACTGTAAGGAGCACATGGAGAAGGAGGTGAGAAAGGGGACTGTAAAGTTACAAGGGGGCATAGAGAACCTGACGCAGGAAGTAGAACAACTGACAGAGGGACAAAAAGAACTAACGGACCAGGTAAAGAAGAACACAGCGGTATTAGGAGGGTTAAAGGCGACACAGAAAGAACTAAAAGATGACTTGATAGCGACGAAGAGGGAATGTCAGATGGTACGTGAGGGACTGACAACGAGGTTGGACGAGGTGACAGAGGTAATGGAGACGAAGGACCGGCAGGTGAGGATGCACATGGAAACGGTCAAGGTAGCCTTGGAGGACGAGCTTGAGGAGACGTACCGGGGAATAAAAGAGGTGAAGCAGAAATTAGAAGAAGTGGAAGAAGGGGTGAGCGAAATTAAGAAGCGACGGAGAGAGGATAAGAAAGAGATAAAAGAGGAGGTAAAAGAATTGGTCCAAAGTCTGTGTTTGGATCGTGATGATGTGCTCATTAACCGGATGAGGGATTCGCAGGTGATGGAGGAGAAGCGAAGAGGAAGAGGACCCGGTGTAAGTGGTGACCAATATGGTCGTGCGTATGATGCGCCAGGTGATTTAATGAGCTTGGGGGTCGAGATGGACCCGGGTGTTCGTGAGAGGCCATTGGTGAAGTGTGCGACAGGTCTGGTGTGCGAAAAAGGAGGTGTGCGAGGAAGTCCGACTCTGGGGTGTGTGAGGAAAAAGTGCGTGCCAAGGAGTGAGGGTGCTGGCGAGAGTGAGTCGGTCGTAGCGCGTGTGCGAGGGAGCACATGGAAGCGCGGTGTGGTAAGTGTTACAGAGGGTGTGACGGGAGAGTGTGCGCAAGAGTGTGCGCGAGAAAGGTGTGTGACGGACAGGTGCATGGGGAAAGAGTGCGCTGTCAAAGGCAAGGAAGAATGCACGCCTGTGGTGAGTGTTACAGAGGGTGTGACGGGAGAGTGTGTGCGAGAAAGATGTGTGACGGACAGGTGCATGGGGAAAGAGTGCGCTGTCAAAAGTAAGGAAGAATGCACACCTGTGGTGAGTGTTACAGAGGCTGTAACGGGAGAGTGTGCGCGAGAAAGGTGTGTAACGGACAGGTGCATGGGGAAAGAGTGCGCTGTCAAGAGTAAGGGTGAGTGCGTTGTCAAGAGTGGAGGTGAGAGTAGTGAGAGTGACAAGGAGCGTGAGTTGGTTGTGACAGGTGAGCGAGGATGTACACCTGGAATGGAAGGATGCACACCTGGAATGGTAGAGCGTGAGTGGGAATGCACGCTGGAATTGGTAGTGAGGCACGTGGTTGGGTGTGCGAGTGAGAGCACACCTGTGATTGTCACAGAGGAGGTGACCGAGGAGGGGGCGCGAAGAGGTGTGTTGGTGAGGTGTGCGAGCGACGAATGTGTGCCAAGGTGTTCGGTGGTCAGGTGTGTGACCAAGTCGGTGAGCGGAATGAGGGTACCTGGGTGTGTAAGGAAAGGTATGAGCAAGCAAGGGGTAGCGTATGCATGTAAGCGTCCAGGTGAGGCATCGACGATAACCGGGTTAGAGGTTAGGTCGACTTTTAGCCGAAGCGGGCCCTCGGTGCGTGCCGGGCTTCGCGTGCCGCGAGAACCAGCGGGGATCCGAGCCACGGCGGGTTCGAAAGGACCGCCGTGCGCGATCCACGCTGGGCCTCGCGTGGAACGGCCGCGTCCGGGCTCCACTAGGCGGAGCGGGCAGCCCGATAGGAAGGGTCGTCATGGCGACCACTTTCTATTGAGACGTGCCGGCAGGTCGAGATCGGGACATTGGATGGCTCCACACCGAGGTGGTGCGTGGGATCTCGGGCCGGGTAAGCCCCCCGTCCCTGCCCCGAATGCGGGACGTATCCAGCCGCTGGCACCAAACAACCCGCATTCATGGCTTGGCTGCACGCAGCCGAGCTTTAGAGGTAAATTGGCGCACCGAGAGGCATTAGTAAGTAGACTGTAATGATGAGGTTAGTGTTTTGGACCCAAAATTAGAAAAAAACAAAATTTGATGATTGGCAAAGGATTGGCAGTAATGATTGGCAGATGATGGGCAGTGATTGGCAAATTTTTGATTTCTTGAAATTTGATGTGCAAAATTGGTAGTGAGCAATGGGCCCGGTGGGTAAGTGTGGCATCCCTGCCACCCTTCCCATGTGGGGGCAAAGGAGCTATAGATTATGGGGTGTATGGCAGTGAAAACTAGCCCGGGTGGGTTAGGATATTGATAGGGCCCTAGAAGATGACAGTAGGTAACGTTAAGGTTAGTTAGTGACTGATACCTGTAGTGGGGACGCAGGTAGATTAGTGTGGATGATAATGACGAGGGAGCGCAATAGTTTAAAGGGACGACTGGGAAGCGCAAGTCTCAGAGGGGAGTAGTTAGATGAGATGATGCTGTGTGAGAACTGGACAGGTGTGTGGAGCAGTGTGTGAGTAGTGAGTGTTGTGGATCAGCGCGAATGCGCTTGGGGAGAGAAGGGTGCAGGCGGCACCAAGAGTGAGAGCACAGGTGTGCAAGTACAGGTGTGTGGAGAGAGTTGGAGTAAATGGTACGGAGTGGTGTGCATGGTGCGAAGGTGTGAATGGGGGAAGAGTGGACACCCATCACGGATACCCGGGGCGGGTAGTGTAAGTGTTAGGTAGAGGGTATAGGTAAATTGTGGTTGGATATTGGCATTTGTGGTGCGGTTGCAGAATGGTATTGCGGATGGGTGCATTAGTGTTGTGGAAATGGCTGGGCGTGTAGCCTGTTAGTGTGTGTAGTTGGTTGGGCACTCCACCACTGTGAGGATGTCAGCCAGGTGAGGCCGCAGGTGGGCTCTGGGAGCCGGTAGAGTTGTGGATGGGGCCCGAGGATCCGGAGGACGGACCCGGGTAGCCCAGTGCCAGAGAGGGCACCGAGTGGGGAGAGCGCCAGGGGGCCTTCCCCAGGTAGATAGGTTAGGGTAAGGAGCAGGTAAGCTCGGAGGCAACTGCAGTGGTGGAGGTGTGCAGGTGGGTAGACCGGCTAGGAGAGCTACACGTCGCAGCCCAGAAATTGTGCGAGGGCACCGAGAGATGAATCGGGGGAGTGAGACCCCAAATTGAAAAGCACCACAGTTTGGTCAATGGGAATTGGTTTTTAGAACCCATAGTGTAAGAGGGCCAATGGATTGGCAGGGAAAGACCCCGGGTAATGTAAAGTTGTTAAAGTCATTTAGGAAATAGTTAGGATTGATGAACCTGTCGCACCATACGCAGCCACTTACCTGAGGTGATGATGATGACTCCACACCTGTGTTTTCTTTGTTCTGTGAGCAGGAAATGAGAATTGCTGTGTGGATTGGTGAGACGCATCACGATGTGGATGAGACGTTGGGGTAATTCCATCTCTCCCTCCTTAGGAGGGACTGATGATGAATTGGTGATGGCAAATTTTCATGTTGAATTGGAGATGGCAAATTTTGATGAGAGTTGAAAATGGCAAATTTGATTGGTTAGGAGGGAGAGAAGACGAATTTGGTTTATGGGAGGAACGGGGAAGACAGTAGGGACGTTTGTTGATTAGTAAAGTAGATGTTTATGGGTAGTGTTGTGTTTTGTGGATACAGTAAGGGGTAAGGGAGGGGCAATGTAGGTTACCTGGTGGGGGGAGGGGCGTACGGTAGGAACGTACCTGTCTCACCTGGTTCCCATGTGCCCCTAGTGTGCATTACCTAATGTTGCGTGCACTTTTGCGCCCTTACCACCTTACTCACTTGTCTTCTTCTTTTGTCTCCCACCTCCGAGGATCTGGCTTTGGGGCAGAGAGAGAGGAGAGAGAGGTGCTGGCTCCGCAGTTGTGGGCCTGCACTTTCGCTGCTTGCTGCCGGGATCGATACACCATATGGACCGCAATGTTTGTGGCCGCCCACCATGGACCGCAGTCTTTTGCGGGCAAGCACCACCCGTTGATGGACCTATTGGTCAACGTGGCACCGATGCCATACAGGTGAACCACTAATAGTTGGCCCCCTGACGGCCACAATTTAGAAATGGACGCGGTTGGCGCCTTTCTTTATTTTTGAAGGAAGCCAGAACACCAAGTGCACCACACGAAGGCAAGACCAGCGGCAGAACATCGGCCGGCTGCGACACCACCGGTGACTATAAACACTTTATTGGTGCACCGGATGGTGCTGACTGTACATGATGGGGTGGTGCTTTTGGTGCTTGGATGGGGTGCTCTGCACATTATTAAAGGCCGTAAGGCCACAGAGCACTCGTGGGTTGGTGTATCGATGCTGGCATGCGTGCTCTCTCCATGCATAACATCTGCATGTGTTCCTCCAAAAACAGGTCCTGGATCGTAGTGTAAATATCAGTGTAGTCGTGTATAAATAATGCTCCCTACCGGCTGTATGTTTAGTTTGAGGATTCTTTCCGCGATTCGGTTATCCTGTGGGTGTGTTTCTGTGAGGAGAAGGGTGCAACGTCGCAGGGGGACATATTTACTCATTTGTGAACATCTGTAAAACTGTCGCACTCAGGGTAGAGGTAATAGTAGAGGGAACTACATCTGAGTGCCACACTAAAGTAGGTAAAGATTTATCGGGTCGGGTCGCCCCGAGGTAGAGAAGGGTGCAATGTTGCAGATATGGGATTTGGCCTCCATCCATATCCGCTTGTAAATATTCCCCTATTTCCCCAACACTCCCCAACTATCCCCAATCCCCCATTCCCTAGTCCCATTGTCTGTAAACAACACTCTGTAGAACCGACCTTCCCCTTTTTCCCCCATTAAATGTCGTGCCCAGGTCCACCGCATCTCACGTAGACAACTATAGGACATCTTGCTAGTTATTCTTAGTCTATGTCAGTTAAGGACTCGTTTCCATTAATTCTGACTCTTCGTTGCACCAGAATGTGATTGTATGGCACCAGTAGTGAGTTTAGGACCTCCCAATACCTCCCCACAACCTCATCTCCGCATCCTCCCATCATCTCATGGAACAACAACAACTACAACCACAGCGGGGGCGGCGCGGCCGCGGCGCGGGGAGTGGGCGTCCTCACTCCGGCTTGGTTAGCCGCCATTGCCCATGTGCTCCGACGGGGTTACCACGAAGGGGCTGACTGTCAGCTCCTCGTCAAGGGCGGAGCCCGGTAACCCCCAGCACCCAATAAGAAGCTGCGGGCCGATTCCATCTGGGGCGGAGCTAACGAGCCGAGGGCGTGTCACTCCCCGCTGGATATACGCAGCCACTTACCGGAGGTGACGTCAGATGCGCCCCCAGCTTGGAGAGAGAAGTCGCCACCTCCGAGCGCTGAGAGACCTCCCTGCATCTTTTGGACCGCGCTTTATCCTGTCCCTGAGCCAAGGTGCACCTTGTGCTATCCATCGACTACCTGCCCTTCCTTGCCATCAATCCCTGTGTGAGTCAGTCTTGTCCCGTTTATCTGTGGTCTGTCGGGGCTAATATAAGACCGTGTTTAAGTGCCCACCTTCCTATGCTGTACCTCTTGTCCTTGTAATCTCAACGTTCTGCATACAAATATTATAACCTCCTCCGGAGGTCTTGAGAACTGTACCCCTGGTGTCGTGTCATTTAACCCAGCCGTTGTGTCCTTTCCTCAATTGATTTAGCATAGCGCGATTTGGCCAACGTTCGAGTGGAATCGGGTAAACTGTGCAGACGCGGTCATACCAAAAACTGCTCGGTAAACTAACATCCAAAACCGCGTCTGTAACAATATATATAAATATATATATATATAAATATATATATATAAATATATATATATAAATATATATATATAAATATATATATATATATATATATATATATATATATATATATATCTGCAGTGTCTTGCACCAATACGTGATTATGTCAAAATGACATAATCCACCATAGAATGCTCGGCATACATGTGCAGAAACCCATAAAAATGGCAATCTTTTGGGCATGTGAACTACTATCGTTCGTAAGAATTGTTACCTAAAATGGCTTTCCAAGCTTCTAAACCAAAAATACTAGGAAAAGTACCTGAGAGAAAGCTGGGGTGTGCATCTGCACAACAAAATATTTGGAGGGAGACATCCTTATTTGGTTTGTGTGCTTCTGAATACCGATGGGCAGGTCATATCTAGGGCTTATGAATGCATAGGGAAAGTGTAAAATCAACTTTAAAACTTACAATTTTACTATTATTAATCACTAGCCGAAACCCGTGGAACATCCACGGAAGGGAGGATGTGGTGTATGGATAGAGTGTACCATTATGGATGGCATAGGGGATTTGCTTGTCCGAGTAAGAGTTAGGAAGAAAGATGAGAATGAAGAGTGCATATATGAACAACGATCGCCGACACCGGCACAAATGCATGCTCTGGATTGTCCACTCAGTGGACGGCTTGCTTTCGCCTTCACCTGTCCAATCAGCGGACGGCTTGCTTCGCCGTCGCCCAGCAGACGCCAATACGATAGCGTCGTAAGATGGCGTCGTATCGGCAGTTAATCGGATGCTTTTGGGCCCCAACGTTGGCTAATTCAGATTTTTTGAGTATGGCTGTACGTGATAAACAAAGAGTGCGGTTTGTAGATCGTAAATCCATTAGTGCCGTGGGCATCGGGTCACTGGGTGCGGCGTAAAAGGGATAACAAAGTCGAGTCCTTACGCTATTATTATATAGATGTTGTGGGGTGGGGTGGGGGTAAGCTATGAGGGCCACACAGCAATTGTCAAATACAAACCAACAGCAATTTGCTGAAAGGAGAAGTGTGTGTGTGTGTGTGTGTGTGTGTGTGTGTGTGTGTGTGTGTGTGTGTGTGTGTGTGTGTGTGTGTGTGTGTGTGTGTGTGTGTGACTTGTATGAACAGGAAATTGTAGGAACTAAACATCTCTCATCCATGGATATTTCTTGTATATACCATATTTGAGTCCGATTTGCATCCAGGAAAACAAAAATTATGGTTAAAACTTTTGAAAATTGTCACTCTATCGTTTAAATGCTGAAAATTATGTTTACAAGACTATTTGAATTGCAAATTTCATGCTAGCAACGGCAAGTGCTTGCAACAGCAGAAGCAAGTCACTGAAAACGCACACACAGCGCATGCGCAAAAGGCCTCATTAGAATGAATACGCCATTTTGAAAGGTCCGTGTTCCACACGTGTCTGTTGGATAAACCAGGCATCTTTGCCAAGGTCCAAGTTGTACTGCACACCGATTGGTTAAAATTGTCCAATGGTGGAAGATTCTGTACGAGATATTTATGCATTAAATCTCAGCTGTAACATGGAAAAGGCCTGTTTTCATTTTCACATAACAGGATGCCTTAGAAGTATGCACACACACCTCTAAGCTGTCAAGCCTGGGTTTGAATCTGGACCTAGCTATAAACTGTCATCCTGGTGTTTCACAGGCAGGGCGATTCATCATTATGGGTGCCGTCCCTCCGATGGATGTTAAATGGGCGCCCCATCTGCCAGCATTCGTTGGTGGACGTTAAATAGCTCCTTGTGTCCTTCCCGAAGAGTAGTCGAGCTATCGCCGGCACCCTGAACAAATATTAAAATCCTGCCCAAACCTAACCAACAGAGGGCATCACATCAGTGGTACACGTCCTCAGTCAGCCAATGATACTACCCCGCAGCTATGTGCCATACAAGAACGAACAAACGATTCTCACATGATTGAAAAACAAATGTGGCCTCCAAAAAAAATGAAACGTTATCTCAGAGTAATACACAAAAAGCACCTTCTTTTTTGGTGGTACACCACGGCTCCTCATCCAACCTTTCCACATTTTATGTATATATTTCAAGTAAATTTTACTCACTTTCTTTAAAAGTAAAACTTTGAAGGACAGTGAAGGACATGCAAATGAGACGAAACATGAAAATACAAGAGCGTGGTATTATGCATTATGGGTACATATAAAACTTACCATTAAGTTTTGTCATCAAGTGCATTTCAGGGAGATGCACTGGGAATTAATCATCCATTTGTAAAAGGAGAAGCACAAGTGTGTGTGTGTGTGTGTGTGTGTGTGTGTGTGTGTGTGTGTGTGTGTGTGTGTGTGTGTGTGTGTGTGTGTGTGTGTGTGTGTGTGTGTCGGTTCTTTCTAAAGCGTTCCTGTTGTCGCAGAATAATAAAGATGGTACCATTGGAAACCAAACAATCAATTTACTTGGAAAGAAAAATTGTGTCTGTTTAGTCATAAACGTGCCTGCTTTAAGGCGCCCTTCTACCTGGGATGGAAGAAGAAGAAGAAAAAGTGGGAATGGGAGCCTCATGTAGTCGTTCCAATGGTAACATTTATTATTCTACGGCAGCATGAACCCTTAAAAAGGAATTGGAAGGAGCATACAAATTTATACATAGTAATACTTCCCGAAGTAATATAAAAATATATAATCCGACACGAAAGGAACACACAAACAACAACAACAACCACAACCACATTAACAACAATTGCGTGTTATAGAAGATCCTTTTTTCATGCGTTTCATTTCATTTTACATCCTCATTCAGACTCACAGATAGACATGCAATACGTTTGTGAAGTACAACATGCTACCTTTTGATTAAAGCCGTCAGCGAAGCAACGGGTCCATACGCCTAGTTTTTCTACATGAAGGGGCCAAAAAGAATACCAACAGCGATGAATATCCTCTCTGCCTGCACAAATTGGCATATACTAAACCCCTGGACAAATTGGATACATTTTTACATGGTGAACAATATGTAACTCGAGTATTTTAAAAAGAAATCAAGGTGACATTTTTCCAACACTTTAATTATCACATTTTCCATATACAGTCACGTGAAAAAGTAAGTACACCCCATGTAAAGTTTTGACTTTTTCAGTATATTTCAACATACAGCTGTTTGATCTTCATTTCAACAATATTGACAGATAATGGTGATATAATATAACAAATATCATGAAACATTTACATTTTGTAGTCCATTGTACAATATAAATAAACATAAATGCAAATTTCGCATGTGGAAAAAGTAAGTACACCCTTGGCTCTAATAGGTGGTATTGCCCCCTTTGGCAGAAACAACCTCAAGTAGGCGTTTCTTATAACTGTCTACCAGTCACTGACATTGACTGGGAGAAATTTTTGCCCACTCCTCCATGCAGAATTCTTTCATCTGTGCGATGTTTGAGGTGTTTCTTGCATGCACAGCTCGTTTCAAATCCCCCCACAACATCTCAATGGGATTTAAATCCCGAGCTTCGACTTGGCCATTCCAGAACCCTCTATTTCTTTCTTTTCAGCCATTCCTTGGTGGATTTACTGGTATGTTTAGGGTCATTGTCATGTTGCAAGGTCCACCTTCGGTTGAGCTTCAACTCTCCGACAGATGGCCTCACATTATCCTCAAGCACCCTCTGGTACAATGAAGAATTCATTGTGGATTCTATGATGGTGAGCTGCCCAGGCCCTGATGCAGCAAAGCTGCCCCAAACCATAATATTTCCACCACCATGCTTTACAGTTGGTATCAGCTTCTTGTAGTCAAATGCTGTCTTTGGTTATCACCAAACATGTCTTCTGGTACTGTGGCCAAATCGCTCTACCTTTGACTCATCTGTCCAGAGCACATTGTTCCAGAAGTGCTGGTCTTTGCCTAGGTGTTCATTGGCAAACTTTAGTCTTGCCCTGATGTTCTTTCTGGACAGCAAAGGTTTCCTCCTGGCACACCTCCCATGTAGATCAAATTTGTGCAGCCTCTTTCTAATGGTAGACTCGTGCACTTTGACATCAACAGTGGCAAGAGCTACCTGTAGGTCCCGTGATGACATTCTGGGGTTCTTAGAGACTTCTTTCAGCATCTTGAGGTCTGCTCTCGGGGTGAACTTGCTGGGGCGGCCTGGCCTGAACAAGTTGGCAGTTGTTTGGAATCTTCTCCACTTGTAGATGATCTTCCGGACAGTCGAATGATTGATTTCAAATTGTTTGGAGATCTTTTTAAATCCCTTCCCAGACTCGTAGGCATCTATATCCTTCTTTCTGAAGGCCTCAGTGAGCTCTTTTGATCTAGGCATGGTGACTCCGCACACTTCAACAACAAAGAGCAAACCAAACTAAATGTCTGAGGTTTAAATAAAACAAGTTCCTCCAAGATCCTCTCTAACGATGTTCTAATCATTTGCACCTGAGCTGGTGCACCTGATTCTAATTTTAGGTATTTGAAGTAGTGATAAATGTAGAGGTGTACTTACTTTTTGCACATGCGAAATTTGCATTTATGTTTATTTAAATTATACAATGGACTACAAAATGTAAATATTTCATGATATTTGTTATATTATATCACCTTTATCTATCAATATTGTTGAAATGAAGATCAAATAGCTGTATGTTGAAATATGTTGAAAAAGTCAAAACTTTACATGGGGTGTACTTACTTTTTCACGTGACTGTACATGCTCATATCATGTATCTGAGTAATCAAGAATAATGTTTCATAAAGGTTCTCATCAGGCGTTCCAAAGATGTGGAAAAAATAAAGAAGAAGACCATATAGTTCAGCCTACACCTTCATAGTGCAAGCACATCTCAAATAGCGAAGCAGACTGTTATACATGTGAGCTTAGGAAAATGACACTTGCACAATTCTCAATCGGCACGACAAGTCATTTTAAAATTCCAACTGAAAAAGTCTGAAAAAGCATAAACAAACTGTCGTCATGTTGTTTTACAAGCAGGTCATTACATGACAGAGTGCAGGTCTTCAGAGGGGCTATTAGGCCAAATTGTTCTCTGTAATTATAATTATTGGAGGCTGAGGTTCTCATCTTAGACAGTTAAACTTGGGCTGATGACCAAAGGTACTTAGGCCTCTAAGCTGCCTAGCCTGAGTTTGAATATCAGCCCAGTTATAAACTGTCATCTCAGTGTTTCGTAGGCAGGATGATTCATCAATGCGTGTACCCGTCCCTCGGATTGATGTTATGGGTTGGTGGACGTTAAAGATCCCACGGTGTCATTCGTGAAGAGTAGGCAGGCCATCACTGACATCATGCCCAAATTACAAGTTCCTGCCATGACGCACAGAGGACATCGCATCAACGGCACAGCTGTGCCCTCAGCCAATGCCAATAATGCTACCCCGCAGTCTTGGTCTGCATACGAAAGAAGAAACTTGGGCTCCTGCAAAAGGCCTTTTGCTATTTGCAAGCGCAAAAAAAAAACATCACAATTTCCAAAGACTACAAGAATCATTTAGATACTTCGCTGTGTAATTAAATAATTTATTCGCGGACCGCAAAACAACAAAAATCTATTGTGAAATGCTGAATATCAAGTGATGTCTGCCCACAAAGGATTTGAACAATCATGCTCATAAGACACCACAATGATTTACAGAATAAAAACGCCCTCCAGATGTTGCATTATAAATTTATATTCAAGAATAACTGAAATATTATTCTGTACTTGCTCCAACAAAAAGGCATTCACCCAGAAAGGAATTAAGGAACTCAAGTTTTTTGAGCCGCAGTTTGGTTCAGAGGCGTTCTACGAGATACGAGTCTTGGATTTAAGCCCTCAGGAGAATAATTCATCTTTTGTCGCTTCCTACGCTGTTTTGTATGTATGGCAGGTTAGGTACCTCGGGCGGGTTCTCCAGGTGACATGCAGTTGAGATCTTGCGAATGACCGAGCTGAAAGTATGAGTGTTAACGTTTCTTCAAGAACAGTTTGGTGTACAGATGAGCACAAAGTAGTCTCAATGGATGTTTAGCTGCCTGAAAATCTTTGCTGAGGAGAAGAAACCAAACAAAAAGACTGAAATGGGCAACGGAAATGGAACAGTGAGACGTCCAAACCAAGCAGGTGATCTTTACCTCTGCCATAGAAGATGGACAGAGGTTATGTTTTCACCCCTGTCTGGCTGTCTGCTTGTTTGTCTGTCTGTGAGCATGATATCTCAAAAGGTTATGGACAGATTCTGCCAACATTGTTGGACAGGTTGGGTGTGTGACAAAGATGCTTTGGTTCGACTTTGGTGAAGATCCGTATAGGATCAGGCTCTGAAATTGTTTTTCTTAAGGGATTCTTCTTCATTGAGAGATAGGGCCAAAAATGACAGGGCACAATATTTCAAACAGTTATGGACAAATTCGGAAAATAAACTTGGTGGACAGGTTGGTTGTGTGACAAGGACGAAATGGATTCGATTTTGGTAAAGGTCAGGATGCAGATCCGAGAATTTTTAAATTTTCGAAGTGATTCTTCACGATTGAGAGATGGGGCCAACAACGACATATAGCCTGATATTTCAAAAAATTGTCGACGGATTATGACAATACTTGGTGGATTTGTTGTTTAGGTGACAAGAAGAAACCGATTAGATTTTTGTTCAGGTCTGTATGCAGATCTGGCCTATCAGTGGAATACAAAACATAAACTGTTCAGCGTGGCAGAGGTACAGTGCATTCACAAAGTATTCAGACCCCTTCACTTTTTTCACATTTTGTTACGTTGCAGCCTTATGCTGAAATCGTTTAAATTCATTTTTTCCCTCATCAATCTACACTCAATACCCCATAATGACAGAGAGAAAACAGGATTTTAGAAAGTTTTGCAAATTTATTAAAAAGAAAAAACTGAAATATCACATTTACATAAGTATTCAGACCCCTTGCTATGACACTTGAAATTTAGCTGGAGTGCCTCTCATTTCTCTTGATCATCTTTGAGATGTTTCCTCACCTTGATTTGAGTCCACCTGTGGTAAATTCAATTGATTGGACATGATTTGGAAAGGCACACACCTGTCTATATAAGGTCTCACAGCTGACAATGCATATCAGAGCAAAAACCAAGCCATGAGGTCGAAGGAACTGCCTGCAGAGCTCAGAGACAGGATTGTGCCGAGACACAGATCTGGGGAAGCCTACAAAAACATTTCTGCTGCATTGAAGGTTCCCAAGAGCACAGTGGCCTCCATAATTCTTAAATGGAAGAAGTTTGGAACAACCAGGACTCTTCCTAGAGCTGGCCGCCCGGCCGAACTGAGCAATCGGGGGAGAAGGGCCATTGCAATAGAGGTGACCAAGAACCCGATGGTCACTCTGGCTGGCTCCAGAGATCCTGTGTGGAGATGGGAGAAACTTCCAGAAGGACAACCATCATTGCAAAACTCCACCGATCAGGGCTTTATGGCAGAGTGGCCAGACGGAAGCCTCCCCTCAGTGAAAGACACATGAAAGCCCACAGAATATTGTTTCTCACAGTCTGAGAGTCCTTCAGGTGCTTTTTTGCAAACTCTAAGCGTGCTTTCATGTGTCTTTCAGTGAGGAGAGGCTTCCGTAATACAAATACATTTGTGCATGATGATTGTTTGAATTATGATTGGTGTAAACCATGACAAAACAGCAACTCAGGTGCAGTCATTGATCAATATATCGACATATCTGGGCAGTGTCTGTTGTCACTGAACTACTCCCTGAAACTTCTGTTTCCGTGGCTGTGAAGTGTTTTTAATAACGTGGTGGTGGTTTGAAATCATGTGGCGGTGAGGTGTTTTGAATTACGTGGTGGTGAGGTGTTTTGAATTACGTGGTGGTGAGGTGTTTTGAATGACGTGGTGGTGAGGTGTTTTGAATTATGTGGTGGTGAGGTGTTTTTAAATCACGTGGCCGTGGTGGTGAGGTATTTGGAATTACGTGGTGGTGAGGTATTTGGAATTACGTGGTGGTGAGGTGTTTTGAATTACGTGGTGGTGAGGTGTTTTAAATTACTTGGTGATGAGGTGTTTTGAATTAGTTGGTGGTGAGGTGTTTTTAATAATGTGGTGGTGGTTTGGAATCACGTGGTGGAGAGGTATTTTGAATTATGTGGTGGTGAAGTGTTTTAAATTACGTGGTGGTGAGGTGTTTGAAATTACGTGGTGGTGAGGTGTTTGAAATTACGTGGGGGGTGAGGTGTTTGAAATTACGTGGTGGTGAGGTGTTTTGAATTACGTGGTGGTGAGGTGTTTTGAATTACGTGGTGGTGAGGTGTTTTGAATTACTTGGTGGTGAGGTGTTTTGAATGACGTGGTGGTGAGGTGTAATCGTCCCAAACTTCCAGTCTGCACCTACCCCTCCCCTATGTATGTGCTGAGGGGTTCTTTTTTTTTTCTTTTTTTTTCAACCTAATTCTTCAACCTAAATTGCTTATGAAAATGTAATATCACAAACACTACAAATAAATTCGTGCAAAATAATTGTATGTATTACGATTGGTGTAAATCATGACAATAAAGCAACTCAGGTACAGTCATTATCCCAAGCTAAAATAAGCCTGTTCCTCAGTAACGACGCGTAAATATGTATGTATATATATATATATATATACACATATTATATACATATTATATACATATTATATACATATTATATACATATTATATACATATTATATACATATTATATACATATTATATACATATTATATACATATTATATATATATATATATATATATATATATATATATATATATATATATATATATATATATATATATATATATATATATATATATATATGTATATATATATATATATATATATATATATATACATACATATATATATATATATAATATGGAATTATTTTTTTTGTGGGGTTGAACTTACTTTTCAAGATGTCTTAGAACCAAAAGTTCATTGGAATTATGTTGAAATTATTCTAGATTTTGTTAATGTGACCTTTAAAAGAAACAAAAACCACATTTGACATTTCGAAACAAATAAATTGATCCTTGAAAGTGATGTAAACTGATATCGAACTCAATTCATGGACAGTACTGTGTTAAACTTCTGTACGTTTTCCAGAAGTATCTCTTTATTTTGCACATTAGCCAGATTTTTTTTTAACAAAAACAAAAGTTAAATTACGACTGGGATTACGGACAGTAAAATTACAGTTCAGTACTTCGTGTAACCGCCACGAGCATTCAGGAGATGGTCAGGTTCACGATGTTTTTTCGTTCAAAATCATGGTAGATTAGCAAGCCTATACATTTTTGGAAACGTTATTACATGGAAAATCTGAAAATCAATGTTTACATTTGCCAATTCCGACCAATTCGATTCGACCAATTCGACCAATTCGACCAATCGATCAATTCCATTCGACCAATTCGACCATTCGACCAATCGCTTCGATCGACCATTCGACCATTTCGATCGATTCGATTCGATTCATCGAATTCGATTCGATCGACCATTCGACCAATTCGATTTGCCAATCAATTTGACCGACCTTTGCTTGTGTGGAACGGACTGTGAAAACGATGCGGACTATATTGTCGGATACGACACACAGGACAGTGATGACGAACTCTAAATGGCATATTCTGTAATCGTGTATGTTTGATGCCATTGACTGCCTGTGTATATTTTGTCATTGACTGCCTGTGTAGATGTGAAGTTATACTGACTGCATGTGTATATATGATTTTGCTGACTGCCTGTGTTTGTTTGGTGATATGAATTATTGTGACGCATTTTGATGTTATTAACTGCCTGTACAAAATGATAACATGTATTTGATTATGCAACTTATCGCGAATATAAAGACAGTATTTTGCAATTCAAAACCTTTGATTCGTGTCTTACCATTCCCCATAGCACTAATTTGATACTTTCATTGGATTCCTTGTCCCTGAAAATATAGGTTTAGTATATTTTAAAAAGTTTTTAGGGTAATGAGAGACAGAAATAGAACAAAATATGTATTTTACAGTGGCCATTTTGAAAATCCAAAATGGCCGCCATACAGGTATCTCTCCAAATGTAAACATTGATTTTTAGTTTCCTTATGCTATAACCTTTCCAAAAATGTATAGGTTTGCTAATCTACCATGATTTTGAACGAAATATAATTTATTGACATAGTGAACCTGACTAAGAGCACGTACACGTTGAGGCATGCTGTTCACGAGATTTGTCAAGGTTTGGCCAGGAATCGCTTGCCATGCAGTGACAATAGCCTGCTGCAATTCATGCAGAGAGGTCGGCTGCTAGTCCAAGTGGTCGATTTGACGCATTAATTCTGCCTACAAGTTCTCTATCGGATTCATATCCGGGGACATGGCAGGCCACTCCATATGCTCTAGACCATGGTCAGCAAGAAAGTGTTGGATCATGCGAGCACGATGAGGCTGTGCATTGTCATCTTGGAAGACAAAGTTTCCTGGAAAGGCTGCACGAGCAAATGGAGGCAATGTTTCTTCCAGAATGGCCCTGTACTTGAACTGGTTCAGGTTTCCATTCAGAACAACCAGGTCAGTTTTGCCCCCTGCATGAAAAGCAGCCCAAACGGTCACCCCACCACCTCCAGCTTGGACTCTTGGCACTATACAATCTTTGTTGTAGGCTTCATGCACTTGTCTGCGCACTCGGACGCAGCCATCTTGACGATAGACCAGAAATCTAGACTCGTCACTGAAGATCACATGATTCCAGTGTCCTGGCTGCCATTGACGGTGCTCTCTGGCCCACTGCAATCGGCGCTGGCAGTGTTGTCTGGTCAGGCGTGGCTTTCTCAGAGGACGCCTGGCACGATAGCCTGCTTGAACCAGTCGTTGGTTGACCAGCCTTCTGGATACAGGCACATTTGTCAGTTGCTGCCACTCAGCCCTAAGCCGATTAGCTGTTAGCTGTTAGATTAGCTGTTAGCGATTAGCGATTAGTTGGTGTGGAGTGTGGTTCGAGTGGATTGTAGTTGGTGTGGAGTGTGGTTAGGGTGGATCGTGGATTGAGCGGATTGTGTCTGGAGTAGTTGTGGTTGGTGTGGATTGGTGTTAGAGTGTGAGACGTCTGCAGGTGAACCCCAGTCGAGTCATCCCAAAGACTTTTTTTTTAAATGATACGTGCTGCTTCCTTGCTTCACGCTCAGCATTGAGACTTTAGACGATGGAGCACCTCCTCAAACATCGTCACTGGAGAACAGCTTTCAAATCTCCTTTCGGCCGTGAATCAGCAGAGTATTGGAGTGGGAGTGCAGCTGGTGCGGCCTGTTTGCAGTCGGTGTTTGTTTGCCTCTGGCTGAAGGAGATTATAGTTTGAGAGAGATCAGATCCCCAACCACATCACGTGCTTCCAAACTCCACTCCATATCCCAAATTTCTCCCGGGGAGGGAAGACTCCCTCCATTACGTACGGCCATTACCACCAGCCACGGCCACGGCCACGTGGCCACGGCCACGGCTGGTACGGCCAGTACGGCCATTGCGGACTAACCGGTGCAGCTGGCGATCATCCCTCCTTGTGGTTCTGCGGGGACGTCCTGGCCTCGGTATTGCAGTAGGGACACCCCTCTGAGCATTTCGTTTCAGGATCTTTGACACCTGACCTTGAGTGCTGCCATACTGCCGAGTAATAGCACGCTCTTTCATGCTGTAATTTCGTAAAGCCACCACTCCATGACAAACAGCATTGTCGAGTTGACGGACCATCTCCAGAGGAAGCGGCAATAACTTTTGGAGACGTGCAGCAGTTATTTTCCACTAATACAGAACGCAACAACCCTTGTATACCCGACTGTGAAGGCAATCGTCAAATGCACCTGTCCGTACATTTTGCCACGCCACCTGTGATATAATCCTGTTGTTGACTTCTTGCTGCGACAGATAATCAGTGACATGGTTCCTTTAACAAATAAATCACCAAAGTGTAAAAGAAACTCACCAGATTGATATACTGAGTTAGAAAGTAAACCCAAGTCAAGAAAAAGAAAACTTCCATATTAAATGCCAAGTCTGTATATATATACACGAGGTGTGTTCAAAAAGTATCCGACCTTTGTTCATAAAAAATACTCGTATCCAGATACAACATACTTATACTAATGTCCTTCAAAGTAGTCCCCTTGGGCTGCCACACACTTCTCCCAATGGTTCTGCCACTGTCGGAAGCAGCGCTGGAACGCCTCTTTTGGGATGGCACGCAGCTGGTCCGTCGCATTCCGCATGATGTCTTCTCTGGACTGAAATCTGGTCCCTTTCAGGGGCATTTTCAGCTTGGAGAAAAGCCAGAAGTCACACGGAGCCATGTCGGGAGAGTAGGGAGCCTGACGAAGCACAGGTGTGTTGTGTTTGGCCAAGAAACTCTATCAAATGTGAAGAATGGGCAGGTGCGTTATCATGATGGAGCTGCCAATTGCCCGCTGCCCACAGGTCCGGCCGTTTGCATCGCACAGCGTCACGAAGGCGACGCAGAACCTCTTGGTAATACTCCTTGGTGATGGTTGTGCCGTGTGACATGATGACATGGCTCGGTGTGACTCCTGGCTTTTCTCCAAGCTGAAAATGCCCCTGAAAGGGACCAGATTTCAGTCCAGAGAAGACATCATGCGGAATGCGACGGACCAGCTGCGCGCCATCCCAAAAGAGGCGTTCCAGCGCTGCTTCCAACAGTGGCAGAACCGTTGGGAGAAGTGTGTGGCAGCCCAAGGGGACTACTTTGAAGGACATTAGTATAAGTTTGTTGTATCTGGATACGAGTATTTTTTATGAACAAAGGTCGGATACTTTTTGAACACACCTCATACATATATATATATATATATTGTTACGGACCACGGATAAGGTGTTGATTTGCCGAGCGGATGGTGACCGCGGCCCGAACTATTAACAATGACTAAGACCCGATTCCTTAAACGTGGGCCAAATCGTGCCACAGGTTTTCAATGGGGAAAAGACAAAGACGACACGGATGTGAAGAAGAGGAAGACGAAGGCAAAAGGTTGGAAATACTACTATTATTTATTTACTATTTACACAATTGAAAGAAACCAAGGAGGAGGAAAGATAAGAAAATAATTTACAGAAGAAGAAGAAGCGGCCACAGTGAAAATTCTAGCTTACCTATTACAGTCTTAATTAATACCCTGGACAGAACAAACAAAAGACGGACTCACACGAATGGGGAATTTGCAGGCAGGAATGATTGGAAGGAGGAATGGGAAGGTTCAGCTGGGGCAGATGGTTCGGGCTTGATCCCGCACGGGACGTCGGGCTGGACCTCGACGGCCACCGATGCCACCGCAATCCGGTTCCCGCGGGGTAACGGGTCGAAGCTGCCTGGTGGAGTCAAAACTGCTGGTGGAGCCAAAACTGAACGGGCGCAACTCTCCGTGGGGATCCCTTCCTCTCCCTTTACCAAGCTCGTCTGGACTCTTCTCTGGCGCAACTCTTTTTTGGAACCTTGGTGCAACTCTTTCTTGGCACTTCTGTCAAAGGCTTCCGCGCGCGCTTTTTATAATGCCGTGGGCGATCAAGCCGCCGGCCTCCCGAACACGCCCATCGGTGAGCTCGCCTCGGCCCTGATTGGTCGGCACGGGCTCTCTGGCTCCGCCCTTGATGACGAGGGGCGGCTAACGCCCTGGATTCGGCGGCTCCTCCCCCTTCTTCTCCAAGCCCACCTCGTGGCTAATGGAGTCACGGTGAAAGCCGCCCAGCAGTTGCGGCGAATGCAGTTTGCAATCGAGGCTTTGTTAATGAAAATGAAAGGGGATCTATCTATTTGAATTCGGTGCAATGGAGTGTCAATTAATGGAAGACACAGCCTTAACCTACATAGAATAAGGAAATAAACTACCAACAAGGAGGAAATCTATGATTGGCTAACGTGATTGTTTATGACCTTATTACGGGACGCACTTTGACCTTTATACACAACTGGAGGAAGGAGGGCGATATTTTTACAACAATTTACACAACAATAAAAAAAACACAATCCTCATATCCACAACAATATATATATATATATATATATATATATATATATATATGTATATATATGCGGTTTTGCGAATAGAGGATAACCCCCCTCGTAGGTAGTTGCACCACAACATATAGCCTCGCTTTAGTTCAGTTATTTCTTATTAAATGTAAGCTGAGTCTCCTTTCTGGTGTTAGTATGCGTTGAGCAGGCCAGTCAGTGTAGGCCTCGATTGGGCTAGAATGCCATGTGTTAGGGCCTAAAACAAGTCTGGCAGGCCCGAAGGAGGAGCTGCAGGGGGGAGTGGCCGGTAAGCGGCGAGCAGCCAACCGGATCTCAAGGGGAGTGGCTCACAGCAGCAGCCAGAGGAGGGGCTTGGAACATTCGGGTAAGACTCTGGGGCGGGGCTATAAAACCCTGCCCCAGGCTCCCTGCACCAGGAGAGTCCCAGCGAGAGGGCCCCAGTGAGTCACGAGTCTACGAGTCACGCAGTGAGTCAGAGAGTGCCCCCGCGCCAGTCGGAGTGAGTCTCAGTGCCCGAGTCACCCAGTCAGAGAGAGAGTGCCCCACTGCCCCAGTGAGTGTGATAGTCAGAGCTTCTGTCCAAGCTGTCTGTGCACGAACTCTCCCTGCCCTGCGCTTTGCTGTCGGTTAATCGTAAGCTTGCGAGGACGGTCTCTCCCGGGGCCACCTACGCCAACGACCTTCCTACCTGGGCTCCCTGCACACGTGCCGCGAATACTTCGAGCTGTCCGGAGCGAACGGCGCCAGGACGCTTTTGGAGTGCGTACTTTTCCTTCCTCCTTTTCCCTGCGTGAGTGAGTGGGCCCTTGTCTGGGTATTAAGTAAGATTGACTAAGTATCTGCTCTGTGTCTCTTCTCTTTACCCTGATCACTGTATAATTGTAAATAAACCTGTGTTTTTCCTTCCATTTGACCGTGCACGTCATTTCACACCATTGGCCTAGCATCGCACGAATAAAACCGCTCAAATCGGGTTCAATAGGAATTAATGGCACGGGTCACGTGACACGTGAACCGCTCGGCGTATCAGATTAGCGTGACCCGTGTGAGGTCCAGTCCCCGTTCTCGTGGCGGCGTGTGTATCGAAGATACGTAGGGACTCGACCAGATGCCCTTCCGCACGCTCGCTCGGTTTAACCCCCCTCTGAACGTCAACGGGCTCGAGAGATCCGCAACAACACATAGATACAGACTTGGCATTTAATATGGAATTTTTTTTTTTTCTTGACTTGGGTTTACTTTCTGAATTCAGTATGTCAATCTGGTGAGTTTCTTTTACCCTTCAGTGATGTCTTTGTTGAAAGAACCATGTCACTGATTATCTTTCGCAGCAAGAAGTCAATAACAGGATTATATCACAGGTGGCGTGACAAAATGTAAGGACAGGTACATTTGACGATTGGCTTCACAATCGGGTATATAAGGGTTGTTGCGTTCTGTATTAGTGGAAAACAACTGCTGCACGTCTGCAAAAGTTATTGCCGCTTCCTCTGGAGATGGTCCATCAACTTGACAATGCTGCTTGTCATGGAGTGGTGGCTTTACGAAATTCTGGCATGAAACAGCGTGCTATTGCTCGGCAGTATGGCATCACTCAAGGTCAGGTGTCAAAGATCCTGAAACGAAATGCTCAGAGGGATGTCAATACTCCAATACCGAGGCCAGGGCGTCCACGCAGAACCACAAGGAGAGATTATCGCCAGCTGCACCGGTTAGTCTGCAATGGCCGTACCAAGTCAGCTAATCGGCTTCAGGCTGAATGGCAGCAACTGACAAATGAGCCTGTATCCTGAAGGCTCGCCAACCAACGACTGGTTCAAGCAGGCTATCGTGCCAGGCGTCCCCTGAGAAAGCCACGCCTGACCAGACAACACAGCAAGCGCCGATTGCAGTGGGCCAGAGAGCACCGTCAATGGCAGCCATGACACTGGAATCACGTGACCTTCAGTGACGAGTCTAGATTTCTGGTCTATCGTCAAGATGGCCGCTTCCGAGTGCGCAGACAAGTGCATGAAGCCCACAACGAAGTTTGTATAGTGCCAAGAGTCCAAGCTGGAGGTGGTGGGGTGACCGTTTGGGCTGCTTTTCATGCAGGGGGCAAAACTGACCTGGTTGTTCTGACTGGAAACCTGAACCAGTTCAAGTACAGGGTCATTCTGGAAGAAAAATTGCTTCCATTTGCTCGTGCAGCCTCTCGAGGAAACTTTGTCTTCCAAGATGACAATGCACGGCCTCATCGTGCTCGCATGATCCAACACTTTCTTGCTGACCGTGGTGTAGAGCATATGGAGTGGCCTGCCACGTCCCCGGATATGAATCCGATAGAGAACTTGTGGGCAGAATTAACGTGTCAAATCGACCACTTGGACCAGGAGCCGACCTCTGTGCGTGAATTGCAGCAGACTATTGTCACTGCATGGCAAGCGATTCCTGTCCAAACCTTGGCAAATCTCGTGAACAGCATGCCTCGACGTGTACGTGCTCTCCTGAATGCTCATGCGGGTTACACGAAGTACTGAAATGTAATTTTACTGTCCGTAATCCCAGTCATAATTTAGCTTTTGTTGAATTTTTTTTTGGCTAATGTGCAAAATAAAGAGATACTTCTGGAAAACGTACAGAAGTTTAACACAGTACTGTCCGTGAATTGAGTTCGATATCAGTTTACATCACTTTCAAGGATCAATTTATTTGCTTCGAAATGTCAAATGTGGTTTTTGTTTCTTTTAAAGGTCACATTAACAAAATCTAGAATAATTTCAACATAATTTCAACATAATTGCAATGAACTTTTGATTCTAAGTCATCTTGAAAAGTAAGTTCACCCCCACAAAAAAATTATTCCATATTAAATGCCAAGTCTGTATAATCGGTTATCGCGAACTCAGCTATCGCGTTTCTCTGCTGTCGCAGAGATACTGCGATATTATCGCAGATAATACTCTCAAATTATCCACTCTGGCGCCAGAAACCCAAAAGCACTCTTCTCGACAATAAACAAACTCCTCAGCCCCCTGAACACCACCACCCAGTCATTCACAGTAGACAACTGCATCTCCTTCCTTTCATTCTTCCAATGCAAAATTGACAACAGCTACAACAGCTTAACCACCACCACCGCACCCGCTCCCCCTCAAACCACCTGCCCCCCCTTATCCTACCAACCCCTGTCTCAATTCTCCCCAGTCTCCCCTACTGACCTCTCTGAACTCCTCATAGGAATGAAAACTGCCACCTGCACTCTTGACCCCATCCCCTCCAGCTTTGTCAAGGCCTCCCTTCCTGCTCTCTCTCCACTTATCACTGCAACAATAAACTCCTCCCTGTCTACAGGCATCGTCCCACCATCCCTCAAAATTGCTGCTGTTACCCCCATTCTGAAAAAACCTGGACTCAACCCTGACACCCTAAACAACTTCAGACCCATCTCCAACCTACCCTTTCTGTCAAAAGTTTTGGAACGCGCTGTAGCCACTCAACTCAAACATCACCTCTCTGCCAATAACCTGTATGAAACATTCCAATCCAGATTCCGCTCCAACCACAGTACTGAAACTGCTCTCCTCAAAATCACCAACGACCTTCTCCTCTCCTCTGACGCTGGCAACCTCAACATTCTCATCCACCTCGACCTCAGCGCCGCCTTTGACACCATCAATCACACCATCCTCCTCATCCGACTTGAAACCACCTTTAACATTACCGGCACTGCCCTCTCTTGGATCAAATCATACCTCTCTGACAGACGCCAGTTCATCTCCATCAATAACTGCAAATCCCCCACTGCTCCCCTCCCCCAAGGTTCAGTTCTTGGCCCCCTCCTCTTCATCCTGTACCTGTCCCCCCTTGGTCACTTAATCCGCCGTCATGGTCTCCAATTCCACTGCTTTGCCGATGACATCCAGCTTTTCATCTCTACCAAGTCCATCTCCACCGCCACCCACTCTATCCTGACAAAGTGCATCACTGAAATAAAATCCTGGCTTCAAATCAACTTCCTCAAACTTAACTATGATAAATCTGAAATAATCATCATTGGCCCAAAAACGCTCACCAAATCCACCCATAACTTTGCCCTCAACATCGACAGTTTCCCAGTATCCACCTCCCCTCACATCCGGAATCTTGGCATCATCTTTGACCAAACCCTCTCCTTCGACAAATACACTAAACACATCACAAAGGCAGCCTTCTTTCACCTGAAAAACATCGCCCGTCTCCGTCCATCCCTCTCCTCCACGGCTGCAGAAACCCTCATCCACGCCTTCATCACCTCCCGTCTGGACGACTGCAACAGCCTCCTCTATGGTTCACCCTCAATAATCACCAATAAACTCCAATACATTCAGAACTCCGCTGCCCGTCTACTCACCCATTCCCGGACCCGTGACCACATCACCCCTGTCCTTTACAAGCTTCACTGGTTCCCCATCCCCCAGAGAATCCAGTACAAAATCCTCCTCTTGACCTACAAAGCCCTCCATAACCTGGCCCCATCCTACCTGGCTGACCTCCTCTCCAGACACATTCCCACCCGCAACCTCCTCTCTGCTGGTACCAACCTCCTCACCCCCCCCCCCCCCCCCCCCCGATCCGGACCAAATTCAGATCCTGGGGGGACAGGGCCTTCTCCATCGCTGCTCCCACCCTCTGGAACTCACTAGCTCACACCATCAGAGACTCCTCCTCACTCACCACATTCAAAACATCACTCAAGACCCACCTGTTCAACACTGCATTCAACATTTAACCCACAGCATTTAACCCCTGACTATCTCCTCTCCTTCTCCTTCCTTTTGCTTTGATTATTTACCTATTGATTTTTGTCTTTTTGCACTTGTTTTTTGTACTCCGTCAAAGCGTCTTTGGGCTTCTTGAAAAGCGCGATATAAAATAAATGTATTATTATTATTATTATCGCGGCTACCTAAAAACGGCCAAAAATACACGGCCAAAAATATTGGCACCCTTGCACGTTTTTCAAATTTTCTCGAAAAATAGGTTGAAATTGACAAAAGTATTTGGTCTCCACAATTCTTTATTTCACTGTTAATATTACAGTAACTTTGTTTTTGATTCAAAACTTAATATATCCTTTTAAATCAGAAAATAAAAATAAATGGCATTGACAAAATTATTGACACCGACTTCATATTTGGTAGCACATCCTTTGGACAAAATAACTCCAGTCAAGCGCTTCCTTTAGCCATGAATGAGTTTCCTACACCACTCTACTGGCAGTTTGGCCCACTCTTCTTGTGAAAACTGCTCCAGTTCTCCTAGATTTGAAGGGTGCCTTCTCCCAACTGCTGTTTTCAGATCTCGCCACAGGAGTTCAATGGGATTTATATCTGGACTCATTGCTGGCCACTTACGAACAGTCCAGCGTTTTGTCTTCTATCATTCCTGGGTGCTTTTTGAAGTGTGTTTGGGGTCATTGTCGTGCTGCAAGACCCATGACGTTTGACGGAAACCCAGCTTTCTGACACTGGGTTGAACAATGCGCTCCAAAATGACTTGGTAATCTCCTGATTTCATGATGCTATGCACAGATTCAAGGCACCCAGTGCCAGAGGCAGCACAACAAACCCAAAACATCACTGAACCTCCTCCATGTTTGATTGTAGGGAAGGTGTTCTTTTCTTTGAAGGCTTCATTTAGTTTTCTGTAAACAGAGATATGATGTGCTTTACAAAAAAGCTCTAATTTGGTCTCATCTGTCCACAATCTCAAGAAGGATTTTGGCTTGTTCAGGTGTGTTTTAGCAAACTCCAATCGGGCTTTCTCAGCAGTGGGGTCCTCCTGGGTCTTCCCCCATAGAACCCCCTTTCATTGAGTTGGCGACGAGATGGTGAAAGTTGAAACTGTCGTACCTTGTGTCTGAAGGTCAGCTTGATTCTGTTTGGCAGTTGATGGAGGTGCTTTCCCCACCATTTGAACAATCCTTCACTGCATTCGTCGATCACGTTTTCTCTTGCGGCCACGTCCAGGGAGGTTGGCTACAGTACCATGGGCCTTAAACTACCTGAAACCATTGAGTACGGTGGACACAGGAACATCAAGGTCTCTGAACATGGACTTGTAGCCTTGAGATTGTCCATGCTTGGCGACAATCTTGTGACTGACCTCCTCAGACAATTCTCTGGTTTTCTTTCTTTTCCCCATGCTCATTGTGGTGCACACAGTGACACAAAACAGCAGAATGAATCCTTTTCTCCATTCAAACTGGTTGAATTTGTGATTTTTTATTGCAGGCAAATGCAACTCACCATAGTTGAGTTCAATTCCAAAGTAAAGGAGAATCACCTGCTTGAAATCTAATTATTTCTCACAACTTCTAAAAGGAGCCAATAATATTGTCCGAGCCATTTTAGGATGCATGTGTGGAATAAGCTAAGATTAAGTCATGTTTTCAGCTTCTTTTTTTTTGCTTTATTCCACTGCAAAATAAAGAAATCCACATGTGGATACCAAAATATATATTTTAATTTCAACAATTTTCTGGAAGAAATGGTGCATTATTTGAAAAAAGTGTATGGGTGCCAATATTTTTGGCCATGACTGTATATATATATATATGTGTATATATATATATATATATATATATATATATATATATATATATATATATATATATATATATATATATACAGTATATATATATATACAGTATATATATATATATATATATATATATATATATATATATATATATATATATATATATATATATATATATTGTTGCGGATATGGGATTTGCATCCATCCATATCCGCTTGTAAATATTCCCCTATTTCCTCAATACTTCCCAACTATCCCCAATCCCCGATTCCCTAGTCCCATTTTCTGTAAACAACACTCTGTAGACCCGACCTTCCCCTATTTCCCCCCATTAAATGTCGCATCCAGGTCCACCGCATCTCACGTAGACAACTATAGGACATCTTGCTAGTTATTCTTAGTCTATGTCAGTTAAGGATTCGTTTCCATTAATTCTGACCCTTCGTTGCACCAGAATGTGATTGTATGGCACCGTTAGGAAGTTTAGGACCTCCCAATACCTCCCCGCAGCTCTTCCTCACGGTTCAGAAACAACAACAACAACAACAGCAACGGCGGCGGCGTGCACAGGGAGTGCGCGTCCTCACTCCGGCTTGGTTGGTAGGGGGTGTTGGGAGGGCACGAGGCCTTCCCCACGAGCCGCCATCAAACATGTGCTCGACGGGGTTACCAAATAGGGGCTCCCTGTCAGCTCCTCGTCAAGGGCGGAGCCCGGTAACCCCCGCACCCAATGGAAGCGGCGGACCGGTCCCATCTGGGGCGGAGCCAACCAGCCGAGGGCGTGTCACTCCCCGTTGAGCATGCGCAGCCGAGGGAGTGGTGACGTCAGATGCGCGCTGAGCTTGAAGCAAGAGAGACGTCCCTTCCGAGCGCTGTGACACCTCCCCGCATCTTGGACTGGACCGTGCTTTATCCTATCCCTGAGCCAAGGTGCACCTTATGCTATCGACTGCCTGTCCCTTCCTGCCATCAATCCCTGTGTAAGTCAGCCTTGTTCCGTTTGTCTGTGGTCTGTCTGGGATAAGATAAGATTGTATTTAAGTGCCCATCTCTTCTGTGTCTTTTACCTCACTCTACCTTGTAATCTACCCCTTTTCTCCACCACTAATTATACCCTCCTCCGGAGGTCTTGAGAACTGTACCCCTGGCGTCGTTTCATTTATCCCAGTCGTTGTGTCCTTTCCAATCATTGATTTAGCGTAGCGCGGTTTGGCCAACGTTCGGGTGGAATCGGGTGAGTTGGGGAAGAATCGGGGGAACTGTTAGGTCGCGGCAATACCACCGCTCGGTAAATAACATCTAATCCGCGATCCGTAACAATATATATATATATATATATATATATATATATATATATATATATATATATATATATATATATATCTTTCATGGACCATGATATCTGCAACTGCCAGTGGCAACCAAAAAAAAACTCAGAAAAGTGACAAAATGTAAAACCTACTCCTACGAACATTTTCTAACAGGCGTGTGGTCCGTCAGGTCTTATGCCTCAGATTGGGTCGAACGGCCTTGTTGGCCGAATTGAAAAGCACAGGACGGAAGCCTTTTTCCCGCCCAAAGTCATGAATTTGCTACTCTACTGGATCTTCCTGCCAATACGACAGAGAAAGAATGCAAAACTCATTGAATAAAGAAAGAATTGAATTACAATAATTCACAAAGTGCAAAACATTGGTCCTCTCAATCTGGAGGTTGTGAAGTTCAGTAAATAAATCCTACATGAAGACAACGGGCACAAATTTGTGATGAAGCTCAACGTAAAATGACATACCAACTCCTCTTGGCACAAACTATCGTCATGGGTTTGGCAACACACAAAGTAAAGCAAGGGGTCGCAGGAAAAGTAGCATGCACAGGGCAGAATAAAATAAATAAATAGCAGATAAGTTAATTTCTTCATGGCATGGAAGATGGTGGCCTCATTGTGTTGCTCGGCCTGAGCACGCCTCGGCCAGAAAGCCCGGCTGCAGTGAGAGCTGTTGTATGTCACGGGAACTAAGCAGAGCTGTCTTTTCAGAACAGGAGGTGACCTCCAGTCACAGCCCCTCTCCCTTGCTCTCTTTCAAACTCTCAAACTGCTTGTGCCTCGCCTCTGCAAAAATGAGCCGGAGAACACCCCGTGTCCCGAGGGAATCGCCGTGCAGCACCCAAGGTGACTTCCATCCCCCAGGGTGCCGCAGCACGCGGGTGTGTTCCTCGACAACATGAGGTGGCGAAAGTGTGGAAAATAGAAAACCCATATAACACATGACCTGTTACACTTTTCTAAGCATTTTTTTTACCTTTAAATTGTCTTTTCACAAAAAATGTCCACAAAGGCTACAAACAAAATTTTACACAGTATGGTAACTTACAAGGGAATCCCTAAATGGACCAGGGATTCCTACCCCTCTCAATGTACGTTTCATTACAAAGTGCCCACCCCTTACTTTGCAGGTTATAGTGTTTTCTCTGCTCGCTCTAGAATCACCCTTCAATTTTTGTTTCATTGCTGGTTCATCCTCAAGTTTCTATTCCTGTTCTTGCAGCCTCCTTGTTGTTTTTGCACTTGTATCCATCTTGTTTACACTATGTATAGTCATTTTCCTTGTAGTCCTCCCGTCTCCATATTCTCTCATTCTTCCCACACACATACTTATGTTGTGCCCTCTCGCTGTTGGTGTGTTTTCACACTTTTCATTACATTCCAGCTATTCTCATTTATTCTTAATCTCAACGAGCTTTTTGCAATATTTAAAATAACTAGCTCATTACAATCTTTCTCAAGGTTCCTCAAGGCATAAGTGGTATTTCAACACTAACACAAGTGCGAAAAGTGGTTTTTCCACACTAATACAAGTGCAAAAGTGGTTTCCTGCACCAACACAAGTGCGAAAAGTGGTTTTTCAACACTAACACATGAGTGACCTAACACATGAGTGACCTAACACAACACTAACACATGAGTTTTTTTTTTTTTTTTTTTTTTTCAAGGTTCCTCAAGGCAGTGTTCTGGGCCCTCTGCTTTTTTCTGGTCTTCATCAATGATCTCTCTGACTCTCTGGAAAATCCTCTCTATCTCTTTGATGATGACTCCACTCTCAACCGCTGCATATCTATCCCTCAGATCGGCAGGCAGCAGCCTCTTCACTCTCTGCAGACCTGGACAATATCACAAACTGGTCAAACAACTGGAACATGTCTTTCAATTTTGACAATTCTCACACTCTCACTTTCTCTCCGAAAAGACCGTCTGGTCAACCCTCCCATCTCCTTTCTGAACAATCCTCACCGCATACAAAGCTTTCATCCGCAGCTCAATGGAGTACTGCTCTCCCCTCTGGGCTGGTGCTCCTGCCTCACACTGAGCTCGGCTCAACGCGGTTGAAACCAAAGCAATCAGAATCATTGGAATCACCCACGAGTATGGAGCTGATTCTGAGGAGAACACCCCGTGTGCCGGAGAACGATATCAAGGAGATATTCTGAGTATGGAGCTGATTCTGAGATGTAGCTGATTCTGAGGGCCTTTCCCTCTATCACCGCAGGCAGGTAAGGTAGGTGGTCTTTCTGTCTTATACCGACTCCTCTCCAGCCTTCCTCCCCCTGCTCTGTCTGTGCTCTGTCCCCCAAATATTCCTGCAGGACGCACAAGATCTGCAGCAACCCTCTTCTGGTGAAATTGCCAAAATCAAGACTCTCTGCTCACCTTCACCCTTTTATTCCTCTTTTTCCCATCTCTGCAACAAACTCCCACACTTTCTTCAATCCCTCTCCTTCCTCCAGGTCTTTAAAACAGCTGTTCACCACCATCTCTTGTCTTCCCCCATCCAAAACCTTGATGTTTTGTACCCCAGTTAAAATTCCCCAAATCCACCTCTTTCAATCCCCAACTTCTTTCCTGAAATTCCTCGTTGTGAAATTCCTAGTAGTGTTCATTTGCTTTATACCGTGTATCCCTTCCTCCTCCCCAGCCCACCCCCTTCCACAGATCTACCGATGTCCTTGTTCTCTACTGTTGTTGTGCTTGTGTACTTCCTTCTCCCTCCCCCTCTTGTCTCCCGCTCCTTTCATTGCCTATTTTGTGTGTCTGTGCATGTTTTCATGTTCAATGTGTTAGCTTTTACATGAGCCTCGATTCTGTATACCAAAAAAAAAAAAATCTTAACTCGCTGTTTCTTGATTTTTTACACCAAAAACACATCCATGGCAGGAAGCAGAGCAGAGACAAACTAGAACAGCACTCGGTAGAGCGCATACCTCCACCAGGCTGAACAGTTTATTTTGTATGCCACTGATAGGCCAGATCTGGATTCAGACCTGAACCAAAATCTAATCGGCTTGATCGTGTCACCTAGTTTTGTTATAATCCGTCCACAACTTTGTGAAATGTCATGCTCAAAATATCGTTTTTGGAACTATCACTCAACGGTGAAGAATCACTTACGAATTAAAAAAATTCTCCTATCCAAATCCGCATTCGGATCTTCACCAAAATCGAATTGATCTGTCCTTGTCACACACACAACCCTGTCCACAAAGCTTCGGCCAAAAACGTCCATAACTTTTTGAGATATCATGCTATATATCGGTTTTAGCACTATCACTCAATGGTGAAGAATCACAGAAAAAATTATCTGATCCAGATCCAGATTCGAATCTTCACCACAATTGAATAAATTTGTCCCTGTCACACACCCAACCTATCCACCAAGTTTTATCCAACAACATTTTGAGATATCGTGTGAAATATCGTTTTTTGCCAAATCTCTCAATGTCTTAAAATCAATCGCTTTAAAATTCTCGGATCAAGATCCAGATTCGGATCTTCACCAAAATCTAATAATTTCATCCTTGTTACATGCACTACTACACTCCACGAAATTTTGTCCGAATCCATTCAAAACATTTTGAGATATCATGCTCACAAATAAACAGACAGACAAACAAACGGACAAGGGTGAAAACATAACTTCCATCCACATTCAGTGGCGGAGGTAACAAAAGCAATGCAAAAAACAAAGTTTCAGATGCACAACAAATTCACTAAACAAGCTTATTCTTCAGGACAGTACTTAAAGTGTATCCATTGTAAACTAAATCTTAACTGGAACAAATGATTGCGCGCATTCTCGAAAAACAATTAAATTGCCTTGCTTTGCTATCACACATCCAGTGAACAACCAAGACACATCCACAATAAACATAGAGCATTGAACAGTCTTCCCAACTGCTTTTGATAAGGAATTACTTTATGCCAAATTTTATTATCACAGACTTAATTTTTTGGAACATTCTGTAACTGTTCAGTTCTTTTAACTTCACAAACCTGACCGCAAACAAGATTGCAGATAAAGTCACAAAGTGATATAAAGCGTTGTTAAACAAGTACAAAAAGTTTTAATTTAAAAAAAGCCACGTCGATGTTACACAATGCCTAGATGCAGCTGTGCCTATAACGTCGATGTTATAGGCACAGGACATTCCTATTGATTCGATTACTTGATGTTATTTTTGTGCAAAGTGAAAATAGATCTCGGCAATTTCCCGTGTGTGGCGACGAATTTTTAATATATCTCGGCATTTTCCCGTCTGTTATTTCAGGCGGTGTATGACTGACCATGCCGCGATTTAAAAAAAATATATCTCGGCAATTTCCCGTGTGTGGCGACACGTGAACGAAGCTATGCTCCTCTCTCCACATTATTGTGACGACGTATAAATTAAATATTTCGTGACGATTGTCATCAAATGGACGAATTTTTAATATATCTCGGCATTTCCCCGTCTGTTATTTCGGGCGGTGTATGACTGAGCATGCCGCCATTTAAACAAAATATATATATATCTCGGCATTTTCCAGTCTGTTATTTCGGGCGGTGTATGACTGAGCATGCTGCGATAAAAAAAAAAAAAATCTCAATGGACTTGAAGTTACAGGCCTTTGAGAATTCATTTCGTTCTATAAAGGGCAACTTTCATCGGATTTTCTTCCCGTTTTTTTTCAACCGAGTCTAAAACTATGTTAGTGACTGTGAAAAATGAAATGATATATCGAATTTGATTTGAAATAAAACTGTGTGAGAGAGGAAGCCACCACGGGCCTACAAAACAGGCCTCAAAGCTATGCGAGTTAATAAAATGGTGGATATTTGTTTATATGAAGGCTCTCCCAGAATGGGTGGAGCTGTGGTTCCCAGAATGGGTGGAGCTTTGAGGTTTTGTCTTCTCTGCAAGAACAAGAAGAAGAAGAAGAAGAAGAACAACAACAACAACAACAACAACAACAACAGAGGGCACTCTATGAGCAGCGTCTGCGACGCGGCTAAAAAGCGAAAAAGTGCACATTAGGTGCAGAGACTACTGGCACTGATTGCCCAGTGTACAGCAATTTGTTTGGCTGCAGATTGGTTTTAGAATATTTTTATGGTGGGGGCATCGCTTAAGTTATGAACTATAATGCAATCAAGAGATGTGCTGTATCACACCACTGTTTCTCTTTTACGTAGTAGTACGATTTTACTTTGAATGGACTCAGACTACAATATTGAAAACTACTCAGCCAATTTCCCGAAAGTTTTGCATACTTTCTCGGGATACCCATGGCCAGGTCATGGGCACAAAATAAATTTGGTGAACAACCACTCCCAACACCACGAGGATGGGGAGATGACACCTAAATTAAATTAAGACAGAGGACAGGGTTAATTGTGCCGATATGGAGGGGGAAGGGCGATATTAAAGATCCGGGGAAGTCAGGCGCATTATGCTCCTAAGTTATGTAATGAAGGTGCTGGAGAGGATTCTGGATGGGAGGATAAGGAAGAGTGTGAATATGGAGACCAGAGAAGAGCAACAGGGGTTTAGAAAGGGTAGGGGAATGACGGATGGGATGTTCACGTTGAGACAGCTGGTGGAGAAGAGGTTGGAGATGCAAGCTGAAATGGCATTGGGATTTGTGGACCAGCAGAAGGCCTACGACTATCCCGAGAGGGATGGTGACAGTGACACTGAGATGGATGGGAGTGCCAGAAGCAGAAGTAAGGTTGGTGTCCATCTAGCAGATGCACAAGAGAATGAAGGGAAGAGTTTTGGTTTGTCCTAGGATGTCTGGAAGGGTTCAATGTGAACATCGGTTTCAGGCAGGGAAGTGCTCACAGCCCACTCATGTTTATCATGGTGATGGAGCTGGTAACCAAGAAGGTAAACATAAAAGGCAAAAAGGCGGAGTGGAAGAAGGCATTTGGGAAGCATCGGCTGAAGATGAGTATGGAGAAGACTGGGGTGATGTGGGTTGTGCAGCAGGTAAAATAAATGAATATCAGGTTAGAGGGGAAGGAGATCAGACAAGGAAATAGGTTTGAGTACCTGGGAGGAACAATGACTGGAGATGGTAAGTCAGAGGCAGAGGTATGGAGGAGGATTCAGGTGGGTGCGAATGCATAGACGAGGGTGGACGGTGTAACGTCAGAAATAACGATATCAAGGAGATTGAACGGGAAGGTTCTGTTGTTGTGTGTAACGCTGACCTATCTTTATGGTCTGGAAACCGTGGCTCTGACAGAGAGACAACAACCAAGGCTGCAGGTTTGCAAGAACAACTGGGTCAGGAGGATTGTGGGAGTGAAGAGATGTATGAGGATGTGTGAGGATAGGAGGAGGATGGATGAACTGAGGGAGAAGATTGGTGTGCAGATGAGCTTGACAGGGAGATTGGTGAAATGCCAGCTGAGATAGGCTTGTCTATTGGTGCGGATGGGGGAAGAGAGAATGGCAAGAGAGTGAATAGGTTGAGGGAGAAAGGTAGAAGGAAAAGAGGTAGACGGAGGTTGAGATGTGAGGATTGATTGTGTGAATAAAGATATCAGTAAGTGGGGGTGGTTAAAGAGTGGAGAGAGTTGGTTGAGGACAGAGGGAAGTGGAGGAGTATCGTGGTCAAGGCAAGGCAGAAGCTTGGAGCCATCGGACCTCACCCCTTATAAAGGGAAGAGGCGGAGAAGAAGATCAATATGCTGTTGCTTGGTTAGTTCCTTTTTAAAGACGATCACTTTTTGCTCTACCATCTCAGTTATTCTGGATTCTGACTTCGTGATTCTAACTGGTTAATGTCAACTGTTTCTGCTCCTTGGTCACGGCTGGTATATATCTGAATAGAGATCGTCTGACCTGTGAAAGTCGCCTCTCCTCCCAACTGGAGTCACTTGATTGCTTACTCTTTTACTATTTTTTCCGGTCTCTGCTCGGCACGAGTATTGAGATCAACACATCTGTCGGCAGAATAACTCGACAATATGAGCAGCTAGAATCACCACGTTTGGCACAGAGATTCGTATTGTACAAAGATGTGATGATACAATAGGTGCCCTATGACCACCACTTAGGTAAATATAGTCCTATTCTAAATTTTATTATATATTTTTCCTTGTGCAGTACAAAGGACACAAGGTACAAACCAATTTTAATCCACCATGCCAGTGGTACAAGACTTATTGGTCCAAAAATCATCTCATAGAAAGATAATGATCCAAAATATTCAGCTGAAATAATGAAAACGTATTTGAAAAAGTAAGAGAAAGCTGGAGTCCATCAACACATGGAATGGCCCCCTCAAAGCCCAGATCTCAATGCAATTTAAGCTTTATTTGGACAAAGGAAAGCAAAAAGGAATCCCAGCAACTAAGATGATTTTTGGAAAGTAGAAGGGTGGACCACCATTCCACAAGAGTTCATAACAAATTTATTTGAAAGTGTCTTGATTTAAAGATTTCAATAGTTTTGAAGAAAAAGTGTAGACATACTCGCTATGAGTTTACATTAAGGTACAGGTAGTGGACAAAAAAAAAAATGAAACACCTGGGTAAATGAGGGACACAATGCATATTGTTTCTCACAGCCTGAGAGTCCTTTAGGTGCTTTTTTGCAAACTCCAAGCGGGTTTTCATGTGTCTTTCACTGAGAAGAGGCTTCCGTCTGGCCACTCTGCCATAAAGACCAGATCGGTGGAGTGTTGCAGTGATGGTTGTCCTTCTGGAAGTTTCTCCCATCTCCACACAGGACCTCTGGAGCTCAGCCAGAGTGACCATCGGGTTCTTGGTCACCTCTCTTACCAAGACACTTCTCCCGCGATTGCTCAGTTTGGCCGGGCGGCCAGCTCTACGAAGAGTTCTGGTTGTTCCAAACCTCTTCCATTTAAGAATTATGGAGGCCACTGTGCTCTTGGGAACCTTCAATGCAGCAGAATTTTTTTTGCAGGCTTCCCCAAATCTGTGCCTCGACACAATCCTGTTTCTGAGCTCTGCATGCAGTTCCTTCGACCTCATGGCTTGGTTTTTGCTCTGATATGCATTTTAAGCTGTGAGACCTTACTTATATAGACAGGTGTGTGCCATTCCAAATCATGTTCATTCAATTGAATTTATCACAGGTGGGCTCCAATCAAGGTGTAGAAACATCTCAAAGATGATCAAGAGAAATGGGAGGCACCTGAGCTAAATTTCAAGTGTCATAACAAAGGGTCTGAATACTTATGTCAATGTGATATTTCAGTTTTTTCTTTTCAATAAATTTGCAAAACTTTCTAAAATCCTGTTTTCTCTTTGTCGTTATGGGGTATTGAGTGTAGATCGATGAGGGAAAAAAAATGAATTTAAGCGATTTAAGCATAAAGCTGCAACATAACAAAATGTGAAAAAAGTGAAGGGGTCTGAATACATTCTGAATGCACTGTAATTATCAATGAAAAATTATACAGGATGAGTCCCTCCGATGGTGAAAAAATAGTGTCCATCAGAAGAACAGTTGGAGACAGAATAAAATTTTCATACTGATCGGATCAAGCGTTGTACTTTTTGAACTATGACGTCATAATGAAGGCACCAGTGACATCATCATTAGCATATCTTATCAGGGTATATATGGACATAGATATATTTGAAGTGAAGAGATTTAACAAAGCAGTGTGGGCAGCATAATTTAAAGGAAAAACCTTTAAAAAATGGTAATAATAAAAATGCTTAAAAGCTATTTGGCTGGATTAAGATCACAAGGCCCTGAGTTAAAGTCCCTGCTATGCTATTGAATTAACACCAGGTGGGTTGACTCAGCCTGTCATACTTCAGAGGTCGGCAAAATGAGAACCAGCTTACTGGGATGAATGAGCCATTTGAGTATCCTGCGTCGGAGTGGCAACTTGTCTGGCATTGTGCCTAATAACCAAGAAACTTTTGGCAGCCCTATGCATCTGAAGATGCAAAAAGGAGTGGTCATCATCTTCAATAATAATAACAAAATGAAACTGTACTGGACACGTATAAATTGACAGACAACCGATAAACAACAACAATTACAACCAGCAACCTGGAGAAAGACCTCAAAGCAAAAGAAGATCAATGAAAAGTAGAGCTACATTTAAAGTACACCGCCACCATGCCAAATAAATAATTAACATATCCTCTGGCACGTGACATTGCCGGGGAGCCTTTGGCATCTGGCGATGCTGCCGTGCAGCACATGGAGACAGAATTGGGAGGTAGAGATTACAATACTTGATTGATTAAATGAGTAAATAAAATAAATAAATGATTATTGTAAAATAATTAATTTCTTAATCAATGGGCTAACAGCATACCTAAACCACCACAGTTTCATCCGAATCTGTAACCTTTTGAAAATTAATTTAGTAATTAATCGAAAAATTAAATAATTAATCGATTAATTGATTAACCGATAAATCTAAAATACACTTTATAGCCAAATCACTTGGTCACTGCTGTGTCCAAATATCAACTTCATAACTCAAAAGGTGCATGAAATATAGCCCAGATGAGAAAGAAAATAAATAAGTAATTAATAAATATATAATAATTAAGGAATTAATCAATTGATTGATCAAAAAATAAAAAATACCGTTTTTTTTCCAAAGAATTTGTTCACTATTGTGTCCAACTTCTAGCTTCCAAGCTCAAAGGGCGGCTGAGATATCGTCTGGACAAACAAGAAAGAAAGAAAAAGAGAAAGAAAACAAATGGAGTGAAAACTAAATACGCCCTACTACGCGGTCATCGCCAGGCCCCCTTCGGTGCCCAACGATGACGTCGTGCAGTGCCTGGAGATTGGAGGGTTGGAGTACAATTAGATGGATAATTTGCAAAATTCACTTTTAAGTACAATGGCACAGAATTGCAGAGAAGAGAAAAAGATTAGCCCAGGTTGAGCCTTGCTTTCATACTGAAAAACATTAAAATTAAGTCAATAGTCTGCAATTAGCAGGTGAATAAAGGTTTTATTTAAACAGGTGATATTTAAATGACGTCATATACAAAATTGCTAAATACTTGGATTACATTTTCATTTCTACTCTAAGTACAGGCTTTGTTTCGTTCTATTAATGTTTTGAGTTAATGTACACACTTATCCAAGTCTAGTGACAACATAATTAAGGATAACGATGAGTTACACAGACGAGAGGACAAGCTTTTTGTTGACAGGAATAGGAGGGACACTATTGTACAAGAGGGGTGAATAGGCTTTTTGTTGATATTGACATTAAATGCGATTTAACAAATTATTGGCTTTATGTGATTTACGGTGTGTACACTTGTAGAAAGATTACAGCTATCTACATTCCTTATATTGCACACACGTTAGATAACTTTTACATTGTCAAAATGCATATCTCCTTTATTGTATGACAATGTGTCCCGTTGTTTTATTTGAATACATTATAAAACCCAATTTAAAACTTTCAATATAAAGCAAATATGCATTTTGGAATCCCCAAAATTCTCTACAAATAGAATAACAAAAATGTCACTATTTTCTACTATTTTCAGGAATGCCAATTAGATTGTGAAAGTTATGATGTGCAATGCATTACAGTTGTTGTGGAATATGTTGAACACTGTTTCAACACTTAAAGCCAGCGATTTTCTACGATCTGTGGAAAATTGATCGGAGTCACAGAATTGGTGACTTGAAACGAAAAACGAAATCCTACTGTATTAAATAAGGCAATCAATTTATCTGTATATATATATGTCTGGACATCATAGAAAAAAAAACAGAGCTGGGACGACCCTCACCAAATTTTGCATACATGTTCATAGTACCCAGTCATGCCAAGGGCACAAAACCCCCTCCCCACACTTCTCTGTGAGGGTAGGGGGAAGAGGATATGACTTATGATTTTCGCCTGTGCATGTGCCACAGTGCAAGTGGTTTACTGACCCCTGCTGCAGACATGGTGGATCATTAGCCACAACCACAACATATTTGCCCCACCTCCCCCTCCACGTCTTCCCCCATCCCAGGGCTGCTCCCGAAGGGAGATGGTGTTTCTAGAGTTTAGTGAATTACAGGAAAAAAAGAAAATCAAAACTAGGTTAACGAAAAATCACTATAATTATCCAATTTTGTGTGTGCAATTCTCCACAGACATACTGTAATTCCCACAGCGTAATTATGAAAAGTAATAAAAAGTATACACAGTAATTCAATACACATGGGATACCATTTATACCAGGAGCACAAACACAGCCAATGCTCCACTCACATCAATTGCAGCTGCTGCAGACAAGCATCGCAGTGAATCTCGATCTCAATTGCTGGCAATAAATACTGAATAAAGTTCCGTCTAACAACAACAACAACAACATGCATTTTAAAAGGCCATTTTCCCTGCTAGAGCGGGGGTTAGCCTTGCGGTCCTCATGACAATCTTCTCCATTTTGCCCTATTTTCTGCATCTCTCCTTGTTAACCCCCTTGCCCGCATTTCTTCTTCCACCATCTTTAGCCAAGTCTTTCTCGGTCTTCCCCGTCCTCTACTTCCTTCTACATTCATTTCCATCACTCTTCTCAACCAGTCACTTTCATCCTTCCTCAACACATGACCAAACCATCTCAACCTGTTCCTCTTCACAGCATCAATCACAGGCTCTATTCCCATCATCTTTCGCAATTCATCATTTGTCTTCCTCTCTCTCAACGATACTCCGCACATCCGTCGAACCATTCGCATTTCCACCCTTTCCAACCTTCGTTGCTGCTCTACATTCATTACCCATGTCTCGCTCCCATAAATCATAACACTTCTCACACATGCAGCATACACCTTTCCCTTCAGCTTCAACGACACTCCCCTCATCATCAGCACGCCACTCAGCATCATCAGCATCAGCACGTCTAACAATCTCTGGAAAGCCCGGTAAATGTAAAATTCGATTTGAATTCGCTAAAAATGTGGTTTCCGGAAAAAACAAAATGCCAGTAATCACATGTGCATGTGTGCAGTTTTGAAGAAACTTTAAAAAAAAAATAGTGAAAAATCATCAAAATAAGGATGACATTGCCAAAAATAATCAAAAACACTTAAAATTAGAACGGCACTCAGTAGAGAGCATACCTCCGCTAGGCTGAACAGTTCATGTTTTGTATCCCACTGATAGGCCGGATCTGGATTCGGACCTCAACCAAAATCTAATATGCTTGTTATTGTCACCTAACCAACTCATCCACCAAGTTTTGTCATTATCCGTCCTGCAAAATTGTGCTATATATCGTTTTTGACATCTCCCAATGGTGATGAATCACTTAAAAAAAATTAAAAATACTCGTGTCGGGATCTTCAAATTCTAATCAATTCGTCCTCGTCACACACCCAACTTGTCCATCAAGCTTCATCCGAATCAGCCCATAGCCTTTTGAGATACCGCGCTCACACACAAACAGACAAATAGACAGACCTGGGTGAAAACACAACGTCCGTCCACCTTAGGTGGTGGAGGCAGAAAAGCCTATATATACATACAGCCTATATACAGCCAGCCTATACATACAGCCTGGTGTTGGCTTAGCGGTTAGGGTGCCGGCTTGGGATCCTAGGATCTTGAGTTCGAATCCAGGTCGATCGCTGAATTAACGCCAGGGGGGTTGACTCAGCCTGTCATCCTTCCGCGGTCGGCAAATTGAGTACCAGCTTGCTGGGATGAATGATCACGGTGTGTACCCCGATTTAGAATAGGTACACCGTATCCCTGCGCATCGTAAGAGGCGACCAAGGGTTGGCATCAGGAAAGGCATCCGGCCATAAAAACATTGCCTCAAACAGGGAACCATGATTGTCATGGGGCCCGCAGGGCTAACCCCCGCTTTAGCGGGGAAAATGGCCTTAAAACGATCATTCATTCATTTATTCTTGTCTGCATGTACTTCCTCTGTAGGTGAGCATACATGGACATTGTAATAAAGATTAATTTACTTTAAAACACGTCCCATGGATCCGGCTTCCACATTTTTTCCTCCTGCCGTTTATAATTTTATTTCCATTTTATCACTCCTCGTGTTTGTGTCACCCTGATGGCAAATTACGCTGAGACTTGAGGAAAAAATTTTAAAATCCCAACGGAAGTGCACAAATAAATTGTGCTTCTTTTTCAATTGACAACAGAAAACGGAATTTGTTTTTCAAAATTTAATTTCAGCCATTTTGGAAACGGAAAGGCACCTTTTTTGAAACGGAAAATCACTGGCTCTAAATGCCCACTGTACATTAATATTGTGGAAAGCCATTCATCTTTTAGATGAACGTCTTACGTCTAAGATGAACGTCTAAGATCTTACATTCTTGAGAATAACACCAGTGTGGATTGACTCAGCCTGCCATCCTTCTGAGGTCGGTAAAATAAGTACCAGCTTACTGGCAACAGGGGCACTGCATCAGCGGCACAGACATGCTTCCAGAAAATGATGCAACGAAGCAGCCACAGGCTGCATATCAAACAGCAACCATTCCTCTTCAAAAATCAAACCAAAAAAAACCAAAAACATTCATTTGGAGCCTTTCGGGCATTTCTGATAAATAGTAAGAAATACTTTGTACATGTCGGCTGCGCATGACTATTGCCCAACTGCACTGGCACGGAAATGTTTGTCATACTACCTCAGCCAAAAGTGCATCCACAAGTGTGTGACACCCCTGATTCAGAAATGCATTATTTCATCATCGTTGCCTTCGATATACAAGATGTAATATGTTGCACTTTGCCATGCATGGTCAGCTCCACTTTCTATGCCTCCACATAACCTACAAAACCCGAATGCCATTGTACCACGAAATTGCCAAGATTTTCTTCGCACCGCTGGGCATCATGAACTGTCGATGATCGCTGCGTTCCTGGAAGCTCCGCATAGAACACAATGTGATTCGATATGTGTGAACACACTACAACAGAATGGAATAAACAGAACCGAGCGCTGAAAAAAACGGAACGATCAACTTCAAACACAATTAGCAAATATACAATTTGGAATACCCAAACCTAATACAACTACTACAATAAAAACAAATGATAATCGTAATAATAATATAATCTCACAATTCATTCCTATTCGTGGAATTGGGAATGAGCATTGAGCGCAAAGTCCCATTCAATTGATGAGCAATTGATTGCAGTAGAGTCTCAGTCGAGAGAACAGATCATAATGTATGCTTCGTGGACTGGTGGTTGTATTAAAAATATGTCAGACCAGGACTCTTCTGCCTCGGATATTCCGCATAAAACTGCACCCCCACTCACAAAAAGAGGAGCACCAGCAACCAGTGGTTCACGACACACCGTGCTTCTCACAAAGCAAAACACAGCACGACAAAAAAAGAAAATGCACATCGTACGTGGCACCAGCTTCATGCGCCATTTCTCAACGCTTAGGGCATTATGGGGACTTTGCCAAACACAAGATCTCACAAAGCAATGAAAAAAAGCACGAGATAAAATCACATGCACAAGAGAGTACATAAGACATGTCAAACTGTGAGTATAACCGGAAGTTTTTCAGGCATGAGATTGCACAAAGCCATATACAGCACGTAATAAAAACACTTTTGGTGCTGCCACGAGACGCAATGCACATGCTACTGCCAGTGCCCTCCTTATGGCACCGATAGCAGCACACCATCACAGCAAGTCAAGGGATGAACCAAAGGCATTCCATCGTTACTGTATCACAGCTATGGCACATGGTAAAAGGTCACCGTGAACCTAAACCAGTAGTGTTGATAAAAGAGTCCCTGACTTCATGGATGACAGAAACATGATGGCACCCTTACATATACCTTTCAGGTCATTTTGCATACTCCGGCTCATACTCTCAACAATGCACAAGGTTGAATCGCAGTTAGTGTCCGCCACGAAGAGTCACATAACGTTGTATTCACCTTGTATTCACAGTCACGATTTCGAATTCGTGCACTTTATACATATACCTAATCACTTGCCAAAAGTGCACCAAACAATATGTTGGAAAAACTGAGAATACACTCAACACATGATTTAATAACACCCGGTCAGAAATCAATAACTTCCACACCAGTCAGGGCAAATCTCTACCTTACACGATACACTTTAATCAACCGGATCACTCTATAAATGACATTCAAATCTCTGCCATTGAATCAATTACAAATCGATCACACACCACGATTCTGAAACGTGAGTCCTTTTGGACACATAAACTTCGGACAAAAATCCCTCATGGCATAAATTTTGATGATTAAAGAATGTTCCAACATCAACCCAATCAAGTCATCAACCGTAACCCATTCATTCACTCATTCTACCTTTATATGTCATTTATATAAATATATAAATAAATATATTATATGAATATAAATGGTATATGAATATATGCTTGTGTGTTTATGTATGTATGTATCTCTATATTTGTATATGCACGTGCACAAACTGTAACGTGAACAATAACTGTAAGCTGCGCTTCACTTCCGCTGAACTTGGGGACGGTGAGTCAGCTTTAGCGTGGCTCTTATTTTTATATGCATCTTCTACACATATCACACATCTTACACACATATCACTGTACATACTTGTCTGATATACATGCCTGTTGTTTCTGTAGACTAAGAAGAAGACCTTTGTTGGTCGAAAGCTTGTCGAAAATTAAAGATCGACCGTCCTGAAGCTACGTCCGCGTCTGATTTAATCTCCCGATTATTTATTTAATGCAAATGAGACGCCCTGCTCGTACTGTAGAGTTTCTACTATTTCTCACAGTTATATATATATATATATACACACACACACACACACACACACACACACACACACACACACACACACACACACACACACACACACACACACACACACACACACACACACACAGAGCTGTCTTAGTCAAAAGAGGTTCTTGTATCCATTTTGCTGTCTCCTTTCTCAGACCTTTGCCATCCCCTTTCTTGCCATTCTGTCTCTGTTCCTCTCCTCCAGCTTGATATACTGCAAGCTCCACTCCATCTTCAGCCCAATAATTTTTGGTGGTAAGCAAACCTCCATCATTTTGTGCAATTTACTGCACCATCTATTTCTATACTATAAGAGTATAAGAGAGATGCTTGGGCTGTGTGTCTGTATTTCTATCATTTTTCTAAGAGATGGACAAACGGATCTTCGTCAAACCTTTTGCAAAATTTGTAATAAAAGTTGGATTATTTTTTTATTTATCGTTCCATATAAGCCTCTGTTTGGAAGCCATGTAAAAAGTAATTAAATGATCCCGATTTAATTCCTGAGTGGGTGTAGGGATGTGTTTTCGGCACCAACAACAAAAAATTGATTTCTTCAAAATGCCAACTGGATTAGAACAACATCGGGCAATGCCTGGTACCCCTGCTCTTCATAACTGCTTTTTGTGAAACGGCTTGAATATGCCTTTCCCTTTACAATTGTAAAGTAGGCGACATGGGCAAAGTTACAAATTCAGGACCCACTTGCAAAACCCACAATTTTGCTGGTTAAATGAATCTCTTTATCATTGCACTGCATTATGCATTCAAATTGATTTTATTGCTTTGTCGAGTCAAAAAGGATGTTAGAGAGGTAGAGCACTTACCTTTGAGCTGGCTATAAACTGTCCGATTGGAGCTTCACAGGCAGGGTGTTGCATCACAAAGTGTGCCATCCGTCCAGTTAAAAAGTCAGGTGTCCTGTCTGCTAATGTTAGTTTGCTTAATATTAAAGATACCATGGCGTGTTTCGCGAAATAGGCGAGTGATCGCCCACAACCTGAACAAATCCCAAATTCCTGCCACCATCAGTCAAATGTAAGGCCTGGCGAGCCAGTTTGTGAAAGACTTGGCCGGAAAACATTACCGAGGTGATCACACAAGAAAGTGGGAATAATTGGGGTCACGAAAGAACTTGGTAGATTGTTTTGTTGCGACTGTACACCACACACTGCTGTTTATTTTTGTTTTGACTTGGGGCCCAGGTTTATGCAGGTCATGCATGACTCCTGTTCCTTTGTTTATCATTTACATATGTGCTTATAAGTTATAACACTTGCACGTGCCCATAATTTTCATGTACATTGTTGCAGTGAAAGTGGCCTGGCCGACACACAACTTCACTGAACCCAGGATTACGTGCCCTCATGCCTGTGCTCGGGGATTCTCATCAATGGAACAGCAACATTTAAGCATGAAAAAGCATGACAGCCTGCTCAAACTAGACCCTTCCATTGAATGGGGGGAAGGAACTACATAAGGCTCATTTGTGGGCAAATGTACTTGAAACTTATTCAGAAGTCTTGTAATGTGTATTCCGTTATTGTTGCCTTCCAACCTATCAGCCATCCATTCCTAATTCATATGAAACAAGTACGATATATTACCGAGCCATGTTCAGAAGTTACTGCTCCATGGAGGAATTAAATATTGCCCTAAGGTGATATTTGTTGAACTGCAGAGAAAATGCATTAATTATTACAATATTTTTCACTTTCCAAAACTTAGCAAAACTGCACTTCTGGAAAAAAAAAAAAACGTGCCAACAAATCTTTCAAACTATTTCCCTCTCTCTTATCGAGCACTAAGCTACGTTAGCAATAAAATAGCCAAAGCTTCTCAAAACATAGAGCAGGTTTGGCTTCATACGTGATTTCGGAAAAATAAATAAACAAACAAAAAAATAATAGAGCTGAAGCCACACGCAAAAGAGGCAAAGTACAACCATTCTGAAGATGGTGTTGCCCGAATGTTCTGTGAAGTGCACCCACACACCTCAATGTCAAGACCAAGAAGAGAATTGCTGCCTGTCAGCCTCCAAAATAATTAATAATTTCATATCATATAGCAATTAAAAAGGTTTAAGGACAATATTTTTGGTTCACGAGTTATCAAGTGACCACTATATTCGTCATGTGTGTGCGTCTGTCTGTGCGTGTGTGTGTGTGTGTGTGTGTGTGTGTCTGTGTGTCTGTCTGTCCGCAGCATAACTACCCGATGATATCATCCAATCTTGATGAAACTTGGGTGGGAGGTCGATACACTGATCTCTATACTAACTGGATTGGAGGCTCAACGCCAAATCAACGCTAATCGGACCATTCGCTGTGAAGTCACTGGAAGTAGATTCGTCGCCATATTGGTTCCCCCAGAAAATCTGCGTCCGTTCATTGTCTTTATCAAAAGACAGTGCCTGCTATATTTTATAAAATAATTTCATCGAAATTTCAACAAAACATTCGATTCAAATTGACTTTAGACAGCAAGTTGCTGTGAGGAAAGATGCCGTCCTGTACAGCGTATGGATGTACGACGTACAAATTCAGTCAAGACCATCTGAAACTTTTCTCCGCAGCGGTACGTTCATGTGGAGGATTTAACAACAATCCTACGGCTCGTCAATTTCAGTCGACCGACATGCGCCTCCTAATGCGACATCATGTAAAAAATGGTACTGGAAACTGTTCCCTCTTAGATCATCACACTGACATTCTTCCAGTTCAGAACATTACACAATCGACAAACAACATTGCACGCAAATATGACATCATCGACAGACAACAATCACAATGTAGTTCGCATGATGAAGAAGAGAATCGACTGCGTGTCTTGTGCGATAGCACTTACTACTTCAGATGGTAGTTGCCATAATTTCTTGAGGATGAAAAACCACGGGGGCCTCCAGAAAGCATCATCAAGCGTCATTGCCACATGCTTGGAAACAGAGAAATGTTTTCAACGACAACTGAAGACGACAAATGGGAATCTTCCTCGAGGATCCGGAATTTCAGCTGCAGTTATCCATGGCTGTTATGAGCAATACTGTTCATATGGACTTATTTCCTGAACTGCACTCACCAGTTTGAAACTGCAGTGGAAGATAATCATATTCACAACCTCGTGAAGATAGCAGCTTCTTGTTATTGTTGAATCAAACTCTTTCATCTTGGGAAAAAGGAGACGGAAGCCATCACCGGGGAGAAAGTCAGGAAGCAGATGTCCAAACTGATTTTGTTCAAGCACCAGTGAGATTATAGAACACACATGATACAGTGTACACATGTTGCTATTTTATATTCTGTAATTATAATTTATCATAATTTGGCAATATTCTGACATGTCTTGGACGAGAATAACAAAAATATTTACTATGACCATCATGTTTCTCTGCCCAGAAGTATAACTCAGAAGTTTGTTTTCACTATACTCTTCTGATTCTGATTCTTTGATAAATGGATGCAATTTATTTTCAATGATACTCACTTCAGTAAGAATATTGTGCCATGTGGAATGAAAAAACAAAACAAAACCAACACTTGACCACAAATATGGTACATATACAAGTATTCACATACCAATTTATTTTGCAGATCCATGTTATATTATCAGCCATGAAAAAGTAAACGCAGTCCTATTTCCTATTCTTTAAATTTTTAAAGAATATTTAATTACTATTAATATTTAATATTGATATTATTTAATATTTAATTTAATTTATTTAATTATATTTAATTATTTAATTATTTAATATTATTATTTATTATTAGAATATTTAATTTATTTAATATTTAATATTTAATTAGAGGGAATTTAAAGAATTTAATATTTCATTATCAGCATATTTCCTACGAAAATTCCACCTTCCCACTTTATTTTATTCCATTCCGAATTGATTTTAATCCGTTCCAGGGTTGAAAAAGCATTATTACAGGATTGATGAAATGCCATCGTATGCTGCTTACGGTTATAAAAACCGCAGCAGTCGATTTGAATGAAGAAGAGGAATCACATTACATCGGTAAATGACATTGTTTTGGGGAATCGTGGGGGAGCAAAGATGGCGGACAAATGGCTTCAAAAAATGAGCTTCCCTTCCTATCCAATTAGTTGATATCATGATATAGTTGTGTCCTGCCTAGAGTGGGCGTATTGCGCCCATTGTGGGCGGAGCCACGCCCGAAAAAGATGTCTTTTTAGGGGGTAATCGAGTTCAAGCTACATCTTCTCCGAGGGGTTTAGTGGAATCTGACAGGGGTTTCGATATTTGATTAGGCCAATGTCATGTGTCTAGCCCCACAGAGCTCAATTTTTCATTTTTCTTTTTTTCTTTTTTTTCATTTCATTTTTCACCGAATTTTCGGTATTGTGTAGCTAACTAACCTCATAACTGATTATACATTATTTCCTATCTCATTCCAAGGTCAGTAACCTTCGTTTTGACATTTCCGGGCCTGGCCTGTCCGGGTCTGTTTCGGTTATAGTCCGTCCTTTGTCATTGAATACCGCTCGCTCGTGAACCATCGTCGTCTCCTGACTTGTTCAAATTGCAATTATCTCAGTAAAATTAGTCTAAAAATGTTTAAATGGAAAAACTACTTAAATTCTGTTCTGGGGGGAAAAATAGAGTAAGAAAAGTTGAAAATATTACAAGCATTGGTGGAACGCTTTCACAGGTAGAGCGATTCATCAATGGACATGCCACCCCTCGGATGTACGTTAAACTGGGCGTCGGATGCCGTCCCTCGGATGGACATCATACTGGGTGTCCCATCTGCCGTCATTGCTTGGTGGACGTTAAAGATCTAACGGTGTCCTTTGTGAGGTGTAGACGAGCTATTGCCGGCACCCGGGCCAAGATCCAAATTCCTGCCATGACTTCATGTGTCGGAGTGGCAAACCACCCAGGATTCTAACCCTAGCCATATAAAGTGCTTCGGCAGCATCGATGCTCTGTATACAGCGTGCTTCATGATCTGATCTGATTGAACGTCACCGGGTTTCTTTATTTATACTTGGGACAAGCACACTTCATACAAAGCACAATCTATAGCCGATACTGTAGTAGCACTTTACGTCGGGAAGTTTGAAACGGAAGATAGAGAATGAGGAAGAGTAGATATGGGCACAGTAAAAACTGTATGGCCTATGTATAAATAAGACAAACACAGCAATAGCCTCCCGTGCCCCTTTTTAACACTTCCTTTATAAAGAAAGAAGCCTGGTGTTGGGTTAGCGGTTAGGGTGCCGGCTTGGGATCCTAGGATCCTGGGTTTGAATCCCGATCGATCGCTGAATTAACACCAGGGGGGTTGATTCAGCCTGTCATCCTTCCGAGGTCGGCAAATTTGAGTACCAGCTTGCTGGGATGAATAATCCCGGTGTGTACCCCGGTTTAGAATAGGTACACCGTATCCCTGCGCATCGTAAGAGGCGACTAAGGGTTGGCGTCAGGAAGGGCATCCGGCCATAAAAACATTGCCTCAAACAGGGAACCACGATTGTCATGGGGCCCACAAGGCTAACCCCCGCTCTAGCGGGGAAAATGGCCTTAAAAACGATCATTCATTCATTCATTCAAAGTGTAAATGTCAAAGGAAAATGACCATCTACAGACTACAGATCCATATTTTCTGATACACAGAATAATACATAAATATACTGAAACGCAAAAGAAACTTACCACCTTTGAAACCTTTAAATATCAACAATAACACTGCGTGTAGTAAATGTGTGAACTTATTTGTGGACAATAGTGTCCTCACTGTCAGACAAAACGGTCACGGATGGTCACTTGAACCTTCAATGGTCACTTCATAGCACAGCTGTTGAACAGCCGTTTTGACTGTCAGTGATTAGCCAAGGGGTACGGGATGATTTTAATGAGCTGCACGTGATGTCTTGATATTGGCTTTAAAAAGGCCAGTGCAAAATGGGCATTTCAATCAACATGCCACGATTGTCAAGGGATCAACGGCAGCGTGCCCTGGGCATGCTGCAAGGCGGACTGAGCTACCGTGAGGTGGCACGTCGCCTTGGCTGTTCACACCAGACGATATCGGCCCTGGTGGAAAGAGACACCCTCCACAACTCTGCAGATGACAGACCTCGATCAGGGAGGCCAAGAGTCACCACTGCAAGGCAGGACAGGCAGATGGTCCGAAGTCACCTGCGGGATCGATTCCGTCCAGCAGTGATGCACTGCCGCACTGCTGTCTTCCATGCAGTCGTCTTCGTGCAGTATCATTGGAGATCTGTGGGTATGCACGCCCCGGAGTTTCTGCCGCAGTGCGGGATGCTGGACGGAATCGATCCCGCAGGTGACTTCGGACCATCTGCCTGTCCTGCCATGCAGTGGTGACTCTTGGCCTCCCTGATCGAGGTCTGTCATCTGCAGAGTTGTGGAGGGTGTCTCTGTCCACCAGGGCCTATATCGTCTGGTGTGAACAGCCAAGGCGACGTGCCACCTCACGGTAGCTCAGTCCGCCTTGCAGCATGCCCAGGGCACGCTGCCGTTGATCCCTTGACAATCGTGGCATGTTGATTGAAATGCCCATTTTGCACTGGCCTTTTTAAAGCCAATATCAAGACATCACGTGCAGCTCATTAAAATCATCCCGTACCCCATGGCTAATCACTGACAGTCAAAACGGCTGTTCAACAGCTGTGCTATGAAGTGACCATTGAAGGTTCAAGTGACCATCCGTGACCGTTTTGTCTGACAGTGAGGACACTATTGTCCACAAATAAGTTCACACATTTACTACACGCAGTGTTATTGTTGATATTTAAAGGTTTCAAAGGTGGTAAGTTTCTTTTGCGTTTCAGTATAGATTAACGCCAAAAACATTGTCCAAAAAACTTAAATTAAGGTAAAACATATTGAAAATGTGCTTTGGGAGATCACAGCCATTAATTTTCACTCTTAATACATACCCACAATGATCGACGTAATGTTAGAAAGGACATCCTCTTTCTACCATTTCATGAGTTAAACAGGTTAGTGAAGAGGAAATTGCTGTACTATATTGTAGTTTGTGACTATCAATTTATTCACATGAAGAAGAATTTATAAAGTGCCTTCAGAAAGTATTCACACCCCTTGACTTTTTCACATTTTGTTGTGTGACAGCCTGAACTTAAAATGGATAAAATTGAGATTTTTTTCATCACTGATCTACACATAAAACCCCATAATGTCAAAGTAATTTTTTTTTAGAATTTTATTACAAATTAATTAAATGAAAATCTGAAATGTCTCGAGTCAGTAAGTATTCAATCCCTTTGCAATGACACTTCAAATTGAGCTAAGGTGCATCCAATTTCCTTTAATCATCCTTGAGAGGTCTCTACAACTTGATTGGAGCCCACCTGTGGCCAATTCAATTGACTGGACATGATTTAGAAAGAAACACAGCTTTCTATATGAGGCATTGAGGCCACACAGTTGGCAGTGCATGTCAGAGCAGAAACTCTAACATGAAGTCCAAGGAACTCCGAGATGAGTAGAGCTCCGAGATATAATTGTGAGGAAGCATAGATCTGGGGAAGGGTATAAAACAATTTCTAGTGTTGAAAGTTCCCAAGAGCACACACAGTGAGCTCCATCATTAGGAAATGGAAAGATAATTGAAACTACCCTGCCTCTTCCAAGAGCTGGCTGTCCAACCAAACTGAGCAACTGGGCAAGAAGGACCTTGGTCACGGAGGTTACCAAGAACCCAATGACAACTCTGACAGAACTACAGAGTTGCTTGGCTGGGATGGGAGAACCTGCCGGATGGACAACGGTCTCTGCAGCACTTTACAAATCCAGGCTTTATTGGAGAGTGGCCAGACAGAAGCCACTTCTGAGAAAAAGGCACACAACAGCACACATGCTATGGGAATGCTTTTCAGTGGCAGGGAATGAGAGACTTGTAAGGATAGAGGGAACAATGAATGGAGCCTTGGGGCCTTCAGAGTGCAAAAGACCTTAGACTGGGGTGAGGATTTACTTTCTAACAGGATAATGACAGCAAGCATACAGCCAAATCAACACTGGAATGGCTTCAGAACAAGAGCATGAAAGTCCTTGAGCGGCCCAGCCAAATTCCAGACTTGAATTCCATTGAGAATCTGTGGAAAGACTTTGATTTCTGTTCACCGACACTCCCAATCCAACTCGAAAGAGCTTGAGCTAATCTGCAAGGAAGAATGGGATAAACTCCCCAAATCCAGATGTGGAAAGCTGATATAAGAAGATGAGATGTGCAAAGAAGACTTGAAGCTGTAATCACTGCCACATGCACTTCTGAAAAGTATTGACTCATGGGGCTGAATACTTATGTAAATTAGATATTTCTGTATTACATTTTCAATAAATTTATGAAAATTTATAAAAACATGTTTTCACGTTGTCATTATGGGGTCTTTTTTGCAGATCGGTGACAAAAAAATTGAATTTAATCAATTTTTCATTCAGGATGTAACACAACAAAATGTGAAAAAGTCAAAGGGTATGAATACTTTCTGAAGGCACTGTAGATCAAAATTTAATATTGTTACGGTTGCGCATCCTCAGTGACGGTTGTGCCGAAGAGGTTACATGTCCGCCAGGTTAATTTTGCATGAATCGGCATTCAAGAACACACGGCCATGGCAAATCTGCCGACAGGAATAGCTGAGCGAGCTTGTTGGTGAGACACTGATGGTGGAGCTTAATGCGTGAACCCAAACGGCCCATCTAGTGGGTTAATATGCCAATTCACTTTGCGCTATATGGAGCCTACTCCCGATGACCACACAATAATTCAGCAAAAACGAATTTATTAACAATAAAATCGGTGTGGGGGAGAGGAGTAGAAGAAGAAGAACATGGCCGCATATTAGCGATTACTGACTGTAGCAACAGGCAACCGGAACATGGCCGCGGCAAAATGCGGACATATGTGGCGATGAAGTCATGATGTTCACTCATTAGGTTGGAGAACCAAATTACAGATACCGACTGTAGCAAATTAAAACTAAATAAAACAGTGCCCCTCGAACCACGTCAACTTAAACGAATATCCTTATTGCATGTTCTCAGGAGTGATGAGACTGATACAAGAGAGGACGAACCACTTTTAGAGGCCATTTTTCCCCACAGAGCAGCGGTTGGCCTTTTTCGGGCACCGTGGTCCCCTTTTTGAAGCAATGTTTTTTTTATGGCCGGATGCCCTTCCTGCCGCCAACCCTGTTGGTCACCTTTTTTGCGACACACAGGGAATTACCAGTGAACTGGTACTCAATTTGCCGACCTCGGAAGGATGACAGGCTGAGTCAACCCCCCCTGGCGTTAAATCAGCGATCGACTGGGATTCAAACCCAGGATCCTAAGATCCCAAGCCGGCACCCTAACCGCTAAGCCAACAGCAGGCTACTGCTACAAGAGAGGATGAGACAAAAATAAACCTGTGGTACAAGTAGGCCCTGCTTTCGTGCCATTTTGGTGCCGACCGGGAGGGCACATTGCGGTCTGGGGTGGCTTGTCTGTGTATCTCCTCTCTCCGGGCTTTGTAGAATCGTGCACCACCGCCAGAGCACCATGTGCAGCCTTTTAGCCATGCCCAGCAAACAGAGTGCCAGCCAGGAACTCATAACCAGCAGCAAGTGCTTTTATAACTCCATGTGGACTCCGTATTGGGGAGTGGGAGAGCGACATCAAACGATCTGCAGTGAGCCCTCATTGGCTGTGAAGCTGGGGAGAACCCCACATACCAGTCCAGCGACCTTTGGCTGATGTTGCCATTGATCGTGGGTGTGCTGATTGCTGAGGGTTATGAAGAGATTCCAGAAAGATAGATGCACAGCGGGGAATGTTGAAGAATATCCAAAGGGGGTGGAGCGGGGCTTAGATACAGAAACTTGTGCTGGGGAGACTAGATCTTTCTAAACATGTGCTCCACACATTTCATTACTTATAGGAATCAAATTACACTTATTGTAACATGCACTATTAAATATATCCCTAATTTTACGCACTAGGCCAGATCCGTAACAACATGATGAACAACTTTTTAACTCGAGACATTGTAGAAAAGTGGTTAGCCTTCTCATCTTGTCTCCAATATGACACTATTAGAAGCCTTCATTCTCCAAGCCAAAGTGTTATGTTAGCAAAAACCTTAAATATGTTTCGGAACTGTAAACATCTGCCAAGATTCCCATTTTTTCCAAAATGTTTTTGCAGCATATTACTCAAAATATACAGACAACAACAACGGCACGTCGCCACACAGTCTCGGTTCTTGGCAGAACATTCCTGAGAGTGCTAGTGATTTGGGGTGAGTGCGAGATCATATTGAACGGTAAAATATCCCATGTAAGGTAAAGGTTTTTAAAATCCTTTCATATTCGTGATGATGAGCTGTCACCGTACTCTTTACAGAGGGTCGGTGCTGCCGAATCCGTTTCTTGGCAAGGGTTATTGCTGGGTGGTTTTGCCATCGTCTTCCCAGCAGTCAAACAGGGGAGGAATTTCGGATTTGTACAGGGTTCCGGTGATAGCTCGCCTACTTTTAGCGATGTTTACCATGTGATTTTTAAAGTTCACTCATCAATGCTGGCAGACGTGACGTCCAGTTTATGTCCATTCTCGGTACGGCACACACATTGGTGCTTCACCCTGAATGCGAAGCACCAGGGTGACAGTTTATAGCCTGTTAGAGATTCGAACCAAGGTTAAACAGCTATGAGACGAGTTCATACTTGTATTAATCTATACTAGTGCGTGCCCGTACGTGCGGGGAGGTAAGTACGTGGACATACGTACGTTGACGTACGTACCAAAAATAAGGCCTCACTGTCCGGAAGATCGCATATCGCAGTTACGATTAATCGCAAATCAGTTTTAATGGCCAATTCTTCAATTAGCGCCAACATATTTTGCCATTTTGCAATTTCATCGCAAGGAAAAGCACAAAGAGAAGAGAACAACAAACACACGCGGTTCCTTCGCTGTAGCTTGACCGTACGTGCAAAGAAAAATTAAAACTTTCATCGTTCCTTCGGTCTTCGCTCTCGTCCTTCGCTGTTCCTTCGTTCACGTACAAAACGTATGTGTTTGCTAAATAAATGGCCATAACTTGGTAACCACTTGTCTGATTAATAGCAAACCTTGAAAGGGCACATCCTCAGGTCCCCAGCAATATACCTGGCAAGTTTCACTTAGATCGGACCAGTGGTTGTCAAGAAACAGCTGTCACAGACATACACACAGACACACAGAGATTGCTTGCATTATAGAGAGACTAGGGCATTGCCCGTACGTGGGTGCCCGTTCCTTGCCAAAAAAAAAAAAAAACGCTACCCGTACGCTCTACCCCGCCCGTATGCCCGTAAACAAAAAAAACAACGCTCTTCGCTTCCGCCCTTCGCTCTGACTGAATTGGGAGAAATAATGCGCATAAGAAATCGAATTACGAACCGTAATGGCGGTCAGCTCGTAACGCGCTCAGCTCCGCTCGCTCTCACATCGGCCACGCCTACGCAACAAAGCGTTCTGTGATTGGCTGCCGGAAGTGAAGTCTTCACTGTCCGGAAGGTCGCAAATCGCAGTTAGGATGAATCGTTTTAATTTAATCGCAGTTTGAATTCGTTTTAAAACATAGTTTAACGGCAACATAGTTTTCCAACGTGAAATAAATGAATATGCTCTCAAATGTGCCGTCCGAGGCAGAGTCTGATCGCCACGTTCGGCACACGTGATAGCTCGCTGCTCTCTGATTGGTTGAAGCGTTTTTTGGACATAGCTCGGTAAGTACTTCTCCGATTAATTTAAAACCTTGAAAAGGCACATCCTCGGGTCCCCAGCAATATACCTGGCAAGTTTAAAGTATATCGGACCCGTGGTTGTCGAGAAACAGCGGTCACAGACAAACACACAGACACACAGACACACAGACACACAGAGATTGCTGGAATTATAGATAGATGAATAAGCAATCTTGACAGTCCTTTAATTTTGCATAAATATGGCAACCATTAAGTATTTTTGAGTTGGAATCTATAACCTCAAGTATGCCCAGTTTTCACAAAACTCCAAAGAAAACTATTTCATCTATCAATTCTTTTCAAACTAGAGAGTTCATAGAACACTGAACCCCCGCAGTCTTGAGAAAAAAAAGGACATGGGTGGGGTCTAACAGCGGCAAATTTGATTGGTCGAGGTGACGCAAAATATTGTAATACTTTCAAATTCTAAACCTGCTAATCGAAAGGGTTCTGAAAGTGCCAAGAAGGTATTTGTGTTCTACAGTGTTCAAGTATATAATTCAATTGAAATAAAATAAATATTTTAAAGGTTGTAGAAAAAATGTTTTTTTTTTTTCAGAAGTTCACCGCCGTTGATGCAGGGTCTTTTACACCACCTTGTTTAACAAGTTACATTAGTTCTTCATGCCTGTTGTTCGTGTCCTCTATGACGTCACTAAAACAGTAACTTTCCCGTTTGGAATGATTTTCTAATTTGTTTGACTGCCAGACAGACAGACTAAAAGAAATTATCTAACTCCACTCTGCGCCATGTGCAATTGGGACGAATTCAGAGCCAAAGTTAAACCACGGGTTCGTTTTCCGATTCATGTTCAAAATATATCATTCAGTTTGAATCGAGCTATTCCTCGATTATAAACTGATGTTTGTAGACAGATTGACAGACAGACAAAGTGAACCAATTGCTTAACCCCACTTTTATGCTTCGTGAGGGGGGGGCCAAGGGGGGTTATTTATAATTCTGCAGCACCATACCGATTCAACTTTGGACCTCCGACAGCTACCGTTTGCATCACGTGTCGAATAGAATGATAAAAATGCAATAAACGTTCACACTTATCAGTAACATTAAAGAAGATGGCAGTATTTGTCAAGGAGCTTGTAATAATGGACAATGGGGCAAATTGAACCGTTTGATAAACATCGTGTGACCATACTGAACTCCATCGATGGTAACATGAACATACATTACAATTTTTTTTTTTTTTTTTTTTTTTGGAGATACTGAATCGAGGCTCGTGAAAGAGCTAACATTTACTTCACAAACAAAATTCACCTTAAACATATGTCAGCATTTTTGCTTCATGGTCCATGGAAATTCACCTTCATCAGCGGGCGACGGATGATCATTGGTGGGATCTGTCATGCGTACAAAAGTCTTACTCGGAGAGAGAGAGAGAGACAACTTTCAGTGCCACGTTGCTTTACGAATATAATTGTCCGAGGTCTGCAACTAATAATTTGCACCATAGCTGGTTAAAAGTTTGTTTATTTTAAATAAAATCATATGGAGACGCACCTTGCAGAAGCCTCGACATATTTCCCTTAATTAATTTTTTTTTTTTTTGTATTATAAGAGGTCGTCGTGTGCTTGTAATCACCGTCCAAAACAAACAGCATTTGCTGAACACTCAGGCATGTTTATTCACAGGTGAATCTGCCCGTGTGAGTATGTGGAGCAACTTGCACAACAACACCTCACTTTTTGGCAGCAATCTGTGATAATGGATGTTCTCTTTTCATTGCAATAATAACTCTCACTTCCACAGGCAATTGCAATGAACAGCCAAATGGATGTTTGTTTTTAGTTCGTTTTTCCCCAAAAGTTGTTGGAGTGTTACCCACAGCAGCTTTGTCTACAATAAGTCCAATGTAACTTTTTCTTCTCTAATTAGTGACACGAGCACATTACCCGTAGGGTGATTGCATGTCACACCCCTCCCGCCCCCCCCCCGTTCGCCCCCCACCCTCCTACAATGACGGGCTCACACATGCGCACAAGTTGGCACACGCAATTTGACAATCTGACCCCTCCTGCAAGTCACCCGCAACTCTGACATCTGCACATGAAAGCAAAACGAGCATTACCACATCGAAACAACGGAATATTGAATGGTTCCACTCCCCTATCATGCTATCACTGACTCATGGAATCCCGTTATGGTCGCTTATCCAACCTGTCAGAAATGATAGCAAACCTGCGTAGCTGGTAAATCACTGCTTGAGAAATACCACATAGTTATTTGGGCTGTGTATAAACAGCAGAACGCTGCTCCACGAGACCTATGCTCACAAGGTCTGGCTATCGTCAAATCCGTTATGGTCCCTTATCCAACTGACAGGGAAAAATTGTATGGAGAGCATCGGCTCTGGAATGGGGAGGGGGAGGGGGGAGGGGGGGGGAGGGGGCGGGGTCACAAGGTTCTGACGCCTTCCGCTCAAATCCTTTTAACTGTCCCTTTTACACTGAAGGAAAACTTGTATGGAGGGCATGGCGATTGGGAATATGAGGGGAGGGGGGAAAGGAGAGGGGGAGAGGGGGAGGGGGAAGGGGGAGGGGGGAAGGGGAGGGGAAGGGGGGAGGGGGAAGGGGAGGGGGAAGGGGGGAGGGGGAGGGGGGGAGCGGGAAGGGGGAGGGGGAGGGGGAGGGGGAAGGGGGAGGGGGAGGGGGAGGGGGAAGGGGGGAGGGGGAGGGGGAGGGGGAAGGGGGGAGGGGGAGGGGGAGGGGGAGGGGGAGGGGGGAGGGGGAGGGGGGAGGGGGAGGGGGAAGGGGGGAGGGGGAGGGGGAGGGGGGAGGGGGGAGGGGGAGGGGAGGGGGGAGTGGGAGGGGGAGGGGGAGGGGGAGGGGGAGGGGGGAAAGGAGGAGAGGGGGAGAGGGGGAGGGGGAAGGGGGGAGGGGGGGAGAGGGGGAGGGGGAAGGGGGGAGGGGGAGGGGGAGGGGGAGGGGGAGGGGGGAGGGGGAGGGGGAGGGGGAAGGGGGGAGGGGGAGGGGGAGGGGGGAGGGGGAGGGGGAGGGGGAAGGGGGAGGTGGAGGTGGAGGGGGAGGGGGGAGGTGGAGGGGGAGGGGGAGGGGGGAAGGGGGAGGGGGAGGGGGGAGGGGGAAGGGGGGAGGGGGAGGGGGAGGGGGAGGGGGGAAGGGGGAGGGGGAGGGGGAGGGGGGAAGGGGGAGGGAAGGGGGAGGGGGAGGGGAAGGGGGAGGGGGAGGGGGAAGGGGGAAGGGGGAGGGGGAGGGGGAAGGGGGAAAGGGGGAGGGGGAAGGGGGAAGGGGGGGAGGGGGAGGGGGGAGGGTGGAGGGGGAGGGTGGAGGGGGAGGGGAGGGTGGGAAGGGGGGAGGGGAGGGGGGAAGGGGGGAGAGGGGAGGGGGGGAAGGGGGAGAGGGGAGGGGGGAGGGGGGAGAGGGGAGGGGGAAGGTGAGAGGGGAGGGGGGAGAGGGGAGGGGGAGAGGGGAGGGGGGAGAGGGGAGGGGGGAGAGGGGAGGGGGAGAGGGGAGGGGGGAGGGGGAGGGGGAGAGGGGAGGGGGGAGGGGTGAGGGGAGAGGGGAGGGGAGAGGGGAGGGGGGAGGGGGGAGAGGGGAGGGGGGAGAGGGGAGGGGGGAGGGGAGAGGGGAGGGGGGGAGGGGAGAGGGGAGGGGGGAGAGGGGAGAGGGGAGGGGGGAGGGGGGAGAGGGGAGAGGGGAGGGGGGAGGGGGGAGAGGGGAGGGGGGAGGGGAGAGGGGAGGGGGGAGGGGGGAGGGGGGAGGGGGGAGGGGGGGAGAGGGGAGGGGGGAGGGGGGAGAGGGGAGGGGGAGGGGGGAGGGGGGGAGAGGGAGGGGGGAGGGGGGGAGAGGGGAGGGGGGTCGGGGGTCGGGGTGGTCGGGTGAACTGTCCAACCAATGGATGGAAGCAGGGTGCACACACGGATGGATGCACAGCTCCTTTTATAGTAGAGGTAAATGAAAAATCTAGCTTTGAGCTGTCTCGCATGGGTTTGAATCTCGTTCCAGCTGTAAACTGTCACCCTGATGCTTCACACACACAGGTCGATGGACCAACTTGTGTGCCGTCCATTGGAAGGACATCAAGTTGGAAGACCAGAGTGCCAGCATGGGTCGTTGGTGGACGTTAAAGATCCCTCAGCGTCTTTCGAAGAGTACGCGAGTTAACACTGGAACCCTGGCTAAATGGCAAACTTATGCCCGGAATGACTGCTGGGAAGGCAATGGCAAACCACTCAACCCAGGAACTACATCAGCTGCCTCATGCTTTTGAAAGTATAGTACATTGACGGTAGACAAGGCCAGGAAACTTGAAGTTTAAAACATCAAGACACAATGAAATGACGTCGATCAGGATGATTCCACTGAAGAGAAATACTTTAGATTTGTTACGACACCAAAAAATATAAAAAAAGGCTTCGGTTTTGGAAAAACAGGAAGAGATGTGAGCACAAAATAATTTGAGGAGTAGCAAGTATCATTTCAAATAGAGGTATCGGTGACGAGTTAAAGTAACTTCATGGCTATCTCAGCAGATGCACGTAGGTGGTCTTTCTAATTTACACAAACTGGCTCCTTGTCTTGCACCATCAGCGATCTGTCCCTCTCCAGCCCCTCCATGCTCATCTGCGAACCGCCACTCCTTTCAAGACTCCAAAATTCTACATCGTCTGCACATTCACACTTGTTCTTCTTATTTTCACCTCACTTGTGAAACTAATCCCCATTTCGGTCAAGTCTCGCACGCCCCTCCTCTCGCCACGCACTCCGCAGGGCTTCAAGAAGGCTGTCCACCGACGCGTCGTGCGAAGCAAACCAACATCCGCGACCTTTTCAACTTTCAATATGTGGTCGGGTTTCTTTGCTCATTCTCCTTTTCCTCTCCCTGTCGATTTGTGACCCACTTTCCCGTCCCATTCCACCCACTTTAACCAAGAGTCCAGATAGGATTGTTTGCGTTAATGGGATGTGAAGGGAGCGGTAATTTCAAATCATACACTGCTCTGTCATACACACATCTGCAACAAAGCACACCCATCTCCAAGCTGTCTAGCCTGGGTTTGAATCCCGACCCAGCTAGAAACTGTCATTCTGGTGTTTCACAGGCTGCGTGGTTCATCAATATTTGTGCAATACCTCGGATGGACATTAAACAGGGCGTCACGTCTGCCGACATTAGTTGGTGGAAGTTAAAGATCCCACGGTGTCCTTCACAGAGTACACGAGCTATCAACAGCACCCTGAATGAATGAATGAATGAATGATCGTTTTAAGGCCATTTCCCCCCACTGGAGCGGGGGTTAGCCTTGCGGGCCCCATGACAATCATGGTTCCTTGTTTGAGGCAATGTTTTTATGGCCGGATGCCCTTCCTGACGCCAACCCTTGGTCACGCTCTTACGATGCGCAGGGATATTACCTATTCTAAACCGGGGTACACAACGGGATCATTCATCACAGCAAGCTGGTACTCAATTTGCCGACCTCGGAAGGATGACGGGCTGAGTCAACCCCCCTGGCGTTAATTCAGCGATCGACCGGGATTCGAACCCAGGATCCTCGGATCCCAAGCTGGCACCCTAACCGCTAAGCCAACACCAGGGATAAATTACAAACAAATTACAAACAAACCCTGAACAAATTACAAATTGCTGCCCTAACCTTAGTTGAATGGCAGGCCTGGCCAGCCGGTTCGTGAAAGACTTGGACCAAACTGTTCACCGTTTTCTGTGTCCGACCAACCCCACAAGAATGTGGGACTACTTGTGGCCTTTAAAGAAAACAAAGTACAGGCAAATAACCTGGCATCCCACAAATAAAGTATTTTTATGGGATGCCTTATAACCAATGACTCAACAGACGGCCTGCTTTGTGTCCAAAACAAAACCAGTCGTTGTTAAATTCCTATCAGGATCATGTTGATGTTGTTGGACAAATCAAACCAAACACACGGTAAACCAGGAGCAGCGTCCGTAACCTGGCTGAACAAGTAGATCAGACAAGCGGAGAGTCCCGGAGCGTTGTAGTCTTCGGTGTTTAAACCGTGTTCACAGTTTTCTGTGCTTTTCTTGGGAGCATTATCACATTGCAGCTATTTCTCACAAAATTATCACTTTCCCATCAACAAGGCACAAGCCACAGGGCCGGTGGGATGTTCCTGTGGCAGCGTTTCTTAAATACCTGTTGGATGATAGAACAAGTTGTGAAAAGTTGGCAAAATCAGCAGCGAACCAAGTTCACCCAGGGGTGCAAATAAGGCCTAACAGAAGTCCAGAAATGCACTCTTTTTACACCTTCAGACGCATAAGGCCACCAAAGCAGTTTCCTAGGCTAGTGGGCACAATCCTGGAATGGTCAACACTCCGACGCAGGATGCTCGAGCGGGTCATTCGTCCTCCAGTAAGCTGGTACTCGGAAGGATGGCAGGTCCAGTCAAACCACCTGGTGTTAATTCAACGGGAAAAAACAGGGACTTGAACTCTGGAACCTGAGATCTCAAGGCAGGCAACCTTAGGCTTAACCATCGGCCAGCACCAGGCTGAGGCCCAATATGACCCCCAAAAACCAACACAGCCATTAATAAAGTGTGCACTCAAAATAAACCCAACCGCCATCCACCATTTTGGCTCTGCCACAAATGGCTGCATCAATTCACACCTCGTTCGCACTTTGTAGCAAAAATATATGAATCTATCAGCACCTGGACCTTCAAATTGCCCGTGGAGCAAAGAACGGGCGGACTGGCTGATTGTTGTTGTTGTTTTAAGGGCAATTTAAGTCGGGGATGATGCGAGGAATGATCTCTCTCTCTCTGCACACGGAATATGTTCACGTATTTTGGTGTAAATCTGAGTTTTGCGATTTGTTAACGGTCCGAGGGGGCCAAATACAGCTCGAGATGAAACCGGTTGATCTGAACTAGCAGAGATGCGAGAAAAACTACAGCCGTGAAGGAAAAGCCACCTTGGAGCACACCGAAAGCTGCAAAAAGCGGACTTCATACAAAACTGTAACGAGATAATACAAACAATACAATACAACATCGATTTCTTGGCTGGAAGTCGATCCGTGCCGGGTTTTCCCAACGACCGGAAGGTTAGCGGTGACGTCATCGCGAACACGCGTCCCGCGCTCTGGTGGGCGCGAGCGCGCGTCGGCGGCGAAACCCGGCGCGGATTCTCGCGTCTCACCTGAGGAAGCGCCGAGTTAAGTTGCCGTTGCAGCGAGTCCCGGTCGTGACTGGCTTCCTGCAGGCGGGCCTGCGTGTGCGCCAGCGTCTCCTGCGTCTCCCGCAACGTCTCCAGCAGCTTGTCTCGCTCGTCGAGCATGCTCACCATGAGCTGCTCGAAGTCGGCGTCGTCGGCGCCGTACTGCGAGCCCCTCTGGCTCAGGGTGTCCTCGCTGATGGTCGGCATCACCTCGCACATCATTCCGAAATCTCCGTTCATTCCGTCCGCTCCACTCGCACCGCCTCTCCCGCAGCAACCTCGGCTCTGTCGATGCGTCGACGGGCACACTCGCGCGTCTTCTTGTCTCACGGCCTTCAATTTCCCGCTCGCTCTCTCCACAAAGCCCGTTCTCCGTCTCTCTGCCTTCTTCGGGCAGCAGCGCCTCGTCACGCAACCTTCCGGGCGTTTGTCGTACCCACAATCCCCAGGCTGTGTACCGGGCGTTCGAGGAACGGCGACCCCTCCTGGTGAAGCGCCACCATGGCTTCCCGTTTAAAATCTTCTTCTTCGTCCGCACACCAACCTTCGGTAGGTTTCTTCGTACCTTCACCTGCGTCCGCAACGACCCGCGACCAAGTTGCACAACGTCGGCCGAGGCCCTCAAGATTCTCACCTTTATTAGCAACGGCCACCGAATGTGGGCGGAGCTTATGTCTGTCCGTCGATCTGGGAATAAGCCGGATGTCTCAGAAATTTGTGGACGACTTATGACGAAACTTGGTGAAGGTTCGGTGTCTGATAAGGAAGAACGGATTAAATTTTGCTGAAGATCCAGATATGTTTAAAAAAAAAAAATCAGTGTTTATTCAACATTAAGTGATAGGGCCAAAAATAATACATAAAATGATATTTTAAAAAGTTGTGGATGACTTATGACGAAACTTGGTGAAGAGGTTCGGTGTCTGACAAGGAAGAACGGATTCAATTTTGATGAAGATCCAGATATAATATTTTTTTTTTAATTTTAAGTGATTATTCAACATTAAGTGATACGACCAAAAATATTATATATAACATGATATTTAAAAAAGGTTATGGACGACTTTGGACGAAACTTGGTGAAGAGGTTCGGTGTCTGACAAGGAAGAACGGATTCAATTTTGCTGAAGATCCAGATATAATGTAAAAAAGAAAAAAATTCAGTGATTAATTATTCAACATGAAGTGACAGGGCCAAAAATAATATATAACATGATATTTTAAAAAGTTGTGGATGACATGATGAAACTTGGTGAAGAGGTTCGGTGTCTGATAAGGAAGAACTGATTCAATTTTGCTGAAGATCCAGATATAATGTTTTTTTAAAAAATTTCAGTGATTATTCAACATTAAGTGATAGGGCCAAAAATAATATAGAACATGATATTTTAAAAAGTTGTGGATGACATATGACGAAACTTGGTGAAGAGGTTCGGTGTCTGATAAGGAAGAACTGATTCAATTTTGCTGAAGATGCAGATATAATGTTTTAAAAAAAAATTTCAGTGATTATTCAACATTAAGTGATAGGGCCAAAAATAATATATAACATGATATTTAAAAAAGTTGTGGATGACTTATGACGAAACTTGTTGAGGAGGTTCGCTGTCTGATAAGGAAGAACTGATTCAATTTTGCTGAAGATCCAGATATAATGTTTTTTTGGGGGTTTTTTTTCAATGATTTATTCAACATTAAGTGATACGACCAAAAATATTATATATAACATGATATTTTAAAAAGGTTATGGACGACTTATGACGAAACTTGGTGAAGAGCTTCGGTGTCTGATAAGGAAGAACTGATTCAATTTTGCTGAAGATGCAGATATAATGTTAAAAAAAAAAAATTTCAGTGATTATTAAAAACTAGCAGAAGTACCCGGCATTGCCGGGCGGGGGAGGGGAGGGGAGGGGAACGGGGGGGGGAGTGAGCCCCTTGGCAAAGCGAGCGATTTTTTTTTTCATAGCGTCATAGCATTTCATAGCGTCATAGCGATTTTTTTTTTTCATAGCGTTATAGCGTCATAGCGTTCATAGCATCATAGCGTCATATCGTTCATAGCGTTTCATAGCGTCATAGAGATTTTTTTTTTCATAGCGTCATAGCGTCATAGCGATTTTTTTTTCATAGCGTCATAGCGTCATATCGTTCATAGCGTCATAGCGTTCATAGCGTCATCACGTGATCGCTCTGAGCGAATCAGCGCCCACCTGCTCTGATTCCGTTGATTCCGTGCGCTGAAATGCGCTGAGGTAAATATGAATAAAAAATATGGATCGTCAAATATTTTGAGTTCGGCCATGTTCGTCCCAGGCTCAATGGCCATGTCTATGCCAAATATCAAGCACGTAAGCCTCTCCGTTTAGGAGTCTATCGGTAACATTACACACACACACACACACACACACACACACACACACACACACACACACACACACACACACAAACTGTGTTTTATATATATAGATTAAGTGATAGGGCCAAAAATAATATACAGTCATGCTAAAAAGTAAGTAGTTACTTACTTAAAAGTAAGTAGTAGTAAGTAAGTAAAAAGTAAGCTTACTTTTTCCACATGTGAAATTTGCATTTATGTTTATTTAAATTATACAATGGACTACAAAATGTAAATGTTTCATGATATTTGTTATATTACATCACCTTTATCTATCAATATTGTTGAAATGAAGATCAAATAACTGTATGTTGAAATATGTTGAAAAAGTCAAAACTTTACATGGGGTGTACTTACTTTTTCACGTAACTGTATAACATGATATTTAAAAAAGTTGCGGATGACTCGTGACAAAACTTGGTGAAGAGGTTCGGTGTCTGATACAGAAGAACTGATTCAATTTTGCTGAAGATCCAGATGTAAGGTTTTTTAAATTTTAATTTCAGTCATTATTCAACATTAAGTGATACAGCCAAAAATAATATTGTTGCGAATATGGAATTTGGCCTCCATATCCGCTTGTAAATATTCCCCTATTTTCTCCGATACTCCCCAACTCTCCCTTACCCCATTCCCTAGTCCCATTGTCTGTAAACAACACCCATTAGAGCCGATCTTCCCCTTCATCCCCCCATTAAATGTCGTGCCCAGGTCCCCCGCACCACACGTAGACAATTATAGGACATCTTGCTAGTTATTCTTAATCTATGTCAGTTAAGGACTTGTTTCCATTAATTATGACTCTTCGTTGCACCAGAATGTGATTATATAGCACCTGTTAGGAAGTTTAGGACCTCCCCATACCTCTCCGCATCTCTTCCCCATGAAGAAGCGCCAACTACAACAACAACAACAAAAGAGGGGGGCGGCGCGGTGACGGCATGGGGAGTGGGCGTCCTCCTTCCGGCTCGGTTAGCCACCATTGACCACGCGCTCCACGGGGTTACCACGAAGGGGCTCCCTGTCGGCCCCTCGTCAAGGGCGGAGCCGGTAACCCCCGCCCCCAATGAGAAGCCATGGGCCGATGCCATCTGGGGCGGCGCTAACGAGCCGAGGGCGTGTCACTCCCCGCCGGATATATACGCGGCCCCGCGCCGGACGTGACGAGAGATGCGCCCCCGAGCTTGGAAGGACAAGACGCCACCCTCCCGAGCGCTGAGCGACCTCCCCGGCATCTCCACCAAAGTCGCGACCCACGAGCGCTGAGCGACCTCCCCGCATCTGCTGGACACCACCGTACGTGATTCTGTCCCTGAGCCAGGTGCACCTGAGCCATCGACTGCCGCTTTCCTTGCCATCAAATCCCGTGTGAGTCAGCGTTGTCCCGTTTATCTGTGGTCTGTCTAGGGATAATATAAGAGTGTGTCTAAGTGCCTATCTTCCTGTAATATACCTCTAGCCCCTGTAATCTAACCTTTTTCCGTACGAATATACTTGAGAATCGAAACCCTGGTGTCGTATTGTGTCATTATAATCCAGCCGGGTGTCTTCTCTTTCCTATTGAGCCAGCGTAGCGCGATTAGTCAACATTCGGGCACAATCGGGTAACTTGTACGGATACGGCGGCCATCCCGCTCGGCCCACCATACCATCAAAGTCGTATCTGTAACAATTGGTGTCGGGAGTGAGATTCGAGGCCCGACCAAATTTTGAAGAAAAAAAAAAAACGAATAGAGGAAAAAAAAAATTTGGTCAAAATTTGGAGCGGCCGAAATTTGTTTTGTTTTACGAAACTCGAATTTTGCAAGTCGCGCTATGGCGGATCAAGACGGCTGGGGTCCGGTAGGGGAGAGTGAGGTAGGGTCGATCCAGGACCAAAATGAGGGACAGGAGGAGAGCGAAGCAGTGAGGGCGGCAGGTTCGCAAAATAGCGCCGTCACGCACGAAGAAGCGGGCGCGCAAAATGGCGCCTCGCTGATCACCGCGCCAGCGACCGTGGCAGCGCCCCCGATGGATTGGGGCCTTTTTTTCATACAAATGAAGGCCCTTATGGCCCAGAATAGCGAGAAAATGAGGGAGGAAACGAGGGCTGATAGTGAGCGATTGGAGGGCCAAATGGGGGTAATGAGGGACGAAGCGAGGGGTACCAGTGAGAAGTTAGACAATAATTTTGAGGAGTTAGACAAGAAAATTGAGAAGTTAGACAATAATTTTGAGGAGTTAGACAAGAAAATTGAGAAGTTAGACAATAATTTTGAGGAGTTAGACAAGAAAATTGAGAAGTTAGACAATAATTTTGAGGAGTTAGACAACGGGATAAAAGAAGTAAAGAATGGGTTAACGGGGGTAGAAAACAGAATGGCCGCTCAAGAGAATCAAATGGAAGGGATGCAAAAAGGGTTAGAGGGGTTAGAAAACAGTATGGAAGGCAAATTGAGGGACATGAGGGACCAAGCGGAAAGGGAAGTTAAACAAATGGAGCAGCAGATAGAGGGGGTCAGAATGGGGGTAGAAACCAAACTGGATGCTCACAGGGAGGAAATGGAGCAGATGAGGGTGGCATCTGGGCAGGAGATGCAAGTGATGGGAGAGGAGATCAGGAGAGGAGTGAGTGAGGAGGTCGGAGGAGTGCGCGAGGAGGTGAGGCACTGTGAGGAGCACATGGAAAAGGAGGTGAGAAAGGCGACTGTAAAGTTACAAGGGGGCATAGAGGACCTGACGCAGGAGGTGGAGCAGCTGACGGTGGGACAAACGGAGTTAGTGGAGCAGGTTCAAAGGAACACTGCGGTATTAGGAGGTTTAAAAGCGACACAAAACGACATAAAAAACGACTTGATAGCGACGAAGAGGGAATGTCAGATGGTACGAGAGGGACTGACAGCGAGGTTGGACGAGGTGGTAGAGGTAATGGAGACGAAGGACCGGCAGGTGAGGACGCACCTGGAAACGGTCAAGGTAGCCTTAGAGGATGAGCTTGAGGATACGTACCGGGGAATAAAAGAGGTGAAGCAGAAATTAGAAGAAGTGGAAGAAGGGATGAGCGAAATTAAGAAGCGACGGAGAGGGGATAAGAAAGAGATAAAAGAGGAGATAAAAGAATTGGTCCAAAGTCTGTGTTTGGATCGTGATGATGTGCTCATTAACCGGATGAGGGATTCGCAGGTGATGGAGGAGAAGCGAAGAGAAAGAGGACCCGGTGTAAGTGGTGACCAATATGGTCGTGCGTATGATGCGCCAGGGGATTTGATAAGCTTGGGGGTCGAGATGGACCCGGGTGTTCGTGAGAGGCCGTTGGTGAAGTGTGCGACAGGTCTGGTGTGCGAAAGAGGAGGTGTGCGAGAAAGTCCGACTCTGGGGTGTGTGAGGAAAAAGTGTGTGCCCAGGAGTGAGGGTGTTGGCGAGAATGAGTCGGTCGTAGCGCGTGTGCGAGGGAGCACATGGAAGCGTGGTGTGGTGAGTGTTACAGAGGGTGTGACGGGAGAGTGTGCGCAGGAGTGTGCGCGAGAAAGGTGTGTGACGGACAGGTGCATGAGGAAAGAGTGCGCTGTCAGAAGTAAGGAAGAGTGTCCACCTGTGGTGAGTGTTACAGAGGGTGTGACGGGAGAGTGTGCGCAGGAGTGTGCGCGAGAAAGGTGTGTGACGGACAGGTGCATGAGGAAAGAGTGCGCTGTCAGAAGTAAGGAAGAGTGTCCACCTGTGGTGAGTGTTACAGAGGGTGTGACGGGAGAGTGTGCGCAGGAGTGTGCGCGAGAAAGGTGTGTGACGGACAGGTGCATGAGGAAAGAGTGCGCTGTCAGAAGTAAGGAAGAGTGTCCACCTGTGGTGAGTGTTACAGAGGGTGTAACGGGAGAGTGTGCGCGAGAAAGGTGTGTGACGGACAGGTGCATGGGGAAAGAGTGTGCTGTCAAGAGTAAGGGTGAGTGCGTGGTTAAGAGTGGAGGTGAGAGTATTGAGAGTGACAAGGAGAGTGAGTTAGTTGTGACAGGTGAGCGAGGATGTACACCTGGGATGGAAGGATGCACACCTGGAATGGTAGAGCGTGAGTGGGAATGCACGCTGGAGTTGGTGGTGAGGCACGTGGTTGGGTGTGCGAATGAGAGCACACCTGTGATTGTCACAGAGGAGGTGACCGAGGAGGGGGCGCGAAGCGGTGTTTTGGTGAGGTGTGCGAGCAACGAATGTGTGCCAAAGTGTTCGGTGGTCAGGTGTGTGACCAAGGCTGTGAGTGGAATGAGTGTACCTGGGTGTGTAAGGAAAGGTACGAGGAGCATGGGCACGGCTGGATGTGTGAGCAAGGAACGGGCTGCGGGGTGTAAGCGTCCAGGTGAAGCATCGACGTTACACGGGTTAGAGGTTAGAGCGACTTTTAGCCGAAGCAGGCCCTCGGTGCGTGCCGGGCCTCGCTTTGAACGGCCGCGTCCAGGCTCCACTAGGCGGAGCTGGCAGCCCGATAGAAAGGGTCGTCATGGCGACCACTTTTTGGTGAGACGTGCCGGCAGGTCGAGATCGGGGCATTGGATGGCTCCGTGCCGAGATGGTGCGTGGGATCTCGGCCCGGGTAAGCCCCCGTCCCTGCCCCGAATGCCGGACGCATCCAGCCGCCGGCACAAAACAACCAGCATCCATTGCTGGGCTTTACGAAGCCGGGCTTTGGACAGGAATTGGCGCACCGAGAGGTATTAGTGAGTCGACTGGGTGATGAGGTTAGTGTTTTGGACCCAAAATTAGAGAAAAACAAAATTTGATGATTGGCAAGGGATTGGCAGTAATGATTGGCAGATGATGGGCAGTGATTGGCAAATTTTTAATTTGTTGAAATTTGACGTGCAAAATTGATAGTGAGAGACCCCCGATGTGGTGGGATGGCAAATCCACCACCCTTCCCATGGGGGGCAAAGGAGCAATAGCTTATGGGGTGTATGGCAGTGAAAACTAGCCCGGGTGGGTTAGGATATGGTGTGTAGGGATCTAGCGAAGATGACATTAGGTAACGTTAAGTTTAGTTAGTGACTGATACCTGTAGTGGGGACGCAGGTAGATTAGTATGGATGATAATGACGAGGGAGCGCAATAGTTTAAAGGGACGACTGGGAAGCGCAAGTTTCAGAAGGGAGTAGTTAGCTGAGATGATGCCGTGTTTGTGAGAATTGAACAGGTGTGATTGCACAGGTGTGCAACTGGACAGGTGTGTGGAGCAGTGTATGAGTAGTGAGTGTGTGGATCAGCGCGAATGCGCTTGGGGAGAGAAGGGTGCAGGTGGCACCAGGTGTGGGAGCACAGGTGTGCAGGTACAGGTGTGTGGAGAGAGTTGGAGTGAGTGGTACGGAGTGGTGTGCATGGTGCGAAGGTGTGGATGGGGGAAGAGTGGACCCCTTTCACGAGTACCCGGGGCGGGTAGTGTAAGTGTTAGGTAGAGGGTGCAGGTAAATTGTGGTTGGATATTGGCATTTGTGGTGCGGTTGCAGAATGGTGTTGTGAATGGGTGCATTAGTGTTGTGGAAATGGCTGGGCGTGTAGCCTGTTAGTGTGTGTAGTTGGTTGAGCACTCCACCACTGTGAGGATGTCGGCCAGGTGAGGCCGCAGGTGGGCTCTGGGAGCCGGTAGAGTTGTGAGTGGGTGCCTGAGGATCCCGGGTGTGGATCGGGCAGCCCAGTGCCAGAGAGGGCACCGAGTGGGGAGAGAGCCAGAGGGCCTTCCCCTGGTAGTTAGGTTAGGGTAAGGAGCAGGTAAGCTCGGAGGCAACTGCAGTGGTGGAGGTGTGCAGGTGGGTAGACCCACTGGGAGAGGTACACGCCGCAGCCCAGAAATTGTGCGAGGGCACCGGGAGATGAATCGGGGGAGTGAGACCCCAAATTGAAGAGCACCACAGTTTGGCCAATGGGAATTGGTTTTTAGAACCCATAGTGTAAGAGGGCCAATGGTTTGGCCGGAGAAAGACCCCGGGTAGTGTAAAGTTGTTAAAGTCATTTAGGAAATAGTTAGGATTGATGAACCTGTCGCACCATACGCAGCCACTTACCTGTGGTGATGATGATGACTCCACACCTGTGTTTTCTTTGTTTGTTGCAGGAAATGAGATTGCTGTGTGGATTTGTGAGACGCATCACGACGTGGATGAGACATTGGGGTGATTCCATCTCTCCCTCCCTAGGAGGGACTGATGATGAATTGGTGATGGCAAATTTTGATGTTCAGTTGGAGATGGCAAATTTTGATGAGAGTTGAAAATGGCAAATTTGATTGGTTAGGAGGGAGAGAAGACGAATTTGGTATATGGGAGGAACGGGGAAGACAGTAGGGATGTTTGTTGATTTGTAAAGTAGATGTTTATGAGTAGTGTAGTGTTGTGTGGATGCAGTAAGGGGTAAGGGAGGGGCCATGTAGGTTACCTGGTGGGGGGGGGGCGTACGATAGGAACGTACCTGTCTCACCTGGTTCCCATGTGCCCCCAGTGTGCATCACCTTACATTGCGTGCACTTTTGCGCCCTTACCACCTTACTCACTTGTTTCTTCTTTTGTCTCCCACCTCCGAGGATCTGGCTTTGGGGTGGAGAGAGAGGAGAGAGAGGTGCTGGCTACGCAGTTGTGGGCCTGCACTTTCGCTGTTGGCTGCCTGGATCGATACACCATATGGACCGCAATGTTTGTGGCCACCCACAATGGACCGCAGCTCTTTTGCGGCCAAGCACCACCCGTGGAAGGACCTATGGGTCAACGTGGCACCTATGCCATAAAGGTGAACCACTGTTAATTAACACCACCAAGTGCACCACAAGAAGAGCAAGAGACACCTGCAGGGTTAGGGGTTGTTGAAGTTATTTTTATTCCAATGAACAATGGTGACTGCACCGATTGGTGGTGGGGTGGTGCTTTTGATGCTGGGAAAGGGTGCTCTGCACGTTATTAAAGGCCGTCGGCCACAGAGCACTCGTGGGTTGGTGTATCGATGTTGGCAAGCGCGCTCTCTCTATGCATAACATCTGCATGTGTTCCTCCAAAAACAGGTCCTGGATCGTAGTGTAAATAGCAGCGTAGTCTTGTAAATAATGCTCCCTACCGGCTGTATGTTTAGTTTGAGAATTCTTTCCGGATTCGGTTATCCTGTGGGTGTGTTTCTGTGAGGAGAAGGGTGCAACGTCGCAGGGGGACATATTTACTCATTTGTGAATATCTGTAAAACTGTCGCACTCAGGGTAGAGTTAATAGTAGAGGGAACTACATTGCGTGCCACACTAAAGTAGGTAAAAATTTATCGGGTCGGGACGCCCCGAGGGTAGAGAAGGGTGCAATGTTGCGAATATGGAATTTGGCCTCCATATCCGCTTGTAAATATTCCCCTATTTTCTCCGATACTCCCCAACTCTCCCTTACCCCATTCCCTAGTCCCATTGTCTGTAAACAACACCCATTAGAGCCGATCTTCCCCTTCATCCCCCCATTAAATGTCGTGCCCAGGTCCCCCGCACCACACGTAGACAATTATAGGACATCTTGCTAGTTATTCTTAATCTATGTCAGTTAAGGACTTGTTTCCATTAATTATGACTCTTCGTTGCACCAGAATGTGATTATATAGCACCTGTTAGGAAGTTTAGGACCTCCCCATACCTCTCCGCATCTCTTCCCCATGAAGAAGCGCCAACTACAACAACAACAACAAAAGAGGGGGGCGGCGCGGTGACGGCATGGGGAGTGGGCGTCCTCCTTCCGGCTCGGTTAGCCACCATTGACCACGCGCTCCACGGGGTTACCACGAAGGGGCTCCCTGTCGGCCCCTCGTCAAGGGCGGAGCCGGTAACCCCCGCCCCCAATGAGAAGCCATGGGCCGATGCCATCTGGGGCGGCGCTAACGAGCCGAGGGCGTGTCACTCCCCGCCGGATATATACGCGGCCCCGCGCCGGACGTGACGAGAGATGCGCCCCCGAGCTTGGAAGGACAAGACGCCACCCTCCCGAGCGCTGAGCGACCTCCCCGGCATCTCCACCAAAGTCGCGACCCACGAGCGCTGAGCGACCTCCCCGCATCTGCTGGACACCACCGTACGTGATTCTGTCCCTGAGCCAGGTGCACCTGAGCCATCGACTGCCGCTTTCCTTGCCATCAAATCCCGTGTGAGTCAGCGTTGTCCCGTTTATCTGTGGTCTGTCTAGGGATAATATAAGAGTGTGTCTAAGTGCCTATCTTCCTGTAATATACCTCTAGCCCCTGTAATCTAACCTTTTTCCGTACGAATATACTTGAGAATCGAAACCCTGGTGTCGTATTGTGTCATTATAATCCAGCCGGGTGTCTTCTCTTTCCTATTGAGCCAGCGTAGCGCGATTAGTCAACATTCGGGCACAATCGGGTAACTTGTACGGATACGGCGGCCATCCCGCTCGGCCCACCATACCATCAAAGTCGTATCTGTAACAGTCGTATCTTTTTCGTATCAAAGTCGTATCTTTTTCACGTAACTGTATAACATGATATTTAAAAAAGTTGCGGATGACTCGTGACAAAACTTGGTGAAGAGGTTCGGTGTCTGATACAGAAGAACTGATTCAATTTTGCTGAAGATCCAGATGTAAGGTTTTTTAAATTTTAATTTCAGTCATTATTCAACATTAAGTGATACAGCCAAAAATAATATATAACATGATATTTTTAAAAGTTGTGGTTAACTTATGACGAAACTTGGTGAAGAGGTTCGGTGTCTGATAAGGAAGAACTGATTTAATTTTGCTGAAGATCCAGATGTAATGTTTTTTTAAAAACAATTCAGTGATTATTCAATATTAAGTGATACAGCCAAAAATAATACATAGAATGATATTTTAAAAAGTTGTGGATGACTTATGACGAAACTTGGTAAAGAGGTTCAGTGTCTGATATGGAAGAATTGATTCAATTTCGCTGAAGATCCAGATATAATGTTTTTAAAAAGAAATTCAGTGATTATTCAACATCAAGTGATAGGGCCAAACATAATATATAACATGATATTTTTAAAAGTTGTGGATGACTCATGACAAAACTTGGTGAGGAGGATCGGTGTCTCATAAGGAAGAACTGATTCAATTTTGCTGAAGATAGATATAATTTTTTTTTTTCAGTGATTATTCAACATTAAGTGATACGACCAAAAATATTATATATAACATGACATTTTAAAAAGGTTATGGACGACTTTGGACGAAACTTGGTGAAGAGTTTAGGTATCTGATAAAGAAGAACCGATTCAATTTTGCTGAAGATCCAGATATAATTTTTTTTTTTTTATTTTAAGTGATTATTCAACATTAAGTGAGTGATCGGGCCAAAAATAATATATAACATGTTTTAAAAAGTTGTAGATGACTTATGACGAAACCTGGTGAACAGGTTCGGTGTCTGATAAGGAAGACCTGATTCAATTTTGCTGAAGATGCAGATATAATGTTTTTTTTTTAAATTTCAGTGATTATTCAACATTAAGTGATAGGGCCAAAAATAATAGAGAACATGATATTTTAAAAAGTTGTGGATGACATGACAACACTTGGTGGAGAGGTTCGGTGTTTGATAAGGAAGAACTGATTCAATTTTGCTGAAGATCCAGATATAATGTTTCTTTTTTTAATCTTCAGTGATTATTCAACATTAAGTGATCGGGCCAAAAATAATATATAACATGATATTTTAAAAAGTTAGCCTGGTGTTGGCTTAGCAGTTAGGGTGCCAGCTTGGGATCCCAGGATCCTGGGTTTGAATCCCGGTCGATCGCAGAATTCACGCCAGGGGGGTTGACTCAGCCTTCCGAGGTCCTTCCGAGGTCGGCAAATTGAGTACCAGTTCACTGGTAATTCCCTGTGTGTCGGAAGAGGCGACCAACACGGTTGGCGGCAGGAAGGGCATACGACCATAAAACATTGCTTCAAAAAGGGGACCACGGTGCCCGAAAAAGGCCAACCCCTGCTCTGCGGGGGGAAATGGCCTCTAAAGGTGGTCCGTATTTTTTAAATTTTCGGACGACTTATGATGAAACTTGGGGTGAAGAGGTTCGGTGTCTTATAAGGAAGAACTGACGCAATTTTGCTGAAGATGCAGATGTTTTTTTTTTTTTGTTGTTTTTAATCACCATTGAGTGATGGGTCCAAAAATGATATATAGCATGATATGTCAAAAAGTTGTGGAGGACTTATGACAAAACATGGTGGATGAGTTGGTTTGGTGACGAGAACAAGCCGATTCGATTTTTGGTTCAGGTCCGAATCCAGATCCGGCCTATCGGTGGGATACAAAATGTAAACTGGTCAGCCTGGCGGATGTATGTGCTCTTCCGAATGTCGTTATAGTTTGCTTTTAAATTTATATTCTCCGCAACAGCTCGAGAGATTGACACAAAACTGTTAAACATAGGAGTGCCTATACCCATGGAGAATATTTTAAAGTCACAAAATGATTGGAAGGATTATTGAGATGTTTAAGATAATGAAGGGTGTGGACAAAAAAAGATGAAATGGGGGTTTTCAGCAGAGTGGACCAGGGGCAATAGCGTGAGGGTAAAGAAGATGAGAGTTAGGGCAGTTTGAAGGTAAGGCTCTTTCAGTCGGAGAGTGGTCAATGCAAGGAATGGTCTCTCCAGAAAGGTAGTGAGAGTAGATATATTTAAATTGGAATTAGATAGGTATCTATATACATTGATAAATAGAGCGGTATGGGGATATTGGTAGGATTTGTAGGTGGATCGGTGATGGTTTCTGGGGTTGGTGTATCACAGGCATGGTGGGCCGAATGACCTACTCCTGCTGGGCCACAGTTCCTAGTATCTGAATGCAAAAAAATGGCCACCGAGTTAAATGTCAATACATTAACAGGGAACCCACACGTAATTGCCACTTCTGCGTATACATATGGCCTGAGCTTACCTGAGCCCGTTTAGAGTCACTTGGGGGTTAATTTTGAACAAAGTATCTGTAAACCTATCAGATTGCTGTCGAGAATGTGATAACGGCAGTGCGAGAGAAACAGAAATAAGGCTGAAATCTGTTTTCAGCACAAACCGTCATTTCCCAAACTCGTGCATGTAACTGGCTGATCCTCTTGTTCAACTATTTTTTTTATCACCAAGTAAAGTAAAATTGCACCACTGTTGTACAAGTTATGCCTCTTAAAAAAAAACACAAAGAATGGCGAAACTAGAAGGGCACTCGGTAGAGTGCATACCTCCACCAGGCTTAACATTTTATGTTTTGTATCCCACTGATAGGCTGGATCGGGATTCGGACCTGAACCAAAACCTAATCAGCTTGTTCTTGTCACTTACCCAACTCATCCTCCAAGTTTTGTCATAAGTCGTCCACAACTTTTTGAAATATCATGCTATGTAGAGTTTTTGGCCCTATCATTCAATGAAGATTCACTTTTAAAAAATTTTTTTTACTTCTATCTGGATCCGCATTAGAATTTTCACCAAATCAAATCATTTCATCCTTGTCACATACCCAAGCTGTCCACCAAATTTCGTCCAAATCTGTCCACAATTTTTTGAGATATCCTGTTTCCAAACAGACAGACAGACAAACAAGAAAGAAAGCAAATACCTATGTTGGGGGGGGGGGGGGAGGCAACCCCCCCATCCCCCCCCCCCCGTATATCCCCAAAGGGGCAGATTTTTTTTTTAATGCCATGAATAAACTTCGGTACATCACGAGTGGTGAAGGTTGTGGTCAGGTTTCATCAAAATAGTGTGTATAGCTTCAGAGAAAAAAGCAAATTCCTATTTTGGGGAGGTGGGGGGGGGGGGGGGGTGGGGTGGGGAGGGGTGTCAAACCTGGATCCACTTTGACCCCCGGTAAACCCCATTAGACCCCGATTTTTTTTAATGCCGTGAGCAAACTTTAGTCACAACACAACAAATATCATTTGTGCCAAATTTGGTCACAATCCCTTCAGCGGTTTCGGAGAATAAGTTTCAAGTGTTTACGGACTGACAGACGGACAACGCGCCATCACATAAGCTCCCCTGAACTTCGTTCCAGGTGAGCTAAAAATCATTGTTTTGGATGGGGTATGACCTGAGATTGTGGAGAACAGTTCGCTGTCTTGAAGATCTGGAGGGAAGAATGAGTTTGAGGATAATGTGCAAATTGATTCCACAGACAGGAAAAAGGGGAATGAATGAGTGGAGGTGAGAAGTGAGTCTGAATTTTGGGAGTTTCAACAGAAGGGGGTTGATGGTTGACCATGTGCACCCTCCAGGAACCTGAGGGGGGGGGGGGGGTGGGAGGAGGGAACAAGTACGCAAAGAGCAGAGGGTGCAAGACCAGAAAGGAGGCAGTGGAAGTCTTCTGCTGCATATGAAAGAATAAGGAGAAGGAGAAGCAAATAAAGTTTACAAACCCCAGACACTAATTCAATGTAAAATTTTACATTTCTGAATAAGTTTGAACCAGACAAAAGTCATCAGAAAGATGTCAAGATTAGAACACAGGTTGTTCAACTCAAAGGGAAATGTACATACTGCTCACCTATCCTGTTAGCCTCCTTAAATAACAATAATAATCTTAAATAACAAAATAGAAATATTTCAACTCTTCAAAAGGAAGAAAATCAACATAGACATGGAAGACGACATGAGAGAAAGACATTCACACAATTTATTTCAATTATGATTTGTACCCAAAACGAAGACTTCCTTCACTATCACAAGCAAGAAAATTGTAAGAACTTTCATCAAAACTGCAGGAGTGGGTGTAAAGAAAGTGTAGAAGTAAAATGAAAGGTTAACAAACCCAGAAGGAACAACTCACATAAGTCAAAGCAGCAAGAATGAACATGCCCTTGCTTCTGGCATGGTCATCATAATGGGTTCCTGTGGGTCATCAATATGAGGTGGGTTCAGAAAGTTTCTAGCTTGGCCTATTTCATGATAATATACACAAAGAATTAAGTTAAGCACCCCTACACAACGAATTAAGGTAAGCACCCCCTAATATATATTCTTTGTGTATATGTATACATTGGCATATATTCTAAGGTATGTGAGATCAAATAATGATTGGTATGACATTAGCAATTATCCATTGATGAAATTGAGTGATCAAAGTGAAAAAAAGTGATTGGTTGAGTCAGTGATCCGATCACGTGGGTCCTACACACGTTATTGACGCAAAGATCGCTAGAGGTCTTCTCAGAACAATGACTGTACGTTAGAAAACATAAACGTCATCCACACTGTCCGTGATGGACCTATAGCTCCATACTTAAATTGAGGTGAAAATATGCCTAAAATTCCCAAAAAATTTCACCTTAAATTATTCAGAATAAAATATTGAAAACGGCATGATTGTTATGTTTTTATGTGACCATAATATCACTTCTCCAGAAAATATAGCAATATCATGGGTTTATTACACTGTTTTGACGACAACAAACTTGTAATGTGCGAGGTTGTAAAAAAACGGGGGGGGGGGGGTGCTTAACTTAATTCTTTGTGTATAGTCAATACCCTCTCCCATTGGGAGTAAGAGGATTTGTTTTCAGAATACTCGACTGTCAAAATGACGTAATCCACCCCAGAATGCTCAGTGCACATTCCCAGAAAACCCTAGCACCAAGGTAATGTGTATATTGCGTGCCAGATATAGATCACTACCTATAATGGTTCACAAAACTTCTAAAATAAGCTGAAATTACTTGTAAATATACCTGAGAGAATAGGGGTGTACCTCTGCACAACAAAAAATTTGGAGAACTTTCTCAGCTCATCCAAAAAGTTGATATCTTGCAGCTCCTCCTGCAAAAACTCCCAACGATGTGGGACGGAGGTGCAAGGCCTGTGGACGGGCGCATTCTACCGAACATCCTTGTCAATGAGTGGACTTTGAACCTTGTGGGAATACCTTGTGTGAACATGGCAGCGTTGGTGATTTATTTAATGGATTCTCCATCAGCCTCTGGGGTCCATTTGACGACTGAATCGACGTGTATTTTATCATTAAATAAGAAGTTACCATTTGAAGAAACAAAGGTACACTTTTATTACGACTCATGCAAAGGAAACGAGGTAATGCATGTTTCGGTCGGAGCGATCATGGCAGCAGTCTATTTTACACCACCCAAAGATGGTACGTTTTCATAATGCAGAGGAAATAAAATCTTGAAGTCTTTAATTTTAAAAAAACCTTTTCGTTTTCACTTTTCATGACTGAATAGTGTGCAAGTAAAGGATTTATAAACAAACTGTATTTCACGTGTGCATGGACATGTAATTCACATATTATGTGAAATAAATAAACATGAGAGGGAAAATTCCTCAGAGATATTTTTTACTTCTTCTTTTAGAGATTTTGTACACGTACACTTTAGAGAAGTTTATATGAAAATTTAAAATAAAAAATGTCCTTTTGTATGCTGTACACCAACAAAAAGAGTAATTTCAATTTTTGCCAGGTAGAAGGATGTAATTTAATGCCCTTATACACCACCCACAAGACTTTCCCAGGAACTTTTCCATTTGAGCTGTATTCTTTCTAGTGGGGCGGCTTAGCCCAAATATTCAAAAGAATTGTGCATTTTGTGATACAAGCACCAAATTTGGCACACTAGTAGACTATCATATTATGAAAAGATCTGGATATTGGGCCATCTCAGATTCAGAGATTTGATTTTTGCAAGATTTGCAGATTTTGCAAGCTGAGATTGCAACGCCAGGGACGGCCGACTCCTTCCTACGAGCTGCCCACGTCACCCGCACAAGAAGAGCTCATCAAATCATTGCAGCGGCACTGCACATCCTGCAACACCGTGCGTATGAACGCCACTGTATGACATATGCTGATGATGCAGAAGACCTGCCTGAGTTCGAAGACTGGTGTCACCAGAGAGGAGAAGACATTCCCAACTTTCAGTACTGGGCAACTGTGCTGGAACTAGAGATGTTGGTACTGGTCTACGTGCGTTCTCTGCGGCAGGCTTCATTCACGACGTACCTTGATGCCCTGACGGAACTGGTCCCATGGTTCCATGCCTTAGACCACACACACTATGCCAGGTGGGTCCCTGTTCACCTGAGGGACACGGTTGCACTCCCAATGAAGCACCCAGATGTAGCCAGAGAATTCAGGGCTGGCAACTTCACTGTACAGAAGACGAAGAAGGTGTTCTCTTCGATCCCAATCGAATCGAAATCTTGCAAAAATCAAATCTCTGAATCTGAGATGGCCCAATATCCAGATCTTTTCATAATATGATAGTCTACTAGTGTGCCAAATTTGGTGCTTGTATCACAAAATGCACAACAGGTTTGCTATGCTGCTACACTATTCGGCAGTGGTCACAATAAAATGCTGAGAAAGTTCTCCAAATTCCGCAGAATAAAATTCGTTAGACATAGTCACAACAAAAGTAGCAATTCTCAGGTACTGTTATCTGTCCATGGGGAGAGGGCGGAGCTTCGCATCGGGTTTGGAACTACCATTTCCAAAATGAATAAAAGAAAGATGGAATAGAATGAAACAGCTGATGAATGCCATCATCGACTTGCATGATAGCAGCAAGAAAAATAATGAGACAGCTGATGAACTTCAACACATATTTGCACAGAATGCAGCAAGAAAAAGAATAAGGTGAGAGAATGAGACCGCAGATGAATGTCAACACAGATTGCACAGTATGCAGTAAGAAAAACAATGAGGCAGGAGAATGATATGGCTGATGAATGTCAACACAGATCGCACAGGATGCAGTAAGAAAAAGAATGAGGTGAGAGAATGAGACTGCAGATGAATTCCATCATAGACTTGCACAGGATGCAGCAAGAAAAAGAATGAGGCAGGAGAATGAGACAGCTGATGAATGTCAACACAGATTGCACAGGATGCAGCAAGAAAAAGAATGAGGCAGGAGAATGAGACAGCTGATGAATGTCAACACAGATTGCACAGGATGCTGAGCAATTAAGACTTTGGAGGGCATCGTTTCTGAATCTGATGAATTACGAGTACCCATTTTGGAAAACTCTTCGTGCAGCATCTAACTCAAGATATCCAAATGTCATACATGTCTATGCTCGTGGGTTTCCCACGGATGCTCCGAGTATATACAGTCACATGAAAAAGTAAGTACACCCCATGTAAAGTTTTGACTTTTTCAACATATTTCAACATACAGCTATTTGATCTTCATTTCAACAATATTGAGAGATAAAGGTGATATAACATAACAAATATCATGAAACATTTACATTTTGTAGTCCATTGTATAATTTAAATAAACATAAATGCAAATGTCGCATGTGGAAAAAGTAAGTACACCCATACATTTATCACTACTTCAAATACCTAAAATTAGAATCAGGTGCACCAGCTCAGGTGCAAATGATTAGAACATCATTGGAGAGGATCTTGGAGGAACCTGTCTTATTTAAACCTCAGACATTTAGTTTGGTTTGCTCTTTGTTGTTGAAGTGTGCGGCGTCACCATGCCAAGATCAAAAGAGCTCTCCGAGGCCTTCAGAAAGAAGGTCATAGATGCCTACGAGCCTGGGAAGAGATTTAAAAAGATCTCCAAACAATTTGAAATCAATCATTCGACTGTCCGGAAGATCATCTACAAGTGGAGAAGATTCCAAACAACTGCCAACTTGTTCAGGCCAGGCCGCCCCAGCGGCTCCTATTGAACTTTTTTCAATTTGTTATGCATACTTCCGCATCCGCAAGATGGCGGCCTCCATTGAGCGATTTGGTGTCAAAGCTTCGAAATTCTCAAGCCAAGGGATCCAGCATAATCTGGTTTTTCAACATAATACGTACGCGTTCATTCACAACACCGGCTTCGTCGGCTATAAGAGAGATTGTGTGTGTGTGTGTGTGTGTGTGTGTGTGTGCGTGCGTGCGTGCGTGTGGCCATGTTTCTCGGGGATGGGTGAACGGATCTTATCTTAGTCAAACTTTCAGATGTTCACACCCTTGGTGTTCTGGAAGCAGCGATACCACAGCAAGATGTTCCAAGACATTTCAAATACCACAGGAACACCATTGAATTATTAAAGTATTCACCATTATTTATAGCTTTTTTTTACAGATCCAAGTTAGGATGTTCTTTAAGATCACTCCAAGCAAAAACCTCTCTAAAAATACGCACCATTCTATATTTCTACTGACAGTAAAGCAGATGTGATGTAGCTCATGCAGTATTGATTTACACCCCATTTACATTCACATGAGGCCCAGGAAAACGTATGTATAACCCATGCAAATCCCATGTCCACATGGTAGCATGCTAACTACCAACTACCTACTACTACTCCTACTACTACTACTACTACTACATGCCAGCTGCTACTAACACACACATGCTAGCCAACAAAAAGCCCATGTCCAGCCCACATGGGCTAGCCCACAAAAAGCCCATGTCCAGCCCACATGGGCTAGCCAACAAAAGCCAATGCCCAGGCCACATGGGCTAGCCCACAAAAAGCCCATGCCCAGCCCACATGGGCTAGCCCACAAAAAGCCCATGCCCAGCCCACAAAAAGCCCATGCCCAGCCCACGTGGGCTAACCCAGTTGGCCCGCAGGTGGTGCCTACGGACAAATCCAGCTCGGGCCTACCCGGGGGACACACTTGGGACCCACAGTTTAGCAAACATAGGACTCATATGGGCCCCAGCTAGACATGCTAGCTGGGTTCATGTTCACAGTATCTAGGCCAGTTTGCACCCTGTTCCCTTCATTTCTGGACCCCCCGCAGCTCCCACCCACATTTCAAAAAGTCTGGATACACCCCTGGAGTATATGATATGTATATACACTTGCTCCATTATATATACTTGTAGATTAGTCTGGTGTCGCTAGCGGGTGAGGGGCAGTAGTATTTGTTTTTCTGGCATTACTCCACGGACCGGACCATTAGCTTTCCTTTCCCAGACAGGCAGTTACCCAGATCTAAAATCCCATAGAAACCAATAGGACATTTCTATGGGTCTCTATTGGAAATCACGGTTTCTATTGGTCTCTGCAGGAACCAGTAGAGTTTTCAATAGAAACCTAACCAGATTCAGATGAAACCAATAGAAAGCATTAGATGCAACTGGTCTGAAACCCATAGGATTTTGAGGTGCGAGACAGGTTTGAGAGTTCAGTCTTGAGAGTAGAGAGATATTGTTTCCTGGCTCTCCTGAGGGTAGACACTAGACACACACTTGTTTCGAGCTTTGTGGAAAGAAGTGAGATTGCCTTCAGTTGGATTTGCCTTCCAGGTGGCGAAGGTAAGTTATTTTGTGGGCAACTGCCTCAACACAAGATTCCGTGTACCATGGGCAGGAGGAAGGGTATGACAACTGAAGATGAGATGCGATAAATCTGTGCATTGAGAGAGCAGTTTACTTTGGAAGAATTCCCAGGATGAGTTGATGTCAGAGGCGGTAGAGATGTGAGACCAGTCCAGATGATTGATGGTTGCTTGAAGACCGTGCCAGTCAGCCTGAGTGAAATGCCAGATTCATCAGCGCTGAGGAGGCTCCCTGAGAATGGCCAGAGAGATGTCCACTTTAACAAGGAAATGATCCGAAGAACCGATTGGAGCGGAAGAAGAGCAGCAGACATTTTCAGAGAAGTTAGTCATAACCAAGTCTAGAAGAGCAGATACTCCATTGACTGAGATCCGGGTTGGGAAATTGACAGATTGTATCAGTCCCAATGAGTCGCAGAAGTCCTTTGCTGAGGAGCCATGCCTGGTGAGAGAGGTACCCACATCCACCCAACTGGCATGATGACAGTTGAAGTCGCCACATATGAGGAAGAGAGAGTTGGGATGAGTAGATAGAAGTTGGTCCATATTATCAGACAGCGAGATGTAGATGGAGTCATCACAGTTTGGAGGATGGTACAACACACATATGAACAAAAGGTGGGAGCGGAGAGGAAGCCATAGCCAGAGGTACTCCAGGGGGTGGGAGGTGTAAGAGCAGTACAGAGAGAGTGAGAAATATAGTTTTTTTACATACAGTGAAACTCCACCAGGGAAACCACCTCTATGAAGAGGGACAGACATCTGTACAAAGACACAAACTAACATATTGTGTTTTATATGGTGGATATTTCTCTTGATCGCAGCCAGAAATGTGAGAGTTCAATACTTGTGAGTGTTTGTGTTCATGTGTTTGTGAACAAGATATCTGGAAAAGTTCTGAACGGATTTGGATGAAAGTTGGTGGGATGATTGCCCTTGGGATAAGGAAGAATTGATTAGTTTTTGGTGAAGCTCAGGATATTATTCCGGATCCAGGAATTTTTTGAAGGATTGTTTACCATTGGAAGATAGGGCTCATTTTTTTTTTAACATTACCTTCTATATATTCTATATTTAACATTGTGATATGAAAATAGTTTTCATATTTGTTGTAAATGTCGTTTAAACTCGTGGTTATGCGTTAGAGCGGTGTATTTTGTTAGCAGCAGCGTCTTCAAGGTTCTTTTTTTTTCTTTCTAATAAAGACATATTCTGTCATTTTAAAACCACCAAAGTGTGTATTCGGTTTCCCCGTTTCATAAAATGTATCATTTGATACGTATAATGCTTTAAAACTGTTTTTTTTTGTTTTGTTATTTTTACCTCAGAAGAGATATCAACATTTACCTCAGCGAATGTCAATAGCGGTGTCAGTATTTGATGAACTTATAAAGACTTAGGTGAGTTATAAGTGTGACCAGCATGTGCACGGGATTCTTCCCAGAAGAATGAGTGGTCGCATTAGCTTGTACGACTTAAAATGAGCGAGTTATGTTTTGACGTTTGGGCCAGTTTTACATGTTGTATCCCGGAGGAATGAAACGAACGTTTTCCTGGCTTACAATTTTATTTGAAGTCACACACGCCTCAAAATACACTCACTTATATAGAATTGAACGCTGAATCCGAAAATGTAAGTGAAATTGCCTTGTTTTTTTTTAACATTACCTTCTATATATTCTAAATATATATCTGTGCAGTGTCTGTCTTGTGTTGTCTTGTCTTGTGTTGTCACTGAACTACTCCCTCAAACTTTTGTGAAATCGTACTATTCCAACTTGACCCACGGCGGGAGTATGCGCTCTACTGAGTGGCGTTCTAGTTGTTTTATTTGTTTAGTTGAAGACTCACTTGCCACCCCCTCCCCACATACTCTCCCCCAACCAGTTGCTCTTCTTATGGGAAGCCTGGTGTTGGTTTAATGGTTAATGTGGCTGGCTTGAGATATCAGGGCCCTGAGTTCAAACCCATGTCATTCCTTTAAATTAACACCGGGTGGGTTGACTCATCCTGTCATCATCCTTCCGAGGTCAGCAAAATTAGAACCAGCTTACTGGGAAGAATGAGCCATTCAGATATCCTGCGTCGGAGTGGTGACCCATCCAGGATTGTGCCCAATGCACAAGGAACTGCTTCGGCAGCCATATGCATCGGAAGATGCAAAAGAAGTCATCTTCTTCTTCTGGGAGGGATAATGGATGAAAAGAAAGAGTCAAAGAAACATTATGATTCAACCATAACAGACATAGTCCCATACTAGAGTACCATACTCTGTTATAGAGCAAGCGTCGGTGCTGCCGAAACAGTTTATTGGCAAGAATTATACCGGGTTGGTTGCCATTGCGTTCTCAGCAGTAGTTAGGGCAGGAATTTCAAATTTGGCCATGGTGCTGTCGATGGCTCGCCTACTCTTTGTGAAGTGCATCGTGGGTTCTTAAACGTCCACCAAATAATGCGGGCAGACGAGACGCCCAGTTTAACGTCCATTCGAGGGACCGCACGCACATTGATGAATGACCCTGGCACCAGTGGGATAGCAGGATGGCAGTTTCTAGCTGGGCTGAGGTTCGAACCCAGATTAAACAGCTTTGAGGCAAGTGTGCATTCCTCCAGGTCATTATGACAGCCCAAACCTCATATCTGATGCATTTTTGAAATTTGAAAAGAATAGCAGACAACAATCTTTTATTGCAAAACTTTTTATGAACGTGACGCCTTTAGGTTACACAATGTTCCAGCCTAACCACACAATAATGCCATCGCACATGGCGTATGGTGAAGATGTTCCCAAATGGTATTTATGGGAATTGTGCCCTTTGCCTGGGAAATGTTGCTGTCTTTATTTGGGATTTTTCCTTTCTGCTCAGGGTCAGATGGTGCTTCAATGCCTGGGGGGTGTAAATGTTGTTTTTTGAAATTATTTTTTAAACTAACCTCATTTATGATACACTGTGTTTGTATGACATAGTGCCATGCAAGAAGGGATCATGTAAAGTCCTATTTCACTTGCAATTTTAATATGTTCTCCTCAAGGCTGCAAGCTCTGAGGTACAACTCCACTTCTTGGGCAGTTCAATATCTATGGTTATTTCGGTCAATCTATCAGCACTGGTGGGAAACCTGTTTTTCCAGGAGAATGTCATTTAAAAAATGAGAGTTGTCGTGACATTACTAAAACATATTAAGATGAGTATAAGCATTAATCATGAAAATTTTGACAAAAATATTTTTCACATTTATCAACTATAGAGAGTTCGTAGAACACGATACCCCGCGCAGTATTCCGGTATATACTTCCATTTTAATGAAATAATAATTTTAAAGATAGTTTAAAAATCTGGAAGTTTAGCGCTACTAACGCAGTCTTATATACCTCATCCTTATACACTGTGATAGCACGAGGTTGAGCCGCAGTTTAGGAGATGGAGGCTTTATTCATCATCAAACGCAGCTGTCAATCAGCATCTTCTTCAACCCCAACACTCTCACAAGCCACGCCCTCTAATGCTATATATTGATATATATATATAGCATGGCTTTGGAAGTATTATGAAGACAATTTGTGTTCTACAGTCTTCAAGTATGAAATTAGATTTTTTTTAAAGGTTTAAAGGCATTTGAATAAATTAATTCCGGGTTTTACTACCACCATTTTACCCAGTGTCAATTACACCACCCTAGAGTCCCTGTAAAAAGAGAGTTGCGCCATGCGCTGACCCGAGATTTCTGGTCACGTGATTTCGTGGCGCCATTTTGTGTCTAACTTCACCGTGCGTGAACGTCAGCTTGGTACGGGAATGTTGTTTATTGCCAAACAAAATGACTGGTTGTTCTGCTTTTGGTTGTTCAAACCAATCTGGGAAATATAAGATGTATAGATTTCCAAGTGATAAAGTCAGAAGACAAATTTGGGAAGCGAAAGTCAGACGAAAGAGCTGGAAAGCGATCAACTCCTCGAGACTCTGCCAGGTAGGCCCACGCCGCTTGATGATCGATGTTCAAAAGCAATTCTATCTGCTCGGTTTTTTTTTGGTTGTCTGTCCGTTGAAAACCCTTTTAAAGGGAAGTGATTTGTGTTTGTTTATAATCTTCAAGGAGCTGACCAAAAATGCATTTCCGTGGGAAGAACCCTGCTCAATTTTTTTCGGGTAGTCCTAGCGGACCGCATATTGTCATTGATTGATGAAATGTCCTGGTACAGTGACATTGCCTGGTCTGCGGTTGGGTAGTCTGCGGGCAATGTCACTGTACTTTTTCAGAGGGAATTAATTTTGATTTTATAGGGGTGGGAAACCCATGGTCCGTTTTGTTTTCAGTTGTCTGTCCGTCCATTCAAAACTTATTCCGAGGCACGTTATTTTTTTGGTTTAAAATCTTTAGCCTAATCGGCAATCATAAAAGCAATTTTAGGGGGGGACCTGCTCAATTTTTTTGCGGGTTGTGCAGCCAAGTCGCCAGCTATGAAACATATTAATCGATCAGGCAATATCCATCAGAGTTCTGGGCAAGGGTGTAGTAATAAATGAACGTTTCAATCTTACTAGATGCCGATGACGTTTTCCTTATGTCAGAGACAGAAGCTGACTTGCAGCTTGTTAAATCATTACAATGGAAATTGAATATAAATGTCGATAAAACCAAAGTTGTACACTATAGAAATATGGCAATACCACGTACAAAATTTGTTTTAAGTGTGTTAGACTATATGTCGGCTGGAAGTCCTACACCGGAATTGCTCTCGGCACCCTTTAAAAAATATTGGATATGCCCACACTCCTTTCTAAAAGTTATTAAAATTCAGAGAACGACAGCATTGGTTTGTCTTACTTATAATGTTAGCTCTTATATGCAGTGTTGGCTTGTAATATGCATTGCCATACCACTTTTAATATCACCACACAGCTCTTTTTCACGGCAATAGCTGAGTTTTTGACAAAACAAATATCACCTGTATGTAATAATAAGACTAAATATGTGTAGTAATTTTTTTTTATAGCAGGTTTAGAATATATCACCCCATATCGCGAATGTACATGTATATCTAATCTGACACACTTAGACACAAAATGGCGTCCAAATTTGAGTTGACACAACTCTCTATATACAGGGACTCTAGCATAGGACACCCCTCCCCTCTCTCCCGCTTCTCCCCCACTCTCTTCTCCCTCCCCCAATTCCCTCTCTCGACAACAATCCCTTGCCCCTCCCCTGTCTCCCCTCATCATTGCATGTGTTTGAATGGAATAGGTAACCACGCCAACGTTGTTTTCAACCAAGTAAATTGATGATTACTTTTCCAACGGTAGGTAGGTGAAGGTACAGAGCAGAGCTTGGAGTTCAAAATACCAAACAGACGCTTTTTGGGAGGGAAATACATTGCCAGTGAAAGAATATGTCTTAATGTGCGGACATATAAAGAAACATCCCGCTGGGACCCGTATCAACAACAGTCGCTACATGGATGGCGATCTTACACACTTGTGGCCCTACTTTATTCATAAACAATTAATATTAATAAAGAGATGCATCATAAAAGAATACTGGATGTTTTATATATTTTTTACAGCATCAAGGATCGTGGAAGAGCAAGAACACAAGACAGAAAATGACGTTCACGGGAGCAACAAAGGTTGACCCAAAAAGTAGAATTTAATCCAAAAAGATCACTACTGATGTCCCTGGCTGGTAATAAAATCAAATCATAATACGGCGTGAAATCAAATCAAATATATCAGATTTTTAAAAGCCTATACAATACAATCATGACAGGTGCACAAAACTCAACAAAACACAGAAGATTTATTCACAGAAAGTTATGGATTACGTCCAATGAATTATCTGCAATAAGGGAATGGGAAACGGGAACGGGTCAAAACGTCAGGCGAGATTTCTTTGGTGTACTTGAGACGTAAATGCGAAATTCACAAACCTGTGGTGCACAAAGAAAGCCTCATTCACCTCGAAAATAAATAAAATATCATGTGGACGATGTACAAGCACAGCCTCATTCGTTTCCGAAATAAAATGTGGGCAGTGCATAGGCACAGAACGCTGGCTTGATTGCTCGATGCCTCGGAATAAATAACAACTAGGGTTATGTAATGAAACCAAAACATCACTATTGCTTATGTCCATATATAATACATCGTGTTTATATAGCTTGGATTGATTCTGATTTCCATGGCCATAAAGGACTTATCCTATAGACTGGTAGACTTGAAGCCTGAGGCCTAAACAAACTGTGTGCCTCTGAACGTCTGCAATGTCGATGGGCTGCAACCTTTCGACATTTGATGATGCTTTTAATAGTCGTTGTTGGTCTTTTTCACACTGATGAGAAAAGTTATGGCAAACTCATGGCGATTGTGAATATAACACTTCTGTTTGCGTTTGGAGCTGTTTCAGCTCACGTCCCACGGAGCATATTATTTAATTATATATCGGGTTTAAAAAAAAATCTGAATTATTTTCTGATTTCACTCTAGATTTCGACATAATTCTTTATTTAAGCCGTGAGTTTTGATCATAAAAAATATTGAATCCTTTTTTTAATATCAGCTTTAAGCCCATACGATTATCTTGCCAGGAGCCAATCACAGTGCACCTAGCCTTACACAACCAATTGGCGAATGGACAGCCATCCTTGTCAAATATATATATATATATATATATATATATATATATATCACGTGAGAATAGTGTCTATATTCGTTGACATTGTATTGTCTTTTATGTTGTATTTCGTAATTGTAACATTGTATTTTGTTATATTAATTGTATAGTATTAATTTGTGATTGGAATGAAGCTGTTTGGAATGAAAATATAGAGATCGAGTTTAAAACAGAATGAGGAAATAATGAAGGTTTCCACCCGTTACATTCGTGGATTCGGCATTTGTGGACTTATGTTGGGGGGGGGGGGGGGGGGGCAGCTGCAGTAAGTTTTTTGCCCGAGTCCTTCACGAACCGGCTGCCCATGCTTGACGTTCGACTGAAGGTGTCACTGGAATATGGAATAAATTGATGCAAACTTTTTTTTTTTGAGATTTTTGGTCTCCCCCATGCATGACATGGATGCCTCGTTGGTATCCTATATTTCCACAAATCCGATTTGCATTTAGGAAAATAACAATTATGGTTAACTATTTTGAAATTGCCACTCTTTTGGTCAAAATGCTGAAAATTATGTTGAAAGGATGATTTGAATTAGATTTCATGCTAGCAATAGCATGTTAAGTGCGTGGTGAGCACAACCGAGTCATTGAAAGCTCATACACAGAAAATGCACAAAAGGCTTCGTTGGCATTCATACATCATTTTGAAAGTCCCGCATTGGCATCGTTTCCCACCCACAATACCACCCTCATCCGGCAGGGATTAGTGGTTGAACCAAGGGGTGATCAGTTTGTTTGTGGCCCAACCTACTTGTAGATGTGGTGAAAGTTGCAGCGTATAACGATATATCCGTACTATTAGGATGTGTCTTGTTAATTCCGTATTTCTGCTCATAGCCTTTATAGGCCATGGACACAAAGTAGGGAACCCCCCCAAAATTCAGTCAAAATGGAGAAATTGGTCCTCCGAGCTGTGATGAAGTACCTGCACAAGAAAGGCTTGCCTCCCAAGCAAATACATATGGATATGGTAGTGACATTAGAGGATGATTCTCCTTCAGATTCCATGTTAAACGAGCGTTACGCCTAGGTCCCCCGTCGGTGAAGTGATGTGAGTTGACAAAGTGGAAGACGCAAGGCGGCCATCTTGGATTTTTACGTGTCGACCCAATTTTCAATAGCGTTCTTCCTCATGCGTAGATACACCCACACACCAGATTAGAAGTTAGTAGTTCGTTTATTTTTAAAGTTATTTCGCTCACAAAGTTCAGACATATATATGGTGGCGGCCATCTTGGATTTTGACGTGGCGACCCAATTTTCAATAGCGTTCTTCCTTATGCCCAGATACACCCACACACCAGATTAGAAGTTGGTACTTCGCTTATTTTTCCAAGATATTCCGCTCACAAGGTTCAGACATACATGGCGGCGGCCATATTGGATTTTGACGTGGTGACCCAATTTTCAATAGCGTTCTTCCTTATGCCCAGATACACCCACACACCAGATTAGAAGTTGGTACTTCGCTTATTTTTCAAGATATTTCGCTCACAAATTTCAGACATATATATGGTGGCGGCCATCTTGGATTTTGAAGTGGCGACCCAATTTTCAATAGCGTTCTTCCTTATGCCCAGATACACCCACACACCAGATTAGAAGTTGGTACTTCGCTTATTTTTCCAAGATATTCCGCTCACAAGGTTCAGACATACATGGCGGCGGCCATCTTGGATTTTGACGTGGCGACACAATTTTGAATAGCTTTCTTCCTTATGCATAGATACACCCACACACCAGATTAGAAGTTAGTAGTTCGTTTATTTTTCAAGATATTTCGCTCACAAATTTCAGACATATATATGGTGGCGGCCATCTTGGATTTTGAAGTGGCGACCCAATTTTCAATGGCGTTCTTCCTTATGCCTAGATACACCCACACACCAGATTAGAAGTTGGTACTTCGCTTATTTTTCAAGATATTCCACTCACAAGGTTCAGACATAGGCCTACATGGCGGCGGCCATCTTGGATTTTGACGTGGCGACCCAATTTTCACTAGCATTCTTCCTTATGCCGAGATACACCCATACACCAGATTAGAAGTTGGTACTTTGCTTATTTTTCAAGATATTTCACTCACAAGGTTCAGACATAATTATATATGGTGGCGGCCATCTTAGATTTTGACGTGGTGACCCAATTTTCAATAGCCTTCTTCCTTATGCCTAGATACACCCACACACCAGATTAGAAGTTGGTACTTTGCTTATTTTTCAAGATATTCCGCTCACAATGTTCAGACATACATGGCGGCGGTCATCTTGGATTTTGACGTGGCGACCCAATTTCCAATAGGGTTCTTCCTAATGCCTAGATACACCCACACACCAGATTAGAAGTTGGTACTTCGCTTATTTTTCAAGATATTCTGCTCACAAGGTTCAGACATACATGGCGGCGGCCATCTTGGATTTTGACGTGGGTTGCACCCACACACCAAATTCGAATGCGGTCCTTCGCTTACGCACATATGCACGCATGCACGCCCGCACGGACGGAGGGGAAAACCATAGTCCCCCTTTCGCTCCGCGGTGCGATGGGGGACAATAACTGGGTAGTTGAGTTCAAGTGTGGCAGAACAAGCAACGAAGATGAACACAGATCAGGTCATCCTGTTGAGGTGGCAACGTTAGAAGTGGTGGACCAGGTGCATGAAGTAGTGATGAAGGACAGACGAGCAACCATCAGGAACAGAGCTGAGACGTTGGGTGTCAGTTTTGGTTTGGTAGATGAGACGTTGGGTGTCAGTTTTGGTTTGGTAGATGAGACGTTGGGTGTCAGTTTTGGTTTGGTAGATGAGATGTTGGGTGTCAGTTTTGGTTTCGTAGATGAGATGTTGGGTGTCAGTTTTGGTTTTGTAGCTCAGATGTTGGATGTCAGTTTTCGTTTGGTAGATGAGACGTTGGGTGTCAGTTTTGGTTTGGTAGATGAGACGTTGGGTGTCAGTTTTGGTTTGGTAGCCGAGACGTTGGGTGTCAGTTTTGGTTTGGTAGATGAGACGTTGGGTGTCAGTTTTGGTTTGGTAGATGAGATGTTGGGTGTCAGTTTTGGTTTGGTAGCCGAGACGTTGGGTGTCAGTTTTGGTTTGGTAGATGAGACGTTAGGTGTCAGTTTTGGTTTGGTAGATGAGATGTTGGGTGTCAGTTTTGGTTTGGTGGATGAGACGTTGGGTGTCAGTTTTGGTTTGGTAGCCGAGACGTTGGGTGTCAGTTTTGGTTTGGTAGATGAGACGTTGGGTGTCAGTTTTGGTTTGGTAGATGAGATGTTGGGTGTCAGTTTTGGTTTGGTAGCCGAGACGTTGGGTGTCAGTTTTGGTTTGGTAGATGAGACGTTGGGTGTCAGTTTTGGTTTGGTAGATGAGACGTTGGGTGTCAGTTTTGGTTTGGTAGATGAGATGTTGGGTGTCAGTTTTGGTTTGGTAGCCGAGACGTTGGGTGTCAGTTTTGGTTTGGTAGATGAGATGTTGGGTGTCAGTTTTGGTTTGGTAGCCGAGACGTTGGGTGTCAGTTTTGGTTTGGTAGATGAGACGTTGGGTGTCAGTTTTGGTTTGGTAGATGAGACGTTGGGTGTCAGTTTTAGTTTGGTAGATGAGACGTTGGGTGTCAGTTTTGGTTTGGTAGCCGAGACGTTGGGTGTCAGTTTTGGTTTGGTAGATGAGATGTTGGGTGTCAGTTTTGGTTTGGTAGCCGAGACGTTGGGTGTCAATTTTGGTTTGGTAGATGAGACGTTGGGTGTCAGTTTTGGTTTGGTAGATGAGACGTTGGGTGTCAGTTTTGGTTTGGTATAATCAATCCTCACAAGCAAATCAATCCTCACCAATTCCCTCTCTTTCTTTATTCACTCTCAATCATCCAGCACCACAAACAACCACATTATAAGACAGAACACCACACACAACCACATTACAGATGGCGGAGGTGACAATAATGTCCTTGCTTTTCAAACGTGCTGGGCAGGAAAACAGGTTGGAGGAGGAACAGTCAACGCCGAGGAGGAAGAGTCAGATTCTAAGATGATTGACAGAAAAGTGGGCGTTGGCTCATGAATGCACCAATGAAGACAGGCTGTGGCATGTCAAATGGCATGCCACAACCTTTGCTCCCGGAAACTCCACCTTTTACGAACTTTAACCCCCCAAGACTTCACCCCGCTCAAGTGGCTTAAAAGCCTGAACGCCAAGCCATTCGTCGCTGTTGAAATGCGCCGGGGACCTGGAGACAACCGGCCTGCGTGCTCGTTCAAAGAGAAGAGTGACCATCGTTGCAGTCTGGATAAAGGCAGGACATGTTACGCTGAAGAGTAACATTGGAATCTCCAGCGATGAAGCTGATTCTGAGGGCCTTTCACTCACTCACCGCAGGCAGGTTGGTGGTCTTTTTGTCTTCTACCGACTCCTCTCCGGCCTTGATCCCCCAGCTCTGTCCCCCAAATATTCCTGCAGGACGCACAAGATCTGCCAGGAAAAAAACGTTTCTGGCGAAACTGCCAGAATCAAGACTCTCCGCTTACATTCATTCTTTTATTCCTCTTTTTCCCCACCTCTGGAACAAACTCCCTCACTCTCTTCAATCCCACTCCTCCCTCCATCCAGGTCTTTAAAACAGCTGTTCACCACCATCTCTTATCTTCCCCCATCCAAAACCTTGATCTTTTCTACCCCCGTTAAGACACCCCAAATCCACCTCATTCAATCTCAAACTTGTTTCCTGAAATTCCTAATGGTGTCCATTTGTTAAATACTGTATACTCGACTCTGTATACAAAAAAAAAAAAAAAGCCAGGACGGGCTGCGCCAAACAGCGCTGAATGAACGGTGCAACGACAGGTCAGCACGAGGCAGAAGCGTGAGAGCAAACGAGCCAACAGGTCCCTGGGACGGGGGAGATAGCTCTATTGCTGATGTATATTCTGTCTTTATTCCCTTCATACTTCTTAATTTGCCTACCGAGACTCAGAAAGAGCATCACAATTACAAAGAGCTGTCGATGATTTGCCTCTTGACCCTTACATTCAGCAGTTTCTGAGAAATATTTTTTATTATTATTTGCATTTAATCCAATATGGCTGCCATACCACCTGACCTATGACGTCACAATTATCATAAAAACATTCTACATGGGTGTCGTCCTACTCTGAAAGTTTCATCTCAATTGGACATGTGGTTGGTGAGAAAAAGGAGGTTTAGCCCGTACGGATAGACGGACAACCTGAAAACATAATGCCTCCAGCCACCTTCGGGGTTGGAGGCAAACAATAATAATAAGAGTTTCCTCACAAGTGACATCAATGCAGGAGTCCATTAGGTCCATCAGGTCTGTGCAATGGTTGCAAACATATGGTTGTTTGTCAGCTATTCTTTTTAAATGCTGAACATTAAGCAAGGAAGCAGCACGGACCGTTTTAAAAGTCTTTGGTATGACTCGGCCAGGGTTCAAACAGCTGACCTCCCAGATTCAAAGCACATGCTCTAACCATTACACCACCAAGTCTTATAGACATGGGTCAATCATTCCATGTCAAAATCAAAGTGATCCATCTTGGAAAGGATATATTATTTGACCAAAGCCCAAAAAATAAATAAAAGGTTCATCCCTCAGTTGGAAAGTTGTGGCCTGTGATTCAGGACTTCATTGTTGTTGTTGTTTTTGTATGCAGTCTGTGGCTGCTGGTTGCATCATTTCTCTGGAAGCGCGTTTGTGCTGCTGATGCAGTGCCCCAATTACCAGTGAGCTGGTACTCATTTTGCCGATCCCGGAAGGATGACTGGCTGAGTCAACCTCCCTGGCGTTAATTCAACGATCGACCTGGTATTCAAACTCAGGATCCTAGGATCCCAAGCCAGCACCCTAACCTTTCAGCCAACACCAGGCTGCTAGGACATCAATGGCACAATTCCAAAGGAATATCTGGAATGTGGAAAACCCATCACCGTGAAATGAGCCAAGCAATATGCTGATGACTTCCAGGTATGGTATGATGTTCTTGAGCACAACTTTACTATAGGATAATGCTCGCCCGTCACATGGCAAATATGACCATTACTACTCTCATGGAGATTGGTCGGGAAGTTCTCAACCAGATCTCGCACGGTAACCCTGGGACTTTTCATCAGTTTGGACATGTTGGCAGGCTAGCTTAGAGGTATGTACACCTGCCTCCGAGCTGTCTAGCATGGGTTTCGACCTCGGCCTCACGACCCATCAACCTTAAACCATCCTTACATAATGAAAGATTCATATTTGTTTGACCGTATGTTTACCTTTCTTTTTTGAGGGCGAGGATACACTCGTACAGGGTATACAGAACAACATAACATAAGAAAACCATTCTCTTTTTCCATTTCCTGGCATTAAAATGCCAACATGGTTTAATATCAGGTAAATCTTGAGTGCTGCCGCCACTACCACCATGCGGGGGTCACACTTTTTTTGAATACGTTTTGGCTTACCCATTTAATGTCTCAAGTTGTGTATTTACATGAAAATAATATCTTATCACAAATTAGAAAATCCCACTTACAATCCCTTTAAATTCTGGTAAACCTCACAAAACTATCATCATTCCACTTGCTCTTTCCCTACAACTTCAGCTTTGGTTATTATAATAATTCTCCACTTTAAATTGTGCATTCCATGATGAATCAATAACCTAGATAATAAAATTATGTATGTTTGTGTGTAATGTATGTATGCATGTATGTATGTATGTATGTATATACGAGAGGGGCAGGCGCTGCCCGGCTAGTTGAGATTTTCCTGGCGATGGTTCCGGGATGTGTTAAGACATTGAAAAGCTATGGAGTTATTGGCCTCATCGTCGTTAGCTTTTGCGTGCGGGCCGGTGGAAGCAATGCCTGACCCCACATCCCAATATAAACTTCATAGCGGCATTTGGTGGCCTCAAAACAGACATCAAGGTCAATGTGTGGTAGCATAAAACCTTGGCCAGATTCTGAAGTTCCTACACCCAAAATCTACCCTACTCCCCAAATTAGATTACCGAGACAGGTTGTAGGTCATGTGACTAGAAAGATGTTGCACAGTTGGCACAACCAGAAGTACAACGAGGAATGCACACATCCTTGCTGTGAAGTAACGTGGTTCACGTTCAGAAGTTCATGGTTCAAAAGCTCGACAAGACAAGGCCCAAAATCTCAAGCGAAGTGGAATCCAGCAGAGTTGAAGCAGTGAAGCAATCTACAAAGGGAAATTGACAGAACAAACAGTTGCTTAGAATCAGTCACAAAGGTACAAGCAATAGAAAAATCCTGACGCATAAATCACGCTCATGCGTAAACCTCAAGAATACCCCATTCCCCATCCTCTTTTTTTTTTTTACATTGTTATTCCATTCCCATCTGTCAGCGCATTGAAACCGGTGGGGCCTGAATAAAGCCTTTCCACCACCATTTTCTATTTTGCACCACTTTCACAGCTTCATTCATCTTTAAACTTTTCTGTTCTACATCTTTCCAAAGCAGCCGCACTGATCCTCCATTTCTCAATTCTTGCACTCTGGTTCAGGTATGTATCGAAATTTGTGGCATCTTTATTGTTTGTTTTTTTACAATTCTGACCTGTACAAGAGTGTCGGCACAACAATTGCTTAATTTCCATAAATTTGTCCTTTTATCAAAACTTTAGCCTTTACGAAATTTCAGTGACCCAAAAAGAGTAGCAACTAGTCCAATTCTTTTCTGTTGCACACCACTCCTTTCCTATGCCATCCCCAAGTGCTGCATAACGTCATTGCCGGGCACCAAAGGGGCTCAGCAATGACGCATGCTGAAAAGGAGTACTCAGTTTTCACTCTGGTTGTTTTCTTGCTTTCTTTCTTTCTTGTTTGTTTGTTGTACACCGCTCCTTTCCTATGCCATCCCCAAGTGCTGCATAACGTCATTGCCGGGCACCAAAGGGGCTCAGCAATGACGCACGCTGAAAGGGAGTACTCAGTTTTCACTCTGGTTGTTTTCTTGCTTTCTTTCTTTCTTGTTTGTTTGTTGTACACCGCTCCTTTCCTATGCCATCCCCAAGTGCTGCATAACGTCATTGCCGGGCACCAAAGGGGCTCAGCAATGACGCACGCTGAAAGGGAGTACTCAGTTTTCACTCTGGTTGTTTTCTTGCTTTCTTGTTTTCTTGTTTGTTTGTCCAGGAAAGTACTTTGTCAAAAACGGTATTTTTTGTTTTTTGATTAATCAATTAATTGATGAGTTATTTAATTATTAGCGATTAATTAAGTACTTTTACATATACTTTCTCTTCTGACCATTATCTCAGGCACCTTTTGAGTTTGGAAGCTGATATTTGGACATGGCAATGAGCAAGTGATTTGGCTGCAAAGGCTATTTTTTATTTATTGATTAATCAATTAATCAATTAATTATTTAATTATTTGATTAATGACTAATTTTTTTTTATTTTTTTTTTAGTTACAGATTCGGATGAACTGGTGGTGGCTTACTTGTTCTATTAGCGAATTGATTAATAATTTTTTATTTATTTATTTTCATTATTATTATTATTATTATTTTTTTCTCATCTGGGAAATATCTGAGGAATCCCTGGTGTTGGGCTAGCGGCTAGGGTGCCGGCTTAGGATCCTAGGATCCTGGGTTCGAATCTCGGTCGATCGCCGAATTAATGCCAGGGGGGTTGACTCAGCCTGTCATCCTTCCGAGGTCGGCTAATTGAGTACCAGTTCACTGGTAATTCCCTGTTTGTCGTTGAAGGCGGCAAAAAGGGTTGGCGTCAGGAAGGGCATCCGGCCGTAAAACATTGCTTCAAAAAGGGGACCAAAAAACAACAACTACCACGGTTCCCGAAAAGGCCAACCCCCGCTTTGCGGGGAAAAATGGCCTCTAAACGGTGGTTTTTGGGAAATATCTGAGGCACCTTTTGAGGTAGGAAGCTGATATTTGGACATGACAATGACCAAGTGATTTGGCTGCATGGGCTATTTTTTTATTTATTGATTAATCAATTAATCGATTAATTATTTAATTATTTGATTTATTGACATTATTATTTTTTTAAGTTACAGATTCGGATGAAATGGTGGTGGTTTATGTATTCTATGAGCCAATTGATCAACGATTTAATTTTTTTTATGATTATTATTTATTTATTTTCATTATTAATCATTTATTTATTTTCTTTCTCATCTGGGCAATATCTCAGGCACCTTTTGAGCGAGGAAGCTAATATTTGGACATGACAGTGACCAGGTGATGTGGCCATGAAGGATATTTTTGATTTATTGATTAATCATTTTATCGATTAATTATCTATTGATTAATCAAGTAAGTATTTAATTTTATATTAATGACTTATTTAATTAAGTTTCTAAAAGATACATCTTCGGATGAAGCACTAGTGGTTTAGTTGTGCCATTAGCCAATTTATTAAGAAAATATTTGATGATAAATCTTTTATTGATTTTAATTATGCAATTAATCAATCAATTATTGTACACCTCTCCCTCCCAACGCAGTCTCTATGGGCTGCACTGCGGTATTGCACTGCGGTAGGTGCCCCGGCAATGCCGCGCTGTAGGATATTTAATTATTTGGCAGGGGGGCGGTGTACTTTGAATGTATCTTTACTTGTTTATGTTGTCTTCACAATTCCAAATTTATTACTTTTCGTCTCGGACTGTCAGGAAGGCCGAGAGGTACACACACTCGCCTCTGAGCCATCTAGCCTGGGTTTGAATCTCGACCCAGCTATAAACCGTCATTGCGGTGTTTCATAGGCAGGGCAATTCATCAATGTGTGTGCCATCACACGGGTAGACGTTAAACTGGGCATCCTATCTGCCGGCATTCGTTGGTGGACGTTAAAGATCGCCGACGTCATGAACAAATTACCTGCCCAAACCGACAAATGCCACTACATCAACGGCACAGACGCGCTCCCAGCAATAATGCAACCAGCAGCCACAGGCTGCTCACAAAATGAATGAATGAATTATCCGTCCAACATTCACATATTTTCACCAACAAATCTTTATCTCTTACTCTTTTCCCGATCTACGCTGCCAGTTATTCTATGTTATCCACGGTTGTGACTGTGAGATAAATATCTGCAAAACTTCAATTGTTCGCCGTTCTCCCATATAACAACTTCTCCCTTTTTCATCTCTCAGTGCCAAATTGAACAAATCTGCTAAAAGCTCCAACAATTGTCCTGTTGCCATTCCACACATAAACTCTAACAGTTGCCCTGAATCAGTCAGCTTCTTATCTACTCTCGCGGACGGCCGGCCGTGCTGTAGATATTTTTGATCAGGGTGATCATTTTCTCGTGGATGCCATAGATTCTCAATTTTTGTCATAATCCTTTCTGCCAGATGCTAGCCAAAGCCAGTTTACGAAGTTAGGGTAGCAGGTCCAGTTGTGTTGCATGTACTTTTCGAGATATCGTCATAAATAGCTGATCTACTGTACATTGTCCTGGCCTAAATCCAGCCCGTTCCTCTTTAAATGCTGCACCACATACTTGATGCTCCTTTCCAATGCCATGGCAATTGTTTTTCCCAGCACAATCGGCAAGCCATTTTCTCTGTAGTTTCGTCCGCTAGCTTTCGTCTCCTTTCAAGTTGATCGTTAATATCACCACTTTACCCCATTTGTTGGGGACTTGCAGATGCAGTATTTTACCTTTACGGTGTATGCATCTAGCCGAGCTGCTGCAAGTAATCAAATTGTCACATCCTGTTTTTCCGTTTCATGCCAACGTCTTTACTTCTTTCAATAGCTATGGCATCTTCTCTCCATCATTTGTACTGGGAAACCTCTCCAGGATAATTTTCATTGATAGTAAACCATTCATTTCACGTTGTGAGGTGCATCGCACTGCCGAGGCAGTTTCAATGGCTAAAGAGTACAATCCTGGTCAGGTTTGCCACTCCGACGTAGGATACTCAAATGGCTTAGCACCCCAGTAAGCCGTCAATTTGGGGACCTCGGAAGGATGGCAGGCTGAGTCAACCCGCCTGGTGTAATTTCAACAGTACGACAGGGGCTCAAACTCAAGACCCCAAGATATTAGGCCAACACCAATCTTATCAACAGTGCAGGTCTCCAAAATATTATATCCTTCTCTGTTTGATCACCTTGTGTTGCCCTGGTGTTGGGCTAGCAGCTAGGGTGCCGGCTTAGGATCCTAGGATCCTGGGTTCGAATCTCGGTCGATCGCCGAATTAATGCCAGGGGGGTTGACTCAGCCTGTCATCCTTCCGAGGTCGGCTAATTGAGTACCAGTTCACTGGTAATTCCCTGTTTGTCGTTGAAGGCGGCAAAAAGGGTTGGCGTCAGGAAGGGCATCCGGCCGTAAAACATTGCTTCAAAAAGGGGACCAAAAAACAACAACTACCACGGTCCCCGAAAAGGCCAACCCCCGCTTTGCGGGGAAAAATGGCCTCTAAACGGTGTTTTTTTTTTGATCACCTTCAATTAATTGCATGTGCTCGTCGCTAGTCATCGACATATTTAACTCAACTGTTTTAACAGGTCTTATCTTGTAACAACCTCGATGGATTGTTACTCTTCCGGCTTCATTCCACTTTACAATATTTCATTAAACAAATTGTTTCCGTCTATTTTGAACCTTTTACCTGTCTGCTCAGCATATTGTAGTTAACCTTTGTATTAGCATCATCCTTTCTATTCCTGTTCAGCTTCCTATGCTCGTCACTCAGCTGCAGCAGTTAATCTGCATCCACCTTGATTTATTCATTTTGGCCTTATCGCCCACACTTGTTTAGCTGCTCTTGTAATCCCATTTTTGATGCTGTTCCATGTTTCTTCAATATCCATATCTTCTTTAACCAGAAAGGCAATGGTTTTCCCCCACATGACTTATTTATACTCTTTCCTACTGTCTGGCTCTCACTATTTTTTTATTTTTTTATTTATTTTACATTTATCATGACATAGAACTCAACTGGATGAAACAGTGTAATACAAGTACTTATTGGCTTTAATAATCAAACCAAATGAGAGAAGTAGATCCATGTGGATGTTTATCTGCAAGCTGATGTTCTCAGAAGCTGGTCTCTAAAATGTCACATCCTCCAGCAAACAGACTGAATACCATGAGTTCCAAAAAAAAAATACATGTATACAGTGGTGTGAAAAAAAAGTATTCACAGAACAGGCGTGGCCACCCAATGGTTTGATGAGCATGAAACCGATGTTATCCGTATGTCACGGCCTTCTCAATCACCAGATCTAAACCCAATGACGCATTTATAGGATATTCTGGAACAACGCCCGAGACAGTGTTTTCCACCTCCATCAAACAGATGTGAGTTGAATGACATTCATGCAAGAATGGCGCCGCATCCTTCCTGCAGAATTCCAGACGCTGGTGGACTCTATGCCATGGCGCATACAGGCCGCACATAGTGGCCCACGCCATATTAAATTACTTTACATTGGTGTTTCCATTTTTTGGTCCACTACCTGAATATATTGGATATAACCAAACTCCTTACCATAGTACCATACTCCCATATGATATTCTCTGCTCATCAACTTTAGGAAAAAGGCTAACCCCCACTCTAGCAGAGAAAATGGCCTTAAAATGCCTGTTGTTCTTTGTTTTATCAACTTCAGGAAAAGAGCAGAGAACAACATCGCTATCTATACCTGGTCTTTGTTGACCTTACAAAAGCATTTGATCTGGTCAGTAGAGAAGGTCTGTGGAATATAATGTACAAAGTCAGCTGTCCCACTAAGTTGGTCAATATCATCAGATCCTTCCACGATTGCATGGTTGCTCATGTGAGGGACAGTGGATGCGCCTCTGATTCATTTCCTGTTACCAACAGCACAAAGCAAGGTTATGAAGGTGCGTATACCGTCTCATCCATTACCATCGATGACATGCCTCTCAAAATTGTAGATAAAGTCAGCTACCTTGGAGGTGTCTTCTCTCAAAATGCAATGATTGATGACGACGTACCATCAAGACTCGGTAAAGCATGTGTGTCCTTTAGAAGACTGACACGTCGCCTTTGGCATGAACGTGGCATTCCCTGGACACCAAGATCAGTGTCTATCGTGCCGCTGTTGTCAACACTCCTGTATGGATGCGAATCTTCGACACCCTATCGTCGCCATATCAAACACCTTGATGAATTCCATATGCGATGCCTTCGCAAGATCCTTTGCATCACCTGACGAGACAGAAGACCTAACACCTCAATCCTAGACTGCCGTCGTATCCAAGGAATTGAGCATTTCCTGATGCAAGCCCAGCTTTGCTGGTCAGGACACCTCACACACATGGAAGGCCATAGAATCCCAAGAGCACTTTTCTATGGACAACTAAAATTTGATAAACTGTCACGTGGTGGACAAAGGCAGCCCCATAAGGATGTCATTAAGTCCACACTCAAGTCTTGTGTCATTCCACAGGTTTGTAGCAAAGCACCCTTCAAATCTGGGAGAACTGGAGCAGTTTGCACAAGACACAGGTCGGACACAGGTTTGTAGCAAAGCATGGGCAAACTCCAGGCTACACGTCCATCTCCAGAAACCTTGATGTTCCTGTGTACGCAATGTTATCAGGAAGTTTAAGGCCCATGGCACTGGAGCCAACGTCGCTGGGCGTGGCCACAAGAGAAAACTTGATCGAAGATTGCAGATAAGGATTGTTTGAAAGGTGGAGAAAGCACCTCGATCAACTGCTGAATAGATTCAATCTGATCTTCAGACACAAGACACGACAGTTTCAACTCGCACCATCCACCGCCAATTCAATGAAAGGGGGTTATATGGTAGGAGACTCAGGAGGACCCCACTTTTGAGAGAGAGACATAAGAAAACCAGACTCAAGTCACCAAAACACACCTGAGCAATCCAAAATCCTTCTGGGGGAATGTCCTGTGGATCGATGAGACCAGATTAGAGCTTTTTGTAAAGCACATAAACTCTATGTTTACAGAAAACAAAATGAAGCCTTCAAAGAAAAGAACACCTTCCCTACAGTCAAACATGGAGAAGGTTCAGTGATGTTTTATGGTTGCTGTGCTGCCTCTAGCACTGGGTGCCTTGAATGTGTGCATGGCATCATGAAATCAGGAGATTACCAAGGCATTTTGGAGCACAATGTTGAACCCAGTGTCAGAAAGCTGGGTCTCTGTCGAAGGTCATGGGTCTTGCAGCAGGACAATGACCCCGAACACACTTCAAAAAGCACCCGGAAATGGTTGAGACAAAACACTGGACTGTTCTGAAGTGGCCAGCAATGAGTCCAGATCTAAATCCCATTGAACACCTGTGGGGAGATCTGAAAACAGCAGTTGGGAGAAGGCACCCTTCAAATCTGGGAGAACTGGAGCAGTTTGCACAAGAAGAGTGGGATAAACTGCCAGTGGAGAGGTGTTGGAACCTTATTCATGGCTATAGGAAACGCTTGACTGCAGTTATATTGTCCAAAGGTTGTGTGTGCTACCAAATATTAAGTCTAGGGTGTCAATTATTTTGTCAATGCCATTTATTTTTATTTTCTGATTTAAAAGAATATATTAAGTTCTGAATCAAAAACAAAGGTTCTGTAATATTAGCAGTGAAATAAAGAATTGTGGAGACCAAATACTTTTGTCAATTTCAACTTAATTTTAGAGAAAATTGTGAGTTATTTGGAAAAAAATTGCAAGGGTGCCAATATTTTTGGCCATGACTGTTTTTTATGTGTCTCTCCATCATCACCCAATACTGATAGTATTGATATGGCATGGTCTCGACACTCAATTGCTGATATTATGGTCTTTGGAGACTAATGTTCATCACAAAGAATGGTTAATCCACTCTCAGCACAGATGTTCCAGGTGTCAGTGCACTTAACTTTGCCATGTCGCATGACCTGACTCAGATCATCTCAGCTCCGACTCAAATTCCTGATCGAGTTACTGATAACAGGTATCTTCTTGACCTGTTTTGTGTTCAAATCCTGGAGATTGCAAACATTCTCCCCCTCTCGGAAATTCAGATCATGTCAACATTGAAGTTCAGGTTTATTATTCTTCACCATCAACTGTTGTTCATCCTGTCCATCAAAGTGTCTTCCAATATAGCAAGGCTGACTGGGATGCCTTGCGTTCTTTTCTTGCCGAAGTTCACTGGAGCTCAATCCTTTGTCGCAATCCATCTGAAGCTGCCAAGGAAGTTGCTGAGTGGATCCGTGTTGGTATGGACCTCTTTATCCCTTCTCGGACCTACCAAGTGAAACCACACTCAGCCATGGTTCACTCTGGCTTGTTCTGCTGCTATCGCCCATCGCAATCACTTTACAAACCATATCATCATGTTTGCTCAAGGGAGGTACATCATTTGTTTTGTCTTGTGAGCAACCAACTGTAAACGGGTTTTGGAGAAAGCGACAGTATGCAGAATCTGATTGTGATTCTATCTCAAATAAACATCTAGGTTCTTAAGATCTTTGGAGAATTGCTAATAGCATTCTCAACCATAATCAATCATCAATTCCTGTCCTCCTCAATGGCCCTGAAGTGCTTCCTTCTCCTGTTGACAAAGCCGACCTCTTCGCTGAGCATTTTGCTGCAAAATCCATACTTGAAGACCATGGATATTCATTGTGTGTTTGTCCTTCCTGTCTTGATCTTGATACCAGCCTTTCCACTATCACCATCATATCCAGGAAAGTTGCTAAGATTATTCAAGGTCTTGGCATTTCAAAATCTACTGGACCAGATAGAATCCCTGCAATTGGTTTGAAGATGTGTTCACCTGAACTCTCTTCTGTTCTCTCAAAACTGTACTGCTTGTGTCTGTCGAAGTCTGTGTTTCCACGTAGCTGGAAGCAGGCTTCTGTAGTCCCTGTCTTCAAAGTCTCTGGTGAGAAATCTGATCCTTCTAACTGTTGGCCTGTTAGCCTTCTACCCACTATCAGCAAAGTGTTTGAATCCTTAATAAAACAACAATTCATGACTCATCTGGAAACCCACAACCTCCTAACTGATGTCCACTATGGTTTTTGACAATCAAGGTCTACTGGTGTTCTATCCCTAATCACTGAACATGTGAATTGGGATTTGGATCATCGTGGAGAAGCCAGGGTTGTTGCCCTCAACATCTCGAGGCTTTTGACAGGATGGCACAAGGACCTCATCCATAAGCTAAAATGACATGGCATTTCTGGAAAATAGCTTGATACAATCTCTGACTTCCTTGCAAATCGTCAAATCTCTGTGGTACATGACGGACAGTCATCCTCTGCCCATAATAAAAATGCTGGTGTTCCTCAGGTGTCTGTGTTGGGTGCAATATTGTTCCTGTTATATATCAATGATCTGCCCGATTGTATTCTTTCTCAGTTAAGCATTTATGCAGATGACTCAACACTGTATACTACCTACCCTGGAACCTTGTCTCCCCCATACCAGTGACCATGCTAGTACCACTCCCTATCAAGTCGTAGAGAGTGTGATGAACTAGGAAAAAGACTGGCTTGTTACTTTCAACCCCAAAAAGACCACCTTGTTGTCTGTGTCCAGTTCAAGACCACCTTGTTTTCCGACCATGTATATGGATTCTTCACCTTTGCAATAACTCCCTGTTATCCGTCTGCTTGGATTGGATACCAGCTCAAAGCTCAGCTGGGAAAAGTACATCTCTGGTATAGCTAAAAGAGCCTCCCAGTGCCTTGGCTGCTTATTTCATGCTCGCCGATACCTTTCTCAAGCTGCTATGCCCCATTTATACAAGGCCACTATACGACCTGTTATGGAGTAGCATTGCCATATTAGGGCTGGTGTTCCAGCCTGTCACCTATCTCTTCTTGACAGAATCCAGCAATGTGCTTCCATTCTGGTGGGACAGGAGTTGGCATCATCCCTGGAACCTCTGTCAGTTCACCGCTCTGTTGCTTCCTTGAGCCTTTGACAGATATTACCATGGAATGTGTTCTGAAGGTCTCTCACAGGTTGTCCACCTGAGCATATTTTCAGTCGCATGACACGTTTGGCAGTTTCTTCCCAACCGTACACTGCATCTGTCCTGAGGAGAAGACTATGAGGTATTCTTCTAGTTTCCCCACCCTTCCCCCTTCTCCAATCCCCTTTCATTCATTCATTCTGCTTTCCCCTTTATCCCAACATACCTCAATTCAAGAGGAATGTCAATAGATTCCTCCTTTTTGTGTAATATCCATACTTTTCTTTGTGTCCCATCACTGGTCAAGTGGCCTTGAAGGCTTTGTGGAAGGAAATGTCTCATTAAAAAACAAGAACAGCACTTTACAACGTAGTGACGTCGACCGATATGCCTCCGCCCACATTATTACATCATTATACATGCACAGAGTTTGATTTAAATCCCTTCAGCTGTTCTCAAGTATCACATTTTTACCACAATATGACATCTGATGTTACGGATTCGTCACTTCCGGTGTTGTGGTTTTCATCCACTTGAAACATTTCTGGTTCTATGTATTATTATTATTGTTTGAGGGAAATAGCCATTATTATTGTCAAAAGGTAAAAAGGTTAATGTTAAATGAAACAGGAAACCGGATGACGAGGAAGAAGAGGAGGTGAGAGAAAAGAAAGGAGCGAAAAGTCGGACAAGAAGCTGGTTGCTTTGCGTTCTGGATCGAACGTTGTCGAGCAAGAGTCACGAGTGAACTTTGAATTTCCTGGATAGGAATTCCTGCGATAGGGGTTATCGCTGTGACTGATCAACCTGGGTGTCAGGTTTGGCGTTGGGATTCTGAAGAATCATCGCCGGGTCGTCGCGACTCGAGAACGAGCCGTCGGCCATTTTGATTCGTGCGCTTCGCGCGTCAAGCAAGGTATTTGCTTGGTCAGCCATTTCCACCGCTTTCAGACGTATCTGATGTGTGTGTGCACCGTGGCTTTTGGAAGATTAATTTGCGGTTCGCCGACTGAGCCGTGAAAGTTCAGACCTGGAGGGCGCCTTTGGATTTCCCATTCGCCTTGAGTTTGCCTTACGCAGTGGCGCCTTTGGATTTCCCATTCGCCTTGAGTTTGCTTTACGCAGTTTTGGACCACGTGACTCTTTGCGCCGCTTCGGCTGCATACGCCTTTCTGCTGTTTTGGCGGTGTGACCGGGCCCGTCATCTGAACGGGGTTCGGGTTTCGATTCGACATCGCTCTAATGATCACTGGAGGGGATCAACTTTGAGCCATAGAGACATTGGGGAATGTTTTTTTTCCCACTCACTTGGAGCACAGTGAGTTATCCTATACTAGCTGATGGTACCATCATAAGATGTGTTGATTGTACTTTTGATTGCTATTATTGTTGTATCGTTATTCTTGTGTGATTTTAATACAATATTTGTTTGTTGATAACCATTGGTGTGGTTTCCCTATTGATTTTTGACACAGAATAACATATTTTTCTGCCGTGGCTCCTCTCGGGGCTCGGAGGTACACCGTGACCAGGGGGGTCGGGGAGCACGTAACACTGACCTTTGACCTATGATGCCAAAATCTAATCAGTTCATCTTTTAATCAAAACACATACATGTACCAAGTTTGGTCAAAATCTCATCACTTGTTCACAAGTTAGCACAGTAACAGAATTTTTACCCAACGGGACCCCTGACCTTTGACCTATTGACCCCATAAGCAATCCATTTATCTTTACATCACGATACAAAATTGTACCAAGTTTGATTTAAATCCATTCACCTATTCTGAAGTTATCACATTTTTACCCTACTTGATATTTGACCTCTTGACCTCAAAATCGAATTGGTTCATCTTTGCATCATAATACATATTTGTACCAACTTTGGTCAAAATCTCATCACTGGTTCACAAGTTAGCGCGGTAACAGGATTTTAACCGAACATGACCTCTGTCTGACCTTTGACCTCGGGACCCCAAATCTAATCAGTTAATCTTTACATCATTATACATACCAGCACGAAGTTTGAATGAGATCCCTTCAGCCATTCTCAAGTTGTAAACCTATTACTGATTTTGACTTTGACCTCTTGACCCCAAAATAAAATCGGTTAATCTTTGCCTCATATAGTATATATTTGTACCAACTTTGGTCAAAATCCCATCACTGGTCCACAAATTATTGTGGTAAAAGGATTTTACCTAATATGACTTCTGACCTCGTGACCCCAACAACTAATCAGTTAATCTTTATTTCATTAATCATACCTGCACCAAGTTTTCAAGTTATCGCGGTAACGAAAACCTATCACAGACGGGCGGACAGCCAGACGGACAACCCGTAAAGATAATGCCTCCAGCAGATTCTTGGCGGAGGCATAAAAAGCAGGAAGGTCATCGATGTACAGAAAGAACAAAACGTATCCTAGTACTATGCCTTACAGCAAACCAGCCTCAAGAAGCAGTGTAGAGAATGTTATCCGAAGCAAATCGTTATTTGCACTCGTGGAGGAAATTCCATTATTATTTCGGGGAAGAGAGCCTCAATACCGTTGACTGAAATTTTGGAAACCAAAAATGGGTTCCAGACAATATCAGTGGCATGAAATATGTTAAGAAAAATATGGTCCTGGCCTTTTGTTTGAGATGCAGGGGCATCCATACTTTGTTGAGTTAGAAGCTATGGCATGTCCAATGTGAAATAGCCAGGGTGAAAACCAAATTGCTCGTGAGACAGGTAGAGAAGAGATAAGACCTGAGATCTGCAGCATTGATAAATTCCATCACTTTCCTTATGATGAGGAGAAGGCTAACCTGTCTGTCATTTGGAGAGGGAACGGTCCTAGCAACCTTCTTGTGGAAGGGCATAATGTTTTTCCAAGATGAAGGCAGTTGACCATCTGGGAAGAAGTTGAGATTCAGAAGTGAGACAGAGACAAAGAGAAGATAGAGCAAATGCAGAGTTTTGAGTACTAAAGCACTGATACCATCAGATCTATTTGCTTCTTCTTTCATATGCAGCACAAGGCTGCGGGGTAGCATCATTGGCTGAGGGTGCGGCTGTGCTGTTGATGCATCTCCCAGCAGTATTCATGGGAGGAATTTGTTCAGGGTGCTGGCGATAGCCCGGCTACTCTTCGCGAAGGACACCGTGGGATCTTTAACGTCCACCAACTAATGCCAGCAGATTGGACGCCAGTTTAACGTCCATGTGAGGGACGGCACACGTATTGATGAATCATCCTGCAAGTCAAACACCGGGATGACAGTTTATAGCTGGGTCGAGATTTGAACCCAGGCGAGACCGCTTAGGCGAGTGTGCGTACCTCAAAGGGAGTCTAAGCCATCCTGCCATCCCATCCACTTGCTGTGGTGTGAAGAATGACGAGCAACGTTTCCACTGAGCTCATGATGCTACAATTCAAGTTCAAACCCCATATCATGTGTTTTTATTTATTTATTTCCCCATGCCTCCTCATGCCCTGATCATGCATTTGGTACAACTACAACTTAATTATTAGCTCAGAAAATGAGAATGGGATTTTGGTTATCTCCCTAAGGATGAGTTTGTTTATACAAACTAAACCCGTTTCCACCTTTAAGCACAATTATATCCATTACAAAAGCAAAAGGCTATTTGACTTGAGAAAAGTGCAGTCTCGTATTCCTCCAGATTTATCAAACCCAATGCAGAACCCCTGGCTCAGACTCAACTCCCTCCCCCTCCAATCGGGAATGTAACCTTTGAACAGACATTTTAAATTTTTACTACATACTGTATGAGCCAAACGGCAGTGGTGACGGTACAGCAGTGATTCGAGCCAAGAATATCACGCTCACTTTAGTATAGCATTGAATTGAAACCAACACAGTTGAAAACTCAAACCCATATTCTTCACCAATGAGAAAACCCGGAAAAAAAAGGAAAAGATTCATTATATTGTAAAGTGTCTCATGGTCAAATTTGCTCCAGGCTGTGACCCCAAACAGGGAAATGGCAATGACCTAGCAAATGATTAATGTTGATGAAACGTTGACTTGCAAATCCCCTCACCTTTATTTGCATGCTCTGTACTTAGAGATCCTCACCATTACACTCTGTGCACAGACCTGTCTTGGTCTTATAATAACTACAAACTGGCTTCAAAGGCCGAGCAATGCCTCAGAGTGACCCAGAGACAAGTCCTTCCTTTGCTGGGCACGGTTGCTAACTGTGCACAAGACATTTAACCAGTCCGATGAAATACAGCTCGTTTGTGTGTGCTGGTGCAACTGTATTTCATATTACACACCTGGAGGTAGTGCTTGTTTGTGGACAGAATCAAGGCTCATGGGGGAGCTCGAACATAGAACAGAACAAAATATAACAGCACCAGGTAGAGCGCATACCTCCACCAGGCTGAACAGTTTACCTTTTGTATCCCACTGATAGGCCGGATCTGGATCTGCACCTGAACCAAAATCTAATCAGCTTGTTGTTGTCACCTAACCAACTCATCCACCAGGTTTTGCCATCACTCGTCCGCAAATTTTTGAAATATCGTGCTATATATTGTTTTTGGCTCCATCTCTCAATGGTGAAGAATCCCTGGTGTTGGCCTAGCGGCTTGGGTGCCAGCTTAGGATCCTAGGATCCTGGGTTCGAATCCCGGTCGATCGCTGAATTAACACCAGGGGGGTTGACTCAGCCTGTCATCCTTCCGAGGTCGGCTAATTGAGTACCAGTTCACTGGTAATTCCCTGCTGGTCGTAAAAGGCGACAAACAGGGTTGGCGGCAGGAAGGGTATCCGGCCGTAAAACATTGCTTCAAAAAGGGGACCAAAAACAACAACAACCACGGTGCCCGAAAAAGGCCAACCCCCGCTTTGCGGGGAAAAATGGCCTCTAAAGGTTTATTTATTTTTTTTTCTCAATGGTGAAGAATCGCTTAAAAATATATAGCATCCGGATCTTGCCAAAAATCTAATCATTTCGTCCTTGTCACATACCCAACCTGTCCATCAAATTTTGTCTGAATCCGTCCACAACATTTTGGGATATCCTTTTCACAGACAAGCAGACAGACAAGGGTGATTGAAAACATAACCTCTGCACCTTTGGTGGCAGACGTAATGATGAACTGACATCCTCCCCAGAAACCAGTCTATACACATCTTGAAAAGCATGTGGGTGAGGACACACACCTGACGAACTCCAGTGTCAACTGCAAATAAGTCAAGAACCACCATACCTCACAGCACTCGCAATACCAAAGCATAGTTCAGATATCAAATCAAACAGCTTTGGTGGTACCCAAAGCTTTAGAGTTGCTACAACAAGCCTGTGATCAGTATTGAGGAACTCAGCACTCCAGTAGATCCTGCAGTTCCAGAGCAACCTACAGCAACCATCAACGAGAACATGGTCAATCTCCTTTGCCACACCACCAGCGTTGGAGTACCAAGACCAGTGATGCAGCTGCGGTCGCTGAAACCATATGAATCACCTATCCTATTGTAAGTCCACGACATCTCGTGAAATCAAGAAATTTCGTGCTATTCTGGTTCCTGCTTCCAGACCCATGGGAACCAATACATGTCTCATAGCCATCCCTCTCAGTGCCAGTCGATGCATTGAAATCACCCAAGACCAGAAGAGTATCACCTGGGGCACAGATCAACCACCGACTTCAGCGCAGCATAGAATGTCTTCTTCAGAGCGAGATCAGTCACCTTCGTCGGAGCATATACAGAGACTGGGGAAATGACACCCAGAGTGAAGAATCCTCAGTCTTATAATACGCCGATTGACTGATGTTACCTCAACTACCATAGGAATCAGATTGTTGGACACAGCTATAGCAACACCCTGGGAATGCTAACCATCAGAACAACCATACCAGTAGTAGGTGTAGCCACATACCATGATGTCACCACTATCCGGTCTCCGAACTTCAGAAAGTGCTGCAATAATGAAGCCCAGAAGCTGGAGCGCAGATGATAGCAGAGACAAGTGATCATCCTCTCTTAGAGTGAGGATATTCCAGGCACCCACCCAAAGGTTAACCTGAGAATACGGTCATCATCTGGTGTTTGACACCTCTGCACCACCCCGCCCCACCACCACAACCCAATCCAATCCAGCAGGGTTGCCCCATGCTTTTCCCCTATAAATCAGAGACTGGGGGTCCTGAAAGCTTTGCTCCAGTCCCGTCATCCGGCGAGTTGCCATGCAAATGGCAGTTGCACAGGAGGTACTCCTACAGAGTGGGTTCTTAGTTTGATTAGTGTTACTATATGTTGCGGAATGAAGTGTTTTACGGTGGCCAGATTGCAATTACTGCCACCAACCTCCTAAGAATGGCTAACCCAACTGCAGGATGGCATCCACGGGCAAAGTTGGGCATGCCAGAAATGGATGGCCGTTGGCTCACGAGAGTTCCTCCATCCTTTGACAGGTTTTGTTTTTTAGTCCTGCTGGGTGTCCAAATCCATGCACCCTCGTCATTAGGAAACCTAGTGGGGAGTACGTTTAGTCGCCGACAAGGTTTAGTCTTTACTACCACCCACCATTTGTCCTTCTCCAGCACCCACCCAACCCAACCTCTGTCCCTACCCACCACAGCCAGGTCACGTGTATTCATCGAGCATGCGACATCTTGTTCCCCTCTCAAAATCCAAGTTTTATGCTCATCTACATTACTTCGTATCAGTCTTCTATCATCGACAGGATCACTTCTGATACTATGAAGTTATATCACACACTACATTATTTTTTAGGATGGCACCACACAGCCTGATAGTATCTCCCATAACCACCCAAAACCTTGTCTTCTCTCAATGAGCCCACCTGTTTGCTAACGTAAAGCTCATGTTCGTGTCTGTCTGTGCAATTCTAAAGCACCCATTTCTTTCATTTCAATTGTGAGTGTGCTGACCTACCAGCATCATTCATCGAGTCAGCATCAGTATTTGTATGGATATTTTTCTGTTTTTGCAAATGTGGAATTGAACATTGTTATGAGCTTCAAACGATGTATACAAAACAGAAATACGTCAACTTGATAAATTACGAGTTCTCTTAAACCTGATGGCATGAGCTAAGCAAGGATAAGGTTGGATTAAAGAAAAAGAGCAACACAGCCCTATTTTAAAATGTGTGGAGTGGCATCTCAGATAAGAAAAAGTTGAGAAAACATCATACTTCAAGAAATCATCAATGTCCATCTCCCTCGCACGTTTTTTTGCAAATTCGTTCTCCTGCAACACCTTCTCAATTTGCTGTGCTGCAGAGAATTCTTCCATAATGGTCTGGTGTGAAGAGACAAACAGCAAAGAATTCAGATGTCACCCCAAGTACCAACTGCACAACATTACTTATTCGGCAATGCTCTCCGATCCCCCGGCCAATAATAAAGCTCACAGCACACATCATCCAAGCATCCCAAATGCCGTATTTCCCTATGTTCTCATGATATTTCATTTAAATTCCATGCACAAATTACTCGTAGCATTGCCGCTCTGATTCTCAAAACAGGAAACTCAAGTACACGTTTTCTCACCATGCCAAGTAATGAGGCGTGAACTCGATAGTTCTTCTCCATCATATCAAGCACCACCTTTGATCTGTCAAAACATTTGGACATAATTTCCACGACAATACAGGTACAGATTACAAAAAGAAGAAAAAACAAAGTCATGCTCTTCTGGGATGCTTAAAAAAAAAAAAAAAGTGCAAGGGTCGTCCAGATAGCTCAGATGGCAGAGCACTGCTACGGTTTTCCAGAGGGCCTGGGTTCGATTCCTGATCTGGGCATGTAATATTCCCACATATATTAATTAAAAAAACAAATAGCATTCCATAAAGCACCTCCATTTCAGCCTTTGATCAGTCAACATATTAAATTAATATTGTGTAAATTATGCCTACCCTATATACTCATGTATGTATATATATATATATATATACATGTATATATATATATATATATATATATATTGTTGCGAATATGGAATTTGGCCTCCATATCCGCTTGTAAATATTCCCCTATTTTCTCCAATACTCCCCAACTTTCCCCAGTCCCCCATTCCCTAGTCCCATTGCATGTAAATAACAATCAGTAGAGCCGACCTTCCCCTTATTCCCCCATTAAATGTCGTGCCCAGGTCCACCGCACCACACGTAGACAACTTTCGGACATCTTCCTAGTTATTCTTATTCTATGTCAGTTAAGGCCTCGTCTCCATTAATTATGACTCTTCGTTGCACCAGAATGTGATTATATGGCATCAGTAGTGAGTTTAGGACCTTTCCCATACCTCCTCCCATCTTCTTCCCCAAACAACAACAATAACAACAACTACAACAACAATTACAACAACAACAGAGGAGATGGCGGCGGAGCGGGGGAGGATGCGTCCTCACACCGGCTCGATTAGCTCCAGACCATGCGCTCCACGGGGTTACCCCGAAGGGGCTGGCTGTCAGCTCCTCGTCAGGGGCGGAGCCAGTAACCCCCCCCGCACGCACCCAATGAGAAGCAACGTGCCGATTCCACGAGGCGGAGCTAACGAGCCGAGGGCAGAGGGCGTGTCACTCCCCGCCGGATATACGCAGCCGCTTGCCGGACGTGACGTCAGATGCGCCTCAGCTTGGAGACTGGAGAGAGAAGCCACCGCCACCCCCAGCGCGACGATACCTCCCCGCATCTCTGGACCGGACCGAGTCGATTCTGCCTTGAGCCAAGAGTGCACCTTGAGCCATCGCGACCTGCCTTTCCTTTTCATCAACCCCCGTGTGAGTCAGCATTTTGTCCCGTGTGTCTGTCGTCTGTCCGGGGTTAATATAAGAGTGTGTCTAAGTGCCTGTCTTCCTGTAATATACCTCTAGCCCCTGTAATCTAACCTTTTTCCGTACGAATATACTTGAGAATCGAAACGTTGGTGTCGTATTGTGTGATTGTAATCCAGCCGGGTGTCTTCTTTTTCTTATTGAGCCAGCGTAGCGCGACTTCGTCAACGGCGAGTATAGTCGGGTAATTTGTGCGGACACGACGGCCATTCCGCTCGGCCCACTTTAACATCAAAGTCGTGTCTGTAACAATTGGTGTCGGGAGTGAGATTCGAGGCCCGACCAAATTTTGAAAAAAAAAAAAAAAACGAATAGAGGAAAAAAAAAAATTTGGTCAAAATTTGGAGCGGCCGAAATTTGTTTTGTTTTACGAAACTCGAATTTTGCAAGTCGCGCTATGGCGGATCAAGACGGCTGGGGTCCGGTAGGGGAGAGTGAGGCAGGGTCGGTCCAGGACCAAATTGAGGGACGTGAGGAGAGCGAAGCAGCGAGGGTAGCAGACGCGCAAAATGGCGCCTCGCTGGTCACCGCGCCCGCGACCGTGGCAGCGCCCCTGGTGGATCCGAACCTTTTTATGTTGCAAATGAGGGCCCTTATGGAACGAATGGGAGACCAAATTGTGGGAATGAGGGCTCAGGGTGAGCGATTAGAGGGCCAAATGGGGGTAATGGGGAACCGGATGGATGCTCAGGGTGAGCGATTAGAGGGCCAAATGGGGGTAATGAGGGACGAAGCGAGGGGTACTGGTGAGGGGTTAGACAAGAAATTTGGGAAGTTAGACAATAATTTTGAGGAGTTAGACAAGAAATTTGGGAAGTTAGACAATAATTTTGAGGAGTTAGACAAGAAATTTGGGAAGTTAGACAATAATTTTGAGGAGTTAGACAAGAAATTTGGGAAGTTAGACAATAATTTTGAGGGGTTAGACAACGGGATAAAAGAGGTGAGAAATGGGTTAATGGGGGTAGAAAACAGAATGGCCGCTCAAGAGAATCAAATGGAAGGGATGCAAAAGGGGTTAGAGGGGTTAGAAAACAGTATGGAAGGCAAATTGAGGGACATGAGGGACCAAGCGGAAAGGGAAGTTAAACAAATGGAGCAGCAGATAGAGGGGGTCAGAATGGGGGTAGAAACCAAACTGGATGCTCACAGGGAGGAAATGGAGCAGATGAGGGTGGCATCTGGGCAGGAGATGCAAGTGATGGGAGAGGAGATCAGAAGAGGAGTGAGTGAGGAGGTCGGAGGAGTGCGCGAGGAGGTGAGGCACTGTGAGGAGCACATGGAAAAGGAGGTGAGAAAGGGGACTGTAAAGTTACAAGGGGGCATAGAGGACCTGACGCAGGAGGTGGAGCAGCTGACGGTGGGACAGACGGAGTTAGTGGAGCAGGTTCAAAGGAACACTGCGGTATTAGGAGGTTTAAAGGCGACACAAAAAGAAATTAAAAACGACTTGATAGCGACGAAGAGGGAATGTCAGATGGTACGTGAGGGACTGACAACGAGGTTGGACGAAGTGATAGAGGTTATGGAGACGAAGGACCGGCAGGTGAGGACGCACATGGAAACGGTCAAGGTAGCCTTGGAGGACGAGCTTGAGGAGACGTACCGGGGAATAAAAGAGGTGAAGCACAAATTAGAAGAAGTGGAAGAAGGGATGAGTGAAATTAAGAAGCGACGGAGAGGGGATAAGAAGGAGATAAAGGAGGAGATAAAAGAATTGGTCCAAAGTCTGTGTTTGGATCGTGATGATGTGCTCATTAACCGGATGAGGGATTCGCAGGTGATGGAGGAGAAGCGAAGAGGAAGAGGACCCGGTGTAAGTGGTGACCAATATGGTCGTGCGTATGATGCGCCAGGGGATTTAATAAGCTTGGGGGTCGAGATGGACCCGGGTGTTCGTGAGAGGCCGTTGGTGAAGTGTGCGACAGGTCTGGTGTGCGAAAGAGGAGGTGTGCGAGAAAGTCCGACTCTGGGGTGTGTGAGGAAAAAGTGCGTGCCAAGGAGTGAGGGTGCTGGCGAGAGTGAGTCGGTCGTAGCGTGTGTGCGAGGGAGCACATGGAAGCGCGGGGTGGTGAGTGTTACAGAGGGTGTGACGGGAGAGTGTGCGCAGGAGTGTGCGCGAGAAAGGTGTGTGACAGACAGGTGCATGAGGAAAGAGTGCGCTGTCAGAAGTAAGGAAGAGTGTCCACCTGTGGTGAGTGTTACAGAGGGTGTAACGGGAGAGTGTGCGCGAGAAAGGTGTGTGACGGACAGGTGCATGGGGAAAGAGTGTGCTGTCAAGAGTAAGGGTGAGTGCGCTGTCAGGAATGGAGGTGAAAGTAGTGAGAGTGACATGGAGCGTGAGTTAGTTGTGACAGGTGAGCGAGGATGTACACCTGGGATGGAAGGATGCACACCTGGAATGGTAGAGCGTGAGTGGGAATGCACGCTGGAGTTGGTGGTGAGGCACGTGGATGGGTGTGCGAATGAGGGCACACCTGTAATTGTCACAGAGGAGGTGACAGAGGAGGGGGCGCGAAGAGGTGTATTGGTGAGGTGTGCGAGCGACGAATGTGTGCCAAAGTGTTCGGTGGTCAGGTGTGTGACCAAGGCTGTGAGTGGAATGAGTGTACCTGGGTGTGTAAGGAAAGGTACGAGGAGCATGGGCACGGCTGGATGTGTGAGCAAGGAACGGGCTGCGGGGTGTAAGCGTCCAGGTGAAGCATCGACGTTACACAGGTTAGAGGTTAGGTCGACTTTTAGCCGAAGCGGGCCCTCGGTGCGTGCCGGGCTTCGCGTGCCGCGAGAACCAGCGGGGATCCGAGCCACGGCGGGTTCAAAAGGACCGCCGTGCGCGATCCGTGCTGGGCCTCGCTTTGAACGTCCGTGCTCCACTAGGCGGAGCGGGCGGCCCGATAGAAAGAGTCGTCATGGCGACCACTTTTTGTTGAGGAATTCCGGCAGGTCGAGATCGGGACATTGGATGGCTCCGTGCCGAGAAGGTGCGTGGGATCTCGGGCCGGGTAAACCTCCTTCCCTGCACCGAAGGCAGGATGCAGCCAGCCACTGGCACAGAACAACCAGCATCCATTGCTTGGCTTTACGAAGCCGGGCTTTGGACAGGGATTGGCGCACCGAGAGGTATTAGTGAGTCGACTGGGTGATGAGGTTAGTGTTTTGGACCCAAAATTAGAGAAAAACAAAATTTGATGATTGGCAAAGGATTGGCAGTAGTGATTGGCAGATGATGGGTAGTGATTGGCAAATTTTTAATTTGTTGAAATTTGATGTGCAAAATTGGTAGTGAGAGACCCCCGATGTGGTGGGATGGCAAATCCACCATCCTTCCCATGTGGGGGGCAAAGGAGCAATAGCTTATGGGGTGTATGGCAGTGAAAACTAGCCCGGGTGGGTTAGGATATTGTGTGTAGGGATCTAGAGAAGATGACATTAGGTAACGTTAAGGTTAGTTAGTGACTGATACCTGTAGTGGGGACGCAGGTAGATTAGTGTGGATGATAATGACGAGGGAGCGTAATAGTTTAAAGGGACGACTGGGAAGCGCAAGTTTCAGAAGGGAGTAGTTAGCTGAGATGATGCCGTGTTTGTGAGAATTGAACAGGTGTGATTGCACAGGTGTGCAATTGGACAGGTGTGTGGAGCAGTGTATGAGTAGTGAGTGTGTGGATCAGCGCGAATGCGCTTGGGGAGAGAAGGGTGCAGGTGGCACCAGGTGTGAGAGCACAGGTGTGCAGGTACAGGTGTGTGGAGAGAGTTGGAGTGAGTGGTACGGAGTGGTGTGCATGGTGCGAAGGTGTGGATGGGGGAAGAGTGGACCCCTTTCACGAGTACCCGGGGCGGGTAGTGTAAGTGTTAGGTAGAGGGTACAGGTAAATTGTGGTTGGATATTGGCATTTGTGGTGCGGTTGCAGAATGGTGTTGTGAATGGGTGCATTAGTGTTGTGGAAATGGCTGGGCGTGTAGCCTGTTAGTGTGTGTAGTTGGTTGGGCACTCCACCACTGTGAGGATGTCGGCCAGGTGAGGCCGCAGGTGGGCTCTGGGAGCCGGTAGTTGTGAGTGGGTGCCTGAGGATCCCGGGTGTGGATCGGGCAGCCCAGTGCCAGAGAGGGCACGGAGTGGGGAGAGAGCCAGAGGGCCTTCCCCAGGTAGTTAGGTTAGGGTGAGGAGCAGGTAAGCTCGGAGGCAACTGCAGTGGTGGAGGTGTGCAGGTGGGTAGACCCACTGGGAGAGGTACACGCCGCAGCCCAGAAATTGTGCGAGGGCACCGGGAGATGAATCGGGGGAGTGAGACCCCAAATTGAAGAGCACCACAGTTTGGCCAATGGGAATTGGTTTTTAGGACCCATAGTGTAAGAGGGCCAATGGTTTGGCCGGAGAGAGACCCCGGGTAGTGTAAAGTTGTTAAAGTCATTTAGGAGATAGTTAGGATTGATGAACCTGTCGCACCATACGCAGCCACTTACCTGTGGTGATGATGATGACTCCACACCTGTGTTTTCTTTGTTCTGTGTGCAGGAAATGAGATTGCTGTGGATTTGTGAGACGCATCACGACGTGGATGAGACATTGGGGTGATTCCATCTCTCCCTCCCTAGGAGGGACTGATGATGAATTGGTAATGGCAAATTTTGATGTGCAGTTGGAGATGGCAAATTTTGATGAGAGTTGAAAATGGCAAATTTGATTGGTTAGGAGGGAGAGAAGACGAATTTGGTTTATGGGAGGAACGGGGAAGACAGTAGGGATGTTTGTTGATTTGTAAAGTAGATGTTTATGGGTAGTGTTGTGTTTTGTGGATACAGTAAGGGGTAAGGGAGGGGCCATGTAGGTTACCTGGTGGGGGGGGGGCGTACGATAGGAACGTACCTGTCTCACCTGGTTCCCATGTGCCCCCAGTGTGCATTACCTTATATTGCGTGCACTTTTGCGCCCTTACCACCTTACTCACTTGTTTCTTCTTTTGTCTCCCACCTCCGAGGATCTGGCTTTGGGGTAGAGAGAGAGGAGAGAGAGGTGCTGGCTGCGCAGTTGTGGGCCTGCACTTTCGCTGTTTGCTGCCGGGATCGATACACCATATGGACCGCAATGTTTGTGGCCACCCACAATGGACCGCAGTTCGTTTGCGGCCAAGCACCACCCGGGGATGGACCTATGGGTCAACGTGGCACCTATGCCATACAGGTGAACCACTTTTAGTTGACACCAAGTGCACCACAAGAAGAGCAAGAGACACCTGCAGGGTTAGGGGTTGTCGAATTTATTTTTATTCCAATGAACAATGGTGACTGCACCGATTGGTGGTGGGGTGGTGCTTTTGATGCTCGGAAAGGGTGCTCTGCACGTTATTAAAGGCCGTCGGCCACAGAGCACTCGTGGGTTGGTGTATCGATGTTGGCAAGCGCGCTCTCTCTATGCATAACATCTGCATGTGTTCCTCCAAAAACAGGTCCTGGATCGTAGTGTAAATAGCAGCGTAGTCGTGTAAATAATGCTCCCTACCGGCTGTATGTTTAGTTTGAGAATTCTTTCCGGATTCGGTTATCCTGTGGGTGTGTTTCTGTGAGGAGAAGGGTGCAACGTCGCAGGGGGACATATTTACTCATTTGTGAATATCTGTAAAACTGTCGCACTCAGGGTAGAGTTAATAGTAGAGGGAACTACATTGCGTGCCACACTAAAGTAGGTAAAAATTTATCGGGTCGGGACGCCCCGAGGGTAGAGAAGGGTGCAATGTTGCGAATATGGAATTTGGCCTCCATATCCGCTTGTAAATATTCCCCTATTTTCTCCAATACTCCCCAACTTTCCCCAGTCCCCCATTCCCTAGTCCCATTGCATGTAAATAACAATCAGTAGAGCCGACCTTCCCCTTATTCCCCCATTAAATGTCGTGCCCAGGTCCACCGCACCACACGTAGACAACTTTCGGACATCTTCCTAGTTATTCTTATTCTATGTCAGTTAAGGCCTCGTCTCCATTAATTATGACTCTTCGTTGCACCAGAATGTGATTATATGGCATCAGTAGTGAGTTTAGGACCTTTCCCATACCTCCTCCCATCTTCTTCCCCAAACAACAACAATAACAACAACTACAACAACAATTACAACAACAACAGAGGAGATGGCGGCGGAGCGGGGGAGGATGCGTCCTCACACCGGCTCGATTAGCTCCAGACCATGCGCTCCACGGGGTTACCCCGAAGGGGCTGGCTGTCAGCTCCTCGTCAGGGGCGGAGCCAGTAACCCCCCCCGCACGCACCCAATGAGAAGCAACGTGCCGATTCCACGAGGCGGAGCTAACGAGCCGAGGGCAGAGGGCGTGTCACTCCCCGCCGGATATACGCAGCCGCTTGCCGGACGTGACGTCAGATGCGCCTCAGCTTGGAGACTGGAGAGAGAAGCCACCGCCACCCCCAGCGCGACGATACCTCCCCGCATCTCTGGACCGGACCGAGTTGATTCTGCCTTGAGCCAAGAGTGCACCTTGAGCCATCGCGACCTGCCTTTCCTTTTCATCAACCCCCGTGTGAGTCAGCATTTTGTCCCGTGTGTCTGTCGTCTGTCCGGGGTTAATATAAGAGTGTGTCTAAGTGCCTGTCTTCCTGTAATATACCTCTAGCCCCTGTAATCTAACCTTTTTCCGTACGAATATACTTGAGAATCGAAACGTTGGTGTCGTATTGTGTGATTGTAATCCAGCCGGGTGTCTTCTTTTTCTTATTGAGCCAGCGTAGCGCGACTTCGTCAACGGCGAGTATAGTCGGGTAATTTGTGCGGACACGACGGCCATTCCGCTCGGCCCACTTTAACATCAAAGTCGTGTCTGTAACAATATATAACTGTGAGAAATAGTAGAAACTCCACAGTACGAGCAGGGCGTCTCATTTGCATTGAATAAATAATCGGGAGATTGAATAAGACGCGGACGTAGCTTCAGGGCTTCGATCTTTAATTCGACAAGCTTTCGACCAACAAAGGTCTTCTTCTGAGTCTACAAAAACAGCAAGCATGTATATCAGTCAAGTGTGTATGGTGATGTGTGTGAGATGTGTGATGTGAGTAAAAAATTGCATACAGAAGGGAGAGCCACGCCAAAGTTCACTCACCGGCCCCAAGTTCAACGGAAGTGAAGCGCAGCTTACAGTTACGGTTTGCGTTACATTTCCGGTGCACGTGTATATACAAATATAGGGATACATACATACATAAACATACAAGCATATATTCATATGCCATTTATATTCATATAATATATTTATATATTTATATAAATGACATACAAAGGTAGAATGAATGAATGGGTGAATGAATGAATGAATGAATGAATGAATGAATGAATGAATGGGTTACGGTTAACAATTTGATTGGGTTGATGTAGGAACATGCTTTAATCATCAAAATTTATGCCATGAGGGATTTTTGTCCGAAGTTTATGTATCCAAAAGGACTCACGTTTCAGAATCGTGGTGTGTGATCGATTTGTGATTGATTCAATGGCAGAGATCTGAATGTCATTTATAGAGTGATCCGGTTGATTGAAGTGTATCGTGTAAGGTAGAGATTTGCCCTGACTGGTGTGGAAGTTATTGATTTCTGACCGGGTGTTATTAAATCGTGTGTAGAGTGTATTCTCAGTTTTTCCAACATATTGTTTGTTGCACTTTTGGCAAGTGATTAGGTATATGACCCATGTAGATTTGCAGTTCATATAGGAGGTGATGGGGAATTTTTGTCCAGTGCTAGAACTACAAAATTTGTTTCCTTCTAGTAAATGCTTGTGAATAATACATTTTTTTGCTGTGCATTTATAGAAGCCAGGGATCCTAGTTTCTTTGTTGTGGGGCTGTGGGTGCTTTGCTTTTACCAAGAGGTCTTGGTAAAAGCAAAGCACCCACAGCCCCACAACAAAGAAACTAGGATCCCTGGCTTCTATAAATGCACAGCAAAAAAATGTATTATTCACAAGCATTTACTAGAAGGAAACAAATTTTGTAGTTCTAGCACTGGACAAAAATTCCCCATCACCTCCTATATGAACTGCAAATCTACATGGGTCATATACCTAATCACTTGCCAAAAGTGCAACAAACAATATGTTGGAAAAACTGAGAATACACTCTACACACGATTTAATAACACCCGGTCAGAAATCAATAACTTCCACACCAGTCAGGGCAAATCTCTACCTTACACGATACACTTCAATCAACCGGATCACTCTATAAATGACATTCAGATCTCTGCCATTGAATCAATCACAAATCGATCACACACCACGATTCTGAAACGTGAGTCCTTTTGGATACATAAACTTCGGACAAAAATCCCTCATGGCATAAATTTTGATGATTAAAGCATGTTCCTACATCAACCCAATCAAATTGTTAACCGTAACCCATTCATTCATTCATTCATTCATTCATTCATTCATTCACCCATTCATTCATTCTACCTTTGTATGTCATTTATATAAATATATAAATATATTATATGAATATAAATGGCATATGAATATATGCTTGTATGTTTATGTATGTATGTATCCCTATATTTGTATATACACGTGCACCGGAAATGTAACGCAAACCGTAACTGTAAGCTGCGCTTCACTTCCGTTGAACTTGGGGCCGGTGAGTGAACTTTGGCGTGGCTCTCCCTTCTGTATGCAATTTTTTACTCACATCACACATCTCACACACATCACCATACACACTTGACTGATATACATGCTTGCTGTTTTTGTAGACTCAGAAGAAGACCTTTGTTGGTCGAAAGCTTGTCGAATTAAAGATCGAAGCCCTGAAGCTACGTCCGCGTCTTATTCAATCTCCCGATTATATATATTGTGAGAAACCCCCCGGTGAAACCACCTTTGTTCTCACCCAAATGAGTGCCCCGCCCACCACTGACGTAACCTCCTTGGAGCCTCACGCGATTGGGAGGCGAGTCGGGACGTGATTGGTGGAGGGTCAGAGAGCGCGGCCGCCATCTCATGATACGGACGCAGCTCGGAGGTTCGAGGCCTCGAGGCGAGGGAACTTTCGTTACGCCTCACGACAGCGAGTTGTGCTGATCGTTTATAGTTATGGATTGTACGAGTGAGTGATTCCGGAAGAGAACGAGTGATTCCCGGAGATCGTAGATTGGAACTGTGAGTCCTATATCTTACCTGCGTCTTGTTGGAGCGTCTGTGGCCGACCGTTCCTGCAGGCTTGTGCAGCCTATTCCATTTGTTACCTTTCATGGTTTTTTGTGATCGAGCCAATAAAGCATCGTGCCTTACCCCTAGAAGGCCGATTTAAACGCAATTGTGTTTATTGCGTCTCTTTGTTTCACTCCGTGGATTACTTGAAGCCCGGACATTTACGTCCGTATTCCGTGCTGGGATACATTCCACAGACGGGATCGCGACAAATGGGTTGCTCGTCCTAGGATCATTCAAGTAAGAGCCATTCGATTGAGACGGGAATTCTGCAGTGGACGACATCTTCTGGCATCTGTTCATCGCCTTCTCGCCAGCGGACGCCGTCTCGGAGGAACTTTCTCGCCGTAGGACGCTGTCTTGGGCAGAGAAGTGAATAGCCTCGGATCCCTCCAAACAACCGACAAAGGATAAGCGAATAGCCTCGGATCCCTCCAAACAACCGAAAAAAAAAAAAAACGTGAGTATTTGTACGTGGTATTTTTCTCATTGGCAATTTGATGTGCGGGTGATATTGCGTAGTTTGTGTCGTATTTCCCCAACGGAGCGTTGTGTTTGAGCGTTGTGTTTGAGGTTGTGTTTTGTGCCTGGTCGTATGATAACTCGTAGCCAAGCTATGTCGACCAGGGAAGTGAGAGTTCAACCTGATCATGTTGACAGTCACGTGGGTGGCGAGGTGAGCGACGCAAGCAGCCTTGACCCGGTCACTCAACCCGAGATGTTAGGAAGCGATCCCATCATGACTAAATGCATGCGTTCGCCCTTCTGGACCGGGCTGACTCCGGTTCAACAACTTGACATGTATAACAGGGAGAATGACAGAGCAGAGACAGCAGCAGAGAGAGAGCATGCGGCAGCAGAGAGAGAGCGTGCGGCAGCAGCAGAGGGAGAGCGTGCGGCAGCAGAGAGAGAGCATGCGGCAGCAGAGAGAGAGCGTGCGGCGGCAGCAGAGAGAGAGCATGCGGCAGCAGAAGCTGAACGCGTCAGAGAGCATGAGTTGCGAATGTTGACTGAACGACTGCGGGCAGAGGGGTCTGCTGCAAGAGTCCCGGAAACTGTTCATGTTCGTTTGCCGGACTGGACGGGAGACACGAAGCCAGAAGCGTATCTGGAGATGGCGGAGAAGTTGTTGGCTGCCGGTGGCATTGATGAGAGCTTGTGGGTCGGCCATCTTGTGAGCCATCTATCTGAGAAGGCGAGGGAGGTATATGCGAGGATGGCAACCGAGGACGCAAACAAATACAGGGCATTGAAGGCCGAGATTTTGAATGCCTATGCGGTGTCCGCATGTATTTATAGGAGAAATTTTTTCAGCTGGACTCGTGAGTCCAGTCAAACCTATGAGGAACATTCGCGGGCCTTGTTGGAACAGCTGCAGAGATGGTTCAAGGGGAGCAAGGTTGAGTTACCTCAAGCGGTTGCGGAACTCCTGGTGCGTTACCGTATCGATCAACAGCTTCCGCCTGACTTAGCATTGTTTCTTGTCGACAAAGACACTGTTTCCTTGGCAGACTGCGTCAACCTTATTGATAAACATGTTTTGGCGTGCAAAATGCTGCAAGTCACGCAGTCGCTTCGTAAGACGGAGGAGTCTGCGATCAAGACCGCCCCCCGTCTGCCCGGCGGCTGGATCGAGGGGAAGGGTTCTCCGATGACCTCCACTGGGGGCGCTCGCGAGCCGCAGACCAGGGCAGGGCCCTGGTGCGATTTCTGCAAACGCGTGGGGCACGGTGAAAACCGCTGTTTCTCTAATCCCGCCAGTCCGGCCTACCGAGGCAACCCTCCTGTTAAGTCGGAGGGAGATCAGTGGAACTCATCCGCCGGGCCCTCGCACACGACGGTGGCATCGGTGACCGAGGTCACTGCCACCGGGGCTAATTCCATTCATCCACTGCATCAGGAGTATTCAGGGACAGCCTTAGTGGGTGGCCCCGATTCGATGCTGAAGTTTGAGACCAAATACCTTCGGGATACTGGGGCGACACGGTGTGTTCTCCGGGTGGGGGTAGTTCCGGCCTCTCAGATGCGTTATACCGGCGAGTATACCCTCCTTCGGGGCATTGACCGGGTTCTTGGCCGGTACCCCCTTGCCCTCCTCGAGGTCCGGAGTGACATTTTTAAGGGTCCAGTGACCTGTGTGGTAGTACCCTACTACCCTATACCCGGGGTCTCCTTGCTGATTGGCAATGATGCCATAGCCAGGGAGGAGTCATTGACTCTGACCTGTGGGGGGGTCCCTAGAGCCCAGAGTAAACAGGCGGAGAGAGTGGCGGAGTCAGACATATCTTCACTCTGGCCCGAGGAGCCTAGCGCCTCGACTCCAGTTTCCGACGGTGACGTTGCGTCAGCTGAAGTCCACCCGAGCCTCCCGTCAAGCCAACCTCAGGTGCCGTGCTCCTCAGGGACCGCTCCCGCCATGTCACGATTCAGCAGGAACGCTAATGCTAATGCTAAGGTATATGTGGGAAACCTGGGCAATGGAGCAGCGAGAGCCGAGCTAGGGAGGGTCTTCGGGCATTACGGACCACTCCGCAACGTATGGGTTGCTCGGAACCCACCTGGATTCGCAGTTGTTGAGTTTGAAGATCCACGAGATGCTGAAGATTCGGTCAGAGCCCTTGATGGAAGGTTAATTTGCGGATCGCGGGTGTGCGTCGAGATGTCGAATGGCATGTCGCGGCGGCCTCGTTTCAGACGCCCTTTGGTCCGCAGGCCGTTCGACCCGAAAGATCGATGTTACCAGTGCGGTGAAAGGGGTCATTACGCATATGACTGTCGTTCTCGACACCGGAGGAGAACCCGCCGCTCTAGGTCTCGGTCCGTTTCCCTCCTGTAAATGTTTCCCCACCTTGAGTTTGGCTCCCTTGTTTCTCTATTGTGCTTTGGGTGAAGTGTAACTCTTGTGGGGTAGATGTTAATGGGGTGTATGGTGTTTAATATTGTGTGTGAAAAAACAAAACAAAACTGGTTCATTGTTTACCCTGTTAACGCCTGTTAATTGCCTGTTGCGTTAATAAGTGCGTTATTGTGTTGCGCCATTGCGTTGCGTTGTATTGTTGCGTTGTTTTGTTATTGTTGTTAACAAGTGTTAGTAATTGTTAATTGCGTTAATTGCCTGTTAGCAATTCCCGCCATCATCTTGCCATGTGATTTGCACCTACTACAAATACTGGTTTTAAAAACGCCGTCTATTCGACGGGGTTTTTACTTAGGGGGGGAGGACTGTGAGAAACCCCCCGGTGAAACCACCTTTGTTCTCACCCAAATGAGTGCCCCGCCCACCACTGACGTAACCTCCTTGGAGCCTCACGCGATTGGGAGGCGAGTCGGGACGTGATTGGTGGAGGGTCAGAGAGCGCGGCCGCCATCTCATGATACGGACGCAGCTCGGAGGTTCGAGGCCTCGAGGCGAGGGAACTTTCGTTACGCCTCACGACAGCGAGTTGTGCTGATCGTTTATAGTTATGGATTGTACGAGTGAGTGATTCCGGAAGAGAACGAGTGATTCCCGGAGATCGTAGATTGGAACTGTGAGTCCTATATCTTACCTGCGTCTTGTTGGAGCGTCTGTGGCCGACCGTTCCTGCAGGCTTGTGCAGCCTATTCCATTTGTTACCTTTCATGGTTTTTTGTGATCGAGCCAATAAAGCATCGTGCCTTACCCCTAGAAGGCCGATTTAAACGCAATTGTGTTTATTGCGTCTCTTTGTTTCACTCCGTGGATTACTTGAAGCCCGGACATTTACGTCCGTATTCCGTGCTGGGATACATTCCACAGACGGGATCGCGACAAATGGGTTGCTCGTCCTAGGATCATTCAAGTAAGAGCCATTCGATTGAGACGGGAATTCTGCAGTGGACGACATCTTCTGGCATCTGTTCATCGCCTTCTCGCCAGCGGACGCCGTCTCGGAGGAACTTTCTCGCCGTAGGACGCTGTCTTGGGCAGAGAAGTGAATAGCCTCGGATCCCTCCAAACAACCGACAAAGGATAAGCGAATAGCCTCGGATCCCTCCAAACAACCGAAAAAAAAAAAAAACGTGAGTATTTGTACGTGGTATTTTTCTCATTGGCAATTTGATGTGCGGGTGATATTGCGTAGTTTGTGTCGTATTTCCCCAACGGAGCGTTGTGTTTGAGCGTTGTGTTTGAGGTTGTGTTTTGTGCCTGGTCGTATGATAACTCGTAGCCAAGCTATGTCGACCAGGGAAGTGAGAGTTCAACCTGATCATGTTGACAGTCACGTGGGTGGCGAGGTGAGCGACGCAAGCAGCCTTGACCCGGTCACTCAACCCGAGATGTTAGGAAGCGATCCCATCATGACTAAATGCATGCGTTCGCCCTTCTGGACCGGGCTGACTCCGGTTCAACAACTTGACATGTATAACAGGGAGAATGACAGAGCAGAGACAGCAGCAGAGAGAGAGCATGCGGCAGCAGAGAGAGAGCGTGCGGCAGCAGCAGAGGGAGAGCGTGCGGCAGCAGAGAGAGAGCATGCGGCAGCAGAGAGAGAGCGTGCGGCGGCAGCAGAGAGAGAGCATGCGGCAGCAGAAGCTGAACGCGTCAGAGAGCATGAGTTGCGAATGTTGACTGAACGACTGCGGGCAGAGGGGTCTGCTGCAAGAGTCCCGGAAACTGTTCATGTTCGTTTGCCGGACTGGACGGGAGACACGAAGCCAGAAGCGTATCTGGAGATGGCGGAGAAGTTGTTGGCTGCCGGTGGCATTGATGAGAGCTTGTGGGTCGGCCATCTTGTGAGCCATCTATCTGAGAAGGCGAGGGAGGTATATGCGAGGATGGCAACCGAGGACGCAAACAAATACAGGGCATTGAAGGCCGAGATTTTGAATGCCTATGCGGTGTCCGCATGTATTTATAGGAGAAATTTTTTCAGCTGGACTCGTGAGTCCAGTCAAACCTATGAGGAACATTCGCGGGCCTTGTTGGAACAGCTGCAGAGATGGTTCAAGGGGAGCAAGGTTGAGTTACCTCAAGCGGTTGCGGAACTCCTGGTGCGTTACCGTATCGATCAACAGCTTCCGCCTGACTTAGCATTGTTTCTTGTCGACAAAGACACTGTTTCCTTGGCAGACTGCGTCAACCTTATTGATAAACATGTTTTGGCGTGCAAAATGCTGCAAGTCACGCAGTCGCTTCGTAAGACGGAGGAGTCTGCGATCAAGACCGCCCCCCGTCTGCCCGGCGGCTGGATCGAGGGGAAGGGTTCTCCGATGACCTCCACTGGGGGCGCTTGCGAGCCGCAGACCAGGGCAGGGCCCTGGTGCGATTTCTGCAAACGCGTGGGGCACGGTGAAAACCGCTGTTTCTCTAATCCCGCCAGTCCGGCCTACCGAGGCAACCCTCCTGTTAAGTCGGAGGGAGATCAGTGGAACTCATCCGCCGGGCCCTCGCACACGACGGTGGCATCGGTGACCGAGGTCACTGCCACCGGGGCTAATTCCATTCATCCACTGCATCAGGAGTATTCAGGGACAGCCTTAGTGGGTGGCCCCGATTCGATGCTGAAGTTTGAGACCAAATACCTTCGGGATACTGGGGCGACACGGTGTGTTCTCCGGGTGGGGGTAGTTCCGGCCTCTCAGATGCGTTATACCGGCGAGTATACCCTCCTTCGGGGCATTGACCGGGTTCTTGGCCGGTACCCCCTTGCCCTCCTCGAGGTCCGGAGTGACATTTTTAAGGGTCCAGTGACCTGTGTGGTAGTACCCTACTACCCTATACCCGGGGTCTCCTTGCTGATTGGCAATGATGCCATAGCCAGGGAGGAGTCATTGACTCTGACCTGTGGGGGGGTCCCTAGAGCCCAGAGTAAACAGGCGGAGAGAGTGGCGGAGTCAGACATATCTTCACTCTGGCCCGAGGAGCCTAGCGCCTCGACTCCAGTTTCCGACGGTGACGTTGCGTCAGCTGAAGTCCACCCGAGCCTCCCGTCAAGCCAACCTCAGGTGCCGTGCTCCTCAGGGACCGCTCCCGCCATGTCGCGATTCAGCAGGAACGCTAATGCTAATGCTAAGGTATATGTGGGAAACCTGGGCAATGGAGCAGCGAGAGCCGAGCTAGGGAGGGTCTTCGGGCATTACGGACCACTCCGCAACGTATGGGTTGCTCGGAACCCACCTGGATTCGCAGTTGTTGAGTTTGAAGATCCACGAGATGCTGAAGATTCGGTCAGAGCCCTTGATGGAAGGTTAATTTGCGGATCGCGGGTGTGCGTCGAGATGTCGAATGGCATGTCGCGGCGGCCTCGTTTCAGACGCCCTTTGGTCCGCAGGCCGTTCGACCCGAAAGATCGATGTTACCAGTGCGGTGAAAGGGGTCATTACGCATATGACTGTCGTTCTCGACACCGGAGGAGAACCCGCCGCTCTAGGTCTCGGTCCGTTTCCCTCCTGTAAATGTTTCCCCACCTTGAGTTTGGCTCCCTTGTTTCTCTATTGTGCTTTGGGTGAAGTGTAACTCTTGTGGGGTAGATGTTAATGGGGTGTATGGTGTTTAATATTGTGTGTGAAAAAAACAAACAAAACTGGTTCATTGTTTACCCTGTTAACGCCTGTTAATTGCCTGTTGCGTTAATAAGTGCGTTATTGTGTTGCGCCATTGCGTTGCGTTGTATTGTTGCGTTGTTTTGTTATTGTTGTTAACAAGTGTTAGTAATTGTTAATTGCGTTAATTGCCTGTTAGCAATTCCCGCCATCATCTTGCCATGTGATTTGCACCTACTACAAATACTGGTTTTAAAAACGCCGTCTATTCGACGGGGTTTTTACTTAGGGGGGGAGGACTGTGAGAAACCCCCCGGTGAAACCACCTTTGTTCTCACCCAAATGAGTGCCCCGCCCACCACTGACGTAACCTCCTTGGAGCCTCACGCGATTGGGAGGCGAGTCGGGACGTGATTGGTGGAGGGTCAGAGAGCGCGGCCGCCATCTCATGATACGGACGCAGCTCGGAGGTTCGAGGCCTCGAGGCGAGGGAACTTTCGTTACGCCTCACGACAGCGAGTTGTGCTGATCGTTTATAGTTATGGATTGTACGAGTGAGTGATTCCGGAAGAGAACGAGTGATTCCCGGAGATCGTAGATTGGAACTGTGAGTCCTATATCTTACCTGCGTCTTGTTGGAGCGTCTGTGGCCGACCGTTCCTGCAGGCTTGTGCAGCCTATTCCATTTGTTACCTTTCATGGTTTTTTGTGATCGAGCCAATAAAGCATCGTGCCTTACCCCTAGAAGGCCGATTTAAACGCAATTGTGTTTATTGCGTCTCTTTGTTTCACTCCGTGGATTACTTGAAGCCCGGACATTTACGTCCGTATTCCGTGCTGGGATACATTCCACAGACGGGATCGCGACAATATATATATATATATATATATATATATATATATATATATATATATATATATATATATATATATATATATATATATATATATATATACGCATACAGTCGTGCCCAATAATATGGACACACTTGAACTATTTTCAAATAACTCCCGATTTTCTCGAAAAATAAGTTGAAATTGATAAAAGCATTTGGTCTCCACAATTCTAAATTTTACTGTTAATATTACAGAACCTTTGTTTTTGATTCCGAACTTAATATATCCTTTTAAATCTGAAAATAAAAAGAAATGGCATTGACAAAATTATTAACACCCCCGACTTAATATTTGGTAGCACATCCTTTGGACAAAATAACTGCAGTCAAGCACTTCCTATAGCCATGGATGAGCTTCCTACACCTCTCTACTGGCAGTATAGGCGACTCTTGTGCAAACTGCTCCAGTTCTCTCAGATTTGAAGGGTGCCTTCTCCCAACTGCTGTTTTCAGATCTCCCCAAAGGTGTTCAATGGGATTTAGATCTGGACTCATTGTTGGCCACTTCAGAACAGTCCATCGTTTTGTCTTGATTAGACTGTTTAATGAGTAATCCATGTTTTGTTTTGCATCAAAAAACAATAATAAACTTAGTTGTTTGTTGCAGGTATCATTCTCCAAAATGTGCCCAAGGTTTCTGGACCACCCTGTATATACACACACATATTATTTATATATATATATATATATATATATATATATATATATATATATTAGGGTGGGCTTCAAAAAAGCAAAATGCAGATTTTCTCCGGGACATGGTCTATTTTTGTTCCTTTTGGTGTCAAAGAAAACCACACCAAATTTGAATGGAATCCAATAATATTTAGGGGTGCCACATCAGTGATGAATTTTCCCCCATGCAAAAATAGGAATTCCCATTTTTTGGGCTGTATATACACAAAAAAAATACATAATTATATATATACATTAAATATAATATTAAAAATAAATATATAGTAAATATACATTAAATAATAAATATACATAAATACACATTATACATTATATATATACAATATATTATACATACAGTTTTGAGACTTCCTATGATCACTATCTGGGCAATTTTCATGCATGTTTTGTACAGGTTCCCGGGGTCAGGGGTACGCTTTTTTAGTGTGTAATATGTAGGCCTAACTTATTGACTGTGGCTCTTTTGTAGAGAGTGACCCTGTGGAGTAAGAATTAACAGGATTTTACCCACATTCTTGCTTATTTTGCAGATATGGCATGTGCTAGTACCAGTGTTTCATTGAAAACTCGGGCTCAGGATAATGTGTATCTCATTGGGTCCACTTCTGGAGATGCCATCAAAGGTGCCAAGCTCCCGACTGTGCATCAATCTCTTGTCCTGTTTTTCCATCACCTGAAGAAGGAGAATCGCACTGCCCGGGAGAGTGCAACCCTCACCATTGAAGAGGTTGTGAAATTCTGGGAAAAAGCTCACCTACCTACAACGACGAAGCAGCACTGCATCCATCGTTTGGAGAGGCTATATGAAGAATGGAGGAGCCTCCAAAAAGGTGCAAAGCGGGGTGGTGCGACCCAAGAGAAAAAGGAAGCATCCTTCAAGGCCTCCTTGGAGAAGACGTTTGATCTTAGGCATGCAGATTCGGAGGCCATAATCACCAACCCCGAGGACAGGAAGTTTCTTCACGATCAATTCTCAGAGAGGAAGGCTTCAATGGGATCTGTAGACACTGTGTTGGAAGCAAAAACGTTCTTGTGTGTTGGAAGCAAAAACGTTCTTGTGTGTTTGAAAGATCAGCAGCCACGAGATGATTATCGTGAACTCCTAGAACTGACTGTCACCTACATGGGAGGAATCCCACCTCGTGGAATCTGGATCATGGCTCCAGGAGCAATGCACAGAGCCAGATGGATGGCAAAAGCACTATATTCACTACAGGTGTTCATGTTTCGGTCAGAGTTCCACTTGGCACTTCGAGAGGCGAGAGAACTCCGAGCCTTCAACATTTTTGTCTGCCTTGTGTATGTACAGGCTTGGTTTCTGGCTCCACAAGCTATTGAGGCTCCCCTGAATGACATTAACTGCTTCAAGAAGTTGGAAAAGTTTGAACAAATCAATCAGAAGATGGCTCAGGCAGCCTTGAAGGCACTTGGCCGCCACACGTGGTACATGAGCCCAGTACTAGTGGCATTTGCATTCTTTGACACCAGAATTGACAAAGAAAGCAAGATCAATATGATTGAAGCATTGAAAAATGACGGTGAAAACCCCTCTCCAAAGAGACCAGCTATCAAACGAGGAACCGCCCTGTCAATCGCTGGCCTCATAACAAAACACACCAAGCATTTCTTCAGCATCCTAGGGACCCCAACTGATTGGATGGATAAGGATCCTGGTTCATGGGAGCAAGAAACCAGCTTTCAGGAAGCAAAGAAAGCCGCCAGTGGCTTATTCGTGGTGAACGACAGGGCAGAAAGGGGTGTCGCATTGATACAAGACTACAATAAGCTCCTTACAAAGGATGAAGAGCAAAAGCAAGCTCTGCTCCAAGTTGTTGCTGCTCACAGGAAGATGTACCCCGATGTCAAGAAGGCAACAGTGGTGAAACAGGCCCAGAAATAGGAGTTACATTTCTCATTATATTTGGGTTTTTTAATATTATGTGATATGGTGTCTCTTCATTTTATGAACTGAACATTTGGATTGTTATCATTGAATTTGAGTTTTCATAGCAATATAGTGCTATTTGTGCAGCTATTGTAACTTGTGTTTGCTAGAATACAAAGAAAGTGAGTTGAGGGTGGATTTTCATAAAACAAACTTCTGGTTTTGCTTTCGATCCATAAATAGAAAAGTTTTGTAGACACCTTTAGTTTGAAGGCTGATGTGGCACCCCTAAATAAAATCAGATTGCTTTCATATTCGGTGTCTTTTCATTTTGGAACAAAAGGAACAACATAAAGCCATGTCCCAGTAAATATTTAAAAAAACTTATTTTGAGCACCACCCTAATATATATATATATATATATATATATATATATATATATATATATATATATATATATATATATATATATATATATATATATATATAAATAAAATGGTATCTGTAATCTGGTTCTCCAACCTAATGAGCGGACAACATGACGTCATCGCCATGCACGTCCGCCTTGCCTGCAAAGTTCCAGAGGAACCATCTAGCAGTGCGTCATTACGGATTATAAATACAGATACTGTCACAAGTGCATGCAAAACTCACAGTTACCGACCTGGTTTCTCCCTTGTTGTGGCTTCATCAGGGCAACGCAGTGAGGCTTTCCATACACTTGTAACTCTGTGACCCTTTCGGTTTTTATATCAGTCATATAAAGTGCATAGTGACATAGTAAGGTCGCATAGTGACTGATATAAAAACCGAAAAGGTCACAGAGTTACAAGTGTATGGAAAGCCTCACTGCGTTGCCCTGATGAAGCCCCAACAAGGGCGAAACCAGGTCGGTAACTGTGAGTTTTGCATGCACTTGTGACAATGTGACAGTATCTGTATTTATAATCCGTAATGACGCACTGCTAGATGGTTCCTCTGGAACTTTGCAGGCAAGGCGGACGTGCATGGCGATGACGTCATGTTGTCCGCTCATTAGGTTGGAGAACCAGATTACAGATACCATTATTAGTAACTCCCAACCGCAACCAAGTCGACTCCATATGATGAGTGGATACCAGAGATAACGTCACCGCGTGGCAGGCGGTGCTTATCGCTCCCAGCAAGGTGCAGCAGCAGCTGTATGGGACACCTTGCTGGCGGTTCTCCACTGATGATATGAAGGTCGCATAGTGACTGATATATATATATATATATATATATATATATATATATATATATATATATATATATATATATATATATATATATATAAGTTAAGCCCCAAATTATTCATACCCTATGAAAAATCTGAGATTTTTGCATTTATCATACTTACAAGCTAAAGTGGTGGAACTTTCACTTCAGGCAAGGACATTTAGTTGGCATGAACAAATCCACATTATATTTTGGCTCAAAATTATTGGCATAACAATTAATGTTTATAGTTTTTGTTTTTATGCCAGTCCAAAATTATTCATATCCCATGCCAAGTCTCAGAATTGAAGCCAATGTTTGTGATAATGCACATGCTTTTGACATTCCTCAGATTCTTTATAATGTTATGCAATTATTCCAAGATGTGTGCATAAAATCTGAATACAATACAAATGTGGTCTATTGAATGTACAGCGAGGAATATTATAGAACAACACTCTGCTTTTAGACTGTAAATTAAGGGGAGCTGATGCAATCATTCTCAGTTCATAGTCAGCATGGCGAAGAAGAAATAACTCAGTGAGGACCTTCGGTTGTTCATTGTGAATGCTCACAAGGAGGGGAAAGGCTACAAAGCTATTTCGAAGCAATTCCGAGTGCCAGTTGCCACCATACAAAGCATAGTTAGGAAGTACAAGGAGTTCCACACTGTAAAAAACATTGAAGGACGTGGTCGGAAGCCCAAGGTGTCACCTCGTCTGGCAAGAAAAATATGGCGAGAGGCCAACAACAATCCACGGATCACCATCAAGGCTCTCCTGAACAACCTTGGCGAGTATGGGACCAAGATATCAAGGCAGACACTCCAGCGGACGTTGCACAAGGGACGCCGACCAAGAAAGACTCCACTCCTGAAACGGAGGCATAGAGAAACTCGTCTGGCATTTGCAAGAGCGCACCTGGACAAAGACCCAAGCTTTTGGTCATCAGTTCTGTGGTCGGATGAGACGAAAATGGAGCTTTTCGGGCACAGAGATGTTGCTTTCGTTTGGCGAAAAAAGGTGAAGCATACAACCCAAAGAACACAGTCCCGACCATCAAGTATGGAGGCGGGAGCATAATGCTTTGGGGATGTTTCTCAGCCAGTGGGCCCGGCAATCTCGTCAAAGTGGATGGCATCATGAAAAAGGAGCAGTACATCAAGATCCTTGAGGAAAACATCAAACAGTCAGCAGAGAAACTTCACCTCGGGCAGCATTGGACGTATCAGCACGACAACGATCCAAAACATACCGCCAAGTTAGTCAAGAAATGGTTCCGGGATAATGATGTAGACGTTCTAGAGTGGCCAAGCCAAAGTCCGGACCTCAACCCAATCGAGAATCTGTGGAGGGAGCTCAAGACCCGAGTGATGGCAAGGAAGCCTTCCAACCTCAAAGACCTGGAGACCTTGGCGAAGGAGGAGTGGGCCAAAATCCCTGTAGAGACATGCAAAAACCTTGTGAGCAAGTATAAGAACCGTTTGGAGGCTGTGATCACAAAGAGGCTTTTCCGTTGATTACTAATTGTGACTTTGAACTGATCTAAGCAAGGGTATGAATAATTCTGGACGTGACATTTTTTTTGTAAATCTGTCAATAAAATACCCCCGAAACAATGTATTTCTTGAAAGGTCTCTTGCAGTGATTCTTTCAGCTATTTGTCACATTCTTATGTAACGTAAGCCACAAGAAACTCATTCCTCAAATAACACGATTCAAAATACTCCGAATTTGGTAAGGGTATGAATAATTTTGGGCTTAACTGTATATAAATACACGACCGGTCAAAAGTTTTAGAACACCTCAATTTTTGCAGTTATATATTGTTGCGGATATGAGGATTGTGTTTGTTTTATTGTGTGTATTATTATTATTGCTTTATTCTGAGCCTCCTTGCTCCAGTGTGTATAAAGGTCAAAGGGCGTCCCATAATTAGTCCATAAAGCATACACGTTAGCCAATCATAGAATACCCCTGTTCAATAGTTATATCTTTATTATGTGTATTAGGGTAAGGCCTTGTCTTCCATTAAGATGACACTCCATTGCACCAAGTGAAATAGATAGATTCCTTTCATTCCCCATTCCCACTCCCAAAACTTTCGTCATTGCCAAGCCTCGATTGTAATTACATCCCCTCCAAGTCTCCATTGCCAACTGCACTGGGCAGTTTGCCAGTTTGTTACAGCTGTGGGTTGTTTTCGCCCCCAAAGCCGCCATTGAACATGTGCTCAGCTCGGGGAAGAAGGGCGTACCCGCCCGTCGTCATCAAGGGTGGCGTCAGAGGGCCTGTGCCCACCAATCAAGGCCGAAGCGAGCCCACCAAGGGGCGTGTCCAAAAGGCCGGCGGCTTGATCGCCGGAGGCGCTATAAAGGCGCGCGCGCAAGAAGTTGGGAGGAGCTGAGTTGTGTGGTTTTGGTCAGAGCTGCGTTGGGTCGTCAGTGGTTGCGTTGAGTTGTCGATGGTGAGGAGTGGTTGGACTAAAGAGAGAGAGAACATCCAAGGAAGCACAAAGCCTGTTGTCGTCCAGGAAAGCACGCGACATCCACGCAGCAAAACAGCAGCTTCAGATACAGCAGCTTGGGGCCTGGACGGCAGTTCGGAGCAGGGCCGCGAAGGAACGGCGGCTGCCCAACGCGCCGATCGTGCTGCAGGACCCGGTGGACCTTCCTCTCCCTCCAGCCATCCACCTCCCGCCAGTCCTATCATCATTCCATCCTTGTGTACGTGAGTTTGTTCGTTTGTTCTGTCCTTGGGTTAATCAAGTTTGTATAAGCTAGGAATTTGCACTGTCTCTCTAAAATCTTCTGTAAAATTATTTTATTATCTTTCCTTCTTCCTTGGTTATTTTGAGCCTGTATATAGTAGGAATAAATTTAGTAGTATTTTCAACCTTTTTTTTGTCTTCTTCTTCTTCCTTTTCTTCACATCCGTCGTTTTAGTCTTTTCCATATTGAATATCTGTGGCGCGATCCAGCCAACGTTCGGGAATCGGGGTAACTGTTAGGCCGCGGTGCCATCCGCTCGGCAAACCAACATCCTTATCCGCGGGCCGTAACAATATATATATATATATATATATATATATATATATATATATATATATATATATATATATATATATATATATACAGACTTGGCATTTAATATGGAATTTTTTTTGGGGGGGTGAACTTACTTTTCAAGATGACTTAGAACCAAAAGTTCATTGGAATTATGTTGAAATAATTCTAGATTTTGTTAATGTGACCTTTAAAAGAAACAAAAACCACATTTGACACTTCCAAACAAATAAATTGATCCTTGAAAGTGATGTAAACTGATAGCGAACTCAATTCACGGACAGTACTGTGTTAAACTTCTGTGCGTTTTCCAGAAGTATCTCTTTATTTTGCACATTAGCCAAAATTTTTTTTAACAAAAACAAAAGTGAAATTACGACTGGGATTACGGACAGTAAAATTACAGTTCAGTACTTCGTGTAACCCCAAGAGCATTCAGGAGAGCACGTACACGTTGAGGCATGCTGTTCACAGGATTTGCCAAGGTTTGGACAGGAATCGCTTGCCATGCAGTGACAATAGCCTGCTGCAATTCACGCACAGAGGTCAGCTGCTGGTCCAAGTGGTCGATTTGACGCGTTAATTCTGCCCACAAGTTCTCTCTCGGATTCATATCCGGGGACATGGCAGGCCACTCCATATGCTCTACACCACGGTCAGCAAGAAAGTGTTGGATCATGCAAGCACGATGAGGCCATGCATTGTCATCTTGGAAGACAAAGTTTCCTCGAAAGGCTGCACGAGCAAATGGAAGCAATGTTTCTTCCAGAATGGCCCTGTACTTGAACTGGTTCAGGTTTCCATTCAGAACAACCAGGTCAGTTTTGCCCCCTGCATGAAAAGCAGCCCAAACGGTCACCCCACCACCTCCAGCTTGGACTCTTGGCACGATACAATCTTTGTTGTAGGCTTCATGCACGTGTCTGCGCACTCGGACGCGGCCATCTTGACGATAGACCAGAAATCTAGACTTGTCACTGAAGATCACGTGATTCCAGTGTCCTGGTTGCTATTGACGGTGCTCTCTGGCCCACTGCAATCAGCGCTGGCGGTGTTGTCTGGTCAGGCGTGGCTTTCTCAGGGGACGTCTGGCACGATAGCCTACTTGAACCAGTCGTTGGTTGACTAGCCTTCTGGATACAGGCACATTTGTCAGTTGCTGCCACTCAGCCCTAAGCCGATTAGCTGACTTGGGATGGCCATTGCGGACTAACCGGTGCAGCTGGCGATCATCCCTCCTTTTGGTTCTGCGGGGACGTCCTGGCCTCGGTATTGGAGTAGGGACACCCCTCTGAGCATTTTGTTTCAGGATCTTTGACACCTGACCTTGAGTGATGCCATACTGCCAAGCATTAGCACGAATAGCACGCTGTTTCATGCCGGAATTTCGTAAAGCCACCACTAAATGACAAACAGCATTGTCGAGTTGACGGACCATCTCCAGGGGAAGCGGCAATAACTTTTGTAGACGTGCAGCAGTTGTTTTCCACTAATACAGAACGCAACAACCCTTATATACCCGATTGTGAAGCCAATCGTCAAATGTAGCTGTCCGTACATTTTGTCACGCCACCTGTGATATAATCCCGTTATTGACTTCTTGCTGCGACAGACAATCAGTGACATGGTTCTTTTAACAAATAAATCACCGAAGCGTAAAAGAAACTCACCAGATTGATATACCGAGTTCAGAAAGTAAACCCGTCAAGAAAAAAAAAAAAATTCCATATTAAATGCCAAGCCTATATATATACAGACTTGGCATTTAATATGGAATATTTTTTTTGTGGGAGTGAACTTACTTTTCAAGATGTCTTAGAACCAAAAGTTCATTGGAATTATGTTGAAATTATTCCAGATTTTGTTAATTTGACCTTTAAAAGAAACAAAAACCACATTTGACATTTAGAAACAAATAAATTGATCCTTGAAAGTGATGTAAACTGATATCGAACTCAATTCATGGACAGTACTGTGTTAAACTTCTGTACGTTTTCCAGAAGTATCTCTTTATTTTGCACATTTGCCAAAAAAATTTTCACAAAAATAAAAGTTAAATTACGACTGGGATTACGGACAGTAAAATTACAGTTCAGTACTTCGTGTAACCCCCACGAGCATTCAGGAGAGCACGTACACGTTGAGGCATGCTGTTCACGAGATTTGCCAAGGTTTGGACAGGAATCGCTTGCCATGCAGTGACAATAGCCTGCTGCAATTCACGCACAGAGGTCGGCTGCTGGTCCAAGTGGTCGATTTGCCGCGTTAATTCTGCCCACAAGTTCTCTATCGGATTCATATCCGGGGACATGGCAGGCCACTCCATATGCTCTACACCACGGTCAGCAAGAAAGTGTTGGATCATGCGAGCATGATGAGGCCGTGCATTGTCATCTTGGAAGACAAAGTTTCCTCGAAAGGCTGCACGAGCAAATGGAAGCAATCTTTATTCCAGAATGGCCTTGTACTTGAACTGGTTCAGGTTTCCATTCAGGACAACCAGGTCAGTTTTGCCCCCTGCATGAAAGGCAGCCCAAACGGTCACCCCACCACCTCCAGCTTGGACTCTTGGCACTATACAATCTTTGTTGTAGGCTTCATGCACTTGTCTGCGCACTCGGACGCGGCCATCTTGACGATAGACCAGAAATCTAGACTCGTCACTGAAGGTCACGTGATTCCAGTGTCCTGGCTGCCATTGACGGTGCTCTCTGGCCCACTGCAATCGGCGCTGGCGGTGTTGTCTGGTCAGGCATGGCTTTCTCAGGGGACGCCTGGCACGATAGCCTGCTTGAACCAGTCGTTGGTTGACTAGCCTTCTGGATACAGGCACATTTGTCAGTTGCTGCCACTCAGCCCTAAGCCGATTAGCTGACTTGGTACGGCCATTGCGGACTAACCGGTGCAGCTGGCGATCATCCCTCCTTGTGGTTCTGCGGGGACGTCCTGGCCTCGGTATTGGAGTAGGGACACCCCTCTGAGCATTTCGTTTCAGGATCTTTGACACCTGACCTTGAGTGATGCCATACTGCCGAGCAATAGCACGCTGTTTCATGCCGTAATTTCGTAAAGCCACCACTCCATGACAAACAGCATTGTCGAGTTGACGGACCATCTCCAGAGGAAGCGGCAATAACTTTTGGAGATGTGCAGCAGTTGTTTTCCACTAATACAGAACGCAACAACCCTTGTACACCTGACTGTGAAGCCAATCATCAAATGCACCTGTCCGTACATTTTGCCACGCCACCTGTGATATAATCCTGTTGTTGACTTCTTGCTGCGACAGACAATCAGTGACATGGTTCTTTTAACAAATAAATCACCAAAGTGTAAAAGAAACTCACCAGATTGATATACTGAGTTAAGAAAGTAAACCCAAGTCAAGGAAAAAAAAAAATTCCATATTAAATGCCAAGTGTGTGTGTGTGTGTGTGTGTGTGTGTGTGTGTGTGTGTGTGTGTGTGTGTGTGTGTGTGTGTGTGTGTGTGTATATATATATATATATATATATATATATATAATGTTACGGATTCGTCACTTCCGTTGTTGTGGTTCTCATCCACAGTGAACATTTTTGGTTGCATGTACTATTATTGTTATCGTTTAGGTGAAATATAGATAACTTTTGAAAAGGTAAAAAAAAGTTAATGTTTTAAAAGAAACCGGAAACCGGATCGGGCACCGGACGAGGAAGAAGAAGAGGAGAGGAGGCAGAGCGAGTGAGGTCGGAGAAGGAGCCAAGCTGCGTTGAGGTTTTGAGCAAACACTGGCGAACGGGGGTCACTAGCGAACTTTGGGGTTTCCTGGGAAAGGGATTCCTGCGACAGAGTTGTTACCGCTGTGACAGATAAACCTGCGTGACAGGTTTTGCGGTTGATTCCGAAGAGAATCATTGGAGTGCCGTTACATCTTGAGAACGGACCGTTGGCCATTTTGCCTCGCACTGGATTTTCGCATCGCTCCAGGTTTTTCACCTCGCTTCAACCATTTCACCGCATCCAGACGTTAACCTGGTGTGTGTGTGTAACGTGGATTTTGAGTGTGAATTTGCGGTTCGCCGATTGGGAGCCGTTGAACGTCCATGTACCCGAAGGTGTGATTTCCCAGCTGCCTCTTGAGGACACTTTTGCCTATCTTTGGCAGTGTGACTGTCAACCGAGCGGGATTCTGGTCTCGATACAACATCGTTCTGACGATCACTGGAGCGTGGATCGACTTTGGTTTGAAGGTGGGACAGAGACATTGGGAATGTTATTTTCGCTCACTTGGAGCACAGTGAGTTATATTGTACGAAACTGATGGCACCATCATAGGAATGATATATTGGTTGTACAATTGATTAATATTGTTATTGTACTGTTATTCTTGTGTGATCTTAATACAATACTTGTTTGTTGGTAACAATTGGTGTGGTTTCACCATTGATCTTTGACACACAGAATAACACATCTTTCTGCCGTGACTCCTCTCGGGGCTCGGAGGTACACCGTGACCAGGGCTTGGGAAGGAGCACGTAACAATACATATATATATATATATACATACATACATACATACATACACATACATACACACACACACACACACACACACACACACACACACACACACACACACACACACACACACACACACACACACACACACACACACACACACACACACACACACACACACCCCTGTCAAAAGCATTTCCATTTATTGTACAATTACTAAGTAATAACTAAATATTTTAGATGAAGTGTTCATAAAATAACGAAGATTATTTTACAAATTGGGCTGTTGGGGCATCATCAGATGTCACTATTATTGGTTCCAAGAAATTTGTCTTCTTTTGCTTGCAGCGCATAGCTGCGGGCAGCATCAATGGCTGGGCCACTGATGTAGTACCCCCTGCAGGTCAGAGCAGGAATTTGTTCACCGTGCCGGTGATAGCACGCCTACTCTTCACGAAGGACTCTGTGGGATTGTCAATGTTCACCAGCTTAAGCTGGCCGGTAGGCAGGGCGACCAGTTTAACATCGATCCAAGAGACGGCAGGCATATTGATACGTCACCCTACATATTAAACACAGGGATGACAGTTTATAGCTGAGCCTTGATTTGAACTCAGGCTCGACAGCTTAAATAGATAACTGTGTTTATCCTTAGAGTCTGCCAGCCCGACAGGAAATTGTAGTAGCACCAATGACAAGTGATTTAGTCCATTCATACGTTAGCTAAGGACTGTCGAAGAAAAATAACCAAATGAGAAAGCACTCACTTGAACGCTGCACTCAGAGTCTTGTTTTTACGAATGAAAGCGATTCTCACCAAACCATCCCATTCCTGCAAAGCCCACCCCCGACAAAAAATGTTTGTGTAAATAATGTTTGTGTAAATAATGTTTGTGTAAATAATGTTTGTGTAAAAACATTACACAAACTACTAAATAATTCCTTCAATAATCACCACTTCCGTGATGTTCTTTCTTCGAAGACAGACAAGTAAAGTAGCAGAAACAGATGAGACAAAATAACAGGAAGATGCAAACAATAGCAAGTTACTAAAATTCCAAAGTTATACCAAAGAAAAAGCATGGCGAGACCAAGTTGTCCTTGGTGCGCGCCGCTTCGGCTACCTGGAATGAGACCGGAGGAGGAGGGTTTCGAGGCTCCAGGCGTACCACACTGGATTCGACACGTGGAGGTGGACGGAAATTGTTCTTCCCTACCTGTGGAAAATGTACACACGGTAACTGCGAGAAAGCGCCTGGACTCAAACTTTGGCACCCACAACGAACAGCTGAGCGTTGATTACCTTCATGATGTGGCTGACACGAGCAAGCAGCTGCGTGTTTAAAGAAAGGCGGCAGTACATTTTCTCTCCTGGTGATGCAACAAGGCGCAATGCAAACTCCCGCTGAAACATCAGCACTGCACACCTGCAATGCATTACAATGCAGATGCCCAAGTCTTCAATTGCTTGACCAAATGGCGAACACAAAAACACAGTTGATTGAAATTTGATCAAAATGGATAAAAGCTGCACACTTCATATATTGCTGTTGCACTTGTATTGCTCTGCAAGGTACATTTAGTTCTATAATTATTTATTACTCCCGCTAGGGAGTAATGCATTCGATCGTGTCCGTCCGTCCGTGTGTGTGTGTGTGTGTGTGTATATGCATATGTGTGTGTATATGCATATGTGTGTGTATATGCATGTGTGTATATGCATATGTGTGTGTATATGTATATATGTGTGTGTGTGTGTGTGTGTGTGTGTGTGTGTGTTCGTGTGTTTGTGAACAAGATATCTGGAAAAGTTCTGAACGGATTTGGATGAAAGTTGGTGGGATGATTGCCCTTGGGATAAGGAAGAATTTATTAGTTTTTGGTGAAACTCAGGATATTATTCCAGATCCAGGAATTTTTTGGGGGAATTTTTTTTCTGTTTTACTGCATTAAAGCTTTTATTCTTATTCTTATTCTTAAATGATGTTTTTCTCCTCTAATTCCGAGATATCTATCTATAATTCCAGTAATCTCTGTGTATGTTTGTATGTTTGTATGTTTGTCTGTGACCGCTGTTTCTCGACAACCACGGGTCCGATATACTTGAAACTTGCCAGGTATATTGCTGGGGACCCGAGGATGTGCCTTTTCAAGGTTTCATATTAATCGGAGAAGTAGTTACCGAGCTATGGCGATTTCTTTACCAAACTCCGCAAGCCGTTCGCTTTGGACCAAACCATTTCATGTAAATAGAGGGGGGGGGATTGTGACCGTACTCGCAAGCCGTTCGCTTTGGACCAAACCATTTCATGTAAATAGAGGGGGGGGGGGGGGTTGTCACCGTACTCGCAAGCCGTTCGCTTTGGACCAAACCATTTCATGTAAATAGAGGGGGGGGATATAATTTTAGATATATATATAGTACGGGCATGCCCTAGTATCAAAATAAATTCTCTGACGGCTTACTTTCTTTTTCATTTATTGTTTTGGGGAGAGGGGATGTTAAACAAAACGTATTATCCCAACTTGACCCATGGCGGGAGTGTGCGCTCTACTGAGTGGCGTTCTAGTTACTCCCGCCAGGAAGTAATGCATTCGATCGTGTCCGTCCGTGTGTGTGTGTGTGTGTGTGTGTGTGTGTGTGTGTGTGTGTGTGTGTGTGTGTTCGTGAACAAGATATCTGGAAAAGTTCTGAACGGATTTGCATGAAGGTTGGTGGGATGATTGCCCTTGGGATAAGGAAGAATTGATTAGTTTTTGGTGAAGCTCAAGATATTATTCCGGATCCAGGAATTTTTTACCATTGGAAGTCTGGGCTCCAACTTGACCCATGGCGGGAGTATGCGCTCGACTGAGTGGCGTTCTAGTTTTTTTCTTTTTTGTATACAAGATCGAGGCTCGTGAAAGAGCTAACATTAATCACACAAAAAGTCAAACCGACACATAAAACATATAATAAGGGGAGCGGTAGACAAGATGGGGAGAGAGGGGGAAGGACACAAACACAACATTTGAGAGCAGGGACATCGGGAGATCTGTGGGAGGGAGAGGGCTTGGGAGGAGGTGGGAGAGGTATAAAACACATGGACACTGCAAGAACTTCCAGGAAAGAAGGAAATTAGAATAATTGCTGTGGTGTTCCACAGTGCCTTTTAAAAAAGTCGGTCCTTGTGTGCCAGTACCCTATGGATTAAAATATTTTTTACCGAACAGCAACCAGCAGCAAGAGTGCCACTGCGTGAGAGCATGCAAACTTCTTGAAGAGCCGTACTCGTTTTGCCACAATAGTGAAGGCCTTTTGACAAGGGCACTAAACTGGCACCCCAGGGGTGGCAGGTTCGAATCCCGCTGAAGCAAACGGTATTAAGGATTTGGATTCCAAGTTTTTGGCAGGAAAGCTAGTACCCTGGATAATTATTCGTACAATAGTTCGTCAAATTCCAGAACTATTGGAGAGGGAAATCTTCCTGACACACCTGGTCTGGTCTATTTGTGAAACTACGTCGTACTTTCTGATTGGCTCTCAATGCCCTCAAGGCAGCTTGGGGTGGGGACTATATGTGACATGAAAAGGTGGTCCTACATAAATTTCCCCTATCCAGATTGAGGTAGGGGGCAAAGAGAGGGGAGTGTGGAGGGGAGTGGAAACAACCCGAACATCCTTTGATAAGCACCTACATTCCCTTACCTTCATGTCTCCTTACGTCTTTCTAATCTCAATGTCCTACTGCAAAGCACATACTAGTTGTGTTTTGGTGTACCAGGTGTGGGAACGTACCAGGTACGTGGGAACGATTTTTGAATGAATCCAGGAAGAAAGCAAGTGTTCTGGTGGATACATGTGACTACAAGCAGGCATGGTCGGTTCGCCGTGGTGAGTATGTGGATGCTGCACAGCTGAGAATGTGATGGGGTAAAAGGGAAGATCGCTCTGGCTCTATGTCCGTCACAATGCTAAACCAAAAACTTATAGGGCACATGGAGGTGACCACTTCATGTCTATCATAATAAGCCTTACACCAGGCTCTGTCATAATGAAAGCTGAACCTCATGATGGTGCGGGGGTCCAAGTTCCATTCCATTCTCAGAATGTCCTGGGCTGATTGGGCACAAATTTGGAGCCAGAGGTAGCACAATATATACAAATTCTCTGTTGCACTGCTGCTTCTGGAAGACACCCTTGTCATTACAAATACATGATGTGTGGTCATGGTTTAATTATACTGTTCTCAAATGTTAAGCTCTACACAATTCGAGCAAAGCAGGAGGGGCAGCTGTTGTTCAAATCTGGTAGGGGAAGAACTTGCACACACAGTACATCAAATTAAAGATACCTGGAAAAACTTGCATCGGTGTATACATGGAATCCTAAGACATAAAAAGTTGCAGAACCTATTTCAATTGTTGCTAGAAGACAGGGAAATACCAATTTGGGGGGTCAAACCCCCAACACATCCCCTTAAAGTATAAACCATGATTTATATATGCCGTGAACAATGCCGGGAAAAATAATGGGGTATACTTCCTTGCTGTTGCAGTTAGTTTGAATAGTGCCACCTTTGGTGAAGGTGAGTGGCTACAGGATGGATTGAATTTCCCCAGACAACATCCTGACTGTCATCTTCTGTGGTTATTCTTGTCCCCACCATGACTAGTTTTTCACATCACTAGGTATGGGTACTTTTGCTAGTAATTATATATATACTAGCCGAAAGCATGCGGCGTTGCCCGGGTTCTTTTTGAATGAATTTACTACTATAATTCAGCTTTTACTCGCGCCTGTAGAAGATTGACTACTATAATGTAGCTCAGCTTTTAATTGCGAAATGGGCCCAGCCCGGCCGAGGTGGGCCTCGACCGGCCTCGCCACCGAGCCTATAACCTTCCCGGGGCCTGTCCCGACATTTTTTGTATTAGAGGTTTCCTCCTATCTTTCACCGTTCAGGAGATGAGCTTGCGCAGACAAACAAACAAACAAACAAACAAAAACTTTCTTTTATATATATACAGTCACGTGAAAAAGTAAGTACACCCCATGTAAAGTTTTGACTTTTTCAACATATTTCAGCATACAGCTATTTGATCTTCATTTCAACAATATTGAGAGATAAAGGTGATATAATATAACAAATATCATGAAACATTTACGTTTTGTAGTCCATTGTATAATTTAAATAAACATAAATGCAAATTTTGCATGTGGAAAAAGTAAGTACACCCCTACATTTATCACTTCTTCAAATACCTAAAATTAGAATCAGGAATATCAGCTCAGGTGCAAATGATTAGAACATCGTTAGAGAGGATCTTGGAGGAACCTGTCTTATTTAAACCTCAGATATTTCGTTTGGTTTGCTCTTTGTTGTTGAAGTGTGCGGCGTCACCATGCCTAAATCAAAAGAGCTCTCTGAGGCCTTCAGAAAGAAGGTTAAGGATGCCTACGAGTCTGGGAAGGGATTCAAAAAGATCTCCAAACAATTTGAAATCAATCATTCGACTGTCCGGAAGATCATCTACAAGTGGAGAAGATTCCAAACAACTGCCAACTTGTTCAGGCCAGGCCGCCCCAGCAAGTTCAGCCCGAGAGCAGACCGCAAGATGCTGAAAGAAGTCTCTAAGAACCCCAGAATGTAATCACGGGACCTACAGGTAGCTCTTGCCACTGTTGATGTCAAAGTGCACGAGTCTACCATTAGAAAGAGGCTGCACAAATTTGATCTACATGGGAGGTGTGCCAGGAGGAAACCTTTGCTGTCCAGAAAGAACATCAGGCCAAGACTAAAGTTTGCCAATGAACATCGAGGCAAAGACCAGCACTTCTGGAACAATGTGCTCTGGACAGATGAGTCAACGGTAGAGCTATTTGGCCACAGTACCAGAAGACATGTTTGGCGAAAACCAAAGCCAGCATTTGACCACAAGAACCTGATACCAACTGTAAAGTATGGTGGTGGAAATATTATGGTTTGGGGCAGCTTTGATGCATCAGGGCCTGGGCACCTCACCATCATATAATCCACTATGAATTCTTCATTGTACCAGAGGATGCTTGAGGATAATGTCAGGCCCTCTGTCGGAAAGTTGAAGCTCAACCGAAGGTGGACCTTGCAACATGACAATGACTCTAAACATACCAGTAAATCCACCAAGGAATGGCTGAAAACAAAGAAATGGAGGGTTCTGGAATGGCCAAGTCAAAGCCCGGATCTAAATCCCATCGAGATGTTGTGGGGGGATTTGAAATGAGCTGTGCATGCAAGAACCTGGTGTTGGGCTAGCGGCTAGGGTGCCGGCTTAGGATCCTAGGATCCTGGGTTCGAAACCCGGTCGATCGCTGAATTAACGCCAGGGGGGTTGACTCAGCCTGTCATCCTTCCGAGGTCGGCTAATTGAGTACCAGTTCACTGGTAATTCCCTGCTTGTCGTTAAAGGCGGCAAAAAGGGTTGGCGTCAGGAAGGGCATCCGGCCGTAAAACATTGCTTCAAAAAGGGGACCGAAAAACAACAACTACCACGGTTCCCGAAAAAGGCCATCCCCCGCTTGCAGGGAAAAATGGCCTCTAAAGGTGGTTTTTTTTTTTTTTTTTGTGCATGCAAGAAACCCCTCAAACATCGCACAGCTGAAAGAATTCTGCATGGAGGAGTGGGCAAAAATTTCTCCCAGTCGATGTCAGAGACTGGTAGACAGTTATAAGAAACGTCTACTTGAGGTTGTTTCTGCCAAAGGGGGCAACACCACCTATTGGAGCCAAGGGTGTACTTACTTTTTCCACATGCGAAATTTGCATTTATGTTTATTTAAATTATACAATGGACTACAAAATGTAAATGTTTCATGATATTTGTTATATTATATCACCTTTATCTATCAATATTGTTGAAATGAAGATCAAATAGCTGTATGCTGAAATATGTTGAAAAAATCAAAACTTTACATGGGGTGTACTTACTTTTTCACGTGACTGTAGAAGAAGATATTTGCCTGTTCCCATAATTTCCGACCACTTTATATCCAAATCCTCATTACCATTTCTAACAAAGCTTTTGGTGGTCTGTCTGTTTCATGAAAGGTTAAGTAATGAATGGAGATAAGGAATAATGGAAAGTGATCATGGTCATTCATTTCCAGTTGAAAACAGTTTTAAATTTCAGCTTCTATATTTTCAGCAAATAATTGGAGTGCTGATTCAGCAATTTCATTTGTTCGTTCATTTGGAGCATGTGGCTGTGGGTTTTCATTATTTTTCGCAGGGGCACAGCGATACCATTGATTCAGTGCACCTGCAGGTTCGAGGAATTTGGCCAGGTTACCGGCAAAAGCTCACCTTACTCTTTGTGAAGGACAATGTGGAATCTTTATTGTCCACCAACTAATGCCAGCAGACGGGCCGCACAGTCCTTCATGCCCATCAGAAGGACAGCACACACAATGATGCCAAATCAGTCTGAGATTGTAAGCAATGGTATTGTCTTGACTGAAGTGTCCAACACCAATAAATCAACCTATTAATGCCCAACTCTCTCCCCCTCAATCAATGTCTTGCTATTAATTGATATATTGATTGTTCTGGACAGGATGGCCTAAAGGTATGCACATGTGCATCTAAGCGGTCTAGCCTGGGTTTAAATCCCGACCCAGGGACAAACTGTCAATGCGTGTGCAGGGCGATTCGTCAATGTGTGTGCCGTCCCTCAGATGCACGTTAAATGGGTGTCCCATCTGCCCACATTCATTGTTGGACGTTAAGAATCCCACGGTGTCTTTTGCGAAGAGTAGGCGATCTATTGCCAGCCAAATTAAAAATCCCTGCCCTAGACAGCAGAAGACATGGCATAAGCGGCACAGCTGCACCCTCAGCCAATGATGCCACCCTGCAGCCTTGTACTGCATACGAACATAGGAACGAGCAAAGGATCGATTGATCGATTATTTTATATGCTGTTTATCAATGTGTACTAGGCACAGCTGTGTGTAGTCATAGGATGCAAAATACTTCTCAATATGGTGACAAATATTTACAAAACTCTTGGTAGTTTGAACCGACTCCGGCGGTGTCATCCAAATGACTTGAAAAATGGTATGTGCTGCTTCCTTGCTTGACGCTTAGCATTTAAAAAGCATAGAGCAAAGACAAACAACCATATGTTGGCAACCATTGCACAGGCTTGATGGGCCTAATGGCCTGCTCTTGCATTGAAGTTCCTTGTAAATATGCCAGATTTGTAACACTTGGTATGTATGCATTACTCCCATGCACTCAAAACCAGAGCACAATAACATTGTTTCAGATACCGTCTAACTTTTCAATCCCAGCCCACTACCAAAACCCACAATCCGTATATCATTCATTCCCTCCCCTGCACTACCCTTTTCACATACCTAAAAAATGGTCGGTGAAGCAAAAGCTTGAAGACGAAAGGGGATGAAATCTAATTTGGAAGAAAGATCAGAGTATATTATTAAATAATTGAGGAGTCATTTACATGATACTTTTTGTCCTAAAGACATAAAATGCAAGTTGCCAAATAATAACAGCAACATTAACCAATCATTACTGTAAGAAGCATCAATAATAATAATAAAATAAAGCACCTCACCTACAAAGATCATACTAAAATGATGTCATCCAACTAAATACCAGACAATGTAGCATTGACAAACTTCACTCATGACACATTTATCCATCGATATCTATCTGCCCTAGTAGATATATTGGAGCTATGGCATACTTGTGTACGTATGTGTCATATACTCCCCCCGAGAGGATCTGAACTAGGAAGCTGAAACTTTCTGGGATTAATGAGGGCACCCTGATGTTGTACCTGTGCAAAGTTTAGTTTGATCCATTAAGTTTGAAATTAATCTCTTTCCACCCATCTTGGGATTTTCTTCCTTTGAAGATGCATAGGGCTGCCAAAGTTTTCCTGGGCTTGTGGGCCAAACCCTGGACGGGTCGCCACTCCAACACAGGATACTCGAATGGCCCATTTCCCCCAGAAAGCTGGTACTCATTTTTGCCGACTTCGGGAGGATGACAAGCTGAGTCAACCCACCTGGTGTTGATCAACATCATGACAGGGACTCAAACTCAAGACCCTAAGATCTTAAGCCAGCCAGCTTAACCGTTAAGTCAACACCAGGCTTTCTTCATTTGAAGGGTGAAAGGGAGGGGGGGGAGTGGGGAGACAGGGGGAAGGGGGGAGGGGGTGGAAGAGGGGGAGAGGAGGGAGGGGGGGGAGAGGGGGGAGAGGAGGGAGGGGGGGGGGAGGGGGAGGAGGGGGGAGGGGGGGTGGGGAGGAAGGGGAGAGGGGGTGCAATTGGAATTATCGGAGCTATATAATAATGATGTATTATACTCGTATACGCACAGAGTAGGTGCGCATGTTTTTGCTTCATGTACGCAAACAAATAGTGTGTGCGTGATACTTATGGCCGACTAACGCTGCACTCATTCCACCAGACAACATGTCTAAAATCACGATTTTTCTCTGATAGTCATATTGTCATAACCTTATGGATGTCTTCACTCCATGACCACTTGGAGAGGCTTGACATTCATGTGCCATGCTGTGTTTAAGCGTACAGGATTCGGGTAAATAAGAGAGTTAAAAATCTCCTGGGCAAAAGCTCACTCGACTGCGGCGCTATGTAGACTCAAAATGGCACGGGAGATAGAGGATGGCGCGAGACATCACCACTGCACATGCTGTGGTCACAGCGCCACATTAAAACCCGCATATAATCAAGTTTTGTGCACACTCAGGAAATAAGTGTGGCGTTTATTCCCACGCACATAAACGAATCCGCATTGTGAAGACCGCATTGGACGAGGGTTTATTCTCATTGGATGAGGGTTTATTCGCATTGGACGAGACGACGTTGCACGAGGTTACTGTACCTGCAATTCTGCAATCACCGTCACTATTTAGTTTAACGGTCTGAAGTTTTAACGTAAAGTTACAAGCGAGGAGACTCAGCTTTTGGATGACCCCCGTCATGTACTCACATTTATGGATGCAAACATTATGTTGCTCTTCAGTCTCATAATGGTTTCTGAAAATTCCAAGCCAAGAAAAATGAGGCAATGGATGGTTGTTATAAATCTCTGCCATTGTTTTGTTTTCACCCCTGTCGGTGTCTGTCTGTGAACGGGATACCTCAAAAAGTTGTGGATGGATTTGGACAAAACTTGGTGGAGAGGTTGTGTGTGTGACAAGACCAACTCGATTCGATTTTGGTGAAGATCTGAATATGGATTCGCATACGAGAGTTATTAAATTTTTCACATGGGTCTCACTATATGCCATGATCTTTCCTGGGAAAACGACATTTCCAAGCTGGCCTCCAAAGCCAGTCGCCGTCTGGGATTACTCCGTCATGCAAAGTCCTTTCTGGGCACTTCTGAGCTTCTCACCACATACAAAGCTTTCATCCGCAGCTCAATGGAATACTGCTCTCCCCTCTAGGCTGGTTCTCCTGCCTCACACCTAGCTCAGCTTCACGCGGTTGAAACCAAAGCATTCAGAATCATTGGAATCTCCAGCGATGAAGCTGATTCTGAGGGCCTCTCTCTCTCTCTCTCTCTCTCTCTCTCTCTCTCTCTCTCTCTCTCTCTCTCTCTCTCTCTCTCTCTCTCTCACCACAGGCACGTTGGTGGTCTTTCTGTCTTCCACAGACTCCTCTCCGGCCTTGCTCCCTCTGCTCTGTCTGTGCTGTCCCCCAAATATTCCTACAGGTCGCACAAGATCTGCCTGCAACCCTCTTATGGTGAAACTGCCAAAATCAAGACTCTCTGATCACCTTCACTCCTTCATTCCTCTTTTCTCCCGCCTCTGGAACAAAAACTCCGACACTCTCTTCAATCCCACTCCTCCCTCCAGGTCTTTAAAACAGCTGTTCACCACCATCTCTTACCTTCCCCCATCCAAAATCTTGATCTTTTCTACCCCCGTTAAAACATCCCCAAATCCACCTCTTTCAATCCCCATTTTATTTCCTGAAATTCCTAGTAGTGTTCATTTGCTTTATACCGTGTATCCCTCCCTCCTCCCCCAGCCTTCCCCCTTCCACAAATCTACCCACCGACCTCCCTGTTCTCTACTGTTGTTGTGCTTGCGTGCTTCCCTCTCCTCCCCCCCCCCCCCGCCTCTTGACTCCCGCTCCCTTCATTGCATGTTTTATGTGTCTGTGCATGTTTTCATGTTCAATGTGTTGGCTCTTACATGAGCCTCGATTCTGTATACAAAAAAAATAGAAAAAGTGATTCTTCCTTCACCATTGAAAGATCGGGCTAAAAGCGATATATAACATATACTTTTAAAAGTTGTGGACAAGCTATGACTAAACTTGGTGGATGAGTTCTTTAGTCGACAAGAACAAGGCGATTCAATTTTGGTTCAGGTCTGAATCCAAATTCGGCCTATCAGTGGGATGCAAAACAAACTGTCGAGTCTGGCGAAGGTATGCGCTGCTTTACCAAGTTCCGTTCTCGTTAATTATGCAATTCATCTTGAAAACATCTCAAATGGTCATGGCTACATTAGGGTGGTCCAAAAATGCCAAAAAAAATCACTTTTTTATCTGGATTTTGATGCTCTATTGGATTATTGTTAGAAATGGTCTAAATCATTCACCCAAAAAATATTTTGCATCTGAGTCATCTATAAACTCATACACACTCAACATATAAATTTGTCATTTTGGTCAATTTTAATGAAAATCGTCCATGTTGAGAGGCTTACAAAGACTTTAGAAATATTTTTTTCCTAAATAATGTCATTGATGGTACATACCCCTGTGAAGTCCTCATGGTCGAAACAGGAGTCAGACATGTATGAACAATGAACATGTTTCAAACATGTTTCAAGCATTGTCAAACATGTTTCGACCATGATGATTTCACACTCACAGGCGCATGCAAAAAGTCATTAACCACAAAATGGCTTAGTACAATAGTGCATGTACTTTTTCCACCGAGGTTGCTATTGGATTGTTCTCATTTAGCAAAATTTGGTGAAAAACGCCATATTTCAATTGAAGTGTGTATAAGTTTCTAGATGGAATTGAGCGAAAATATTTGGTGGGTGAATGTTTTAGACCATTTCTAACAATAATCCAGTAGAGCATCAAAATCGGAGAGATCGATGTTTTTTGGACCACCCTAGGCTACATACAAATAACATTCAATAGACCAATGAAAACATTTCTTCCTCATAATGCATACATAGCTCGTAGCACAACTCATAAAACAAATCTTACTCGTAATGCATGCACAGCAATCGTTTCAAAATAAGGTGCGAGTTATAGTTTAAAAAATGAAAATGAACATATTAAAACAACAAATTACCTGGAAAGGAAGATTCGCCACACACACATCAAAGTAAGGCAAGTCTGCTCGCAAAACATTTCCGACAGCAACATCGAGCCGTGATGCAAGTGGACTGCGCACATTGACCGGAAGGCATTGCAGTTAACTATGTCGACTTATCATTTCAGTTTTTCACACATTATGCAGTTTAGTTCCTTTTGTCTACAACTTGAATTTGTCAACATCACAGCGAGTGCGACGCGACGCATTATGGTGCAACACAAAACAACATAAAAACACACAACAGACACGTTAACACGCATTGCCCCAACGCACGTTCCCTGTACACGCTTCCGTAGCTCTGCCACAAGCCGAGAATCAACTTCACAAGCGACCACCTGCATCCCAGCACATAAACAAAACAATCGATTGCTGCTATTAGGAAACACATTGCAACAAATGTCGTTATCATAAAGGGTACTTTTGATGGAAAATCCCATGAAAAGAACAAACCTAAACCCGATATAATTAAGTGAAAATCATAATCGGACTAAAATTCAAGAATGTGTCTGTTTGTGGAATGTTTCTGTTTGTTTGACTTTTATACACTGCTAAACCGCTTGACAGAACGAGCTGAAAACTGGTGGTTAAATGCTCGCTGGGTGCATGGGAAGGTTTTAGCCGTTATATAATGTATAAAAAATAGTCCTGGGGTTTAGCATGGTGGAGGACCCTAATTATATCTCTGAGATTGTATGGTATAGCGCTGCTTGGTGAGAGAGAGAGGGTAGTACAAATCACTCTTCAAAAAAATAAATAATAAAATAATAAAACAACACCAACTCTGGGGAAATTATCCCATCCATAACCCTCCTTTTCATCCACCTGCACTTCCCTCCTCCTCACCCACCTGCTCCCTTCCCCACTCCCACTCCCCCTCCCATCTGTCCTCCTCCTCCCTCATCCACCTGCTCCTCCTCCCTCATCCACCTGCTCCTCCTTCCTCACCCCCCATCCACCTGCTCCTCCTCCCTCATCCACCTGCTCCTCCTCCCTCATCCACCTGCTCCTCCTCCCTCATCCACCTGCTCCTCCTCCATAATCCCTCATCCACCTGCTCCTACTCCTCCCTCATCTAGTTGCTGCTCCTACTCCTCCTCCTCCTCCCTCATCCAGCTGCTGCTCCTCCTCCTCCTCTTCCTCCCTCATCCAGCTGCTGCTCCTCCTCCTCCCTCATCCAGCTGCTGCTCCTCCTCCTCCTCCTCCCTCATCCAGCTGCTGCTCCTCCTCCTCCTCCTCCTCCTCCTCCCTCATCCAGCTGCTGCTCCTCCTCCTCCCTCATCCACCTGCTCCTCCTCTCTCTCCCAACTGCTTCAATCCTACTCCCTCCTCCTCACTTACCTGCTACTCCTTCCTACCCACCTCCTCCTCAATTACCTGCTACTCCTTCCTACCACCTCCTCACGCTGTCTGCCTAAATCCTGAAACTATAATCTTACCATTAACATTTTACTCTTACCTTCTTGCATTTCTCCAACAGCTTCACCGTCAGATTTCCAGTCCCAGGACCAACTTCCAACACCGTGTCTGTTGACCGCAGGCCAGCCTGTCAGTCAAAAACAGGTCAATAAAAGCCTTTCCAGTTCACGACAACAAAGTAGTTCAAATGTAATGTCGGAACATTACAGTTTACGTGTTACCTTTTCTACAATGCTGTTGACAATCAAGGGATTTTTCAAGATGTGCTGTCCTGCTGATTTATTGAATGTAATCCCTGGAAAAAGCACAAAACAAAAAACGCACACATCTTTACACAAAATCAGATTCCAGAAAAACTCTTGGTCAGGTAACCATTTAGTAAAGTTTTTTAAAAAGGAAAATTTAGAAGCATCAATGCTCAAGTAGGGCCTTCTGGAGGATTGTTAAGGAAGTAGATGGGGAAAAGGAGGTTTGCCAGACGGTCCTTTCAGGGAGAGATAGTGAGAGTGTGGGATTTTCCAGGATTGAAAGACATATTCCAAGTGTTTGACAAGCCTGTGATTTCTTAGTACAACATAGTAGTACAACAGGGAACTTGAATGGCATACGATAATGAACACAGCGTGATCTCAAATCCAAGGGAACACTGCATATTCACCATCCTATCAACAAATGTCCCTGTCCCTGTACTCGGACTTGTCAACATCTTCGCTTCACTTGATATTCCTTTCTCTCCCACCTTTTTCTTTATCTGTTCATTGTTATTTACTTGCTTATTTAAACTTCACAACAGTAGTTCCAGGAGAAAACCTATTAATTGCAGGACATATTAGTTACTATAAAGGAAAGCAAACCTTTATGGTGTCGTAATATGGGGATGAATAGGTGTGAGGGGACAAAGGTATTTATATAATCAGTCATATTGAGTACTATCACCTTTGCACACTTGCATTGGAAACAAGGACAGTGTGTCTGTTTAGCTCAACGTTTAACAATGAAAGATAGTCTCACATTATGACATGTGTACGTGTGCGTGAGGGTCTCCGTGTGCATGAGGGTCTCCATGTGCATGAGGGTCTCCGGGTGTGTGTGTGAGGGTCTCTGGGTGTGTGTGTGTGAGGGTCTCCGGGTGTGTGTGTGTGTGAGGGTCTCTGGGTGTGTGAGTGTGAGGGTCTCCGGGTGTGTGTGTGAGGGTCTCCACATAGTACATGTGATGTGTGTGTCGCGCTTCATTATAAAGGGTTCCTGCTATCGTAGAATAAACAAGACCGAAAGTCGTGTGCGTGAGGGTCTCCGTGTGTGTGTGTGTGAGGGTCTCCGGGTGTGTGTGTGTGAGGGTCTCCGGGTGTGTGAGTGCGAGGGTCTCCGGGTGTGTGTGTGAGGGTCTCCACATAGTACATGTGATGTGTGTGTCGCGCTTCATTATAAAGGGTTCCCGCTATCGTAGAATAAACAAGACCGAAAGTCGTGTGCGTGAGGGTCTCCGTGTGCATGAGGGTCTCCAACAGCGGCGTAGCCGGGCTTGTAAAGTATTATAAACCACAAACACACGTATGATTAGCTTTTTAAACAGTCGCTAATGCTGCTTATAACATTAAACAAAGAAATTTGGAGGAATCCCGACATACGTGAGATAAGTTTTACTTACAGAACTGAGGGAAGATCTACTGTAATCTATATACCCCACGAGGGTTGGATTAATAACATGCTATCAAAAAACCGAGGCCAATTCCTTACTTCCACGGTTGTTAGTACCGTACATCGCTTATCATCGATTCATGAACCATACACCGCTTCAATCCATCAAATTTGTATTCACGACATTGGGATTAAATTGTTATGGTCATATTTAATATATTGTTATTACTATTACGAAACCGATATTACTGAAACGATACACTAGTGTATTAAGAAACCTGGGCTTAATTTGTCCGAAGCGGCCCAGAGGTGAAGCATAACGCCAAAGGCCTATACCTACAGTATTGTTGGAAGAGACGTAACGCCGATGCTTTCGATATGTGATGATCATTTTAACAATCGGTTGGTTTGTGTTTCACACTGAATGAAAAACGTCAAGGTAGAGCATGGCGATTGTGATATATGACAGGTTCGACGATATGTTCGGCATGAACGACATTGGAATCAAAATGGTTGTGTGGAGAGTTAGCCGCCGTACCGCCGTAATGACATCAGATGTAATCACATCACCCTGTCATGTGACCAGATACTCAGCTCTGATTGGTCTACGTTTCAGGGGACATACATACAGACGGACAAACACTGTTCTAGACGGCTTTGCCCTATGGGCTACGCTGTAAAAATGGTTCGATTGAATCCTTGTGTTCGTGTTTCATTCATCTTATATCCTCATTGACACACAGATAGACATGGTACATGTTTGTGAAGTACAACATGCTATCTTTTGATTAAATCCGTCAGACAAACGACAGGTATGCACGCCGAGTACTTCCTATTGGGGAAGAGGGTGAAGATGTCTCCAAAGAGTGAATTACCAATCCCATTTTTCTGTTGATCTTAATTAAGAATAAGATGTGTTTTTGCCTCCTTGCCTGTTTACTTTGCAAGTTTATATTCAGAACAGGTATATTAGGCTTACCTGTAAACCATCCATCACCATGTATTTACAGTCACCTTTACCGTTCCCAAACGAGAGCATCGACTACGACTAGGCCGCGCCGTCACATCACTTCGAACACAACAAAAAGCAGAACTCACCTTGTGAGACAGAGGATCTTATCTTTTCCGCCTTCCTCATTGCTTTTCTCTTCTTCATGGCTAAATAAATTATATTATAGCGACCACAGAGCCAAAGATAAAGTAAACAGGAAACTCAATCCACAAAACCTTGCAAACCCACCATGTGCATATTTTACGACTTCTACGACATTTACGGCAGTGTCGCAAAACACCTTCTCGCACGCTCTGTTACTCTCAACTTGCAAATACACCAGGCGCACATTTACGGCAGTGTCGCAAATACCTTTTCGCAAGCCGAATGTTGACTGGTATTTCATCCAAAAGGTGTTTATTAATTTTTTTTCCCCTTCAATTATAAAACGTAAGAATCGCTGCAAACGTTTATCGTTTTGGTTCAAATCACCGAAACCGGTACAGGAAGAGTAATCAGTAACGCTGTCGATTTTACCGACTTTGGAAAATTCTCACGTCTGGAGCTTGTAATGAAACGTGAGTACACCATGATGGTATATTATAAAATAAATGGATGTATTACTCAGGTGAATCAGGTGAGTTTCCGTTCTCAGGTGAGTTAAACTCGCTAATCCCATTTTGATGTCCCAAAAGATACCGGTAATCCCAATGCTATGTCCCAAAAGGTACCGGTAATCCCAATGCTATGTCCCAAAAGGTACCGGTAATCCCATTGTGATGTCCAAAAAGGTACCGGTAATCCAATTGTGGTGTCCCTAAAAGTACCGGTAATCTCATTGTGATGCTGCTAAAAGTACCGGTAATCCCATTGCGATGTCCCTAAAAGTACCGGTAATCCCATTGTGATGTTCCTGAAGGTATGAGTAATCCCATTGTGATGTCCGTAAAGGTACAGGTAATCCCATTGTGATGTCCCTAAAGGTACAGGTAATCCCATTGTGATGTCCCTAAAGGTACAGGTAATCCCATTGTCATGGCCCTAAAAGTACCGGTAATCCCATTGTGATGTTCCTGAAGGTATGAGTAATCCCATTGTGATGTCCGTAAAGGTACAGGTAATCCCATTGTGATGTCCCTAAAGGTACAGGTAATCCCATTGTGATGTCCCTAAAGGTCCCGTTAATCCCATTGTCATGGCCCTAAAAGTACCGTTAATCCCCTTGTCACGTCCCTAAACGTACCGGTAATCCCATTGTGATGTCACTAAAGGTCCCGTTAATCCCATTGTCATGGCCCTAAAAGTACCGTTAATCCCATTGTGATGCCCCTAAAAGTACCGTTAATCCCATTGTCATGCCCCAAAACGTACCGGTAATCCCATTGTGATGCCCCTAAACGTACCGGTAATCCCATTGTGATGCCCCTAAACGTACCGGTAATCCCATTGTGATGCCCCGAAAAGTACCGTTAATCCCATTGTGATGTCCCTAAAGGTACCGGTAATCCCATTGCGATGTCCCTAAAAGTACCGGTAATCCCATTGTGATGTTCCTGAAGGTATGAGTAATCCCATTGTGATGTCCCTAAAGGTACAGGTAATCCCATTGTGATGTCCATAAAGGTACAGGTAATCCCATTTAGATGTCCCTAAAAGTAACGGTAATCCCATTGTGATGTCCCTAAAAGTACCGGTAATCCCATTGTGATGTCCCTAAAAGTACCGGTAAGCCGTATGTGTCCAGATCTAGATAGCTCAGATGGCAAAACACTGCCATGGTTCACCAGAGGACCTGGGTTCGATTCCCAGTCTGGGCACGTAATGTTTCCCACATACATCGATTGGCTATTTATAATCCTGTTCATTTGGATAATTGCGTGACTACGCCCCCAATGGTATCCATTATAGCGGACATTGACATGGATATCCTCCCCTTTGGGGAAGACACCCTCGTGAGCAGGCCATTGTTGCTCCTATGGTTGATAGTGAGTGGCCCTGAAGCAGTAACGGAAAGAGAGTGGCATTCTATATGTGGGAAAAGTACGTGTTTGGTCAGTGGTCACCCAGATAGCTCATATATATCGTGGCATATATATACAGTGCATTCAGAAAGTATTCAGACCCCTTCACTTTTTTCACATTTTGTTATGTTGCAGCCTTATGCTGAAATCGTTTAATTTCATTTTTTCCCTCATCAATCTACACTCAATACCCCATAATGACAAAGAGAAAACAGGACTTTAGAAAGTTATGCAAATTTATTTAAAATAAAAAACTGAAATATCACATTGACCTAAGTATTCAGACCCTTTCCTTTGACACTTTAGCTCAGGTGCCTCCCATTTCTCTTGATCATCTTTGAGATGTTTCTACACCTTGATTGGAGTCCACCTGTGGTAAATTTAATTGATTGGACATGATTTGGAAAGGCACACACCTGTCTATATGACAAGGAGGTCTCACAGCCAATAATGCATATCAGAGCAAAAACCAAGCCATGAGGTCGAAGGAACTGCCTGCAGAGCTCAGAGACAGGATTGTGTCGAGGCACAGATCTGGAGAAGCCTACAAAAAAATGTCTACTGCATTGAAGGTTCCCAAGAGCACAGTGGCCTCCATAATTCTTAAATGGAAGAAGTTTGGAACAACCAGGACTCTTCCAAGAGCTGGCAGTGGCCGCCCGACCAAACTGAGCAATCGGGGGAGAAGGGCCTTGGTAAGAGAGGTTGACCAAGAACCCGATGGTCCCTCTGGCTGAGCTCCAGAGATCCTGTGTGGAGATGGGAGAAACTTCCAGAAGGACAACCATCACTGCAACACTCCACCGATCTGGGCTTTATGGCAGAGTGGCCAGACGGAAGCCTCTCCTCAGTGAAAGACACATGAAAGCCCTCTTGGAGTTTGCAAAAAAGCACCAAAAGGGCTTTCAGACTGAGAGAAACAAGATTCTGTGGGCAAGAAACAAGATTCTTCACACATAGTTTTGGCCATGTCGGGTGTATATATATATTGTAACGATTTTGAGAAGTGTGTAACGGTTTTTTGAGAAGTGTAACAATTTTGGAGGAAGTGTAACGAATGTGAAAACGTTACAATGTGAACGTTACAAACGTACGGTACCACCCTGTTAATGTAAATAATGGTCGCAGTCAGCGTCCTAGTTAATTGCATGGAATATACACGCAGGTCACGATATATCTTTTAAATAGTGTATTTCCTTATTCCATGTAGGCTAAGTATGTGTTTTCCCACTAGATTGACTTTGCATTGTATCAAACAAAATAAGCGTAGGCCCTTCCAATTTCCCCAAAACCTCCCTTCCATTTGCCTTCCGCATTTTGGTCGGTTTTTCTCTTCAACCACCATTGGCCACGAGGTAAGGTTGGAGAAGAAAGGTGTGTCTCCACCTCGTCAGAAGAGGGAAGGAGTGAACCGGCCCTAACAGCCAATCAACACCGCGGTGAGTGACCCGGTAGGCGTGCCCTCGGAGTCGGCGGCTTGATTTCGCCCGAGGTGATAAAAGCGCCTGCAGGGGACTGCTTAGAGATGAGCTGATGACTAGAGATGAGCTGGAGCCTGGAGATGACCCTGGGAGAGGAGCAAAGAGGCTGCACCAAAGAGAGGCGGTGAGATGCGAAACGCTCCAAGCCAAAGAGGAGAGGTACTCGGAAAGGAAACCAGCTTTGGAGAGACGCGCTGAAAGGAGGGAGACGGCTCCACCAGGAAGAAGAGGAGCAGGTGTGCCGAGCCAGCGCGTGACGTCTACAGCAGCGGATACGCGACGGAGGATTTTCCCGCCAAAAACCGCGAGGAATTGAGAGCTGCTACCTCCGGCCTGGCCTCCCTCTCCAGCAATCTACCTCAAGCCCTACCTGCCTGCAATATCCCCCCGTGTAAGTGTGAACGTCGTCTGTCCTACTCGTTGTCTTGGGGTTAAGTAAAAATGAATAGGGTAAGTTAAGGATTCGCTGTGTCACTGTTTCTTCCATCCTTTGCTGGTGTGCGTATAATAAATCTGTTCTTCCTCCGTATTCTTCTTCTTCTTTTTCATTCTCTTGCGATCGCTTTAGAGATTTCCCGATTGAATATCCGTGGGGCGATCTGGTCAACGTCGGGTGAAATCGGGTTTTAATCGGGGAGTAACTGTTCGGACGCGGTTAAATACACCACCGCTCGGTCAATATAACATCTAAAAGCCGCGTCTGCAACAATATATATATATATATATATATATATATATATATATATATATATATATATATATATAGATAGATATATATTGTTGTGGATATGAGAATGTTTTTTTTATTTTGTTGTTGTGGTAAAATGTTGTTGTAAAAGGTTGTTGTAAAATATCACCCCTCCTCCCTCCGTTTGTGGTTGTATAAAGGTCAAAGGGCGTTTCCGTAGTTAGTCCATAAAACATACATGCAGGACACGATATATCCTTTCTTTTGACAGTTATATCCTTATTATGTGTATTAGCGTAAGGCTGTGTCTTCCATTAATTGAAATACTCCATTGCACCAGTGAAAGAGATAGATTCCCTTCCATTCCCCCCTTTCCGTCAATTGCAATTCGAAGCGCCTTCCGCATTTTGGTCGGTTTTTCCCTCCAATAACCGCCATTGACCACGAGGCTCGAGTCGGGGAAGGAAGGCGTGTCTCCACCTCGTCATAGAGGGGAGGAGTGAGCCCGCCCCACTCGACCAACCATGAGCCAGGGGTTCGGCTAGAGAGGGCGGAGGAAGAGCGATCGGGGAGGGTCGCAAAGGTTGAGGGGCGGGGGCCTATATAACCCAAGGCAGGGCGTGTCCAAAAGAGAGATGCGTTTTTACAGAGGAGAGCACTGAGCAGAAGACAGAAAGGCCTGGAGTTGGACTTTGAGTTGGTCTGAGTTGGTTGGGAGTCGGTCGTCAAGTGCAGAGTGGTGAAGAGTCAGTCCGTAGAGGTGGTGGTCAAGTGGTTGCGTTGGTTGCGGTGAGGAGTCGGTGGTAAAGAGTGAGGGACCAAGAAAGAGAGAGAAAGAGTCCTGAAGCAAGAGAGGAAGTTGTTGGACTGGGTGGGACTAAGGAAGGAGAGAGAACCCGTCACACCAATCCCCCAAGCTCCGCGTTGGCTCCACCAAGCGTTCAGCTCCACCAAGCTCCGCGTTGGCTCCACCAAGCATTCAGCTCCACCAAGCTCCGCGTTGGCTCCACCAAGCGTTCACCTCCAGCCATCCACCTCCTGCAATTCCCCGCGTGAGTCAGTGTCTTTTGTTTGTTCTGTCCTGGGTTAATTAAGTCTGTATAAGCTAGTATTTTCCCTGTGTCACCTGCGTCTTATGTGCTTGTAAATAAACGTGACTGCTTTCTTTTTGCTTGTGTGTAAATAGTCAATAAATTCAGTCGTATTTCCAAACCTTTCTTTGCCTTCGTTTTCCTCTTTGCATTGCGTCGTTTTCGTCTTTTCCCTCATTGAGCAGCTGGGGTGCGATACGGCCAAAGTCTGGGTGAATCGGGTGAGTTTTGTTAGGTCGCGGTCTTACACCACCGCTCGGTCTATAACATCTAACCGCGATCTATAACAATTGGTGTCGAGGAGTGGAATTCGGACCCGGGACTAAATTTATTAGGCCCAAATTTGTAGTAGAGTCGATTCGGAGCGCGTTTACGCGCTCGAAATTATAAAGCCGAAATTTGTTTGTTGTATAAAAACCCGAATTTTGAAATCGCGCCATGGCTGTTCAAGGCGACGGGATGCCGGTGGGAGAGATAGACGGGGTAGAATCGACCCAGGACCTCGGGGAAATGTATGTGGAGGAAAGGGTGGAGGAGAGTAAAGAAGGTGTGGTTGAGGGTGTATCAGGTGCACAAGATGGCGTCCTCGCGCACATGGTTGTTGCGGCACCAAATTTAGCCACGCCCATGGTCGCGGTAGCCGAACCCGAGATGCCAATGAATTTGGACCTGTTTATGAAACAGATGATGGCCTTTATGGTAAAAACAGACGATAATTTCAAAGGGATGGAAAGCAGGTTGGGAAACCAAATTGAAGCAATAACCAACAGAATGGGTGACCGCATGCAAAAATGTGGGGAGACCATGGATCGCAAGTTGGGCGAAAGGGTCCCAGGGGTGCACGAGGAGGTAACGCGAGTCGAAAAGCGCTGGTTGAGCGAAGCGGAGGAAAGCACGGGTACAATGACGGGGGTAGAAATCGCGACCCGGGGCTTGGAAAAGCCGGCGACCGATGAGGTAGAGGGAATTTTATTAAAGCCAACGGTCGTCGAGGTGAGTACAGAAAAAGCGGAAGTGGGCATTGAAATTGAAGAGATGACGGAGGTAGCCCGGGAATTGCAGGGAGAAATGGATAATGTACAAAGTCTGTGTTCAAATCATGATGAGATGCTCACTAACCAAATAAAAAGTTTGCAGGTGGCAAAGGAGGTGCGGAGACAAGGTACGGAGGTGAGTGGCAATGTATATGATGTGAGGAAAGCTTCAGTCGGCTTGGGGATTGGTTTGGATCCGGGTGTTCGTGAAAGGCCGTTGGTGAAGTGTGTGACAGGACAGGTGTGCGAAAAAAGAGGTGTGCGAGAATGTCCGACCATGGGGTGTGTGAGGAAAAAGTGCACGCCGAGGAGTGAGTGTGCCGTCAGGAGTGAGCCGGTCGAAGCGCGTGTGCGAGGGGGTACATGGAAGCGCGGTGTGGTGAGTGTTACGGAGGAAGTAACGAGAGAGTGTACACCTGTGGTGAGTGTTACGGAGGAAGTAACGAGAGAGTGTACACCTGTGGTGAGTGTTACGGAGGAAGTAACGAGAGAGTGTACACCTGTGGTGAGTGTTACAGAGGATGTAACGAGAAAGTGTACGTCTGTGGTGAGTGTTACGGAGGAAGTAACGAGAGAGTGTACACCTGTGGTGAGTGTTACGGAGGAAGTAACGAGAGAGTGTACACCTGTGGTGAGTGTTACGGAGGAAGTAACGAGAGAGTGTACACCTGTGGTGAGTGTTATGGAGGAAGTAACGAGAGAGTGTACACCTGTGGTGAGTGTTACGGAGGAAGTAACGAGAGAGTGTACACCTGTGGTGAGTGTTACAGAGGATGTAACGAGGAAGTGTACGCCTGTGGTGAGTGTTACAGAGGATGTAACGGGAGGGTGTGCGCGAGAAAGGTGTGTAACGGACGGGTGCATGAGGAAAGAGTGTGCCGTCGGAAGTAAGGGTGAGTGCGCTGTCAAGAGTGGTGGTGAGAGTAGTGAGAGTGACAAGGAGAGTGAGCTGGTTGTGACAGGTGAGCGAGGATGTACACCTGGGATGGAAGGATGCACACCTGGAATGGTAGAGCGTGTGTGGGAAGGCACATTTGAGTTGGTAGTGAGGCACGTGGTTGGGTGTGCGGGTGAGAGCACACCTGTGATCGTCACAAAGGAGGTGACCGAGAAAGGGGCGCGAAGAGGTGTGTTGGTGAGGTGTGCGAGCGACGAATGTGTGCCAAGGTGTTCGGTGGTCAGGTGTGTGACCAAGTCGGTGAGCGGAATGAGTGTACCGAGGTGTGTTAGAGAAGGTACGACCAAGAGCATGGAAACGGCTGCATGTATGAGCACGAAAGGGGTAGCGTATGCTTGTAAGCATCCAGGTGAGGCGTCGACGATAACCGGGTTAAAGGTTAGAACGACTTATAGCCGACTCGGGCCCTCGGTGCGTGCCGGGCTTCGCGTGCCGCGAGAACCAGCGGGGATCCGAACCACGGCGGTTTCGAAAGAACTGCCGTGCGCGATCCACGCTGGGCCTCGCGTGGATCGGCCGCGTCCGGGCTCCACTAGACGGAGCGGGCCGCCCGATAGGAAGGGTCGTCATGGCGACCACTTTCTATTGACACGTGCCGGCAGGTCGAGATCGGGACATTGGATGGCTCCACGCCGAGGTGGTGCGTGGGATCTCGGCCCGGGTAAGCCCCCATCCCTGCCACGAATGCGGGACGTATCCAGCCGCTGGCACAAAAGAACCCGCGTTCATGGCTCGGCTGTACGAAGCCGAGCTTTCGAAGGAAATTGGCGCACCGAGAGGATGTAATAAGTAGACGGGTGATGGTGATAGTGATAGTGATTTAAAACGAAATTTAGAAAAGTGAATAGAATTGGCAGTAAATGGAAAATTTTTGAATTGTTGGATTTGGACGAGCGAAATTGGTAGTGAGATGCCCCGCGGTGGTGGGATGGCAACGCTGTCATCCCTCACAGACGTGGGGGCAAATGCGCAATAGTTTATGGGGTGGCTATGACAAACGAGCCAGGGAGGGCTTGGATAATTGTAGGGATCTAGCGAAGATGACATTAGGTAACGTTAAGGTTAGTTAGTGACTGATACCTGTAGTGGGGACGCAGGTAGATTAGTATGGATGATAATGACGTGGGAGCGCAATCGTTTAAAGGGACGACTGGGAAGCGCAAGTTTCAGAGGGGAGTAGTTAGCTGAGATGATGCCATGTGTGTGAGGATTGAACAGGTGAGAATGGAACAGGTGTGATTGCACAGGTGTGCAACTGAACAGGTGAATGGAGCAGTGTATGAGGAAGTAGTGGTGATTGTGTGTTGTGTTGACCAACTGGTCCAGGAAGAGGAGGAGGGTGCAGGTGGCACCAGGTAGGATTGCACAGGTGTGCAACGACAGGTGAATGAAAGACAGGTGTATGGAATAAATGGTATGGAGTATTGGAATGGATGGTCGTGGAGTGAGTATGGTGGAAATTGTGGAGTGGAGTGGATGGTGCGAAGGTGTGAATGGGGGAAGAGTGGACCCCCATCACGGATACCCGGGGCGGGTAGTGCAAGTGTTAGGTAGAGGGTACAGGTAAATTGTGGTTGGATATTGGCATCTGTGGTGCGGGTGACAGAATGGTATTGTGGATGGGTGCATTAGTGTTGTGGAAATGGCTGGGCGTGTAGCCTGTTAGTGTGTGTAGTTGGTTGGGCACTCCACCACTGTGAGGATGTCGGCCAGGTGAGGCCGCAGGTGGGCTCTGGGAGCCGGTAGAGTTGTGGATGGGGCCCGAGGATCCGGAGGACGGACCCGGGTAGCCCAGTGCCAGAGAGGGCACCGAGTGGGGAGAGCGCCAGAGGGCCTTCCCCAGGTAGTTAGGTTAGGGTAAGGAGCAGGTAAGCTCGGAGGCAACTGCAGTGGTGGAGGTGTGCAGGTGGGTAGACCCACTGGGAGAGGTACACGCCACAGCCCAGAAATTGTGCGAGGGCACCGGGAGATGAATCGGGGGAGTGAGACCCCAAATTGAAAAGCACCACAGTTTGGCCAATGGGAATTGGTTTTTAGAACCCATAGTGTAAGAGGGCCAATGGTTTGGCCGGAGAAAGACCCCGGGTAGTGTAAAGTGTGTTAAAGTCATTTAGAGGATAGTTAGGATGAAGGATCTCCTCGCACCATCTGCATCCACTCACCTGAGGTGACAGGTACCCCGCACCATGCCATGTTTTGTTATTTTTACTGTGCAAATGTTTGGAATGTGAGACGCATCATGACGTGGGTGTGACATTGTGCGTAATTCCATCTCTTCCTCCTTATGAGGATTGATGATGAATTGATGATGGCAAATTTTTGAAGTAGAGGGATTGTGGTGACGAATTTGGTATAGGGGAAATATGGGGAAGACGTGACAGTAGTGACGAATTGGTAATGTGTAGGTTTTGTACATATGGGGTAAGGGCAAGGGTGGGCTAGGTAACAGGGGGGGTGACGTACGGTAGGGACGAGCTTTCTCACTTCGCCCTCCGTACGCATTTCGCCTTGCATTGCCTTATTGATGTGTACCCTTGTGACCTTACCCCTCGCTCAATTGTCTTTCCCCTTTTGTCTCCCACATGACCTGTGCGCCGTTGGGCGCCGAGGGGAGCGTGCGTGGGTCGGCCATTGTGCGCCCGAAATTCCCAGAACCAGCTGTCTGCATCGATGCACCACATTATGGACCACATGCCTGTGGCCGAGCACCACTTATGGACCCCATGGGTTGGGGCATGGCCCCTCTGCTGGAACCGGCCAAGAGGGCCCGAAATCTTGCTGGCGGACCTTGGCCACAGGGCACCGATGCCCCACAGGTGAACCACACAGTCGGCCCTGTGGGCCATAAATAAAAGAAAATAAAAAAGGGACACATTGGGCACACTTTATTGAAAATAGGCCGCCAGTAAGCAAAGCAAAATGAAAATGACAACATCTGGAAGACAAATAATAATCACCAGCAGGGGGAGCCGAAGAGCAAGAGACACCTGCAGGGTTAGGGGTTGTTGATTTTATTTTTATTGAACATTCATTGAACAATGGTGACTGCACCGATTGGTGCTTGGGTGTGTATTGGTGCGTTTTTGGGTGCGTTCATGGTGCGTCGATGCAGAGCAGACTGTCTCCCCCCCAGAAAGAACAATTACAGGTCCTGGGTTAGTTTTGTAAATAAAATTAGCGTCAGTGTAAATAATGCTTCCCACCGTCAGTGTATAGTTTGAAGACCATTCCGCAATTCGGTTAACTGTGGGCGTAAGTCTGTTAGGCAGGGTGCAATGGAGCAGCGGGACACATTTATTTATGTTTTAAAACTGTCGCACTCAGGGTCAGGTTAAAAGTAGAGGGAACTACACCTACGTGCCACACTAAGGTAAAAGTAATAGGCCTGGGACGTGCCTAAGGGGAGGAGGGTGCAGTGTTGTGGATATGAGAATGTTTTTTTTATTTTGTTGTTGTGGTAAAATGTTGTTGTAAAAGGTTGTTGTAAAATATCACCCCTCCTCCCTCCGTTTGTGGTTGTATAAAGGTCAAAGGGCGTTTCCGTAGTTAGTCCATAAAACATACATGCAGGACACGATATATCCTTTCTTTTGACAGTTATATCCTTATTATGTGTATTAGCGTAAGGCTGTGTCTTCCATTAATTGAAATACTCCATTGCACCAGTGAAAGAGATAGATTCCCTTCCATTCCCCCCTTTCCGTCAATTGCAATTCGAAGCGCCTTCCGCATTTTGGTCGGTTTTTCCCTCCAATAACCGCCATTGACCACGAGGCTCGAGTCGGGGAAGGAAGGCGTGTCTCCACCTCGTCATAGAGGGGAGGAGTGAGCCCGCCCCACTCGACCAACCATGAGCCAGGGGTTCGGCTAGAGAGGGCGGAGGAAGAGCGATCGGGGAGGGTCGCAAAGGTTGAGGGGCGGGGGCCTATATAACCCAAGGCAGGGCGTGTCCAAAAGAGAGATGCGTTTTTACAGAGGAGAGCACTGAGCAGAAGACAGAAAGGCCTGGAGTTGGACTTTGAGTTGGTCTGAGTTGGTTGGGAGTCGGTCGTCAAGTGCAGAGTGGTGAAGAGTCAGTCCGTAGAGGTGGTGGTCAAGTGGTTGCGTTGGTTGCGGTGAGGAGTCGGTGGTAAAGAGTGAGGGACCAAGAAAGAGAGAGAAAGAGTCCTGAAGCAAGAGAGGAAGTTGTTGGACTGGGTGGGACTAAGGAAGGAGAGAGAACCCGTCACACCAATCCCCCAAGCTCCGCGTTGGCTCCACCAAGCGTTCAGCTCCACCAAGCTCCGCGTTGGCTCCACCAAGCGTTCAGCTCCACCAAGCTCCGCGTTGGCTCCACCAAGCGTTCACCTCCAGCCATCCACCTCCTGCAATTCCCCGCGTGAGTCAGTGTCTTTTGTTTGTTCTGTCCTGGGTTAATTAAGTCTGTATAAGCTAGTATTTTCCCTGTGTCACCTGCGTCTTATGTGCTTGTAAATAAACGTGACTGCTTTCTTTTTGCTTGTGTGTAAATAGTCAATAAATTCAGTCGTATTTCCAAACCTTTCTTTGCCTTCGTTTTCCTCTTTGCATTGCGTCGTTTTCGTCTTTTCCCTCATTGAGCAGCTGGGGTGCGATACGGCCAAAGTCTGGGTGAATCGGGTGAGTTTTGTTAGGTCGCGGTCTTACACCACCGCTCGGTCTATAACATCTAACCGCGATCTATAACAATATTGTTGCGGATATGGGATTTGGATCCATCCATATCCGCTTGTAAATATTCCCCTATTTCCTCCATACTTCCCAACTATCCCCAATCCCCCATTCCCTAGTCCCATTTCCTGTAAACAACACTCTGTAGACCCGACCTCCCCCTATTTCCCCCATTAAATGTCGCATCCAGGTCCACCGCATCTCACGTAGACAACTATAGGACATCTTGCTAGTTATTCTTAGTCTATGTCAGTTAAGGACTCGTTTCCATTAATTCTGACTCTTCGTTGCACCAGAATGTGATTGTATGGCACTGTTAGGAAGTTTAGGACCTCCCAATACCTCCCCGCAGCTCTTCCTCATGGTACAACAACAACAACAACAACAGCGGCGGCGGCGCGGGGAGTGTGCGTCCTCACTCCGGCTTGGTTGGTAGGGGGTGTTGAAAGGGCACCAAGCCTTTCCAACGAGCCGCCATTGAGCATGTGCTCGACGGGGTTACCACGTAGGGGCTCGCTGTCAGCTCCTCGTCAAGGGCGGAGCCCGGTAACCCCCCGCACCCAATAGAAGCGGCGGACTGATCCCATCTGGGGCGGAGCCAAGCAGCCGAGGGCGTGTCACTCCCCGTTGAGCATGCGCAGGAAGAGGGAGGTGACGTCAGATGCGCCCTGAACTTGAGGAGAGAAGGACGCCACCTCCGAGCGCTGTGACACCTCCCTGCATCTTTTGGACCGAGCTGTATCCTGTCCCTGAGCCAAGGTGCACCTTGTGCTATCGACTGCCTGTCCTTCCCTGCCATCAATCCCTGTGTAAGTCAGTCTTGTCCCGTTTGTCTGTGGTCTGTCGGGGATAAGATAAGACTGTAACTAAGTGCCTATCTCTTCTGTGCTTTACCTCATACCTTGTAATCTACCCTTCTTTTCTCCACCACCAATTATATCCTCCTCCGGAGGTCTTGAGAACTGTACCCCTTGTGTCGTTTCATTTATCCCAGTCGTTGTGTCCTTTCCTTCATTGATTTAGCATAGCGCGACTTGGTCAACATCGGGTGGAATCGGGTAAACTGTGCGAACACGGCGGCCATTCCGCTCGGCCCATCATAACATCTAAGCCGTGTCCGTAACAACATATATATATATATACGTATATATATATATATATATATATATATATATATATATATATATATATATATATATATATATATATATATATATATATATATATATTATATATATATGCCACAATGCCACAATGCCACAATGCCAGGCGGACACAATGCCAGTGGGCAATAATTCCGCGCACCAGTGGGTGGCGCAGCGCGAATCGGGCCACGCCCGGAGCAAAGGCGTCACGAGGCGCAGGGTGGAACTGAGATACATGCCCCGCCTTTTGGCCGACCGGCCGCGCCCGGGGGCAAGTCGTGGCCTCGGGGCATATATGCGGGCTCAAAAGTCGAGCCCGCCCAGTGCTTACGTGCGAGCTGATAATAAAAGTGTTTTGGTTTGTACAACGCGTTGTGGCCTACCTTCTTGGTAAACGAGTTGTGTGTGCACAGCACCACACTGGTGACCCAGACTGGTTCAGCCATAGCTGACCCCTGAACGCGCCATGGCTACCAACGCTGTCGCCGTTAAACTCCCGGAGTTCTGGGAAGCACAAGCCGACGTTTGGTTTGTGCAGGCCGAAGCCCAATTCCAGCTCCGGGGCATCACGGCGGACGACACCATGTACTTTCACGTGGTCGCCGCCCTCGGGCCCGGCACTGCCGCCCGCGTCGTGTCCATCCTTCGCCGCCCGCCGGGCGCCCACAAGTACACGGCGCTCAAACGTCTTCTTGCCACGTTCGGGCTCACGGAGGCCGACCGCCCCGACCATCTCCTGGACCTTCGCGCCCTCGGCGACACGCGACCGTCCGTTCAGATGGATTACATGTTGTCCCTTCTTGGAGACAAGCGCCCGGATTTCCTTTTCTGTGCGCTTTTCCTCCGCCAGCTACCTGCGCAGGTACGGCTCACACTGGCCGGTTCGGCTATAACGGAACCCCGCGCCCTGGCCAGAGAGGCGGACAAATTTTTCGCGGCCTGCGACACGCGGCCAACGCATTGTGTTGCCGTAGTGGATCCCGGTGCGGAGGCTTCAGCGCCCGCTGAGTCCCTCGTGGCCGCTGCTACGCCTCGCCCACCACCGCCGTCACGGCCGACGCGGCAGCCACCACCGCAAACCTGGTGCTATTATCATGCCAGGTTCGGCCGCAAGGCCTGGGCGTGCCGCCCGCCGTGCTCTTTCGACGGGTCGGGAAATGACCGGGCCGGCGCTCACTTGCGGCCATGAGCGTCGGCCATTCCGGCAGCCTCCTGTTCATCACAGACACCTCGTCTGGTCGCCGTTTTCTGTGCGACACTGGAGCGCAGGTAAGCGTCCTCCCTGCCTCCGCGTCCGACAAGCAAGCCGCGGGCCGGGGCCCCGCTTTGCTCGCCGCCAACGGAACTCCCATCCGCACATTCGGGAAGCATTGCCTCTCGCTGCGTTTCGGAGGACAGCGCTTCCAATGGTCTTTCGTCACCGCCAGCGTGCCAATGGCCCTGCTCGGTGCGGACTTCCTTTGTGCGCATGGGCTGTTGGTGGATGTTAAGCGTCGACGTCTCGTCCAGGCCGAAACCTTCAGCTCGCTTGTTCGCTGAGCGGCTCGTTGAGCAGCTCGCTGAGCGGCTCACCAAGCGGCTTACCAAGCGGCTTGCTGAACGGTTCCGTCCCGGCGAGGTTAGTCTGTACGCTTCCGGCAGCGGATGAGTTTACCCGCCTCCTTGCCAGTTTCCCGGCACTCACACGGCCCACCTTTTCAGCGGTGGCCGTCAAACACGGGGTGGAACACCATATTCCCACCGTCGGACCACCGGTCTACGCCCGGGCGCGCTGCCTCGACCCCACGAAGCTCGCTGTGGGGAAAGCGGAGTTCGCCACGCTGGAGCGGTTGGGCATCGTACGACGCTCCAACAGCGCATGGGCCTCTCCTCTGCACATTGTGCCCAAGCCCGGCGGCGGATGGCGGCCGTGCGGTGACTACCGCCGGCTCAACGACGCCACCACCCCCGACCGCTACCCGGTCCCGCATATTCAGGACTTTTCCGCCCGGTTGGCGAAAACGACCACTTTCTCCAAGGTGGACCTCATCCGGGGCTACCACCAGGTCCCCGTACGACCGGACGATGTACCGAAGACGGCCATCATCACACCTTTCGGCCTCTTCGAGTTCTTGCGGATGCCTTTTGGGTTGAAAAATGCAGCTCAGGCGTTCCAGCGGATCATGGACAGCGTCTTGCGTGACTTGTCCTTCATCTACGTCGACCTGGACGACATCCTAGTCGCGAGCGCGTCCCGGGAGGAGCACCTGCTCCATCTCCGCACGCTCTTCGAACGCCTGGGCCAGCATGGCCTGATAATCAACCCCGCGAAGTGCCATTTCGGCGTCACCCCCTTCGACTTCTTGGGGCACCGCATCACCAGGCACGGGGCCATCCCTTTACCGGCCAAGGTGGAGGCGGTCAGGAGTTTCCCGCGCCCCCGCACGATCAAGGGGCTCCAGGAATTCCTGGGCATGGTGAATTTTTATCACCGCTTCGTGCCCCGCGTCGCCCAGCTCCTGCGCCCCCTGCACGAGGCCCTCCGGGGGAAGCCGGGCAAAGGTGACATCGCCTGGACGGAGCCGATGGCCGCGGCGTTTGCGGGCGCAAAGCTGGCCTTGGCCAACACCACCATGCTGGCGCACCCAGCGCCCGATGCACCAATCGCCCTCACCACCGACGCGTCGGACTATGTGGTGGGCGCGGTGCACGAGCAGTGGGTGAGTGGTGCTTGGCAGCCGCTGGCGTTTTTTAGCCGGCAGCTCCGCCCGCACGAATGCCGGAACAGCACCTTCGACCGCGAGCTGCTCGGGCTCCACCTGGCGGTCCGACACTTCCGCCATCTTCTCGAGGGCCGCCTGTTCACGGCCTTCGTCGATCACAAGCCCCTTGTTTTCGCGATGGCCAGGGTCGCCGAGCCGTGGTCGGCCCGGCAGCAACGTCACCTCTCTGCCGTGTCCGAATACATGACGGACATCCGCCACATCGCGGGTAAGGACAACCCGGTGGGGGATTTCCTTTCCCGGTCCGTCGCACATGCGGTCCACCTCGGAATCGACTATGCCCGGATGGCGGCGGACCAGACCGCCGACCCCGACGTCCAGGCCTTGCGGACCGCCGTCACGGGCCTCCGCGTCACCGAGGTGCCATTCGACGTCGCGGGCACTGCCCTCTTGTGCGACGTCTCCCTCGGCCGGCCTCGTCCCATCGTGCCCGCTGGCTGGCAGCACCCGGTTTTTGACGCCATCCACGGCCTGTCCCACCTGGGCACGAAGGCCTCCCAGAAGATTGTCGCGGCGAAGTTCATCTGGCATGGCCTCCGGAAGAACGTCCGCGACTGGGCCAGGACGTGCCTCACGTGCCAGCGCGCGAAAAGCCATCGCCACACCCAAGCCCCGTTGGCCCCGTTTACGGTGCCCGAACGTCGGTTCGACAATGTCCACGTCGACTTGGTGGGACCTCTGCCCCCCCCTCGTGGGGTTTCACCCACCTCCTCACCATGGTGGACCGCACCACCCGGTGGCCGGAGGCCGTGCCATTGGCGGCGACTGCTGCGGCTGATGTCGGGCAAGCTTTCATCGCCACTTGGGTTGCCCGGTTCGGCGCCCCCTCGGACATCTCGTCCGACCGCGGCCCCCAGTTCACCTCGGAGCTCTGGGGAGCAGTGGCGCAAGGGCTCGGCGTCAAGCTGCACCGCACCACGGCTTACCACCCGCAGGCCAACGGCCTGTGCGAGCGCTTCCATCGCTCAATGAAGGCCGCTCTCCGGGCCAGCCTCCGCGACGGCAGCTGGGCCGACAGGCTCCCCTGGGTCCTGCTGGGCCTCAGGATGGCACCCAAGGATGCCCTGTGCGTGTCCTCGGCGGAGCTGGTCTTCGGACAACCACTGCGGGTACCGGGCGAATTTATCCCCGACTCCACGGCACCTTGGTCCGCGGCGCAACAGCGCTCTACCCTTCAGGAGACCGCCAGGAGGTTCGCCCCTGTGCCGACGGCACACCACGGTTGCCCGTCCTCCCACGTCGCCCCGGAGCTTCGCATGGCGGAGTACGTTTTTGTCAGGCACGACGCCCACCGGGCACTGCTGTGGCCCCCGTACGACGGCCCTTCCGCGTGCTGGAGACCGGGGACAAGCATTTCACCGTGGACATCGGCGGTACTCCGGATCGTATCTCCGTGGACCGCCTCAAGCCAGCCCACCTCGACCTGGACCACCCCCCGCAAGCAGCTCTGCCTCCGCGTCGAGGCCGCCCCCCTGCGGGCAGACCCCCGGCACCCCCCATCCCCGCCGTCCCGCTACCCCCCAGCCCTGCACGCATCGCCAGAGGGCGTTTCGTCCGGGTCATCCGGCTTCCCCGCAAGCTCACCCTTCAGGTGCGTGGGAATTCTGGGGGGGCGCGTGTGGCAGACACAATGCCAGTGGGCAATAATTGCGCGCACCAGTGGGTGGCGCGAGCGTCTGGGCGTGGAAGCGCGGCTCGGGCCACGCCCGGAGCAAAGGTGTCACGAGGCGCAGGGTGGAACTGAGATACATGCCCCGCCTTTCGGCCGACTGGCCACGCCCGGGGGAAAGGCGTGGCCTCGGTACATATATGCGGGCTCAAAAGTCGAGCCCGCCCAGTGCTTACGTGTGAGCTGATAATAAGTGTTTTGGTTTGTACAACGCGTTGTGGCCTACCTTCTTGACAAACGAGTTGTGTGTGCACAGCACCACAATATATATATATATATATATATATATATATATATATATATATATATATATATATATATATATATATATATATATATATATATATATATATATATATATATATATTGTTACGGTCCGCGGATAAGGATGTTGTTTGCCGAGCGGAGGCTCCGCGGCCCTAACAGTTACCCCGACTAACCCGATTCCTGGACGTTGGCCGAAATCGCGCCACAGATATTCAATTTGGAAACCTCTAAAGCGACCGAATGTAAAGAGGAAGAAGAAGAAGACGTACGGAGGAATAACAGGTTTTATTAATTATTTACACAAGCCAAGGCAAAGAGAGCAGTTGGTTATATACAGAAAATGGAAGGAGCAGACACACAGTGAAATCATTAGTTTACCTATACAAGCTTAATTAATAAACCCCAGGACAACGTGAAAGACAGACGGATGATCACACTTACACGGGGAAATGCAGGCCGGAAGGAATGGCTTGGAGATGGGTGGCTTTTAGAGGCAAGGAAGGTTCAGCGGGTATTGGGCACGGTCGGGCCAGAAGGCACCGCCGTCAAGAAGCCGAGCTTTGGTCCCAAACTGCGCGGGCGAAGTTCCTTTTCCGTACTGCTGCCTCGTGCGCTCCTTGCGTTGCCCCGGTCCGCTTTTCCTGCAGCGCGGCACGTCTCACGGCGGCTCGGTCACACCTGCTCGTCTCCAGCGCATCTCCTGGACCCATCTCTGTAAAAGCGCATCCGCTTGGGGAGCGTCCCGCGGCGGGTTATATAGGCCCCGCCCTTCACCCTTGGCGAACCTCCCCCAAGCGTTCTCGCTCCGCCCTCTTAAGCCAAACCCCTCGTTCTGGGTTGGATGAGCGGGGCCGACTTACTCCTCCCCTCTATGACGAGGTGGAGACCCGCCTTTCTTCTTCGGCGTTACCTCGTGCGTAATGGAGTCAAATGCTGCAAAGTGGACGGCAGATGAAAATGCAGCAAAGTGCCTAAAGTGTCAATTGCAACAAAGTGGCAAACCTGGCACTTGGAAGCTGCCATGGGGTGTCGGAGGGCCTACTCTTATTTAATTCGGTGCAATGAAGAGTCAAACTAGTGGGAAACACATCCTTAGCCAACAGAGAATAAGGGACTAACTATTTAAAAGGATATATGGTGTCCTGTGTGTAGGTTTATGAAATTAACTAAGAGGACGAGCTGCGACCATTCTTTACATTACGAGGGTCAGTTACACACAACAAAACCATACTTTTCACATTCGTTACACTTTCTCAAAATTGGTACACTTCTCAAATTCGTTACACTTCTCAAATCAGTTACACTTCTCAAATTCGTTACACTGCACCCTCCTTTCTTCAGGCCCGTACTCGGGCCTACAAAACTTTAACTTAGTGTGACACGTAGGTGTAATTCCCTCTACAATTAACCTGACCCTGAGTGTGACAATTTTAACACACAAATAAATATGTCCCCCTGCTGCATTGCACCCTGCCTAACAGATTTGCGCCCACAGGATAACCGAATTACGGAATGGGTTTTCAAGCTATACATTTACGGTGGGGAGCATTATTTACAGTGACGTTATTTCTTATTTACAACGGAACCCAGGACCTGTGTTTTTTTTTTCTTATTAGGGAAACAAAGAGAATGAAATTCCTGTTGGGAGGGAGGAGACAGCACGCATTGCATCGATGCACCAGTACCAATAACACCAAAGCACCCAAAAGCACCCAAACGCACCAACCAGTGCACAGTCATTACTGTTTGCAATAAACACACAAAAAAAAACAACTGGTGGTGGTCTTCTCTTTCTCTGCTGGGCCGATGTTCTTCCCGATGTCTTCTTGCTTCATGCGGCCTACTTGGAAATATAAAAAGCACAAACCGTGTCCATTTTTATTTAGGGCCACAGGGGCCAACTAAGGGTGGTCCACCTGTTTGGCATAGGTGCCACCTTACCGAGGTCCGCAAGCAAGATTCCCTGGCCACTATTGCCGGTCTCCAACAGAGGTGCCCTGCCCCAGAACCTGGGGTCCATCAAGTGGTACTCGGCCGCAGAACAGCGGTCCATAAAGTGGTACATCAATGCAATGCATGCTGGTTGAGAGGGTCCTGGCACACAAGACGACCTCCGCACGCTCCCCTCAACACCCAGTGGCGCACAGTCCTCAGGTGGGAGACAAAAGGGGGGGAAAGACAGATGAGCGAGGGGTAAGGTCACAAGGGTACACATCAAACAAGGCAATGCAAGGCGAAGTGCGTATGGAGAGCGAAGTGAGAAAGCTCGTCCCTACCGTACGTCACCCCCCCCCCCCCTGTCACCTACTCTACCCTTGCCCTTACCCCATATTTACAAAATCTACACCTTTACAAATCCGTCGCTACCGTCACATCTTCCCCATATTTCCCCTACACCAAATTCGTCTCCACAATCCCTCTATCCAAAATTTGCCATCACCCAATTCATCATCAACCCTCATAAGGAGGAAGAGATGGAACATCAAGGCACAATGTCACACCCACGTCATGATGCGTCTCACATTCCAAACATTTGCATCAATAAAAATAATAAAAACCACCTGGCATGGTGTGGAGTACCTGTCACCTCAGGTGAGTGGATGCAGATGGTGCAAGGAGATTTTCATCCTAACTACTTTCTAAATGACATTAACACACTTTACACTACCCGGGGTCTTTCCCTGCCAATCCATTGGCCAACTTACACTATGGGTTCTAAAAACCAATTCCCATTGACAAAACTGTGGTGCTTCTCAATTTGGGGTCTCACTCCCCCGATTCATCTCCCGGTGCCCTTGCACAATTTCTGGGCTGAGACGTGTAGCTCTCCCAGCAGGTCTACCCACCTGCACACCTCCACCACTGTAGTTGCCACCCGAGCTTACCCAGCTCCTCACCCTAACCTAACGAACTGGGGAAGGCCCCTCCTGGCTCTGTCACCCCTTGGTGCCCTCTGGCACTGGGCTACCCGGGTCCGTCCTCCAGATCCTCGGGCCCCATCCACAACTACTGGCTCCCAGAGCCCACCTGCGGCCTCACCTGGCCGACATCCTCACAGTGGTGGAGTGCCCAAACCAACTACACACACTAACAGGCTACACGCCCAGCCATTTCCACAACACTAATGCACCCATCCAAATACCATTCTTTCACCCGCACCACAGATGCCAATATCCAACCACACTTTACCTGTTCCCTCTACCTAACACTTGCACTACCCGCCCCGGGTATTCGTGATGGGGGTCCATCCTTTCCCCATTCACACCTTCGCACCATCCACTCCACTCCATAGTTTCCACCATACTCACTCCACGACCATCCATTCCAATACTCCATATACTCCAGACCATTTATTCCATACACCTGTTCTCCATTCACCTGTAGTTGCACACCTGTGCAATCATACCTGGTGCCACCTGCACCCTCCTTCCTTCCTGGACCATTTGGTCAGCACAACTCACAATCACCTTCTCTCACTCATACACTGCTCCATACCCCTGTTCAGTTGCACACCTGTGCAATCACACCTGTTCCTTACACACTTTTCACAATACACTTCCAATCCTCAAACACACGGCATCATCTCATCTAACTACTCCCCTCTGAAACTTGCGCTTCCCCGTCGCCCCTTACATTATTGCGCTCCCTCGTCATTATCATCCAAACTAATCTACCTGCGTCCCCACTACAGGTATCATTGTCACTACCTAATCTTAACGTTACCTAATGTAAACTTCTAGGTCCCTACACATTATATCCTAACCCTCCCGGGCTAGTTTTCACTGCCAAACCCCATAAATCTAGTGCTCCTTTGCCCCCTTTGTGAGTGATGGTGGATTGGCCATCCCACCACATCGGGTATCTTCCACTACCAATTTTGCACATCGAATTTCAACAAATCAAAAATTTGCCAATCACTACCCATCATCTGCCAATCCTTACTGCCAATCATCAAATTTTTTGCTTTTCAATTTCGGGTCCAAACCACTATTCTCGTCACACAGTCTACTCACTAGTGCCTCTCGGTGCGCCAATTCACTTCTAAAGCTCGGCTTCGCACGGCCGAGCAATGAATGCGGGTTGCTTGGTGCCGGCGGCTGGATGCGTCCGGCATTAGGTGCAGGGAAGGAGGTTTACCCGGGCCGAGATCCCATGCACCACCTCGGCACAGAGCCGTCCAATGGCCCGATCTCGACCTGCCGGAACGTCTCAACCAAAAGGGGTCGCCATGACGACCATTCCTATCGGGCTGCCCGCTCCGCCTAGTGGAGCACGGACGCGGCCGTTCCGAGCGAGGCCCAGCGTGGATCGCGTACGGCGGTTCTTTCGAAACCGCCGTGGTTCGGATCCCCACTGGTCCTCGCGGCACGCGAAGCTGCTCGGCGCGCACCGAGGGCCCGATTCGGCTAAATGTCGTTCTAACCGCTAACCCGGTTACCGTCGATGCCTCACCTGCATGCTCACATGCATACGCTACCCCTTTCACCCTCACCGAGCTCGGTGTTCCAACGCCGCCCGTACACCCCGCATACTTCGTTATTGCACTCGTTCTTTCGCTCACAGACTTGGTCACACACCTGACCACCGAACACCTTGGCACACACTCGTCGTTCGCACACCTCACCAACACACCTCTTCGCGCCCCTTCCTCGGTCACCTCCTCTGTGACAATCACAGGTGTGCTCTCACTCGCACACCCAACCACTTGCCTTACTACCAGTTCCAGCGTGCATTCCCATACGCGTTCTACCATTCCAGGTGTGCATCCTTCCATTCCAGGTGTACATCCTCTCTCACCTGTGTCAGGGAATTGGTTGCTGAGACTCAAGACTCCAATGACCGGACACAGGTTTTACAAAAGGTCTGGTTTATTAACTGGTTATTCACTTCATTCCATTACCAAATAATACCGCTTAATTCAATGGACCAGGTTAACTCTTTTCGCATGGTCCTTCTCGTTCGGCCGATGTTCCTCCGCCACTCCCGTCGGGCAGAGGGTCTGATGATGAGTGCTCGTCCGTTCCGTCGGTCAGAGCTTCTGGTCACAAGTCTCCTTGACTCAACGTTTGCTCGGATTTATATGGACAAACTGGAGTTAATCCCCTGTCCGCTGAATGTTAATCCTTTCTCCGCTAATGCCCCGAGGTCATGCATGCACCAAGTCCTGGCATCAGCTCGCTCCCCTCCTGCTGTGAGTTCCGTTTACCAAACGATAGGGGGGTGCTCCAGCCAGGGGCTGTGACCAGGTGGACAAGAGATTACCATGTGCGTGCACATTCTTGGCATCCATTTACGAAATTGTTACCAGTCTTTAATCAATAAGTTACACTGAGTTACACTTCCACACCTGCTACAACCAACTTACGCTCTGTGTCACTCTTACTACTCTCATCTCCACACTCGGTCGCGCACTCACCCTTACTCTCGACAGCACACTCTTTCCTCATGCACCCGTCCGTTACACACCTTTCTCGCGCATCCTCTTGCGCACACTCTCTCGTTACTTCCTCCGTAACACTCACCACAGGCGTGCATCCTTCCTTACTTTTGACAGCGCACTCTTTCCTCATGCACCTGTCCGTTACACACCTTTCTCGCGCATCCTCTTGCGCACACTCTCCCGTTACATCCTCTGTAACACTTACCACAGGTGTACACTCTCTCGTTACATCCTCTGTAACACTCCCCACTACGCGCTTCCATGTGCTCCCTCGCACACGCGCTACGACCGACTCACTCTCGACAGCGCACTCACTCCTTGGCGCGCACTTTTTCCTCACACACCCCAGAGTCGGACATTCTCGCACACCTCCTCCTTCGCACACCGTACCTGTCGCACACTTCACCAATGGCCTCTCACGAACACCCGGGTCCAAATCAACCCCCAAGTCGACTGAAGCTCCCCTCACATCATATACATTTCCACGTATATCGCCACTCACCTCGGCACCTCGTCTCCGCACCTCCTTCGCCACCTGCAAACTCTTTATTTGGTTAGCGAGCACATCATCATGAGTTGAGCACAGACCTTGTACATAATCCATCACCTCCTCCTTTATCTCCCTCTTAGTTTCCGTCCGCCTCTTCTTAATTTCACTCACCCCCTCTTCCACCTTCTCTAATTTTTCCTTCACCTCTTTTATTTCCCGGTGCGTCTCCTCAATTTCATCCTCTAAGGCTACCTTGACCGTTTCTATGTGCGTCCTCACCTCCCGGTCCTTTGTCTCCATTACTTCTGTCACCTCGTCCAACCTCGTTGTCAGTCCCTCACGTACCATCTGACATTGCCTCTTCGTCGCTATCAAGTCGTCCTTGATGTCTCTTTGTGTCGCTTTTAACCCTCCTAGTACCGCAGTATTCCTTTGTACCTGCTCCACTAACTCCGTCTGTCCCACCGTCAGCTGTTCCACTTCCTCCGTCAGGTCCTCTATTCCCCCTTGTAACCTCGCCGTATTATTCCTCACCTCTTTCTCCATACGCTTTTCACTTCGCTTTACCTCCTCGCATACCCCTGAGACCTCCTCACTTACACCTCGTCGTATCTCCTCTTTCATCTCCTCCATCTCTTTTGTAGATGCCACCCTCATCTGTCCCAATTCATCCCTCTGAGCATCCAATTTACTTTCTAACCCGATTTTCACCTCCTCTATCTGGTTCCAAATCCGTTTGATTTCCCGGGCGGATTGCTCCCCTACTTCCTGCAATTTGTCGTCCATTGTGTTTTCTAATCCCCTTAACCCATTTTTCACCCCCTCTATCTGATTCTCCTGGGCAGCCATTCTATTTTCCACCCCCGTTAACCCATTCTTTACCTCTTTTATCCCATTGTCTAACCCCTCAAATTTCTTGTCTGAACCCTCAAATTTCTTGTATAAACCCTCAAATTTATTGTCCATGTCCCTGCTGGATTTTTCAGCCATTTTTTTCATATACCCCATCATCTGCGCCGCGAAGAGGTCCAATTTCCCCAGCGCTGCGGTCTCGGTTGTCGCAGCGCCGCCATTTTGTGCCTCCTCAACCTCGTGCGCGATGGCGCCATTTTGCGCGCCTGAACCCTCCTCAACCAAATTGCCAATGTTCTCCTCCTCTCTTTCCTCCACATACATTTCCCCGAGGTCCTGGGTCGATTCTACCCCGTCTATCTCTCCCACCGGCATCCCGTCGCCTTGACCAGCCATGGCGCGATTTCAAAATTCGGGTTTTGTAAAACAAAAGCAATTTCGGTAGTTTGTAATTTTGAGCGCGTTAAGCGCTTCAGGTCCGAATCCGACACTTCTGACACCAATTGTTACGCCAATAGTACAATTGGTGTTCCAAAATTTGGGCTAAATAAATTTAGTCCCAGGTCCGAATCCGACATTCCTGACACCAATTGTTACGGTCCGCGGATAAGGATGTTGTTTGCCGAGCGGAGGCTCTGCGGCCCTAACAGTTACCCCGACTAACCCGATTCCTGGACGTTGGCCGAAATCGCGCCACAGATATTCAATTTGGAAACCTCTAAAGCGACCGAATGTAAAGAGGAAGAAGAAGAAGACATACGGAGGAATAACAGGTTTTATTAATTATTTACACAAGCCAAGGCAAAGAGAGCAGTTGGTTATATACAGAAAATGGAAGGAGCAGACACACAGTGAAATCATTAGCTTACCTATACAAGCTTAATTAATAAACCCCAGGACAACGTGAAAGACAGACGGACGATCACACTTACACGGGGAAATGCAGGCCGGAAGGAATGGCTTGGAGATGGGTGGCTTTTAGAGGCAAGGAAGGTTCAGCGGGTACTGGGCACGGTCGGGCCAGAAGGCACCGCCGTCAAGAAGCCGAGCTTTGGTCCCAAACTGCGCGGGCGAAGTTCCTTTCTCCGTACTGCTGCCTCGTGCGCTCCTTGCGTTGCCCCGGTCCGCTTTTCCTGCAGCGCGGCACGTCTCACGGCGGCTCGGTCACACCTGCTCGTCTCCAGCGCATCTCCTGGACCCATCTCTGTAAAAGCTCATCTGCTCGGGGAGCGTCCCGCGGCGGGTTATATAGGCCCTGCCCTTCACCATTGGCGAACCTCCCCCAAGCGTTCTCGCTCCGCCCTCTCAAGCCAAACCCCTCGTTCTGGGTTGGATGAGCAAGGCCGACTTACTCCTCCCCTCTATGACGAGGTGGAGACCCGCCTTTCTTCTTCGGCGTTACCTCGTGCGTAATGGAGTCAAATGCTGCAAAGTGGACGGCAGATGAAAATGCAGCAAAGTGCCTAAAGTGTCAATTGCAACAAAGTGGCAAACCTGGCACTTGGAAGCTGCCATGGGGCGTCGGAGGGCCTACTCTTATTTAATTCGGTGCAATGAAGAGTCAAACTAGTGGGAAACACATCCTTAGCCTACAGAGAATAAGGGACTAACTATTTAAAAGGATATATGGTGTCCTGTGTGTAGGTTTATAAAATTATCTAAGAGGACGAGCTGCGACCATTCTTTACATTACGAGGGTCAGTTACACACAACAAAACCATACTTTTCACATTCGTTACACTTTCTCAAAATTGTTACACTTCTCAAATTCGTTACACTTCTCAAATCCGTTACACTTCTCAAATCCGTTACACTTCTCAAATTCGTTACAATATATATATATATATATATATATATATATATATATATATATATATATATATACATATATATATATATATATATATATATATATATATATATATATATATATATATATATATATACATACATACATACATACATACATATATACATATACATATATATATATGTATATATATATATATACTAGCTTGGCTCGGCTCGCTGCGCTTGCCTCACCAAGCGTCGATACTGAGGAACGGGCTTATTTTAACTGAGGTTAATGACTGTACCTGAGTTGCTGTGTTGTCATGATTTTCACCAATCATAATACAAACAATTATTTTGCACAAATGTATTTGTTGTGTTTGTGATATTACATTTTTATAGGCAATTTAGGTTGAAGATTTAGGTTGAATGTTTTTTTTTCAAGAAAGAACCCCTCCGCACATACATAGGGGAGGGGTAGGTGCAGACTGGAAGTTTGGGCCGATTACACCTCACCACCACGTAATTCAAAACACCTCACCACCAAGTAATTCAAAACACCTCACCACCAAGTAATTTAAAACACCTCACAGCCATAAAACACGTAATAAAAACACCTCACCACCACGAAATTAAAAACACCTCACCACCACGAAATGGAAAACACCTCACAGCCATCAAACACGTAATAAAAACACCTCACAGCCATAAAACACGTAATAAAAACACCTCACCACCACAAAATTTAAAACACCTCACAGCCATAAAACACGTAATAAAAACACCTCACAGCCATAAAACACGTAATAAAAACACCTCACCACCACGAAATGGAAAACACCTCACAGCCATCAAACACGTAATAAAAACACCTCACAGCCATAAAACACGTAATAAAAACACCTCACCACCACGAAATTAAAAACACCTCACAGCCATAAAACACGTAATAAAAACACCTCACAGCCATAAAACACGTAATAAAAACACCTCACCACCACGAAATGGAAAACACCTCACAGCCATCAAACACGTAATAAAAACACCTCACAGCCATAAAACACGTAATAAAAACACCTCACCACCACGAAATTAAAAACACCTCACAGCCATAAAACACGTAATAAAAACACCTCACAGCCATAAAACACGTAATAAAAACACCTCACCACCACGAAAGTAAAAACACCTCACAGCCATAAAACACGTAATAAAAACACCTCACAGCCACGAAATTAAAAACACCTCACCACCACGTCATTTAAAAACACCTCACCACCAAATAATACAAAACACACCACCACATAATTCAAAACACCTCATAACCAACTAATTCTAAACACCTCACCACCACATAATTAAAAACACCTCACCACCACGTAATTATAAATACCTCACCACCAATTAATTCAAAACACCTCACCACCACATAATTCAAAATACCTCACCACCACGTGATTCAAAACCACCACAACGTTATTAAAAAACACTTCACAACCACGGAAACAAAAGTTTGAGGGAGTCGTTAAGTGAGAACACAGACACTGCCCAGATGTGTAGATATATAGATAAATGACTGTACCCGAGTTGCCGTTTTGTCATGGTTTAAACCAATCATAATTCAAACAATTATTTTGCACAAATGTATTTGTGATATACGTGATATCACATTTTATAAACAATTGAAGTTGAAAAAATAAAAAATTCCCCAAAAAAAAAAAATTGGAAAATTTTTTCAAAAAGAATACCCTTAGGACATACCGACGGGAGAGATATGTGCATTCCAGAGGTTTGGTACGATTTCACAAAAGTTTGAGAAAGTAGTTCAGTGACAACACAGGACAACACAACACAACACAACACAACACAACACAGGACAGGACAGATGCTGCACAGATATATATATATATACTAGCAGAAGTACGAGGCGGGGGAGGGGAGGGGAACGGGGGGGAGGGGAGGGGGGAAGGGGAGGTGAGGAGGGGGAGGTGAGGAGGGGAAGGGGAGGGGGGGAGGGGAGGGGGGAAGGGGAGGTGAGGAGGGGAAGGGGAGGTGAGGAGTGGAAGGGGAGGGGAGGGGGGGAAGGGGAGCAGTCAGAAGTGGAAGCTCTTTTACAGAGAATTTATATCTTAAGGGGGAGGGGAGGGGGGAAGGGTGGGGAGCGGGGGATGGGGAGCAGTCAGAAGTGAAAGCTCTTTTACAGAGAATTTTTTTATCTTAAAGGGGAGTGGAGGGGGGAAGGGGAGTGGAGGAGGGGAAGGGGAGGGGAGGAGGAGAAGGGAGGGGGAGGAGAGGGGGAGGGGGGAAGTGTGGGGAGAGGAGGGGAGGGGGGAGGCAGGAGAGGAAGGGGAGTGGCTCACGTTTCTGAGTGAATGTGGCTCATGTTTCTGAGTTCAGTGTGATGCCGGTCAGGAAGAAGAAGAAGCCATACTACCAAATTCGTACACTTCTGCAATTGTTTGATTTATTTGTATTCAAATGTCTGGTAATTGTTTTGTATTTATTTATGCGAATGTGTACTTGTATATAACTGTCATTCATTTAAAAAGTCTTCGGCACTATCGAGGGATAATTTTTTTTTTTAACTCCAAAAAAACGAACTTTTTTTTTTCAAAATTAATTCCCCCTTAAAACACTCTCCGGCACTCACTGATGAACCTCTGAAAGTTTGACGAAGATCCGATCAACCATGTCTGAGAAAAATGGCACCACATGCACACACATTTGAACGAGATCAAATTTATGCTCTTACATGTATTAGCCCTCACATGAGCCTCGACCTAGTATACTTTTTTTTTTTTTAAGAATGAAATAAAATAAAAAGTGCCTTCGTTTTAGAATTGTGCAGTTTCACATTTTCATTTCAAATTCCACAAACCAAAGTTCGCATTCCAGTGCTGTATTAAATACTGGAACCTTACGTTTTCAACTTTACGTTTTTGGTGCTGGGACCTGTCTGCAGTTTGCAAGTAATTTAGATACGAATAGGTCTCGAACTGGACTTTGGATGTGGTGATGCTGTTTTGGTAAACATGCCTTTGCCAATGAGAGATTTTTTTTTTATCCTCCTCTTCTTTCACACAGACCACTAGATCTGGAAAAGTACAGCAGGAGAGAAAGGGAGCTAGAAAATCCGAAATACCTGAAGTGTGGTTGTGTAGAGGAATCAGGATGGGAAGAAGTATGTGCAGCTGGCTCTGCACATCCCTCGGATTCCGGGAGGAAGATTTGAAGAGTTGGTCAGGCTTTGTGCATCTACTCAACCGACCCACTGACCCTGCCTCGCTTGCTGTCTTTCGGATTCTCTTTGGTATGTTTGTGTCAACGTGGCTGATCTACTTTTCCTGCAGTTATATAACGAACCCATTGATCATAATTGTCTCCACCACCGAAGGTGGATGGAGGTTGTGTTTCCACCCCTGTTTGTTTGTGTTTAAGCAGAATATCTCAGAAAGTTAGGGACGGATTCAGACGAAATTTGGTGGACAGGTTGGGTATGTGACAAGGACGAACTGCTTCGATTTTGGTGAAGATCCGGATCTTGATCTGGATACTATGTATTTTTCAGTGATTCTTCACCATCGAGAGATAAGGCCAAAAACAATATACGTACTGTATAGCACAATATTTAAAAAAAGTTGTGGACGAATTCGGACGAAATTTGGTGGATGAGTTGGGTTGGTGACATTAACAAGCCAATTCAATTTTGATGAAGATCTGGATACGGATCCAGATACGAGTATCTTTTTTAATTTATTTTGTGATTCTTCACCATTGAGTGATGGGACTAACGACAATGGTATATTTCAAAAAGTTATGGACTATATATGAATAAACTTGGTGGATGAGTTGGTTTAGTGACGAGAACAAGCCGATTAGATTTTGGTTCAGGTCCAGATCCAGATCCGGCCTATCAGTGGGATACAAACCGTAAACCTGTTCAGTCTGGTGAAGGTATGTGCTCTACCAAGTGCCTTTCTAATTGCCATTGCAATATTTGATGTCAGTAAATTTAGGTCATCCTTTTTTATCTTCAATTTTCATACCGACTCGTTATTTTGCTGTTGTTTAAGTGATCATGTTGCTGTTAATTGTAGGCTGTTGTTGGAGTGGACTCAATGTTATTTATTCCGGTATGCAGGCCTTCTCATGGTCCTGGACATCCCACAAGAGCGTGGTTTGGCTAGTCTGGACAAGAAATACCCACTGCCCCCGATATGTCACTTTCCCCTCTTTCATGACTTCCAACCTCCACCCATCGATTTTCTCTACCTCACATACCTCCTCATGTTCATTGGTCAGTTTATTAAGAAAATTGATTTGGTGAATGAATCTTCTTATATTTTTTAATACAAAAAAGTATCTGAGTGCTGCACCATGTGAATGTTACCCCATGTTTTATACCAGGTGCAGTAGGTATATTGCTTGGTGCGTGCTTCCGTGTATCTGCATTGCTCTTCACTGTCACATACTGGTTCATCTTTACCCTCGACAAAACCACCTGGAACAACCACAGCTACTTGTATGGCATCTTTGGGCTATTGTTGTCCTTAACCAACAGCCACCATGCATGGTAACACAGAAGCTTTCTCTTGCCTTTTCTCTGTTTTTAGATCTAACTATTTCAAACCTATATAACCATTGTTTTTTTTATTATGGTTTGGTTTATAAAGATCTCAGTTTTATTTTATTTGTTTAAACCAGTCCAAACAAATGATGCATGAGTCAGTAAACTGAGTGTAGAATCTCTTGCCTCAAACAAACCTGACTTCTCCCCCAATTGATGGATTTCTGGTTTAAAAAAAAATTGGTCCATTATATGGGTCAAATTTTATTTCGGGTAATATTTTTATATATTTATTCTTATTATCCTATTTATTATTATTAGCCGGCGAAGCCGGTGTTGTGAATGAATGCATACGTATTATGTTGAAAAGCCAGATTTTGCTGGATCCCTTGAGAATTTCGAAGCTTTGACGCACCAAATCGCTCAATGCAGGCCGCCATCTTGCGGATGCGGAAGTATGCACAACAAATTGAAAAAAGTTCAATAGGAGTTTGTTTCACCCGTCTTTGTTTGATTCACAATCTTATGCACCTCTAATTTGTAATTAAAATACCTTAAGACCAACCTCGTTCCCCGGGCCCGCACGGGCCTGGTTATCTTCAACGAAAATCATCACCAAACACCGGAACCAATGAGATTCGAGCATTTGAAAAAATATTTCAAAAACCAAATCGCTCAATGGAGGCCGCCATCTTCCGGATGCGGAAGTATGCATAAAAAAATTGCGAAAAAGTTCAATAGGAGTTTGTTTCACACGTCTTTGTTTGATTCACAATCTTATGCACCTCTAATTTGTAATTAAAATACCTTAAGACCAACCTCGTTCCCCGGGCCCACACGGGCCCTGGTTATCTTCAACGAAAATCGTCACCAATTACCGGAACCAATGAGATTCGAGCATTTGAAAAAATATTTCAAAAAAGCTTTTTATCACATTTCGGACGCTGAAAACGGCGTCAAAAATTCTAAAATTGACGAAGAATTATTTTTTAGAAATCTCGCGGCGGTAGGGGTTGGTTTTTCACGGCTGGAAATATCCGAAGTTGAGACAGAATTCACCGAATTAATCAAGAAGGAAATTTTATAAATTTTAATCTCATCCAGAATGCAAATGGTGTCATTTTAAACTAGGTACGGTACCTACTACACCTACCTACTACCAACTACCTAACCTACTGATGCCATAGTGATGGGTAAAATAGTGGCAATGGGGCTTTGGCTTCGCCGGCTCATTGCGGCTTTGCAGTCGGGTACGAGTATTGTCATTATTACTATGGTTTAGACTTTAGAATGCACGAGACACAACACACGACTGTTGGGCAAGACAAACATCCACTGAGCTTGGAGGAAGTGATGTCATTTCCCGGGGCACTCTGGGTACCTGCAACCCCACAACAATAGCTCCGCTTTCCTCACCCCACTCAGTGGGGCATTTCCTATGAAGGAGGAAATTTCTCCTTCCCATGGATGGCTATAGGGATTGCCGGTGTTCTCATCCTTTTAAATGCTGAACATAAAGTCATTAAAAAAAGAATCGTTGGTTTGAACCGCCAACCTTCGAGACTTGGAGTGGATGCTTTAACCATTACACCATTTGATATTACACCACCAAATCTGGAAATTATCCCAAATGTTCGCTCCAAGTCCATACATTATTCAATAGCACCCTATATATTGGTGATCCCATGGTGCAGATTAGGGCTCAGCGATATTCATATTTTTGCTCGTCGATTGTCGTCCCTCCAAATATTGTTGATCTAGACATGTATCGACATTGTGTAATCACTTATCCTAAAGTAGTGTGATCACCTGGCAGCGATAGCTGGCGCTTGGGGGGTACACACTATTGATGTTTATGTAACCCGAATAATGATCCACTGCACAGTTGATGTGAACACTGTGGTGTGCGCTCATTGGAAGCAGTGTCTGTGTCATTGTCATACAAACCAACATCATAATGGGTATTTTTGAACATTAATTGCACTTTTGCAGAGTGGTGAAGAAGCCACTGTGGCTTCATCTACTGTATACTGTTTTTTTAAAGTAGCTGGATTTATCTGTCCAACCCTCTACCTGTCATGCTCTTTTCGCTGGGATGTCACGTTTGGCGTTACGTTTCGGACATCATTATGGCATTACGTCTGGTATTAAGCTCGGCCTCTATGGATGTGCTGACATCCAGCAATGTTTTCCTTGTTTATGGTGGAGATGAAATGCGCATCGACCACAATGGTGGGGGGAGAGGGGGGTAGTGGGGGAGGGGGATGAGTGTTGTGTTTGACTACAGTGTTTGTTGCTCTGAGGGCAGAATGTTTGTGAGTTGCCCTGGGGGCAGCCATTTTTGTTTGTGCACTGCACCATTTTTTTTCTCCAATACTCAGTCGAGGCTCGTGCAAGAACTAACACATAGAACATATAATTATTATTAATTATTACAATAAAGGGAACAATAAAGGGAAAGGGAACAATAAAGGGAGACATCTGCAAAGGACGAATAGATTCGATTTTGGTGAAAATCCGGATCCGGTTACTAGAATTTAAAAAGTGATTCTTCACCATTGAGAGCCGGAGCCAAAAACGATATATTGCACGATATCTCAAAAATTATGGACAGATTATAACAAAACTAGGTGGATGATTTGGTCAGTGACAAGAACAAGCCGATTCAATTTTGGTTAAGATCTGGATGCAGATCCGGCCTATCAGTGGGATACAAAACGTAAACTGTTCATCCTGGCAGAGGTATGTGCTCTCCCGAGTGCTGTTCTACTTATTCTTCATCGAAAGATTATATGAACACTATAGTCCAAGCCATTTAGCCCAAATATGTGGCCAGATAGGAAAAAACTGCAACACTACATATCAGTGCGAAATTGTATGCAGTAATATATACCAGATAACATATCAAAAGTCTAAAGCTCTAAAAATATGGGGTGTCTGTCAAAATCACTGGTACATGGACCCCCCTTTTCATCCTTTTGCGGTACGATTTGTTCACATTTTGCGATACATTCCGAGCACATGGTATATAATTATACTTTTAATATCAGGAATTACAGCATGTTACAGCCCCAGTACGGCCCGTACGGAACAAAAAAATAAGCACGTAAACAAAATTCCCAATTGCTAAATACTGATCACTGATATGCAAATACATGAATCACTTGTCATGACTGTTTCAGAATTATGGCACATTTTGTTGATTAAAATCACAAACTCATAATAAAATCACATATAGAGAAACTAATAATACTGACTCATAAAATACTGTCGGAAGTCAAGGATTCGCTTAAAAGTAAAAAAATGTCCACAATTAACTAATTCAGCTGCATGTAACAGTCTATAACAACAGTCCACTACCTAATCATCATTTTCCTCGTCATCGTCGTCGCTGAAACTGTCCAGGATGGAGTTGGTGCAGCCAGATCCACGGCACTGACCACAAGCAGGAGAACACTCCAAGTTGTTCTTGTGGCATGTACACCGTGCGGAACCACAATCGGTCGAACAGTTGCACCGGATAACATTCAACAAATCCTGAGGTGCTGGAGGGAGGTCGGTCATAACAGGAACAAGATTGCCGTCGCTCATTCTCCAGCCCCAATCCACTGGTTGTAGGCTGTTGTTTCCTTTCCACTGCTGTATTTGCAGATACACCCGTCTGCTGTGATATCTCGCTGCAGCAGATGTGGGCGGTAAGGTCTGTGGGAGTATCTTCGAAGTCTTGACTGTGACCTGTTCACAAAACCGCTTGTACCTGAGGGAATCCAAACTTTCATCAGGTTTACCCTTGTAGAGACACACGAGTGCTATCTCTCCTGCAGCCTCGACCACATCTGGTGATGCATCCTCAGCCAAGAACTGTTGGGATTGAGTTTGGAAGAGTGTGCTCATCATGAATTTCTTCAGTGACGCTCCTTTGCCAAGGCCGTACAGTCGAGACGTCGTGTCACATCCCAATACTGCGTGTATGAATAGGATGCTTTCACACACAGCTGCACCTAGCTGACGTTTCATGGACTTCACATTCCAGATGTGGTTTGGTTTTGTAGTGGATTTTGCCTGACTATACATAAACAAGTCGTGTGCTTCTAGGTTTGCGTAGAAGCAGAGTAGGACGATCAGATCTGTGTCTTCTCCTATAAGGGCTGTGTTCCTCATGTTCGCCGAACTGACTGCGGTCTGGACGATTAGCAGGTCAGCATCTTCCTGGGAATGATGGGTCTGGCATCCAGAAAGCCGGAGGTATCTGCTCAACATGTTGATGAAGTTCTGTTTGTTGTTGAGGTTTCCCAGGAAGATGTCTTTCTTCATGGTCAACTTCATGTCATCAGTGAAAGTCACTTCTGGTCCACCTCTACCTGCTGCTCGCCTCTGGTGGGTCATGTGCTTGGTTGATTGACCAAGATATCCATCAAATATTACGATGGCCTTTCCGTACTTTCTTGTAACATAGTCACAGTGGAGCATGCAGATCTCTCGATATGTTGGTGAACCACGTGGCCATGGTATACGGTGCAGCAGACTTCCACCATCCAAGACATACTGGATTTCGCTGATTGACTCTATGGTACCTGGTTCAAGTTTAGACCAGATAGCATCTCCGAGTACGGACTTCTGGGCTTCACGTAGCATCAGCTTTTAATCAAACAGCGCAGGTGGATGAGGGCATAACGCAGGTGGATGAGGGCATATCTTTGAGAATAGGACTCGGTATTTGAGTCAGCAAGATACTCGGCCATTTTGTCCACCAGATCAGAGATTGTGTTTTGTTCGTCGTCATTTTCCTCAAGGAATTCAGTCACCTTTATAAATGCCTGACATCTGTCATCCAGAGCAGGACGACCGCCTTCGTGTGGTGATTTGTATCGTCTACCCAATTTCTGTTTCTTCTGTACTGTTTCATTATGTACAAAATTCAGAGGGATCAGTTTCCCTGTCCGGAAATTTGAACTGCATACCTGGTGATACACGGCATCTGCCGCTGGAAGGTCACACACAATGAGCAGTCGAGCCCGAACAGTATCGGCCCATGCATCGTTCCTTGTTGAGCACTTTTGCAGAAGACTATCTTTACATTCTGTAAATGTGATAGAGTGGACATCTCCTTGTTGTTTCCTGTTATCAAAGTTCACCTTTGTACCACAGAAGAGGCAATCTGCTTTGAAGTTGAAGGCTTCCTCTGCTGATCGGAGCGATACACTTGGGCCTGGTCTGTGTGTATCTCTGATACTCTGTGCTGCCTTTATTGGATTGCAGTATACACGTCGGCATTCTTGATGAACAACTTGACCTGGAACAGTCTGTATTGGGTCACTGCGCTGGTCACTAACAACATTAATAGTCCGACTTCCCTTTTCACGAAGTGTCACTACTGGATTATCGTTGTTGGTGGATTCATTGCAGAACACACATGAATTGGCCGCCATTCTTCAGGGTTGGATTACCTGCAAATATAGAAAAGTTGAATATACTATTACTGTATGTTATTGCCAATAGACCTAAACATACTAAATACATGTCATTGATGGGATTAAAAACTAAGATATATATGGTTCACAAACAAATAATGATGTACCGTCGCTTGCTGTGGAGTGAGCAGTCTTTGTAAAACGGGGTGTGGTTAAATAAGACACTAAAACAGTAAAAATTTCACTTATATATACAATATTGTACAGTATGATATCCTTTATTTATTATATCGTGCTAGTGATTAGGTCCAGTGTATAAAATAAGCAATAGAAGTTCAGAGAGCGACAATAATCATAGCATGCGGCATATGTACGTCTTTTAACATGGGGCTAAATGGAGAAAACTTGATTGCATTATTTGAGAGTCACCCCATATTTTTAGACCTTTATACTTTTAGTATGTTATAAAGGTACCTTGAGGGTAATCAATACTAATGAGATCGGTAGTGTTGCAGTTTTTTCCCCGTCAAATGCTAAATGGCTTGGACTACTAGCTGAGGTACCCGGCTTCGCCCGGGTTGAATAAGAATAATACAAATATATGACGAAAAGAACATAGTATATTTTAGAGCAATATCACAGTACATTTCCTGCATGACGTTTTTTCAATTTTCAATTTCTCAAAACCTCTGGGTATACAACATTTCTGGTTTTCTTACTTGGTGCCAAGACATAAAGATTGCTTGGTTTTCCAACCCTCGAGCAGCCCACGTACAGCTGACCATGGGCAAACACTTGTTCTGTGAAGTTCAGGCCTACAACCTTCATTGATTGCCCCTGCGCCAGAAATATGTCTTGAAATATTCCTGAAATAAGTTGTTGACCTTTTGGCCTGTTAACCTCAAAAATAATTGGTGGTTTAATTCAGTGATCTGATATGCAAATCCTCTTCAAATTTCAAGTCAATTAGATGAAAATTGACGATTTTAGAAATTTGGCCCATATTGATATTTTCACCTTTAGACCTCAAAAATAATTGGTGGTTGAATTAGGTGACCCGATATGCAAATCCTATCGAAATTTCAAGTCAATTGGATGAAAATGTAGGATTTTAAAAACTTCACCTTAAGTTGTTGACCTTTGGCCTATGTTTACTTTTTGGCCATTGCTGACCTCAAAAAGAATTGGTGGTTCAATTTCATTGACCTGATATGCAAATCCTCTTCACATTTCAAGTCAATCAGATGAAAGTTGAGGATTTTAGAAATTTGAAATTGTTGTTGACTTTTGGCCTATGTTGCTCTTTTGGCCTCTGGTGATCTCAAAAATAGTTGTTGGTTGAATTAAGTTTGCTGATATGTAAATCCCATTCAAATTTCAAGTGAATCGGATGAAAATTGAGGATTTTAGAAACTAAAAAAAAAAGTGGTTGACCTTTGGCCTACGTTGACCTTTTGGTCTACGCCGATCTCAAAAATAGTTGGTGGTTTAATTCGTAAGCCGATATGTAAATCCTATTCAAAGTTCAAGTCAATAGGATGAAAATTAAGGATTTTAGAAACGATAAGGTAAATCTGATTAAAAGGTATGGAAAAGGTGGAAAAGTGGCGGTGATAGCGCATAGACCTTATCGCGAATCGGAACCACAATGCGTCATGGGATCGGAAAGGGGCAATAGCGCCGCCACAAACTACACCATGGAATTGCAGCTGGCCCGGTTTTTTAAACCATTGATATTAAAATAAAAAGTAGCCTATAACCACCAGGATTTTATGCTGATTCCGAATCTGTGTCTAAAACTTTTCTCCGGTGTGTAGTTCTTGAGTTATAAGCGGACATCCAGACAGACAGACAGACACTCCTCCTTTATATATAGAGATTAATATGTACATGGCACAAAGAAAATAGGTAATGTGGAAAGCGAACATTTGCACCTCTTGACCACCAATGTGGGTGCAATTGCACAAATTAATTATTCTGGTCCACAGCTGGCCTCAGGATGTCACAACATTACAAGAACCTGGTGTTGGTTTAACGGTTAAGGTGGCTGGCTTATAATCTTAGGGTCTTGAGTTTGAGCCCCTGTCAAGCCGTTACATAACACCAGGTGGGTTGACTCAGCCTGTCATCCTTCTGAGGTCCACAAAATGAGTGCCAGATGACTGGAAACAGGTGGCACTGCATCAGCGGCACAACCGCACTTCCAGCTATGATACGACAAGCAGCCACAGGCTGAATACAAAATGATGGTGAACATTACAAGTCTGAACAGTATTTTTCCAATTCTATAATTTTAGGGTTTTCCTGAGAGATACGACACCAGCAAATTTTACCATGTGACCCTCAAAACCATTAAAAAAAACAATGTAAGGAACTTGAATTGGGTTGGTGAGACAACATACCTATCTTTATGGCATGCATCACAGAGTATCTAAAAAATGCCATCACGGCAAACAATGTGAGGGAGAGTACAATGAAAACTTTGGGAATGTCTTCTATTTTCAGCAAGAGTGGCTTTTTAACTTTATCTACTTCAAGCTGGAGGTGAAGGTTTAAGAGTTCCCTTTTAGGAACTTCAATGCAGGGAGGCCATTAGGTACATCAAGCCTTCTGAAAGTTTGTCAACCTGTGGTCGTTTGACTCTGCTCTATCCTTTTTAAATGTGAACGTCAAGGACGGATGCTTGACCATTTTTGAATTCTTTGGGTTTAGGTGGTCGATCTGTTCGAACCGCCCACCTCCCAGACTCGAACCATTATGCCACTGAGTTTGGTTTAATGTAAGAATCACAACAGTTGCTGTCTAGTTTTCAGGAAGCAAAATGTAAAATGGGGATTTTTTTCCAATAGCCTCTGCCTTTTGGATCCCTTAAAAATTTGTCCAATCATGTTAAAACATCATATTCATGGAAACGGCGAAAGTGTTGCATGAGTACGTCATTTTTGCATATGCTTTTATGGGATATCGTTCAGATTCTTATTCATCAAAATGCAGTATTTCTTTCACTGCGTACTGCGTTTGTCTAATGCTGGCAGGTCTGTAGATGGACTGATAGTACGCGGAGGCAAGAGGGCCGATATTCCGCTCTGGAACTACACTGTCGTCCGTGCACAGGTTTGCTCTTCCCAATCAACTCACTCGTTCCTGCCCTCATCTTATTTCTGATGTTTTTATTTTCACTTTCCTTTGGAACCTATTTGTTTTTAAATCCATTCCTCATTATTCATTCACTAATTCCCATTTATTATACTGCCCCCTAAACTCCCTTCCACCTCTCCACCATCTCTTCAACACATGAGCCTTTCCTTTTTCCAAGCTCTGTCTCTGTCCTTTTCACCTTCACTCTATTTTGCCAAATCTACATTTTTTTTCTTTTTATAACGACTATGCGTGCCGACCTGTCACTTCCCTGATGGGTGTAATCAAAAGATAGTGTGTTGTAATTCACAAACATATTACATTTCTACCTGTGACTCTCAATGAGAATGTAAAATGAAGTATAACACTTGAAACTAGAACGGCACTCAGTAGAGGGCATACCTCTGCCTGGTTGGCCATATTACTCAATGGTGAAGAATCACTTAAAAATTTATACTGGCTGGATCCGGCAGTTACCCTGAAACAACTTGCCTTTGCCTCTTGGAAGGCTAATCCAACTGAAGGCAATCTCAGTTACTTCCACGAAGCTCGGAGCAAGTGTGTGTCTACCCTCAGGAGAGCCAGGAAACACTATCTCTCTACTCAAGACAGAACTCTCAAACCTGTCTCCCTCCTCCAAATCCTGGTGGCATCTGGTCAAATCTGTTTCTGGTGTTTGTTCCCCCTCCATTCCCTCCCTTACCTCAAACGGCTACACAGTTGACACCGCATGTGACAAAGCCGAATGTCTCAACTCTGTGTTTGCCTCAAAATCTTGTGTCCCAAACCCATCTCTCTCTGTACCCACCTTACCCAGTCAAACCCAGCTGCTCCTGGATTCTGTGTCCTTCTCTCCTGACAAGGTGAAGAAGTCTCTGTCAAACCTCGACTCTGATTCTGCAACTGGACCAGACGGTATCAGCCCACGGGTCCTAAAATCCTGCTCTGCCGCTTTATCTCACTCTCTCTCTGTTCTCTTCACCCTCTCTTTTGCTCAAGGTCATCTGCCATCAGTTTCGAAATCAGCAAACATCCTTTAGCATTGCTTCGGATATAAAATCCTTCCTCTTTCCAATGGCTTGATCTCTGATCATCAATTTGGTTTCAGACCAGGTCACTCTACTCTGGACATGCTGCTTCTGCTGTCTCAACAATGGATGGAGTTCCCCAATGCCAAAAAGGAATTCAGAGCTGTCTCCCTTGACATATCACGTACCTTCGATACGGTCTGGCACCCCGCTCTGCTCACCAAACTCTCCTCCTATGGTATCCATGGAAATCTTCAGGCATGGCTTGCAGACTTCCTCTCTGGTCGTAGTCAATGTGTGGTCCTGAATGGATTTCTCTCATCTCCCCTTCCTGTTCAGGCTGGAGTTCCCCAAGGCAGTGTTGTGGGCCCTGTGCTTTTTCTGGTCTTCATCAATGATCTCTCCGACTCCATGAAAAATCCTCTCTATCTCTTTGCTGATGACTCCACTCTCTGCCGCTCCATTCCTAATCCCTCAGATCGGCAGTCTGCAGCCTCCTCACTCTCTGCAGACCTGGACAAAATCACAGACTGGTCAAACAAGTGGAACATGTCTTTCAATCCTGACAAATCTCACACTCTTACTATGTCTCTCCAAAAAAACCGACTGGACAACCCTCCCATCTACTTTCTCAACAATCCTCTCCAAGAAGTTCTGTCACTCAAGCTTTTGGGTCTCACTATCTGCCATAATCTTTCCTGGGAAAACCACATTTTCAAGCTGGCCTCCAAAGCCAGTCGCCGACTGGGCATCCTCCGTCGTGCGAAGTCCTTCCTTGGCACACCTGAGCTCCTCACGACATGAAAATCTTTCATCGGCAGCTCAATGGAATACTGTTCTCCCCTCTGGGCTGGTGCCCCTGCCTCACACCTCGCTCGGCTTCACGCTGTTGAAACCAAAGCAATCAGAATCATTGGAATCTCCCGCGATGAAGCTAACTCTGACGGCTTTTCACTCACTCACCACAGGCAGGTTGGTGGTCTTTCTGTTTTCTACCGACTCCTATCCGGCCTAGGTCCCCCAGCTTTCTCTGGGCTCTGTCCCACAAATATTCCGACAGGTCGCATGAGATTCTGCCAGCAACCCTCTTCTGGTGAAATTGCCAAAATCAAGACTCTCTGTTCACCTTCACTCTTTCATTCCTCTTTACTCCCGCCTCTGGAACAAACTCCCTCACTCTCTTCAATCCCACTCATCCCTCCAGGTCTTTAAAACAGCTGTTCACCACCATCTCTTATCTTCCCCCCCATCAAAAACCTTGATCTTTTCTACCCCCGTTAATTCACGCCAGATCCACTTTTTTGAAATACCGACTTCTTTCCTGGAAGTCCTTGCAGTGTCCTTGTGTTTTATACCTCTCCCACCCCACCCCCTCCCCTTCTTCCCACGCCTCCTCCCCCCAAGCCCTCTCCCTCCCACAGATCTCCCGATGTCCCTGTTCTCTCCTGTTGTACTTGTGTGATTCCCTCTCTCTCCCCATCTTGTCTCCCGCTCCCTTTATTGTATGTTTTATGTGTCCAGTTTTTGTGTGTGATTAATGTTAGCTCTTACACGAGCCTCGATATTGTATACAAAAAAAAATAAAAAGGTTTTTCTCCCACCCTGCTAGCTCTAATTTCATCCTGCTGGCCCAATTTAGTTGCGTATGGTTTGTTGTTGTTGTTGTCATACTTGCTTCATTCCAAAACTGTCCCTGAAACGGATACAGAGCCATTGCCATTGTAACAAGTTTCTTTTGGAACAGGTGTTTATTGTCTATTTCATTGCTGGCCTAAAGAAGCTTGATTTTGATTGGCTGGCTGGATATTCCATGGGAAAACTTGGATCCCATTGGCTTTTTCAACCTTTCAGGTATTGCATGTAATTTTGTATCGTTTACATTAAAATGCAGAGTTTATTCAAACGTTATTTACATGAATGGTTTTGAGTGCAAAATCGATGGCGCTTCTGCATCTTGTTAGTTTCTGATGCTTACACAGTTTTGTTTCTCTTTTCTTTGTTAATCACCCACCATGTCTTGACACTCATGCATCTTTGATTTTTCTCTTTATTATTCTTTTTCTGTTTTCTGATTGTGCACCCCTTTTCCTCTCCATCATATGTGCACAGCTCAGTCATCATCCATCATTTTGATGCAGCAAAAGCAAATCAATTTATTTTATGATTCTCACAGGCTGTTTCTTTCCGAGGAGATGATTTGCTGGCTGGTTGTACATGGAGGTGGTTTTGGACTGGATATCTCTGCTGGATTCCTGCTCACCTTCCCAGTAACTCGGCTTCTTGGCCTTGTTATGACGTCTTATTTTCACATCATGAATTCACAGCTGTTCAATATAGGTGTGTTTCATATCAGCCCTTATTAATCACCTCCCGAATGCCTCCTTCTTGCTTCTCCTCTTTGTTTCACTTTTTCCTCTCGTACCTCGATTCACATCCCTTCTTTCCGCTTAATCTTCCACTCGGTGGAAGACACCACCATGCTACCATATGCACTGTCCCTGGTAGAGTGAGCCAGGAAACACTAGGAACCGCAGACTTTATGTGGAGCGCCATTTCTTTCATCCCAAATAATTCTCGCTGAAATTCCCTTTCGATGTCACTTGGAAAGAAGTGCTTGGAACAACAAAAACTCTATGTTTATAAGTGGGTTCTTTCACTTAAAAATCATGAATTCGTTTTTAGCTCACCTGGAACAAAAATTGTTCATCGGAGGTATTAGCATCACGCGGTGTCCTTCGGTCAGGCAGCGAGTCAGGCTGTACGTAAACACTCACAACTTATTCTCCGAAACTACACACACACAATTTCGTTGAAACTTGACCACAACCTTCATTACCAGTGATCTACCAAAGTTTGTTCACGGTATTAAAAAACCAGGGGATTGCAAAAAATTGGTATTTTGCTCCGCTACATATTTTGTGGGTCATATATGGTTCTACTAGGTGAGCCCAGGGGCAGTGCCACTATGTTTTTAAAAGGGCTGGATCCTGCAATGTGAGATGTAAATATTATCCACTTTTTGTCTTTTTTAACAACAAAGTAATGCACCCAGAAATTTCAGTTTGGCCTTTTAAGCAGAGCCATTTGAATACCATTGAGTGCTTCATTACCACTTGCAACAACATTGCTCTTATCTCTGCTTCTCAAGCACTGACGTCATAATACATCTTTTTTAAATCCTTTCATTACCTACAGCCCAAATTGGCAAATAAACTACTGGCAAAATAATCTGATAATGTTTACAATGTGTATAGATATTCAAATACTCAGCTGTCTTTAACACTCAAGGCTTTTGCATGTTCCTTTTCCTTCTCCCTTTACTGGCCATTTTTACCTCGACCACTGAAGGTCAACAGTGGTTAATGGTTATATTTTCACCCCTGTTTATCCGTGTGCAGGATATTTCAAAAAGTTATGGACGGATTCGACCGAAATGTGGTCAGCAAGTTGTGTATGTGACAAGAATTAATTGATTAGATGTTGATGAAGATCCGGATGCAAATTTTTAAAGTGATTTTTCACCATTGAGAAGAACCACCTTTAGAGGCCATTTTTCCCCGCAGAGCAGGGGTTGGCCTTTTTTGGGCACCGTGGTCCCCTTTTTGAAGCAATGTTTTATGGCCGGATGCCCTTCCTGCCGCCAACCCTGTTAGCCGCCTCTTGCGACACACAGGGAATTACCAGTGAACTGGTACTCAAATTGCCAGTTCACTGGTAATTCCCTGTGTGTCGCAAGGGGCGACTAACAGGGTTGGCGGCAGGAAGGGCATCCGGCCATAAAACATTGCTTCAAAAAGGGGACCACGGTGCCCAAAAAATAAAGGTCAACCCCACTATAAATAGCGCAATATCTCAAAAAGTTGTGGATAGATTCGGACGAAACTTGGTGGACCCGTTGGGTAGGTGACAAGAACAAGCCGATTAGATTTTGTTGAAGATCTGGATCCAGATCTGGCCTATCAGTGGGATACAAAACGTAAACTGTTCAGCCTGGCGGAGGTATGCGCTCTAGAGGATGGCACTCCATACACAGATTCAGCCTTTAATCTAGCAAGTAATAACTCGTCATTCTGCTGAATAAACTTTTTCATACATTTAGCAACAAGAAAGAGCAATCGGAGATTGCAGACCCTCGTCAGGACGTGTGTGGTTTTGTCCTTTGGGTCCTCGGGGTCTTTTGGGTCCTCTGGGTTTTTGGGTTATTTTGGGGTTCTCTGGGTCTTTAAGGGTCTTCAGGGGTCTTTTGGGTCCTCTGGGTCTTTTGGGTCATTATAGGTTTTATGGTTCTACAGTGTCTTAAAGGGTCTTAGAGTTTGAATAGGGTCTTAGGGGTCTGAAATGGTGTTAGGGTTATAAAAGGTCTTTGTGTTCTCAAGGCTCTAAAGTATTTTTGGTGTCTTAAAGGTTCTTAGGGGTCCTTAGGGTCTTTGTGGTCTTAATGGGTCTCAGGGTTGTAAAGGTTAGTGGAGGTCTTAGGGGTCGTAAAGGGTCTTAGGATTCTAAAGGGTCTAATGTAATTAATACGCATACGCGTGTTTTGTTAGGACAAACAAACGGACCCAAATGCAATACCCTCTCCTCTGGCTAGGGTGACTAATTAATCAAGCAACATGACAACCCCTCTGATTTCATTGTCCTCCATCATAAATTTCTCATAAAATCACCATCCTCTTTCCATGTAGCATCACATACACTAACTAGAACGGCACTCAGTAGAGAGCATACCTCCACCAGGTGAACAATTTACGTTTTGTATCCCAGAGTAGACCAGAAAATCACAATACAGAATCACATTTAATCAAAATCATCAGTCCACAACTTTTTTGAGATATCCTGCTTTGTATCGTTTTTGGCCCGATCTCCCAATGGTGAAGAATCACTTAAAAAATTATCTGATCCGGATCTGGATTCGAATTTACCAAAATTGAATCAATTATTGCTTGTCACACACCAAAACCGTCCACCAACTTTCGTCTGAATCCATGCACAACCTTTTGAGATATTATGCTATAAATCGTTTTTTGCCCTATCTCTCAATGGTGAAGAATCACTTCAAAAAATTCTACTGGCCGAATCCAGATCTTAATTCTTGCTCTCCTAATTTGTCTTTTCATATTCCCATGCTCTCCAGCTCTCAGCATTGTTTGTACATTTCCTTTTTCTGATGCAAATATATTTTGCATCTTCTTGCAAGGATTTCACAAGTTGATGACCGAAGTGGGCCTTTTGCTGCCTCCCCTGACGAATGCGGAACCTCAACCCAGAGGGTGTGGGGTCCCGTTTACTTTGTGGGGTCCCGTCTCTTACAAAATCTTCAATTTTCTTGCACATTTCTTGTGCCACTGAGTCAAAAAACAAGGGAATATAGTTTATGTGGTTTCCTGTTTTCTTTCACAACCAGCAATAGCCCAACAAATGAGATTGCATGCTGCCACATGTTGCTCAAGTCAAGCCGAGTCCCCTTCGTTTGCCTCCCCCTTGTCCTTCTCTTACATCTCACCAAAAACTTTTTTTCCCCACCTTAATGTTTCCTTTCACTAATTAATCATCTTCCCACCTGTTTTCTACTCACCTCATCCCTTACCTGTAGGTATGTTTCCATATGCCATGCTTGCAAGTGGGCCTTTGTTTCTTGCAGCTGATTGGCCGAAGAGACTGGGATTTGGTAGAAACCAGCCAATCAGAAGTGAGCTCTGTCTTTACCCTGAGAGCACTGTGGAATTGAAGAGACAGCAAGGAACGGTTGACAGTAAAGTAATAGGAAGGAGTAAACTTGCCATTGATAGAAAAGACACAACAAAAGAGACAAAAGGTGAGGGAGGAGAGTCAGAGGAGAGGGGGAAGAACACAAGTATTGACTCAAAGATGGCGGGAGTGACACAGACAAGTGGAGCAACAGGTGGAAGAAAGAAGACAAGCATGAAAGGAGCAAGTGGAGGGGGAATGCGATGGATCCACCGTATTGGAGCAGCTTTTACTATAATCTACATCTGCGAGCAGCTCTTCCTGCCATATTCTCACTTTATATCCCAGGTGCGAGTTTTGCAATTTCATGCATGCTAAACTTTTTGATTTGTTCTCCCTCTACATGAAAGTCACAAGATGTCTTTCTTTCTCACATTTCATACTGTCGAAATCGAACGACTCATGCTGGACGACATTAGTCGTAACTGTTTCACTTTTCAGTAGGTGTTTCGTTCCCTCCTGCACTCACTTGAATTTGCATTCCCATCCGTCCCAAGGGCTATAATACCTGGACTGGAGGCCTGTATGGTTACTCCTGGGACATGATGATACACAGGTGCGTGGATAGAATCTTCTTGAACCATTTATTTCGCTGTCAATTGTTAAATTTTCTAATCCATATTGTCTATTACACGTGTGTTGTCTTTCTATTTTTGGATAGGTGGTTGTTTCGTTGCAATATAACTCATGATATTTTGTGATTATGACCCAAATTCAACATTTACCATATTTTAAGTGTATATGTCATTATGGAGTACACGTTGAATCGGCTACTTTTCCCATTTTTCTTTCCTTCATTCATAGATAAGTCGATTTGGAGTACAAGACGAAGCTAGATCAACTAAGGTAGTTAGCAAAACTGTCAATCAGAATAATAGAGGTGATGCTTCCTCCCTGACACTCATAAGGCATCGCTACCTACGATACTTCCAGGGTCATGAATATTAAATTTTTTTGTGTAATTTGAATTACATTGTGGGGCGACCTTTCGGATAAATTAGGAATGTAAATAGTTTTTCAACATGTTTGGTATCATATAGAGGGACAGTGTTTAAAACAACCGACTGAATCATCTGTATATTAAAGTAGCGGCAGTTTTCTGTCTGCCGCGCTACGTCTGCGATGCCATTACGGCATAGGACGGCTGACTCCACCGACAGGCATTTTGATTTTCATGCAGTTCAGGTGAAACACATCGTCGAACCTGTCATATTCACAATTGCCATTCTCTACCTTTACGTTTTCTGTTCAGTATGCAACACAAACAAAGCGATTGCTAAAATGATCATATATCGAAAGGATAGGCGTCACAGGCCTTCGAACGACACATTAGATATAGGCGCCCGCGGAACTACGTAACTCCTAGTCAGGTTCACAATGTTTTTTCGTTCAAAATCATGGTAGATTAGCAAACCTATACATTTTTGGAAACGTTATTACATGGAAAATCTGAAAATCAATGTTTACATTTGCCAATTCCGACCAATTCGACCAATCGACCAATTCCATTCGACCAATTCGACCATTCGACCAATCGTTTCGATCGACCATTCGATCGATTCGATTAGATTCATCGAATTCGATTCGATCGACCATTCGACCAATTCGATTTGCCAATCAATTTGACCGACCTTTGCTTGTGTGGAACGGACTGTGAAAACGATGCGGACTATATTGTCGGATACGACACACAGGACAGTGATGACGAACTCTAAATGGCATATTCTGTAATCGTGTATGTTTGATGCCAATGACTGCCTGTGTATATTTTGTCATTGACTGCCTGTGTAGATGTGAAGTTATACTGACTGCATGTGTATATATGATTTTGCTGACTGCCTGTGTATGTTTGGTGATATGAATTATTGTGACACATTTTGATGTTATTAACTGCCTGTACAAAATGATAACATGTATTTGATTATGCAACTTATCGCGAATATAAAGACAGTATTTTGCACTTCAAAACCTTTGATTCGTGTCTTACCATTCCCCATAGCACTAATTTGATACTTTCGTTGGATTCCTTGTCCCTGAAAATATAGGTTTAGTATATTTTAAAAAGTTTTTAGGGTAATTAGAGGCAGAAATAGAACAAAATATGTATTTTACAGTGGCCATTTTGAAAATCCAAAATGGCCGCCATACAGGTATCTCTCCAAATGTAAACATTGATTTTTAGTTTCCTTATGCTATAACCTTTCCAAAAATGTATAGGTTTGCTAATCTACCATGATTTTGAACGAAATATAATTTATTGACATAGTGAACCTGACTATCCCGGTTAGTGCACCCTTCGCGACAAGACAACAGTCACGTGATTGGATACGTTCAAAACAAACCACAAAAGGGCACGTGTTACAGCTTACTTCCGGTAGTCTCACCCTCACCTATAGGCCTTAGACCTCATGTGTGAGACTTCATGTCTTTCTCACATTTCATACTGTCGAAATCGAACGACTCGTGCTGGTCCACATTAGTCGTAACCACATTAGGCCTTGCCTACAGGCGGCTTCAGGTTTTTTTTTCTGGAGCGATCGATGTAGCGTTCTTGACTTCCTGTTGCCTATACACTGCCCGGGTTTTTTCCCTTTGAGAGTTTAAGGCAGCGCTCCATTGCCTTTTCACCGCCTAAATGGAGGTCTTCTCACATGGCCAACGAAGGCTTGTAGCGTGGAAGTAACTAATTAATTAGCCTAAGTTTCTTTAAACAGTATATCGCTTTCATAATACCGGTAATAATAACATAACGTTAATAATTATAGTAACTATAGTCATAACACTGCAATCCCTTTGTCGTGACTACAAATTAACAGGTTTAAAGATTTGTATTGTTTATGACTCAATGAGAAGCGGTATACTGATAACTGATAACAAGCCGTAACTAATTTTCTGGGGATGGGGGGGAGGGGGGGGGGGGTGGAGGATAGAGTCCCTTTATATACAGAGTTGCGACATAGAGGGTCCGGAAAAATCTAGTCATGTGATTGCGTGGAGCCATTTTGAGTCCATCGCGGACAGGATCAGGATCGGACGCATATCGGTCAGCGTTTTAACGTTCCCGCTGTACGCAGCGTTCTCATTCGTGTTTTACATCGATGGATGTGCCATCTTGGTGCGCGGAATGATGTCACCACGCCAGCGAGCCATCGTGTCCGCCACAACACGGACGCGCCACAACGCGTGCCATTTTGTGGTGCACAGGATGCTTTCATGGCTGAAAAGAACGTCGCAACAATGTTTGTGGAGAGAGCAGAGCAGATAACGAGAGATGTTCACTTCCCAACGAGCCACAATCTGAAAGCCAAACTGCTTACAAAATTCATCAACACACGCCTACACATCTTTTGTAAGAAAAAGACACATCAACGCAGGCAACAAGCTGCACAAGCAAAGAAGGGGGGTGAACTTGGCAGCAAGAGCATGGCAATGAGACAATTGGCTGCAAAAGTGAAATAGATATTTCCATTGGACTTCAGTTGCAGGACTGCAATGTGCTGTACACCTACAAGCTAGCAACTTACGTGGATAATTGGACTAAATAATCATTTTGAAAATGTTATCATTAACATTTTCTCTAATATGTTATTTCAACAGGGAATAATACACATATCCAAGTTATTTTAAAGCTATGGACTAACATACATTTCAACATGATATTTCTGAGAGGGAATGATTGTAATATTGGTTGCAAATTAAATAAATGTACTGTATGAATATCTCGCAAAGGAGCTCTTTATGAATGACGAGAATTTGAGCATGTATAGTTGTATACTCTGTTTTGAGGTACATGAATCAAAACTTACAAATTGTTGTTTATATACATGTACCAATGCCCTCTGCTAAAGGCACTTTCCTGCCTGTGGTAGTTAGTACTCCAACAAGTGAATGACATGCTTTGTTTTTAACAAAATTATGTAATTTGCTATAAAAGTGGAAGGTTACAGGTTCACGGTTTGAGTATTAATCGTAAATGAGTTCAAAGCCTTTCACAATGGTCTCTGAGACCTACGTAAAACAAATAATAAAATAAGTTTCATTTTTTGTACTTTCACATGGAAGATAGGATTATTGTCATTCAAAATTTTCAATGATGCTCCAGAAAGAATTTGCTAGAAACCAATTCATGCCAGTGATACAGTTGTATGCCACAACTGAGAAAGGGGGGGGGGGGGGCATGCATTGAATGTATGTATTTGTCTCTGTTGATTTGAATGTGTGAGGACATTAACTTGTGTTTGTGTGTGTGACTTTCAATTTATAATTTGTATGTGTGTGCATTAGCACATGCGTGTATGTGTGTGTGTGTGATTGTAAATATGTAATTTGTATATGTATTAGAGAGTGTGTGTGTGTGTGTGTGTGTGTGTGTGTGTGTTTGTGTGTGTGTGTGTGTGTGTGTGTGTGTGTGTGTGTGTGTGTGTGTGTGTGTGTGTGTGTGTGTGTGAGAGAGAGAGAGAGAGAGAGAGATAGAGAGAGAGATAGATAGAGGGAGAGAGGGAAAGAGGGGGCCGGGGGTAGGGGGGCTAATCTATTTTTGGTGGGATTAATATATGATCGGCAACATGCAGCAAAGTTTAGATTAATAATTTAAATATGAAAATTTAACAAACACAAATATATACCCACACACGATAAACAAGGTCAAACAACTGCAGAAATACAAAGATAACTCTTAACATTGTATTGTACATGTACATGTATAAGCAGGAGGTGTTCGAGTCTTGCTCTCGCCTCCCTGAAATTAAAATGAGGCTGAAATAAGCAGCACGTGTACCTGTCTAGTTCATTCCTTCTTTGTCATGGTTCTAAATGTCTGTGACTGTTAACTCACAACCAGCTCTGTGATTTTCTTCTTTATCATATGGCTCTTAGTTGTCATAAATCTTCTATTTTGTCATCTTCACATAATTTGTTCATTATCAACATGGAAAAGACCATTCCCATCTCTCATACATAGAGAACATAATGGAATACACGGTTCAATGCACTAGCGCCATACGGCGGCTCCGCACTGAATGGACTCAAAATGGCATCAAATCGTTAGTTGTCGCTACTCTCTCTATAAAGGGACTCTAGTGGAGGAGGAAGTTGGGATGGGGTGGAGAGAGAGTTAGAGGTTTTCAGGGGGTGGGGGAGGTGGATGGGATAGTTGGAGATTGGGGGAGGGAGAGTAGGAGGTGGGAGGATCAAATAAAGATTTTCTCTTATGGCCAACAAGGACTTCTACCGTTTTTGTTCCGTGGGTTCAATTTTTTCGGTTCCGTGGGTTCAATTTTTTTCCCGAAGCGATCGATACAGCGTTTCGGTTTCCTATACACGGCCAGTGTTATTTTCCTGCGCTCGCGAAGCGAAAAGTGGGGTTCAGCATTCAGCTACGTACGTATGCCGTACGCCATGTGCCGTACGTGTCTGCATTTTAAAAATTCATTTTCTCAGCAAACGTTGGTCCGATTGACACAAAACTTTACCATAGAAGCGCCTCCGCCTGTAGAATTTTTTTATTAATAATTATGACGTCACAGATCACGTGGTATGGACGCCATCTTGGAAAAACGTTACACCTCTATATCTCCCAAACTGCTCAATGGAAAAAATTGAAACGTGACTCATTGTCAAGTACTCACCATGGGGAATAAGATATGTTGATGGTGATGTCAACAGTGCCTTAATTATGACTTCATAATTTGACAAGTACAACGCTTGATCTGATCAGTATGAATAAAACAAAAATTCCTCTGCAACTGTTAGACCGATGGACACAAAATTTTCAGAATATGTGCGGCTCCTCCTGTAGAATTTTTTTATGCTAATTATAACGTCATATGTCACGTGGTACAGACGCCATCTTGGAAAAAATCGAAAAACGTTGCACCTCTATATCTCCGAAACCACTCCATGGAAAAAATTGCAACATGGCTCATTGTCAAGTACTCCCCATGGGGAATAACATATGTTAATGATGATTTCATCGGTGCCTTCGTTATGACGTCATAATTCGAGAAGTACAACACTTATCCGATCATTGTGAATTTTTTTTCTCAGCAACTGTTAGTCTGATGGGCACGGAATTTTCACCATAGGAGCGCCTCCTCATGTTGAATATTTTAATGATAATCATGACGTCATAGGTCATGTGGTACAGACGCCATATTAGAAATACCAAAAAATGTTGCACCTCTATATCTCCAAAACCGCTGCATGGAAAAAATTGAAACATGGCTCATTGTAAAGAACTCCATATGGGGAATAGGTGTTGTTAACGATGACGTCATTGGTGCCATAATTATGACGTCATAATTCGACAGGGACAACGCTTAGTCTGATCAGTTTGAAATGTATTGAGCGTGATTTATGCAACAATTATATTAGAGAATATAAATTTATGATGTAGTCGCTCACGTGGTCTGGCAGCCATATTGGATCAAAGAAAAAAAAAAGTTCAAAAACAGAAGAGTTGGCTCGCAACAAGTTGACTGCGCAGGGTAAGTGTTCTATGAATACCATCTCTTTTTTTTTCTGCGCCCTGATGCCTTTTCACCGCCCAAATAAATGTTATCTCCCATGGCCAACAAGGACTTTTTCCGTTGAAGTTCTGCAGGTCTGGCCATAACGAATTAGGTTATGTTTCATGTTAATGTCGTGTTTGTCATAATAATAACGTTAACGTTTATAATATATCGTACGGCAATGACGTAATAATTATTTCATGTGTATTATTTCAGAAACCACTTCTGGTTACTAATTCATTTAACCAAGATCCCTGATCTTCCTGAGGTCCGGATGCTCATTGGTGAGCGTGCCGGGTCTATTCTCCTTATTCCTATAATTATTTTTCTCCATATGACACGGATCTTCCTTTCTAACTCCGACGATGACAGTTTCCGGTCAGGACAGCCTTTGTGATGACTATCAACAAAAGCCAGGGTCAAACAAAGCCTATATGTAAAACAAATTGAAAATGTAAAATGTCCTCAGGGACTCCATCCCCCTCGTCCCTCTCCCTCGATCCGACACTGAAATAAAAGTTTTATTTTTTACTGATTATAACTATTGTTCGCCATCACAAAGCACAAATGACGTCAATTGAAACAAAGGCGATGCCCCGATAACGCTAATTCACAACGTTTGTTTCAACGAGATGTAAGCTTATGAAACAACACGTTTGTTTCCTGATTGGCACTTCAAATTCACCTTCATTGACACTTTCATTTTGCAATATTAATCGTTTATTTTCACTCCGATGTCTGATCTATGGGGACATAAAACAAATTCATAACATTATTTTTTGGCAGTAAGTGTACAGATCACTAAAATCAACAATGGGTTGTTAGCAGTAAACATAAACTTCCAGGAGCATGTGAGGCAGCGCTTCGTTGCCTATACACCACCCAAATATAGGGAAGGTTTTTCGCAGAGCTCTATTCCACAGGTCCCTGCTAGTTATGTATTAATCCATAGATAAGTCGATTCTGAATACAAGTCGAGGCCCAGACTTACAGGTAAAAAGTATTGACTTGCACACCAAGAAATACGGTATGCTTTTGTGTATTTCCATGTTTTATTATTTTAACTGCCTGCCCTTTCTTGCTTTAATTCCTTATCTCAAAAAGCGACCATTTTCTGCATTTCAATGTTACTTGGCGGCTGTGACGGTATCCGAGAGTTGTGCACACTCACATTGGAGCTGTCTAGCCTGGGTTTGAATCTCCACCCACCTATAAACTGTCATCCTAATGTTTTGATGCAGGACAATGCCGCCTATCAAATGGACGTTAAGCCAAAGGACCCGTCTGCCATCAATGGTTGTTGGTCGACATCAAAGATTCCCCAGAAGACTTTCGCAAAGTGTGGTCGGGTTATCGCCGGCACTCTGGCCAAATCCTAAATTCCTTCCCTTGAAGGAGCGATGCTCCAACGCGAGTCGGAAGGATTGACGCGACCAAAGACAGAAATTCGTCCGAGTTGCTTTATTGCACGTATCAAACTCGGGTACTCTGAAAAGCCCGTTTATCGGGCAGCAATATATATACACATTATGCCGGAGCGTTTGCCCGGGAAAAGCGAGACCGGGCATGCCCAGGCGTCAAGGGCGAGTCCTGGAAAGGCGAGTCTGGACCTGCCCGGGCATCCTGGGCGAGCCCTGGAAAGGCGAGGGCGGGCATGCCCGGGCGTCCTGGGCGAGCCCTGGAAAGGCGAGAGCGGGCATGCCCGGGTGTCCTGGGCGAGCCCTGGAAAGGCGAGAGCGGGCATGCCCGGGTGTCCTGGGTGAGCCCTGGAAAGGCGAGGGCGGGCATGCCCGGGAAAGGCGAGGGCGGGCGAGCCCTGGAAAGGCGAGAGCGGGCATGCCCGGGTATCCTGGGCGAGCCCTGGAAAGGCGAGGGCGGGCATGCCCGGGCGTCCTGGGCGAGCCCTGGAAAGGCGAGAGCGGGCATGCCCGGGTGTCCTGGGCGAGCCCTGGAAAGGCGAGAGCGGGCATGCCCGGGTGTCCTGTGTGAGCCCTGGAAAGGCGAGGGCAGGCATGCCCGGGAAAAGCGAGGGCGGGCGAGCCCTGGAAAGGCGAGAGCGGGCATGCCCGGGCATCCTGGGTGAGCCCTGGAAAGGCGAGGGCGGGCATGCCCGGGCGTCCTGGGCGAGCCCTGGAAAGGCGAGAGCGGGCATGCCCGGGTGTCCTGGGTGAGCCCTGGAAAGGCGAGTCTGGACCTGCCCGGGTGTCCTGGGCGAGCCCTGGAAAGACGAGTCTGGGCATGCCCGGGAAAGACGAGACCGGGCTTGCCCGGGAGGCTCGGGCGAGCCCGGGAACAGCGAGTCCGGGCATGCCCGGGAGAGGCGCGTCTGGGCCTGTCCGGGCGGCCTGGACGAGCCCGGCATGGTGATTGCTCCCTGGCCGCGTCCTTGGTAGGTGTAAGGCGATTGTGTACACCCAGCGGTAACCGCTACACCTTACTGATTGCTCTGCAGGCAACGGAAAACCACCCAACGTAACCTTTGCCCAGGAACTGCTTCGGCAGCACTGATGCTCTGTTAAAAGGATGATACTTTTGATTGATCGAGTTGTTTACTTCCTCCTTGCAATCTGGACGAGTATGATTCCATTCTTATGTCAAGCATGTTATCATGTTAATAGAGGATAAGGCTGGAGTGGTTTGTGATTTAAGCTTTTGTCATTTATTTTTTCAATGGTAATTTTATCGTAACTTACGTCATGTCTTCACCTGACAAGTGTCTTTGTCTTTGTCTCTACCCATTCCTGTCTCAGCCGTTCACACCAGCATGTCCGCATCATGTACAAAGATGGGAAAACAGGAGAGACAGGGTTTCTGAAACCCGGGGTAAAGACTTCTATGCAAATGCATTTCCCCCATTGTTTTATACAAGCCACAAATATAATTTGCAAATATCATTCCGACTTTCAGTTTGTGATTGATTGTTTGGAGGTTCATGAATCCACTTCTATTTTTATTGGGCTTTACTTATGGCACTTACAGGTTCTTCCATCAATGTTGAAGTTTCAATGCATTTTAATTGTCATTTATTTTTCTTCAGCAATTATGTGTCATGGAGGAGCTTAGACACAAATTACATTAAGGCCAAGGAAACTATGGTCGCAGAAAAATCCACTGATGCAAACCTGTTGCTCGTAGGCATGGAGGCAAGACCGAGTTATCAAGACCAAGCCAAAGCACCAAGTTATCAACGCCACTCCATTACGAAATTTTAATTTCCAGATGTTTAACATATTACAATTACCGAAATTAAAATGTGATTTTATTTATTTAATTATTGGCATTAATGCATTTAGTGTCCCTTTAAGGTAGATTTGAGTTTAATTACCCCGCCCCCACGAAGTGAAAATTGGGGGTTAACTTAAATAATTGGTTCATGTCTGTCCGTCTCTCAGTCCTTCTGGCCACAAACGTCGTTTTTGATCGAGGAACAAATTCGTTTTATTGAATGGTATATTTTGAACACTAATCGCAACGCAAATTGGGGAAAAAAAACCTGCCGTTTAACAGTACTTTGGCTCTGAATTTGTCCTGATTGTGCATGCGCAGGGAGGAGAGAGAGATAATATTTTTACTCTGGCAGTCAAAGTCTGGTACCTGGCAGTCAAACAAAATTGAAAATCATTCCAAACACAAAACTTACTGTTTTTAAGGACGTTATGAAGAACACATACAACAGACACAAATAACTACTGTGACGTCCACAAACTGTTTATTGTAGCATGATAGCGGGCGCATGCAGAGCACACGTGACATCGATTCTGAGCAAGGCACTCGGCAGGTAATGCAGATTATAGGACATAATTAAACTGCTGGAGTCCTCAATTGCACAAGGCCTTTTGTGCTGGTAACAGGAAAGGAGTGCCTCTGATTTGGAAGAATCGTGCAGTGTTAGATAGGGTGGTGTAAGAGCCACTGCGTCAATGGTAGTAAATAGCAGAATAATTTTTTTTCTACGGCCTTACAATCTTAAATTAAAGGTAAAGTTTTGGAATTTTTTAAAAATTTGAACACCACACAGGGTAACAGGTTCTATGAACTCTCTGGTTAACATCTGTTTTTGAATAAATATTTTGTGATATTATCATGGAGGATCATGCTGTAATCACTTTATTTGCATTGTAGGTTTGGGCGTTGACTCGGAGATGGAAGGATCACCCGGACATGCAGAAACAGTACGCAGCATGTGCAGCGCACATCCTGCAAACGTGGCATGACGTGCAAGAGCCACAGATCTACATGGACATCTGGAGCTCACTCAATGACAGATTCCAGCAAAGGTTTATCCACAAAGAATGCCACACATAATGCCCATTTATTTGCACTGGGATTTCACCTGTCGCTGCCCAGACACTGTCAGAAAGTGTTTTTATTCAAAACTTGATTATCAGGTATTGTTATTTAAACATTATAATAGTTTGCAGTTTTAATCTATTTTTCGGTCATCTAATCCTGATTCTCAAAGAGATGAACTTATAATAAAATGGGTCGTCATATCCGGATGTCCGTCTGTTAACTTTTTGCTATTTTTGCTACTCCTCCCTTATCACCTGGCTGATCGTTCTGAAACTTGGCACATGAATACAAGACAGTAGTCCGCACAATCGTTCGGGCTTCGATTTTTTTTTTTTCGAATCATGGGGGCTCCCGGTGAAAGGGGGTTGGAGGGGGGACCCCAAACTTCAGATCCCTACTCGCCCGTTATTTACAAACTGATTGCTCTGAAACCCGATACAGCTCTTGTACTCGATGATCTGCAGGATCGCTCTGTCTAAGATTTTTCGATTTCATATCAGGGGGCTCCCAGGGCGACCCCCCCCCCCCCACACCTCAAATCAGCAGAGGTCTGAACTACAACCCGAAGAGGTGACCGTCATTTAATTAAATAATAATAATTTAAAAGTACGATTTATACCAGAGGTTTATTTGCTTAACCTATCCTGCTTAACATACGTGTTTACTTTGTAATAGCCTTCCATAAATGCAAATATAGCACCAATCTCCCAGATTTAAGCATTGGTGTGGCTGAACCAGTTTCCTTGCTCGGAACACCCTAATTGGTTGGCCATTGCCTTCTCAGTGGTAGTGAGGGCAGGAATTTGGAACCTTATTCGGGCATGAACACACTCTGGTCACCTTTTTTGAAAGGAACCACAGGTCAATATGGTCCACCAACGAAGCGCTACTCATAGGGATAGTCAGCTTAATGCTTCCTCAAAAAGAATGGTATATTCCAGGCCCTACCTGCAAAGCACCAGAACAATTGTTTTTGTCAGATTTGACAAGAATCGAACGAGCAGTCGACACAAAATGGTGATTATACAATCTTTGAGCTATTCTGGTGGATGTAACCATTTCCAATCATAAGAAGTTATAATGATCATTAATAATTTGGACATTCTCTACTTCTATATTAATTCTTATGGTAGTTACCCCTCCCCCGCTTTCATTCCCCATTTTAGTGTTTTACTCCAATTTTTTTTCCGATTCCATCATGTCAATTTCAAGGCTTGTCGATCCAAGAGTGGACCTTGTGCGAGCCAATTGGTCTCCCTTGCGCCCAGCACCATGGCTGTTACCCCTATTGGCACAGTTGTCTCCATGGCGACAGCGCCTTCGTGAACTGGATGCACAGTTATCTGAGGGAGAGGAGGCTGTCTTCCTTGCTGATTTTCCAGGTCATAATTTTTTTTCCTTATATTGATATATGTGGGAACATAACACGCCTAGACCAGGAATCAAACACAGGTCAATTTAATTATTTATAATCCCGTTCATTTATTTAATTGTTTATATTCACCTGTTTATATTCAACTGTTCACCACCATCTCTTATCTTCCCCCATCCAAAACCTTGATCTTCTCTACCCCCACTAATTTCACCCCAAATCCTACACTTTTTTGAAATACCAACTTCTGTCCTGGAAGTCCTTGGTCTCCTTGTGTTTTATACCTCTCCCCCCCTCCCCCCCTCCCCCCTTCCCACTCCTCCTACCCCCAGGCCCTCTCCCTCCCGCGCTTCTCCCTGCTCTCAGGTGTTGTGTTTGTGTGCTTCCCCTCCTCTCCCCATCTTGTCTTCCGCTCCCTCTTTTTGTATGTTTTGTTTGTCTGGTTGATTTGTTTGTGAAATAAATGTTAGCTCTTTCACGAGCCTCGATTCAGTATCAAAATTTTTTTTTTAAATGCCCCCAGTGGTGTTTATAATAGCGGACATGGATTTGTCTCCCCGTTGGAGGAACACTCTCTCCTGAGCAGGCCGTTGGTGCTCCTATGGTTGGCAGCGAGTGCCCCGGAAGCATTGACGGAAAGAGAGTGGCAATCATATATGTGGGAAATTTGCATGCTCGGTCAGGGTCACTAGGATAGCTCAGATGGCAGAGCACTGGTACGGTTCACCAGAGGACCTGGGTTCGATTCCTGGTCTGGGCGTGTAATTTTCCCACATATATCAATTTAATTATTTATAATCCTGTTCATTAATGTAATTTATTTTTCCATTCTTATAAACATATACTTCCTTCATATTAAATGCAGGTTCTGTACTTAACATTCAACTTGTTTATTATTATCCTTCATCAACCTTTACTCCCATAGGCCTTCATCTGGAGAACTTCATAACTGCAGACCTTAAAGTGTCCATCGAGGTCCTATCAGGCTCAGTTGCTGTTGAAACGTCCCTGAAACGAGGAAGTGATGAAGATGACCCTGAAAATTGGCAAAATACATCTTTGAGTATTGGTGAGACAATGAAGGTCAGTTTTTGTGAGTTGCTCGCCTTCACGTTAGGGGAAGCAGGATCTGAAAACAGCCGTGAGATATATACTGGATTGGTCAAGGTTTTAAACACTTATTTAAAAAATCCATTATGATTTCTCATGAGATCTGATAGATATTAGAGGAAATTGGATGTCATGTGAAATTTTTTGTGAATATCTATCTATAATTCCAGTAATCTCTGTACGTTTGTACGTTTGTACGTTTGTCTGTCTGTGACCGCTGTTTCTCGACAACCACGGGTCCGATATACTTTTAACTTGCCAGGTATATTGCTGGGGACCCGAGGATGTGCCTTTTCAAGGTTTCATATTAATCGGACAATTACTTACCGAGCTATGTACAAAAAACGATTCAACCAATCAGAGAGCAGCGAACGATCGCGTGTGCCGGCGTTGCGAATGGACCAAACCATTCCATGTAAATAGAGGGGGGGGGGGTTCTGTGGTCGTTGCGAATGGACGAAACCATTTCATGTAAATAGAGGGGGGGGGATTGTCACTGTACTCGCAAGCCGTTCGCCGTTCGCTTTGGCGTTGCGAATGGACCAAACCATTTCATGTAAATAGAGGGGGGGGATATAATTTTAGATAGATATATAGTACGGGCATATATATAGTACGGGCATGCCCTAGTTATGTGAAAGCTGAATGTGCTCTTCAATTTTTTTTTTTTTTTTTTTTTTTTGTATACTGAATCGAGGCTCGTGAAAGAGCTAACATTTATTTCACAAACAAATCAACCAGACAAACAAAATATACAAAAAGAGGGAGCGGAAGACAAGATGGGGAGAGAAGGGGAAGCACACAACCACAACATTTGAGAGCAGGGAGAAGTGTGGGAGGGAGAGGGCTTGGGGGCAGGAGGCGTGGGAAGGGGGGGGGGGGTGGGAGAAGTATAAAACACAAGGGGACCGAAATTAGCGGGGGTACAAAAGATCAAGGTTTTGGATGGGGGAGGATAAGAGATGGTGGTGAACAGCTGTTTTAAAGACCTGGAGGGTGGAGTGGGATTGAAGAGAGTGAGGGAGTTTGTTCCAGAGGCGGGAGAAAAGAGGAATGAAGGAGTGAAGGTGAGCAGAAAGTCTTGATTTTGGCAGTTTAACCATAAGAGGGTTGCAGGCAGATCTTGTGCGACCTGTAGGAATATTTGGGGGACAGAGCCCAGAGAGGGCTGGGGGGGCAAGGCCAGAGAGGAGTCGGTAGAAGACGGAAAGACCACCAACCTGCCTGCGGTGAGTGAGTGAAAGGCCCTTGGAGTTAGCTTCATCGCGGGGGATTCCAATGATTCTGAACGCTTTGGTTTCAACAGCGTGAAGACGGGCTAGGTGTGAGGCAGGAGCACCAGACCAGAGGGGAGAGCAGTATTCCATAGAGCTGCGGATGAAAGCCTTGTATGTGGTGAGGAGCTCAGGTGTGCCAAGGAAGGACTTCGCACGATGGAGGATGCCCAGTCGGCGACTGGCTTTGGAGGCCAGATTTGAAATGTGGTTTTCCCAGGAAAGATCATGGCAAATAGTGAGACCCAAAAGCTTGAGTGACAGAACTTCTTGGAGAGGATTATTCAGAAAGTGGATGGGAGGGTTTTCCAGTCGGTCTTTTCGGAGAGACATCGTAAGAGTGTGAGATTTATCAGGATTGAAAGACATGTTCCATTTGTTTGACCAGTCTGTGATTTTGTCCAGGTCTGCAGAGAGTGAGGAGGCTGCAGACTGCCGATCTGAGGGATGAGGAATGGAGCGACAGAGAGTAGAGTCGTCAGCAAAGAGATAGAGAGGATTTTCAAGAGAGTCAGAGAGATCATTGATGAAGACCAGAAAAAGCACAGGGCCCAGAACACTACCTTGGGGAACTCCAGCCTGAACAGGTAGAGGAGATGAGAGAAACCCATTCAGGGCCACACGTTGACTACGACCAGAGAGGAAGTCCGCCAGCCATGCGTGGAGATTTCCATGGATACCAAAGGAGGAGAGTTTGGTGAGCAGAGCAGGGTGCCAGACCGTATCGAAGGCACGTGAAATGTCAAGGGAGACGGCTCTAATTTCCTGTTTGGCGTTGAGGACCTCCATCCATTGTTGAGAAAGCAGAAGCAGCATGGCCAGAGTAGAGTGACCAGGTCTGAAACCAAATTGATGATCAGAGATCAAGCCATTGGAGAAGAGGAAAGATTTCATATCTGAAGATTTCATATTGCTTCCATATCCCAGGAAGAGGGGGGTGTGGAAGTCCATTTTGGACTTCCAAGTGTTCGTGAGATGTCTATCTTCATGAGTAGGCAAGTTATTGCCAGCATCTCAATTGAAATTTGTTCCTCATCCTTTTAATTGTCAAGATAGTTAAACAACATGTGTTATAATGACAAATCTCCTTTCTGGTCTCTTATCAAAATCCTCACGAAGGCACCAATCTCCAATGTATTGCTCAAGAGAGGAACACTAATATTAGATGTGATTATAGAAATGTTTCAGTAATAATTATTTGATGAATCTTAACGATATTGTATTACGGTTTAAAAGAATCTTGTAGAAGACAAGGCAATTATATTGTTGCGGTTTTGAGTTTTGGTAAGTCAGTATAATAAAGGTTAAATTCCCCCCTCATAGTTAGTCACACAAACAACATGAAGCCTCGCGATGGTGTAGTTATCTCTTTGTATTTGTGAAAATAGTCCTTTTCCTATGTTAGTTCTGCGTTGAGTAGAGTAAGGAGAATAGGTCCTTCTCTTACTTCCATTGCCTTATATCGCCTCATGCCTCTTTGTGCTGCCTTTGGTTCTTTTGGTGCGAATTAACATGAGGCAGGCCTAGGAGGGTCGGGGCGGGACCGAATGAGGGCGGCAGAGGAGCTGACGGTAAGCGTGAGCCGCCAATCAGGGCTCAGAGTGTGTGGCGGCAGCACTGCGTCACAGGGCGTGGTTGGAAGGTTCGAGAAGGTTCAGGGCGTGTAGATATAAGCTGTTGCGCAAAGCCACCAGAGAGGAGTTGGCGAGCAATGAGAGTGCGCGGTGAGTAGTTGGCATCCAGGAGTTCGAGCAGCAATTGAGGTACGAGGACTGAGTTGGCATTGAGTGGAGAAAGACGCGCATGAACCAGGATACGCGCTCATATGAAGTGATGCTCGGTTGAGCTTGAAGCCGAGCCGCATATAGTGCATTGAGTTACACGAATGATAACGCGCTGTGTAACCGCCAGCCGCGCTGAGAGACGCGTACTTTTCCTTCCTACCTCATCGGCTGCCTTTTATTCGGGAGACGCGCTACGAGGATCCTTCCACCGCCTGCTTGCCATCTTCGCGGGACGTGCTGGGACCGTGGAGAGCCGGACGGGGTTCTTGGACGACCAAGTCGGCGCGTTTGGGCCTAAACATCATCCTGCCTGCAATTTCCTGTGCGAGTGTGAACGGGCCCGAGTCTGGGAATTAAGATAAGACTGATTAAGTGCTGCTCTGTATCTCTGCTTCTACTGATCCTTGTACATACGTGGGAATAATAATTAAACCTGTGTTCTTCCTTCCATTCGATCGTTCTCGTGTTTTCCTCATTGACTAAGCGTGGTACGAATAGAACCGCTCTAATCGGGGTCCAATATTTAACGGTGACTGCACAGACCACGTGGTACGCAATCCGCTCGGTGTACTCAAATTACACGTGGCTCGTGCGAGGCTTGATTCCCCGCTCCGTGGCAGCGCAGGGATTTAGGTACGAGCGAGACTTTGTCCCGAAACCCTACCTTGCGTTTGCCCGGAAGAGGTGTTTCAAGTCTCTCGGTTCCGCCAAGCCCAGAAAGAACAAGGGGCTTAATCCCCCCTTGGTAAGGGTAAGAAGGGCGGCGGAAAACCGTAACAATATTTTTAGAGATATATACAGACTTCGCATTTAATATGGAATATTTTTTTTGTGGGCGCGAACTTACTTTTCAAGATGACTTAGAACCAAAAGTTCATTGGAATTATGTTGAAATTATTCTAGATTTTGTTAATGTGACCTTTGAAAGAAACAAAAACCACATTTGACATTTCGAAGCAAATAAATTGATCCTTGAAAGTGATGTAAACTGATATCGAACTCAATTCACGGACAGTACTGTGTTAAACTTCTGTACGTTTTCCAGAAGTATCTCTTTATTTTGCACATTAGCCAAAAAAATTTTCAACAAAAACAAAAGCTAAATTATGACTGGGATTACGGAAAGTAAAATTACAGTTCAGTACTTCGTGTAACCCCCACGAGCATTCAGGAGAGCCCGTACACGTCGAGGCATGCTGTTCACGAGATATGCCAAGGTTTGGACAGGAATCGCTTGCCATGAAGTTACAATAACCTGCTGCAATTCACGCACAGAGGCAGGCTGCTGGTCCAAGTTGTCGATTTGACGCGTTAATTCTGCCCACAAGTTCTCTATCGGATTCATATCCGGGGACATGGCAGGCCACTCCATATGCTCTACACCACGGTCAGCAAGAAAGTGTTGGATCATGCGAGCACGATGAGGCCGTGCATTGTCATCTTGGAAGACAAAGTTTCCTCGAAAGGCTGCACGAGCAAATGGAAGCAAAGTTTCTTCCAGAATGACCCTGTACTTGAACTGGTTCAGGTTTCCATTCAGAACAACCAGGTCAGTTTTGCCCCCTGCATGAAAAGCAGCCCAAACGGTCACCCCACCACCTCCAGCTTGGACTCTTGGCACTATACAATCTTCGTTGTGGGCTTCATGCACTTGTCTGCGCACTCGGACGCGGCCATCTTGATGATAGACCAGAAATCTAGACTCGTCACTGAGGGTCACGTGATTCCAGTGTCCTGGCTGCCATTGACGGTGCTCTCTGGCCCACTGCAATCGGCGCTGGCGGTGTTGTCTGGTCAGGCATGGCTTTCTCAGGGGACGCCTGGCACGATAGCCTGCTTGAACCAGTCGTTGGTTGACTAGCCTTCTGGATATAGGCACATTTGTCAGTTGCTGCCACTCAGCCCGAAGCCGATTAGCTGACTTGGTACGGCCATTGCAGACTAACCGGTGCAGCTTGCGATCATCTCTCCTTGTGGTTCTGCGTGGACGTCCTGGCCTCGGTATTGGAGTAGGGACACCCCTCTGAGCATTTCGTTTCAGGATCTTTGACACCTGACCTTGAGTGATGCCATACTGCCGAGCAATAGCACACTGTTTCATGCCAGAATTTCGTAAAACCACCACTCCATGACAAACAGCATTGTCAAGTTGACGGACCATCTCCAGAGGAAGCGGCAATAACTTTTGTAGATGTGCAGCAGTTTTTTTCCACTAGTACAGAACGCAACAACCCTTATATACCCGATTGTGAAGCCAATCGTCAAATGTACCTGTCCTTACATTTTCTCACGCCACCTGTGATATAATCCTGTTATTGACTTCTTGCTGCGAAAGACAATCAGTGACATGGTTCTTTCAACAAAGACATCACCGAAGGGTAAAAGAAACTCACCAGATTGATGTACTGAGTTCAGAAAGTAAACCCAAGTCAAGAAAAAATATATATTCCATATTAAATGCCAAGTCTGTGTATATATATTTCAACCGAGTTCAGTGATTTGAAAGTATGACTTGCAGACTTTGGCGCCAGAGAGATGAAAGAGTTGCCGGAACGTTCGTGTTGAGTCCTGGTCATGTACGCCGGCAAAGTATTTTGTTGTAATCATTGTTATATTCTGAGTGAATTTCCTCCAAAGAATTAAATCTTCAAAATTGTTATTGGTGTGGACATTTTAGTCTGTTTACATTCTTCAACAGGGGCATCAACCATGAATTATCTTTAGCATTGTACGAGTACTTGAACATTTTATTAATTGTGTGCTCTAACTCCTTGATTTTCTTACTTCTTACCAGCTTCCATCTGGATCATACCATCGGGTCTATCCTCTCTCGAGTGAACCAGCCTGCTATGGATACATTTCTTTCAATCAAACACTGGCTGATATCAAGCACAATCTCACTCGGCTCATCTCACTACGAGAAGCCATTCTCAATGGTACATTTATTTCAATGCATGACGAGCCAGCGATAGTTGCGTTTTCATCTATCTATAATTCCATTAATCTCTGTGTGTATGTGTGTGTGTATGTATGCGACAACGATTTCTCGACAACTACCGGTCCGATATACTTGAAACTTGCCAGGTATATTGCTGGGGACCCGAGGATGTGCCTTTTCAAGGTTTGAAATTAATCGGACAAGTACTTACCGAGCTATGGCGATTTAGCCGTTCGCCGTTCGCTTTGGCGTTGCGAATGGACCAAACCATTGCATGTAAATAGAGGGGGGGGTTCTGTGGTCGTTGCGAATGGACCAAACCATTCATGTAAATAGAGGGGGGGGATTGTCACTGTACTCGCAAGCCGTTCGCCGTTCGCTTTGGCGTTGCGAATGGACCAAAACATTTCATGTAAATAGAGGGGGGGGATATAATTTTAGATAGATATATAGTACGGGCATATATATAGTACGGGCATGCCCTAGTGTTGTAAATGAGGAGATATATCTAGCTATCTCGAATAATAAAACGCAGTGTGTGTGTGTGTCCATTAGTCAGTCAGTGTGTGTGTGTGTGTGTGTGTGTGTGTGTCCATTAGTCAGTGTGTGTGTGTGTGTGTGTGTGTGTGTGTGTCCATTAGTCAGTCAGTGTGTGTGTGTCAGTCAGTCTGTGTGTGTGTGTGTGTGTGTGTGTGTGTGTGTGTGTGTGTGTCCATTAGTCAGTCAGTGTGTGTGTGTGTGTGTGTGTGTGTCCATTAGTCAGTGTGTGTGTGTGTGTGTGTGTGTGTGTGTGTGTGTGTGTGTGTCAGTCAGTCTGTGTGTGTGTGTGTGTGTGTGTGTGTGTGTGTGTGTGTGTGTCCATTCGTCAGTCAGTGTGTTTGTGTGTCCATTAGTCAGTGTGTGTGTGTGTGTGTGTCCATTAGTCAGTCAGTGTGTGTGTGTGTGTATGTGTGTGTCCATGAGTCAGTCAGTATGTGTGTGTCCATTAGTCAGTCAGTGTGTGTGTGTGTGTCCATTCGTCAGTCAGTGTGTTTGTGTGTTCATTAGTCAGTGTGTGTGTGTGTCCATTAGTCAGTCAGTCAGTGTGTGTGTGTGTCCATGAGTCAGCCAGTGTGTGTGTGTGGTGTGTGTGTGTGTGTGTGTGTCCATGAGTCAGTCAGTGTGTGTGTCCATTAGTCAGTGTGTATGTGTGTTTGTGGGTGCGTGCGTGTCCCCATTACTCAGTCAGTGTGTGTGTGTCCATTAGTCAGTCAGTCAGTGTGTGTGTGTCCATTAGTCAGTCAGTCAGTGTGTGTGTGTCCATTAGTCAGTCAGTCAGTGTGTGTGTGTCCATTAGTCAGTCAGTCAGTGTGTGTGTGTGTCCATTAGTCAGTCAGTGTGTGTGTGTGTGTGTCCATTAGTCAGTCAGTGTGTGTGTGTGTGTGTGTCCATTAGTCAGTCAGTGTGTGTGTGTGTGTGTGTGTGTGTGTGTGTGTGTCCATCAGTCAGTCAGTGTGTGTGTCCATTAGTCAGTGTGTGTGTGTGTGTGTGTGTGTGTGTGTGTCCATGAGTCAGTCAGTGTGTGTGTGTGTGTGTGTCCATTACTCAGTCAGTGTGTGTGTGTCCATTAGTCAGTCAGTGTGTGTGTGTGTGTGTGCCATAAGTCAGTCAGTCAGTGTGTGTGTGTGTGTGTGTGTGTGTGTCCATGAGTCAGTCAGTGTGTGTGTGTGTGTGTGTGTGTGTGTGTGTGTGTGTGTGTCCATTAGTCAGTCAGTGTGTGTGTGTTTCCATTAGTCAGTCAGTGTGTGTGTGCCCATTAGTCAGTCAGTGTGTGTGTGTGTGTGTGTGTGTGTGTGTGTCCATTCATCAGTCAGTGTGTTTGTGTGTCCATTAGTCAGTGTGTGTGTGTGTGTGTGTGTGTGTGTGTGTGTGTGTGTGTGTGTGTCCATTAGTCAGTCAGTGTGTGTGTGTGTGTGTGTGTCCATTAATCCGTCAGTGTGTGTGTGTGTCCATTAGTTTGTGTGTGTGTGTGTCTGTGTGTATGTGTGTGTCCATGAGTCAGTCAGTGTGTGTGTGTCCATTAGTCAGTTTGTGTGTGTGCCCATTAGTCAGTCAGTGTGTGTGTGTGTGTGTGTCCATTAGTCAGTGTGTGTGTGTGTGTGTGTGTGTGTGTCCATTCATCAGTCAGTGTGTTTGTGTGTCCATTAGTCAGTCAGTGTGTGTGTGTGTGTGTGTGTGTGTGTGTGTCCATTAGTCAGTGTGTGTGTGTGTGTGTGTGTGTGTGTGTGTGTGTGTGTGTCCATGAGTCAGTCAGTGTGTGTGTCCATTAGTCAGTCAGTGTGTGTGTCCATTAGTCAGTGTGTGTGTGTGTGTGTGTGTGTGTCCCCATTACTCAGTCAGTGTGTGTGTGTGTGTGTGTGTGTGTCCATTAGTCAGTTAGTGTGTGTGTGTGTGTGTGTGTGTGTGTGTGTGTGTCCATTAGTCAATCAGTGTGTGTGTGTGTGTCCATTAGTCAGTCAGTGTGTGTGTCCATTAGTCAGTCAGTGTGTGTGTGTGTGTGTGTGTGTGTCCATTAGTCAGTCAGTGTTTGTGTGTCCATTAGTCAGTCAGTGTGTGTGTGTGTGTGTGTGTGTGTGTCCATTAGTCAGTGTGTGTGTGTGTGTGTGTGTGTCCATTAGTCAGTCAGAGTGTGTGTGTGTGTGTGTCCATTAGTCAGTCAGTGTGTTTGTGTGTGTGTGTGTCCATTAGTCAGTCAGTGTGTGTGTCCATTAGTCAGTGAGTGTGTGTGTGTGTGTGTGTGTGTGTGTGTGTGTCCATTAGTCAGTCAGTGTGTGTGTCCATTAGTCAGTGAGTGTGTGTGTGTGTGTCCATTAGTCAGTCAGTGTGTGTGTGTGTGTGTGTGTCCATTCATCAGTCAGTGTGTTTGTGTGTCCATTAGTCAGTGTGTGTGTGTGTGTGTGTGTGTGTGTGTGTGTTTGTGTCCATTAGTCAGTGTGTGTGTGTGTGTGTGTCCATGAGTCAGTCAGTGTGTGTGTCCATGAGTCAGTCAGTGTGTGGGTGTGTCCATTAGTCAGTGTGTGTGTGTGTGTGTGTGTGTGTGTGTGTCTCCATTAGTCAGTCAGTGTGTGTGCCCATTAGTCAGTCAGTGTGTGTGTGTGTGTGTCCATTAGTCACTCAGTGTGTGTGTGCCCATAAGTTAGTCAGTGTGTGTGTGTGCCCATAAGTTAGTCAGTGTGTGTGTGTGTGTGCCCATAAGTTAGTCAGTGTGTGTGTGTGCCCATAAGTTAGTCAGTGTGTGTGTGTGCCCATAACTTAGTCAGTGTGTGTGCCCATAAGTTAGTCAGTGTGTGTGCCCATAAGTTAGTCAGTGTGTGTGCCCATAACTTAGTCAGTGTGTGTGCCCATAACTTAGTCAGTGTGTGTGCCCATAAGTTAGTCAGTGTGTGTGTGTGCCCATAAGTTAGTCAGTGTGTGTGTATCCTCTATAACTCCAAAACCTTGAAACCTGGTGGCCCCAAACTTTGCACGCATACTTCTCGAACTCCAAAGGAGTGCATGAATGAAAACTAGGTGTTTGATTGTGATAAGACACCTTTCAAGATCATTTACACTAAAACTAGAAACAGGCTTACCTCTGGTCAGCCTGCGTTCAGCTCGCTCGGCTCGAGGGTCTTAATTCCTCCATTTTTCCGCTCAGTTCAAAATTGCCTCGCCTAAGAACAGGTCGGTTTCTGTACAATAAAGCTTCATATCTACGAATCGTAATACAGCTGATCTTCATACCTATGAATCGCCATATTCCTGCATACATCGCAATGCTTATAAACGCTAGCGTCCGTGCCTTTATTTCATTTATTCACACGTCTTACACCCAACATGCGATAAGCTCAAACATCTCTTCACCTGAATCAAAATTTAAAAATTTTAACTGCAGAGTTGACCTTAGCAGCAGTTTCTATCTACTATTAAAAAGGGTTAATTTGTCCAATTTGGACACTCCGAGAATCTCAACCATTTCAATGTAGGTGCTTGCTTGAGTGCTTAAGCCTCTTGGCGAGCACTCTACAAGCAGCTTGGTAATGGAACACCTTGCTGTTCACCATTTTCTTTCCTTTCATTTGCTTTATTTATCTTTTGATGATCATACATGACTGATGCTCAACTGCAAGTGCAATTCTTCCGTCCATGAAGTTAAGGCACGTTTCACTTTACCGCTTCCCGCTGCCCCTAACAAATGCAAGTCAAACCCCTCCCCCCTTTTCCCCTCAAGTTCCACTACCAAACGCAAGTCAGGAGCCACTCCCCATTTCCCCCCTACCAAATGCAAGTCCAGAACACTACCTTAACCTACCCCTCCCATCCTCCTCCCTCCCACCCCCCTCCTCACTCTATTCCCCCTCCACTATCCCCCCACTCCACTCTCTCCCCCCTCTCCTAATACATATTCCCATCATCTAAGGGACATGTTGTATTTGCTAATATACCATAAGTGCAGTCCCTCGGATGAACGTTAAAGTGTGTCCATCTGTCAGCATTGGTTGGTGGACGATAAAGAGCCCACGGTGTCCTTCACGACGAGTAGACGAGCTATCACCAACATCCTGAACAAATTACAAATTCTGCCTTTACCTACAGGGGGTATTGCAGCAGCAGCACAGCTGTTCCCCCAACCAATGATGCTACCCTGCAGCCTGGATAGGCCATGGTGTGTCGTTATGACCAAATTTAGGCCCAAACTAGAACGCCACTCAGTAGAGCGCATACTCCCGCCGTGGGTCAAGTTGGAGCCCTATCTTCCAATGGTAAAAAATCCTTCAGAAAATTCCTGGATCCGGAATAATATCCTGAGCTTCACCAAAAACTAATCAATTCTTCCTTATCCCAAGGGCAATCATCCCACCAACTTTCATCCAAATCCGTTCAGAACTTTTCCAGATATCTTGTTCACAAACACACGAACATACGAACACACATACGCACACACACACGGACGGACGGACACGATCAAATGCATTACTCCCTGGCGGGAATAACTACAGCAGCTTTGGACAGCGATGACATGCTCAATGTTGTTTATTAGCCACAGGCAGGAACAATGCTTTGGACCCAGAATGGTCATGGACGCATGAAATTGTCAATTCTATTTTAATGAGGTGAAGTGTGTGAATTTATTTTTGAGCATGTGGCACATCGTGACAATTTCTCAATCATGTCCCTCATCACCTCTGAAATCCACAGGAAGTGACGTAAACATCGAATCCTCAGACCCCAATCTTTTTCCCATCCTGCAAGCATGGCAGAATGTGGGAATGGATGTGGCAGGTAATGGAACCCTTCCTGACTGGGCAGAAAATCTTCTGAATGTCGCAATGGAGAGGGAGAGAAGAAAGATGAGGCGGGTAGAGAGAGTGAGAAATCGGCTTCTGCGATTTGCTTTCAAAAAAATCCACGTATTTAGAAGAAGGTAATGCACAAGAGACGAAGAGGTTAAAAATGGTTGTGGTGAATGTTGAATGGGGGAAATAACCACGATTGCCTTTTTTGTATTATTGTGCACCGCTCCTTTCCTATGCCATCTCCAGGCGCTGCATAACGTCATTGCCGGGCACCGAAGGGGGCTCGGCAATGACGCACGCTGAAAGGGAGTACTCAGTTTTCATTCTGGTTCTTTGTTTGTTGTACACCGCTCCTTTCCTATGCCATCTCCAGGCGCTGCATAACGTCATTGCCGGGCACCGAAGGGGCTGGGCATTGACGCACGCTGGAAGGGAGTACTCAGTTTTCACTCTGGTTCTTTGTTTGTTGTACACCACTCCTTTCCCATGCCATCTCCAGGCGCTGCATAACGTCATTGCCGGGCACCGAAGGGGGCTCGGCAATGACGCACGCTGAAAGGGAGTACTCAGTTTTCATTCTGGTTCTTTGTTTGTTGTACACCGCTCCTTTCCTATGCCATCTCCAGGCGCTGCATAACGTCATTGCCGGGCACCGAAGGGGCTGGGCATTGACGCACGCTGGAAGGGAGTACTCAGTTTTCACTCTGGTTCTTTGTTTGTTGTACACCGCTCCTTTCCTATGCCATCTCCAGGCGCTGCATAACGTCATTGCCGGGCACCGAAGGGGGCTCGGCAATGACGCATGCTGAAAGGGAGTACTCAGTTTTCACTCTGGTTGTTTGTTTGTCCAGGCGATATCTCAGCCATCCTTTGAGCTAGGAAGCTGAAATTTCGGCACAATAGTGAGCAAGTCCTTTGTCAAAAACGGTATTTTTGGTTTTTTTATTAATCAATTAATTGATGAGTTATTTAATTATTAGCGATTAATTAAGTACTTATACATTTCCTTTCTCTTCTGGCCATTATCTCAGGCACCTTTTGAGTTAGGAAGCTGATATTTGGACATGCCAATGACCAAGTGATTTGGCTGCAAAGTCAATTTTTGATTTATTAATTAATCAATTAATTATTTAATTATTCGATTCATGACTACTTTTTTTTTTTTTTTTAAGTTAAAGATTCGGATGAAATGGTGGTGGTTTGTGTTTTATTAGCCAATTGATTATTTATTTATTCATTTTTTGATTATTATTTATTTATTTTCATTATTAATCATTTATTTATTTTCTTTCTGATTTGGGCAATATCTCAGGCACCTTTTGAGCTAGGAAGCTGATATTTGGACATCACAATGACCAAGTGATTTCGCTGTAAAGGGTACTTTTGATTTATTGATTAATTAATTAATCGATTAATTATTTAATTATTCGATACAAACAACAAACAACAACAAGCATATTAAGGCCATTTTCCCTGATAGAGCGGGGGTTAACCTTACGGTCCCCATGACAATCTTCTCCATCTTGCCCTATTTTCTGCATCTCTCCTTGTTAACCCCCTTGCCCGCATTTCTTCTTCCACCACCTTTAGCCAAGTCTTTCTCGGTCTTCCCCGTCCTCTACTTCCTTCTACATTCATTTCCATCACTCTTCTCAACCAGTCACTTTCATCCTTCCTCAACACATGACCAAACCTCAAACCATGACCAAAAGTTTCTCTTCACAGCATCCATCACAGGCTCTATTCCCATCATCTTTCACAATTCATCATTTGTCTTCCTCTCTCTCAACGATACTCCGCACATCCGTCGAACCATTCGCATTTCCACCCTTTCCAGCCTTCGTTGCTGCTCCACGTTCATTACCCATGTCTCACTCCCATAAATCACAACACTTCTCTCACATGCAGCATACACCTTTCCCTTCAGCTTCAACGACACTCCCCTCCTCTTCAGCACGCCACTCAGTTCCCGAAACTTCTTCCATGCACATCTCACTCGAGCAACCGCATTTAATTATTTGATGAATGACTTAATTAATTTTTTTTTTAAGTTACAGATTCAGATGAAATGGTGGTGGTATATGTATTCTATTAGCCAATTGATTAACTATTGAATTTTTTAAATGATTTTTATTTATTTATTTTCATTATTAATTATTTATTTATTTTCTTTCTCATCTGGGCAATATCTCAGGCACCTTTTGAGCTAGGAAGCTGATATTTGGACATGACAGTGACCAGGTGATGTGGCTCTAAAGGATATTTTTGATTTATTGATTAATCATTTAATCGATTAATTATTTATTGATTAATCAATTATTTATTTAACTTTTTTATTATTGACTTATTTAATTAAATTTCTAAATCTAAAAGATACATCTTGGGATGAAGCACTGGTTGTTTAGTTATGCTGTTAACCAATTGATTAAGAAAATATTTTATGATAATCTTTTATTGATTTTAATTATGCAATTAATCAATCAATTATATTGTACACCTCTCCCTCCCAATGCACTCTCTATGAGCTGCACTGCGGTATTGCCGGGCACCCTGGCAATGCCGCGCTGTGGGATATTTAATTATTTTGCATGAGGGTGGTGTACTTTGAATGTATCTGTACTTGTTTATATAATCATTAGTCTCGCCCCGAAGGGGATGCGAGACGATTGCAACACCGCTGCCAGTCTGTCTGTCTGTCTCTATGTTTATATAGTTTTTCTCTGCATTCGCCAGGCCGATCGTTGCAAAAGTTTCAACACAGGTGGGACTCCCTATGGAGAATATTTTATTGATAGATCAGATGTCATCGGTCACATGATATGACAAGCCATATTGGATCAAAGGAAAAAAATTGGATGTCTTTTTCTCCGAAAAAAAATTAGAACTTGGCATATGTCATCAACACCCCATGGGTGATAATGACATCATCGGTGAAGTGGTATTCCAGCCATAATGGGTTGAATCGAAATCCTTGTATGAAAAATCTGACATTTAATATATCTGATCCATGACCAGATGTGAGTGAATAATTGAATGCATGACATCATTGGTCACATGGTCTGGCAGCCATATTGGATTGAAAAGAAAAACGTAAAACTTCATCTTCGTAACATCTTCAGCACTGCTTAACAGATCGATGCGAAACTTCATACATATGATCGACAAGCCATGGGGATAGTTTGAATTTTTTTTCATATTCACCTTCATGCAATTTAGCCTTAAAAAGCACAAAAGTGGTCGTTAAATATCCTAATAATTTATTAATAAAGCTACTGATAATGGTAATGTACGTGACATAATAGGGTGCATGGATGATTATGGGTATATGGACCATAATAGCAGTGGGCCATAATAGTAAAGTGTTCAGTTAACGACGGTATTTTTGTTCAGAATGAGCACGCAAGGCAAGACTACGTGCTCTACCAGCTACCGTTCTAGTTAACTATTGTGACTTGTAACCAAAACCAAGTTGTTTTGACACCATTTTGACTTTTCTGATTGGCCCAGGCAAATGAGAAAACGTTGAGGAGTGTTCTAAACTTTACAGTGGGATCTACACAAAGCATACAATTGGTCAATAATTTGACTCAAAGACATTTAGATAACTCAACATGGGGCTGAACATTTTGATTCTGATGTACCATACTCTGCTACAGAGCATCGGTGAGGCCAAAGCAGTTTCTGGGCAAGAGCTATATTGAGTAGTTTGCCATTGCCTTCCCAACAGTAATTAGGGTGAAGGACACCACGTGGTCTTTAAATTCCAAATTCCAGCCCGACTCCCAGGGTAAAGGAAAACCATGAAACATAATTCTGGCTGCAATACTGCTCTGTTGAGAGTGTGATAGACCGACAGGAAGAGCAGAAGCAATATCTCCCACTTCAAATAAATAAATAATTGTCAATTTGAAAGATCCACCGAATATATTGATTTTAATTAATCAGTCAACTGTGCATTCAGTGCTGCATTGCAAATGTTATTTATTCCTGTATAAAGAACAATTTTAATCAAGCCATCATATCTTTCATTGTTTCAGCATACTGATGACCAGCTTTGCCATGAGAAACTTGGTGTTTGGCCACCCATCTCAAAGCCAACTCCTCCAGGAGTATCAGCTTGCAGATTGGAACGAAAGGGAGAACATGGATTCAGACGTCACAGAAGACCAAGACAGCACAGTACAGGGAGAGATTACAGATGAGGTGCAATCGACAAGAGCCGAACTGTGAAGCTGGTGCAAATTTCTATTCTTCTACATTGTAGTGTCAGAATGTGAAGATAATCTTCACACTTTGCACACACGACTTTTTGGGGGTAATTTTTTTTGAAACTCAATAAAGTATTTTATAAAAGCAACCTGACAAACCACCTTTATACATTCATTGTGCAGCTCGTTTAGAAGAACCAATCAGCTATCGTGACCACGTGTGGCTTTGTTCGTGCCTCTGCTTTGCCTTTTGTGTTTATGTTGTTTCGGTTTTTCCTTTTCAACCGCCAACGGATCTTCTGCCTCCAGCTCAGTTCCTCCTGCTCCCCGACTCAGGATAAGCTGACAAGGACCAGGGGGGAAGGATGGTGGCACTGCAAGCGAGAGAGAGTGGGATGAGGAGGGCAATACAATGTTTCACAAAAATATACTTATTCAACAATATGCAGTATCTGCATTATTTAAACAGTCCAAACTAGAGCGTTCATACAACGCCTTACATCGTGCAGTCTCCAGAAAAAGGACATGGGAAGGGTCCTTTACAACTCTTGCTTTTGCGTTTCTGACTATGATCGATACAAGCTTTGTTTGTCAACATTGAATATCAGGCATTGATCATAGTTTTTGATCATTGATCATAGTTTGAACATTGATCATAGTTTTATGTGAGGGGCAGTGGTACGGAGCCAATGCATCAAACAGAGCAATCCTGAGCTGAAATTTCTGCCAACTTTTTTTTTTTTTTTTTGGATACAGAGTCGAGGCTCGTGAAAGAGCTAACATTTATCAATCAAACAAACAAGCAAACAAAGTATATAAAAAGGGGAGCGGTCGACAAGATGGGGAGGGAAGGGGAGAAAGCACACAAACACAACATTTGAGAGCAGGGACATCGGGAGATGTTTTTGGAGGGAGAGGGCCTGGGGGGAGGCAGGATAGGTATAAAACGCAAGGACACCAAGGACTTCCAGGAAAGAAGTCAAAAGTCACCTCAAAAAAGTGGATTTGGGGTGAAATTAGCGGGGGTAGAAAAGATCAAGGTTTTGGATTGGGGAAGATAAGAGATGGTGGTGAACAGCCGTTTTAAAGACCTGGAGGGAGGAGTGGGATTGAAGAGAGTGAGGGAGTTTGTTCCAGAGGCGGGAGAAAAGAGGAGTGAAGGTGAGCAGAAAGTCTTGATTTTGGCAGTTTAACCATAAGAGGGTTGCAGGCAGATCTTGTGCGACCTGTAGGAATATTTGGGGGACAGAGCCCAGAGAGGGCTGGGGGGGCAAGGCCAGAGAGGAGTCGGTAGAAGACGGAAAGACCACCAACCTGCCTGCGGTGAGTGAGTGAAAGGCCCTTGGAGTTAGCTTCATCGCAGGAGATTCCAATGATTCTGAACGCTTTGGTTTCAACAGCGTGAAGACGAGCTAGGTGTGAGGCAGGAGCACCAGCCCAGAGGGGAGAGCAGTACTCCATTGAGCTGCGGATGAAAGCCTTGTATGTGGTGAGGAGCTCAGGTGTGCCAAGGAAGGACTTCGCACGACGGACGATGCCCAGTCGGCGACTGGCTTTGGAGGTCAGCTTGGAAATGTGGTTTTCCCAGGAAAGATCATGGCAGATAGTGAGACCCAAAAGCTTGAGTGACAGAACTTCTTGGAGAGGATTATTCAGAAAGTATTCTTTATTCAGAAAATTCAGAAATTATTCAGAAAATCCTTCAGAAAGGATTATTCCTCCTTCATGATGTCTCTGATGCCTTGGTATCTCTCCCAGGTTACTCCCTCCTCCAGTATGATAGACCTGAGCCTCGTCCTGGAGGTGGGGTTGCTATCTTTATAAAAAACTCTCTTCCTCACTCGCCCTCCACTGCCCTCTCTCCACCTCACCCCCAGGAATACCTTTGGCTACGGCTTCCCCTTCGCTCCCACCTTTTGTTCATATGTGTGTTGTACCGTCCACCAATCAGCGATGACTCCATCTACATCTCACTGTCTGATAATATGGACCAACTTCTATCTACCCATCCCAACTCTCTCTCCCTCATATGTGGTGATTTCAATTGTCACCATGCCAGTTGGCTGGGTGTGGGTACCTCTCTCACCAGCCATGGCTCTTCAGCAAAGGACTTCTGCGACTCACTGGGACTGACACAATCTGTCAATTTCCCGACCCGGATCTCAGTCAGCGGAGCATCTTCTCTTCTGGATTTGGTTATGACAAACTTCCCTGAAAATGTCTGCTGCTCTTCTTCTGCTCCAATCGGCTCATCTGATCATGTGCTTGTCAAAGTGGACATCTCTCTGACCATTCTCAGAGAGCCTCCTCAGCGTCGACGAGTCTGGCATTTCACTCAGGCCAACTGGCACGGTCTTCAAGCAGCCATCAATCATCTGGACTGGTCTCCCATCTCTACCGCCTCTGACATCAACTCATCCTGGGAATTCTTTCAAAGTAAATTGCTCTCTCTCATGCACAGATTTATACCATCTCGTCTTCAGTTGTCATACCCTTCCTCCCGTCCATGGTACACGGAATCTTGTGGTGAGGCTGTTGCCCTGAAACAACTTGCCTTCGTCTCCTGGAAAGCAAATCCAACGGAAGGAAATCTCATTTCCTTTCACAAAGCCCGAAACAAGTGTGTGTCCACCCTCAGGAGAGCCAGGAAACAATATCCTACCATTCTCAAGACCGAACTCTCTTATCTGTCTCCCTCTTCCAAATCCTGGTGGCGTCTGGTCAAATCTGTTTCTGGTGTTTGTTCCCCCTCCATCCCCTCCCTCACCTCAAACGGCTTAACGGCTGACTCCGCACGTGAAAAAGCTGAATGCCTCAACTCTGTGTTTGCCTCTAAATCTTGTGTCCCAAACCCATCCCTCTCTGTACCCACCGTACCCAGTCGTACCCAGCTGCTCCTGGACTCTGTGTCCTTTCCTCCTGACAAGGTGGAAAAGTTTCTGTCAACCCTCGACTCTGATTCTGCAACTGGTCCTGACGGCATCAGCCCACGGGTCCTAAAATCATGTTCTTCTGCTCTTTCACTCCCTCTTTCTGTTCTCTTCACCCTCTCTTTTGCTCAAGGTCATCTGCCATCTGCTTGGAAATCAGCCAACATCACCGCTTTGCACAAAAAAGGTGCAAAAACAGATCCCAGCAACTACAGACCAATCAGCCTTCTCCCAATTATCAGCAAAGTCATGGAATCCATCATTGCTTCAGATATTAAATCTTTCCTCTTCTCCAATGGCTTGATCTCTGATCATCAATTTGGTTTCAGACCTGGTCACTCTACTCTGGACATGCTGCTTCTGCTTTCTCAACAATGGATGGAGGTCCTCAACGCCAAACAGGAAATTAGAGCCGTCTCCCTTGACATTTCACGTGCCTTCGATACGGTCTGGCACCCTACTCTGCTCTCCAAACTCTCCTCCTTTGGTATCCATGGAAATCTCCACGCATGGCTGGCGGACTTCCTCTCTGGTCGTAGTCAACGTGTGGCCCTGAATGGGTTTCTCTCATCTCCTCTTCCTGTTCAGGCTGGAGTTCCCCAAGGTAGTGTTCTGGGCCCTGTGCTTTTTCTGGTCTTCATCGATGATCTCTCTGACTCTCTTGAAAATCCTCTCTATCTCTTTGCTGACGCGACTCTACTCTCTGTCGCTCCATTCCTCATCCCTCAGATCGGCAGTCTGCAGCCTCCTCACTCTCTGCAGACATGGACAAAATCACAGACTGGTCAAACAAGTGGAACATGTCTTTCAATCCTGACAAATCTCACACTCTTACAATGTCTCTCCGAAAGGACCGACTGGACAACCCTCCCATCTACTTTCTCAACAATCCTCTCCAAGAAGTTCTGTCGCTCAAGCTTTTGGGTCTCACTATCTGCCATGATCTTTCTTGGGAAAACCACATTTCCAAGCTGGCCTCCAAAGCCAGTCGCCGACTGGGCATCCTCCGTCGTGCGAAGTCCTTCCTTGGCACACCTGAGCTCCTCACCACATACAAGGCTTTCATCCACAGCTCAATGGAATACTGTTCCCCCCTCTGGGCTGGTGCTCCTGCCTCACACCTTGCTCGGCTTCACGCTGTTGAGGCCAAAGCTTTCAGAATCATTGGAATCTCCTGCGATGTAGTCAACGCCGAGGGCCTTTCACTCACTCACCGCAGGCAGGTTGGTGGTCTTTCTGTCTTCTACCGACTCCTCTCCGGCCTTGCTCCCCCAGCTCTCTCTGTGCTCTGTCCCCCCAATATTCCTTCAGGTCGTACAAGATCTGCCTGCAACCCTCTTATGGTTAAACTGCCAAAGTCTAGGCTCTCTGCTCACCTTCACTCTTTCATTCCCCTTTTCTCCCGCCTCTGGAACAAACTCCCCCACTCCCTTCAATCCCACTCCTCCCTCCAGGTCTTTAAAACAGCTGTTCACCACCATCTCTTATCTTCCCCCATCGAAAACTTTGATCTTTTCTACCCCCGGTAATTCACCCCAGAGTCCTTGCAGTGTTCATATGTTTTAATCCTCTCCCACCTCCCCCCAAGTCCTCCCGATGTCCCTGCTCTCAAATGTTGTGTTTGTGTCCTTCCCCCTCTTCCCCCTCTCTTTTGTGTCCTTCCCCCTCTCTCCCCATCTTGTCTGCCGCTCCCCTTGTTTTTTGTGTTTTGTGTGTCCGTTTGTCTTTTTGTGTGATTAATGTTAGCTCTTTCACGAGCCTCGATCTTGTATACAAAAAAAAGAAGAAAAAAAAAGAAAGTAAATGGGAGGGTTGTCCAGTCGGTCTTTTCGGAGAGACATCGTAAGAGTGTGAGATTTGTCAGGATTGAAAGACATGTTCCACTTGTTTGCCCAGTCTGTGATTTTGTCCAGGTCTGCAGAGAGTGAGGAGGCTGCAGACTGCCGATCTGAGGGATGAGGAATGGAGCGGCAGAGAGTAGAGTCATCAGCAAAGAGATAGAGAGGATTTTCAAGAGTCAGAGAGATCATTGATGAAGACCAGAAAAAGCACAGGGCCCAGAACACTGCCTTGGGGAACTCCAGCCTGAACAGGAAGAGGAGATGAGAGAAACCCATTCAGGGCCACACGTTGACTATGACTAGAGAGGAAGTCCGCCAGCCATGCATGGAGATTTCCATGGATACCAAAGGAGGAGAGTTTGGTGAGCAGAGCGGGGTGCCAGACCGTATCGAAGGCACGTGATATGTCGAGGGAGACAGCTCTAATTTCCTGTTTGGCATTGAGGACCTCCATCCATTGTTGAGACAGCAGAAGCAGCATGTCCAGAGTGGAGTGACCTGGTCTGAAACCAAATTGATGATCAGAGATCAAGCCATTGGAGAAGAGGAAAGATTTCATATCCGAAGCAATGATGGATTCCACGACTTTGCTGATAAATGGGAGAAGGCTGATTGGTCTGTAGTTGCTAGGATCTGTTTTTGCACCTTTTTTGTGCAAAGCGGTGATGTTGGCTGATTTCCAAGCAGATGGCTGTTGACCTTGAGCAAAAGAGATGGTGAAGAGAACAGAGAGAGGGATTGAAAGAGCGGAAGAACAGGATTTTAGGACCCGTGGGCTGATGCCGTCAGGTCCAGTTGCAGAATCAGAGTCGAGGGTTGACAGAAACTTTTCCACCTTGTCAGGAGGAAAGGACACGGAGTCCAGGAGCAGCTGGGTACGACTGGGTATGGTGGGTACAGAGAGGGATGGGTTTGGGACACAAGATTTAGAGGCAAACACAGAGTTGAGGCATTCAGGTTTTTCACGTGCGGAGTCCGCTGTGTAGCTGTTTGAGGTAAGGGAGGGGATGGAGGGCGAACAAACACCAGAAACAGATTTGACCAGACGCCACCAGAATTTGGAAGAGGGAGACAGATAAGAGAGTTCGGTCTTGAGAACGGAGATATATTGTTTCCTGGCTCTCCTGAGGGTGGACACACACTTGTTTCGGGCTTTGTGAAAGGAAATGAGATTTCCTTCCGTTGGTTTTGCTTTCCAGGAGACGAAGGCAAGTTGTTTCTGGGCAACAGCCTCACCACAAGATTCCGTGTACCATGGACGGGAGGAAGGGTATGACAACTGAAGACGAGATGGGATAAATCTGTGCATGAGAGAGAGCAATTTACTTTGGAAGAATTCCCAGGATGAGTTGATGTCAGAGGTGGTAGAGATGGGAGACCAGTCCAGATGATTGATGGCTGCTTGAAGACCGTGCCAGTTGGCCTGAGTGAAATGCCAGACTCGTCGACGCTGAGCAGGCTCCCTGAGAATGGTCAGAGAGATGTCCACTTTAACAAGCACATGATCAGATGATCCGATTGGAGCAGAAGAAGAGCAGCAGACATTTTAAGGGAAGTTAGTCATAACCAAGTCCAGAAGAGAAGATGCTCCGTTGACTGAGATCCAGGTCAGGAAATTGACAGATTGTGTCAGTCCCAGTGAGTCGCAGATGTCCTTTGCTGAGGAGCCATGGCTGGTGAAAGAGGTACCCACACCCAGCCAACTGGCATGGTGACAATTGAAATCACCACATATGAGGAAGAGAGAGTTGGGATGAGTAGATAGAAGTTGCTCCATATTATCAGACAGCGAGATGTAGATGGAGTCATCACTGTTTGGTGGACGGTACAACACACATATGAACAAGAGGTGGGAGCGAAGGGGAAGCCGTAGCCAGAGGTATTCCTGGGGGTGAGGTGGAGAGAGTGCAGTGCAGGGCGAGGAAGAGAGTTTTTGATAAAGATAGCAACCCCACCTCCAGGACGAGGCTCAGGTCTATCATACCGGAGGAGGGAGTAACCCGGGAGAGATACTAAGGAATCAGAGACATCATGAAGGAGGAAAGTTTCTGTTAAGCAGATCACGTCTGGTTTGACAGAAGCAACCTGTATGGAGAGATCAGTTAAGTTTGAACTAAGGCCCCGGATGTTTGAGGTCCATACCGTTAATGAAGAGGAAGGGGGAGCATCGGATACAGAACAGGGGGGAGGAGGGGTAGGGTAAGATGTGGAAGAGGTGGAAGAGGTGGAAGAGGTAGGGAGAGCTGTTGAAGGTGTGTCAGAGATTTCAGAATAGCTCGGAGAAAGGGAAGGATGGGGCGGACAAAAGGTTTGATGGTGATTGGGTGACGCACAATGAGGTGTTATTTGAGGAGGGGGAAGAGCGAGGCAGAAGGTTGGGGGAGATGGAGGTGAGAGTTGGAAGGGGGAAGAAGTGGGGAGGATGCTTTGAGGAGGGGGAAAATTGAGAAGAAATTAGGGTGGGGAGATTTGAAGGGGAGGGGCGAGGGGGGAGTTTAGGAGGGAAGGGACAAGGGGAGGGATTTGAAAGGGATGGGATATGGGGGAGATTTGGAGGGGAGGGGTGAGGGAGGAGGGGAGGGGCGAGGGGGAGTCTTGGAGGGGAGGGGTGAGGGGGTAGTTTAGGAGGGAGGGGGAAGGGGGGAAGATTTGAAAGGGATTGCTGATGGGGAGGATTAGGAGGGGAGGGGAAAGGGGGAAGATTTGAAAGGGATGGGTGATGGGGCAGATTTGGAGGGGAGGGGTGATGGGGAAGATTTGGAGGGGAGGGGTTATGGGGAAGATTTGGAGGGGAGGGGTGAGATTGGATTTTAGAAAGTGTACGATTAATGGGAAACGAACATTTATTGCAAAATGAGTTTCTTGTGACCTTCGAGTCAAAAATACGTTTAAGGACGCTGGATGGAGGATGGAGTGCAGGAGAGTTTAGGGAATGTAGAAAAAAGGCACTATAAGAGATGGAATCTTTTTTGGGGATGAATAGATTTGGTGAGCAAGTCGAAAGCAGCCTTTTAAAGAAGAAGAAGAAAAAGGTGTTATAATATACGACGGAATACAGAACTTGAGGGGAAAGTGTAAACATTGTAAGGTTAATAACAGTGAAAACTATCTGGGGAAATGGGGGAGAAACACGTGGTCGAAGAACGAACGAACGAATAAGAACGAATAAACGAATGAGAACAAAGAATAAGAACAGAGAAGGAAATGTTTTTTTTTGTTTTTTTTGAGTTGAGATTTCCACAAGGAAGTAGGCTGTGGGGTGAAAAGACTGGGAAAAGCAGAGAACGAAAGTTATTGGAGCACAAACGACGGACCGCTGAGAGAAAAACAAAGCCTCAAGGTTGTACACTGTACAAGGCCTCAAAAGACACGACACGAATTAACACTATTTTCTATACAGGTATGAAAGATTTGGACCGAAAATCTTCCTCGGGACACAATATACATACACACACCATAAAATAAATACAGTTATAACGAAAATACAAATGGGAACAATTACTTAACTTCGATTTCGATGGAGAGCGTGGAGAGCTGCGAATAAACGAAACCTCGCCGGCAAGACCGGAAGCGGAAGTCGAAATTCTTTGTGAAACGAACGATTTTGGAACGATCTTTGAGAAAAAGATGCGCGAAACAAACATTGTTTTGGACAAAGTTCACAGGTGTTGCATCACTGAGCACCGCCATTTTGTCTGGATCTCGACAGTCCCCCCCCCCCCCCCTCGCTCCCCCCAACCCGCTCCGAAGATCGCAAGCGGCAAATTGATTTTGCTAAATTACTGTTAAAGTGAAGGTTTTTTGAAGTAATAGAACGAACAAGGCAATTTGCGTTTTGGTGTTCAAAATATATAATTCAATTGAAAGAAATCAAGTTTTAAAGCATATAGAAAACAAACAAAAACAAAACATTGAATTGAAAGTTTACTGCTGTTTATGCATTTGTGATACACGGTCTTCAACACCACATGATCTAACATGTTAAACTCGAACGGCACGCAGTAGAGAGCATACCTTCACCTGGTTGGCAATATCACTGAATGGTAAAGAATCACTTTAAAAATTCTACTAGCCGTCCACAACTTTTTGAGATATCTTGCTTTATATCATTTTTAGCCTTCTCTCTCAATGATGAGAATCAATTTTTAAATCTAGTATCCGGATCTTCACCAAAATTGAATCGATTCTTCGTCACACACACAACCTGTCCACCAGGTTTCGTCCAAATCCGTCCATAACTTTTTGAGATATCCTGCTATGTATCGTTTTTGGCCCGATCTCTCAATGGTGAAGAATCACTTGAAAAATTAAATAATTCTCATATCCGAATGCATATTCAAATCTTCACCAAAATCGAATCGTCCATGTCACACACCCAACTGGTCCACCAAGTATCGTCCAAATCCGTTCATAACTTTTTGTGATATCCTTATATGTATCGTTTTTGGCCCTATCTCCCAATGGTGAAGAATCGCTATAAAAATTCTAGTAGCCGTATCCGAATCCGGATGTTCACCAAAATCTAAACATTTTGTCCTTATCACATAAGCTACATCTCTGCAAAATTTCGTCCGAATCCGTCCACAACTTTTAGAGATATCTTGTTCACAAACGGACAAACAGACGGACAGACAGGGGTGAAAACATAACCTCCATCCACCTTTGGTGGCGGAGATAATTCGTTGTTTCGTATGTAACCTGTGGCTGCTGGTTGCATCATCTTTCTGGAAGCACGTTTGTGCCGCTGATGCAGTGCCCCAATTACCAGCAAGCTGGTACTCAATTTGCTGACCTCGGAAGGATGACAGGCTCAGTCAATTCCCCTGGCGTTCAACGGGATTCAAACTCAGGATCCGAGGATCCCAAGCCAGCACCCTAAACGTTAAGCCAATACCAGGCTCGCGTTAAATTAGTTACTTGTGCCTGTTATTTGTATGCTTTATGACATTTCTAAACACAGCAATTTTCCTGTTTGGCATGATTTGCAATTACTTGTGACTGCCAGACAGACAGACGAAAGCAACTGCTTTAGCCCACTGTGTTCATGCGCGCGTGGGCTGAGACGCCGTACAATGTTACCAAATTTGTACCCAAAGTACTGCTAAATCTCAGCCGATTCGTGTTCTACAGTGTTCAAAATATAAAATTCCATTGATAAAGTAGTTCCTTGATCATAGACTGACAGACACACAGACAGAGTGATCCAATTGCTTCCCCCCACTTTGTGCTATGTGTGCGGGATCATAGTTTTATGTGAGGGGTGGGTTCTCAATTAAGGAGGGGAAAGCAAGACAATAGGCTAGTAGCATCAGACACCTGTGACAATAGGCTAGGATGAATGGTAACTTATGAGGGGTTAAATGGTAAAGCAAGCTCACATTCTCCCAGGTCTTTGTGCAGTCTAGCCAGTTGTCGTTCTTTTTCATTTTCCTCTGTTCTTTCCTGCCATAACAAGAATCCCCAAGATAGAAAGCATGCACAATCTGCCTCACTGTTAATACTGATGCACATCCTGCGCATTCGAAAAATAATGTTGGCTATGTACCTTTAATTTTTGCAAACGTTCATACTCTGGTCTGTATTCTCTGCACAAGGGAACAAGACGTTGGCACAGACAGAAAGTGAAGGATAACAATGTGATGGCAGAAAAACTAGGGACCATTTGAGAAGAGTATGTGCTTGGTACCTCTCATACTCTTCTCGTGCCTCCTCTAGTGCAGTGAAGAGTTCAGGCATGCCGCTTCCTATCGTCGCTGACACTCCGACCACCTTTTGGGCACAGAGAGGAAACCACTCAAATGCATTTGTTGCCATTAATCTGCTTCAGCAGCTCCTTACTTCTCATGGGACATAACCTGACTGATATAATTAACCACCTCACCTTAAGGTGCTCGTAGAAGGCCGACAAGGTGAGGCTCATAGAGCGAGCTAAGCTCGAGGCATAGCTCGCTCCTGCATCTCCTGGAGCTGATAGAACATCCCCCAAGGACTCAAAATCGGTCATCCACTCGATGGCAAAATCGTGCGACACTACATCTGTCTGATTTGAATGCACACACATGGATGTGTTAAAAAAAAAGTGAAGGAATAGTAATAAGCATACACTTTGTAATGTGTACACTTTAAATAGCAGTGCAATTGGGGGCACATTGTTGTGGGCAACGTTTTTTTTTTTTTTTTCTTTACAGGATCTAAGGTTCAGAGTGGATCACACGCGTGTACACACATGTGGAAATTCCACATGTGCACACACATGCGGAAATTCCACATGTGCACACACATGCAGATCTAAGGTTCGGAGTGGATCGCACGCATGCATGCATATACATGCGCACACATACGCTACTGTTGGAAGAGACAAACACAGACAGAGCTTGAGGGTTTCTCCGGGCACTGTGGGTACCAACGACATCACAACATAGCGTCTTTCTCACCACACTCAGTGGGGCATTTCCCAAGGAGGAATTGCCTCCTCCCCATGGATGCCAACCTATGGCGATTGTCCGTGCTCTTATCCTTTTTAAATGCCGAATGTCAAGGCAGCACGCACCATTAAAACAAAATATTTCGTACAACTCAGCCGGGGCTTGAACCATGAACCACCGACCTCCCAGACTCAGAGTGGACGCTGTAACCATCACACCACCGAGTCCGTCCAAAATGAAATTAATATTAGGATTCATGCAAATTTCTGCAGCAAAAACGGAATTTGCATCATCACCATCATTTGGAATCTCCCGCGATGAAGCTATCTCCGAGGGCCTTTCACTCTCTCACCGCAGGCAGGTAGGTGGTCTTTCTGTCTTCTACCGACTCCTCTCCGGCCTTGCTCCCCCAGCTCTCTCTGTGCTTTGTCCCCCAAATATTCCTACAGGTCACACAAGATCTGCCAGCAACCCTCTGATGGTTAAACTGCCGAAATCTCGGCTCTCTGCTCACCTTCACTCTTTCATTCCTCTTTTCTCCCGTCTCTGGAACAAACTCCCACACTCCCTTCAATCCCACTCCTCCCTCCAGGTCTTTAAAACAGCTGTTCACCACCATCTCTTATCTTCCCTCATCCAAAACCTTGATCTTTTCTACCCCCGCTAATTCACCCCAGATCCACCTTGTTTGAAATTCCAACTTCTTTCCTGGAAGTCCTGGCAGTGTCCATATGTTTTATACCTCTCCCACCCCCCTCCCCCTTCCCATTCCTACCCACCCCCCCCAAAGCCCTCTCCCTCTCTCAGATCTCTCGATGTCTCTCAGTCCCTGCTCTCAAATGTTGTGTTTGTGTCCTTCCCCCTCTCTCCCCATCTTGTCTACTGCTCCCCATGTTATATGTTTTATGTGTCGGTTTGTCTTTCTGTGCGATTAATGTTCGCTCTTTCACGAGCCTCGATCTTATATACAAAAAAAAACAAAAAAAAAAAAAACCTTACCTTGTTCATGGCAAGAATGAAGGGTAACTTGGTTTTGTATAAAATGCTACAGGGAGAAATGTGGCAACAAAACAATTAAACAGGCAAAAGGCATACAGACACAGCACAGCATCAACATAGATAGTAAAATTAATATTGTTGTGGAAATGAGAATTGTGTTTTTTATTGTTGTAAAAATATCACCCTCCTTCCTCCAGTTGTGTATACTATAAAGGTCAAAGGGCGTCCCTTAGTTAGGTCATATACAATCACGTTAGCCAATCATAGATTTCCTGCTTGTTGGTAGTTATTTCCTTATTCTGTGTATTAGGTTAAGGCTTTGTCTTCCATTAATTAATACTCCATTGCACCGAATTCAAATAGGTAGTATCCCCTTTCAATTTCCCCAGAACCTTCATGGGAATCCCCTTTTGTCAGCCGCATTACAAATTCCTCTGCGCGGTTTGCTGCAGTCCGCTGTTTCTTCGGGCTTGGGTTTTCGCCGCAGCTGCTGGGCGGTTTTCACCGCGACTCCATTAGCCTCGAGGTGGGCTCGGAGAAGAGGGGGGAGGAGCCGCCGAATCCAGGGCGTTGGCCGCCCCTCGTCATCAAGGGCGGAGCCAAAAGAGGCCGTGCGAGCCAACCGGCACTGCAGTAGCGACCCGTTAGGCGTGCCCAGAGAGCTCGCGGAAAGAGGTGGAGGCGCGATATAAAACGGGGGCACATGCGTCAAGCAGGGAGTTAAGCAGATGAGTTGAGTCCACCGCAGCTGAGTCCACTACAGCTGAGTCCACCACAGTTGAGTCCACGACAGTTGAGTCCACCACAGTTGAGTTTACCGCAGCTGAGTCCACCGCGGTTGAGTTGAGCTTTGACGGCAGTTTCGACCCGCTGCTGCGAGGCGCCGCCGCCGTGTGGGCCAGATTGAGGAGGGTCGGCGGCCGTTCACCTCGAGCCTTGCCGTTTACACGGACCGGACCCAGCTCTGTGGACCACTTGGACCTTCCCCTCCTTCCAGCCAATCGTTCCTGCCTTCATTTCCCCATTCGTGTGAGTTTGATTGTCGTCCGTTTTGTGTGTCTTGTCCTGGGGTATTAATTAAGACTGTAGGTAAGCTCGCGTTGCACTGTGTTTCTTCTTCTTCTGTTTTTATTTTATTATTCTTCCTCCTCCTTAGTTGCTTTCAATTGTGTGAATAGTAAATAAATCATATTTGTATTTCTTACCCTTTGCCTTTCTTTCCTCTACATCCGTCGTTGTTGTCTTTTCCCCATTGAATACCTGTGGCACGATTTGGCCAACGTTTGAGAATCGGGTCTAGTCTTTGTTAACGGTTCGGGCCGCGGCTGCCATCCGCTCGGCAAATTAACATCTTATCCGCGGTCACGAACGGGGCTGTGCACCGGCCTTTCCGGAGGTCGCGGTGCAGCTTCAGGGACCACGTCGGTCAGTAACAAACGAGGGGACTAATCCCCCCTCAAAGGGGAACCATAGGCCGACGGCGGGTTCCGTAACAATATAAAGGCATTTTAGGAGTACAACTCGTAAAAGAGGTTCAAGGTTCCACATATTTTAGGTTAATATACCACATATCACATATTTTAGGTTAATATACCACATGTCACATATTTTAGGTTAAAATACCACATATCACATATCACATATTTTAGGTTAAAATACCACATATAACATATTTTAGGTTAAAATACCACATATTTTAGGTTAAAATACCACATATAACATATTTTAGGTTAAAATACCACATATAACATATTTTAGGTTAAAATACCACATATTTTAGGCTAAAATAACACATATCACATATTTTAGGCTTACATTTACACCACACAATTAAATGCAACATATTCTTTTAACGACACGTATTATCCCGTACACACATCCTTCCTGCGAATCAAAATGGCAAAAGAGTACACTGTGGTTTGAGGCAATCAAAACCTTTATTCTCATTTACTTGATCAATGCTAAGGCTGAACAGAATAAATGTGATGAAAACGTCACGGTACGACAGGATAATACCAGCTATTGTCGTTCTTCCCTACATCGGCCCTTTGTGCCGAGACGATGCCATCCTGCATGCCGCAACAATCCCACAACATCTCCCTCCATTGTCCGCACTTGTATCCTATCACAATATCTTCATGCAGTCAATGACATTGTACAACTGTCGACCACTTGTGGCTCTCATGTAATCAGTTTGCGTGTAAATGGCACTTCCACTCAGATTCACTAAATACGTCAACTGGTAAATGGTGTGGCAGAGTTGTTGTTGCAAATGCCTATTAAAATTGAGTAACTTCTTTGTCACAATCCAAAATTATACTTCAAATAAATTAAATGGTCATTTGATCCTTCTTTTAAATTGGGCGGCCTGTCTGCCGGCACGGTGTCCTTCGTGAAGAGTAAGCGAGCTATCATCGGCACCATGAACACATTCCAAATTCCTACAGGTAGCATTGCATCAGCCATCCATCAGCATGTGCTCTGGTGACTGAGATTTACATCCACGTATTATAAAATCCCCATACAACCTGCAAGCAGACAGCATATTTGATGTAAAGGTGATCGGACTTGTACAACGGGCTGTGTCGAGAACAAAGACAACCACGGTTGGAAAGACCGATGCCTGAAATGGAGAGAGAGAGTCTTTGTACAAGTAACAAGGCAAATGGATGAACTCTCAAAGCAGAAAATGTAAATCTTAAAATAACGACTCACCAAAGTCTCTGTGATTATGGACCCAGATGCAGACCAGGTGAATACTTCTATTTGTCCAGGAGTATCTATCAACACAAAGCTGGGTGGAAAATATACAAGCGGCATGACAGAGGGAGGTTAGCGAGACAGGCCAAAATAATCCAGAAGATAGAATGGAATATTTGATAAAGGGATCAATAAAAGAGAAAGACATACATTGAAAACAACAACAACAACAGGCATTTTAAGGCCATTTTCCCTGCAAGAGTGGGGGTTAGCCTTGTGGACCCCATGACAATCTTCTCCATTTTGCCCTATTTTCTGCATCTCCCCTTGTTAATTAATCCCCTTGCACGCATTTCTTCTTCCACCACCTTTAGCCAGGTCTTTCTCGGTCTTCCCCATCCTCTACTTCCTTCTACATTCATTTCCATCACTCTTCTCAACCAGTCACTTTCATCCTTCCTCAACACATGACCAAACCATCTCAACCTGTTTCTCTTCACAGCATCCATCACAGGCTCTATTCCCATCATCTTTCGCAATTCATCATTTGTCTTCCTCTCTCTCAACGATACTCCGCACATCCACCGAACCATTCGCATTTCCACCCTTTCCAGCCTTCGTTGCTGCTCTACGTTCATTGCCCACGTCTCGCTCCCATAAATCACAACACTTCTCACACATGCAGCATACACCTTTCCCTTCAGCTTCAATGACACTCCCCTCATCAGCACGCCACTCAGTTCCCGAAACTTCTTCCATGCACATCTCACTCTAGCAACCGTTGCCGAGTCTGATCCACCTTCTTCATTCAGTATGTCTCCGAGGTAGCAAAATGTTTTCACACCTTCCAGCGTCACGCCATCTCCAAGATCCAACTCAACATTTCCTCCATCTGCAGCTCCCTCTGTGCACACCTTACACTTGAATGTAGCTGCCACACTGGTTAATGACCCACTCAAGCCACTACATTTTTGATGAACCCACTCAGCGCACATTGTACAGTGAATGGAGTTCACTCCGACACCCTTCCTGCACACAGCACAGGGCCACTTCCCAGTTCTTTCCACCTCACCACATGCTTTACCACTTGCCATCACCTTCCTTTTTCCAATGTTCACCTTCAGACCTTTTGTCTCCATACATTCCTTCCACTTATTCATCTTCTCCAGTCCATCCATACTTTCCGCAATCAACACCAGATCATCTGCATACAACAACTCCCACGTTAAACCCTCCTTTACATTCTGAGCCAGCACCTCCTTCACAGCTACAAATAGTAGTGGACTTAGTACCGACCCCTGATGCACTCCCACTTTCACCTCAAACTCACCACTGTTCCCGTACTTCGTCCTTACAGCTGTGCGCTCTCTCTCATACATTGCCATCACTACTCTGATCAATAAGTTAAGTTTGTTCACAATTGTATTTTGTCGAAACTGTATTTATCGTTCGGTGTGTGAACTTATAGTGTCCCCCTTGGAAGTTTCTTGGTGTTTATCTTTCATATATTAATCGCTTGTTTGCCGCGTCGCGAGCAAGGCCTTGCAGCCTCAGGCTTCCCCCGTCGAAGGTTGTTCATTCCTTCGCTGTTTTGCTCGCTTTTTTGATTTCCCCTTCTCCACCAAGCTTCACCAAACATCTACTATTTGTCTAACGTTGTAACCCCCACCCCCCCCCCCCCCCAAAAAACAAAAACAAAAAAAAACAACCAAAAAAACTTTTATTTCCCTTTCTCCTCGTGTGCTTTTGCCTCTGCCCACGTGCGCTGTCTCGCCCCGCCCCCATTTTCCCCTTGCCTTCCACCTTTTGCCCTGTTCAAGTGACTCGTGGTCGTCGCGCTAGGCTTCCTCTCCCCATTGGTATTTTTGTGAATATACGATTGTTCTGTTCTTCACAGTTCTGTTTAAATATGTTTCAACTATCCCCTTCATTGTTTTATTCAGTGGTTTATTACAACACGCTGTTTTTCTTCTTATTTAAAAGGCTCAGCGCACATTGTACAGTGAATGGAGTTCACTCCGACACCCTTCCTGCACACAGCACAGGGCCACTTCCCAGTTCTTTCCACCTCACCACATGCTTTACCACTTGCCATCACCTTCCTTTTTCCAATGTTCACCTTCAGACCTTTTGTCTCCATACATTCCTTCCACTTATTCATCTTCTCCAGTCCATCCATACTTTCCGCAATCAACACCAGATCATCTGCATACAACAACTCCCACGTTAAACCCTCCTTTACATTCCGAGCCAGCACCTCCTTCACAGCTACAAATAGTAGTGGACTTAGTACCGACCCCTGATGCACTCCCACTTTCACCTCAAACTCACCACTGTTCCCGTACTTCGTCCTTACAGCTGTGCGCTCTCTCTCATACATTGCCATCACTACTCTGATCAATAAGTTAAGTCTGTTCACAATTGTATTTTGTCGAAACTGTATTTATCGTTCGGTGTGTGAACTTATAGTGTCCCCCTTGGAAGTTTCTTGGTGTTTATCTTTCATATATTAATCGCTTGTTTGCCGCGTCGCGAGCAAGGCCTTGCAGCCTCAGGCTTCCCCCGTCGAAGGTTGTTCATTCCTTCGCTGTTTTGCTCGCTTTTTTGATTTCCCCTTCTCCACCAAGCTTCACCAAACATCTACTATTTGTCTAACGTTGTAACCCCCACACCCCCCCCCCCCCCAAAAAAAAAAAAAAAAAAAAAAAAACAACCAAAAAAACTTTTATTTCCCTTTCTCCTCGTGTGCTTTTGCCTCTGCCCACGTGCGCTGTCTCGCCCCGCCCCCATTTTCCCCTTGCCTTCCACCTTTTGCCCTGTTCAAGTGACTCGTGGTCGTCGCGCTAGGCTTCCTCTCCCCATTGGTATTTTTGTGAATATACGATTGTTCTTCACAGTTCTGTTTAAATATGTTTCAACTATCCCCTTCATTGTTTTATTCAGTGGTTTATTACAACACGCTGTTTTTCTTCTTATTTAAAAGGCTCCTTTCAATTTCCTCTTCATCTCATTCCATTTCAAAAAAATATTCAATCTCTTATGATTGCAAATCACTCCATGCTCTAAATTCTCATTCATTCCATCCCTCCTCCATCGTTCTTAAACGAATCGCTAACTTGAAAATCACAACAAACCCAATTTGTTATATATGTGCATCTTTCATTAATCATCCACTTTCTAAACTCCCACCTTGCCCCTCCCCTTCAAATCTCCCCCCCAACCATCCCTCCCAAATTCTCCCTCCTCCCACCTCCTTCTCAAAGCTGCCTCCTCCCCACTTCCTCTCCCTCCTATGTCATACCCCCACCTCCCCCAACCTTCTACTTTCCTCTGCCCCCCCTCAAACAAACTCTCACTGTGCCTCATTCCATCACCATCAAACCTTTCGTCCTCCTCATCCTTCCCTTTCTTGTAACTCCTCTGTAATCTCTGACACACTATCAACTGCTCTTCCTACATCCCCCTCTCACCCTTCATCTGACCCTACCCCTCCCCTCCCCTGTCCTGCACCCGATGCTCCCCATCTCTCCTCACTAACGGTATGGACCTCAAACATCCGGGGCCTTCGCTCAAACCTGATTGATCTCTCCATTCAGGTTGCTTCTGAAAATCCAGACTTGATCTGCTTAACAGAAACTTTCCTCCTTCAAGATGTCTCTGATTCCTTAATATCTCTTCCTGGTTACTCCCTCCTCCGGTACGATAGACCTGATCCTCGTCCTGGTGGTGGGGTGGCTATCTTTATAAAAAACTCTCTTCCTCACTCTCCCTGCACTGCCCTCTCTCCACCCCACCCACAGGAGTACCTCTGGCTACGGCTTCCTCTCCGCTCCCACCTTTTGTTCATATGTGTTCTGTACCGTCCTCCAAACAGTGATGACTCCATTTACATTTCTCTGTCGGACAACATGGACCAACTTCTATCAACTCATCCAAACTCTCTCTTCCTCATATGTGGTGACTTCAACTGTCATCATGCCAGCTGGCTGGGTGTGGGTTCATCTCTCACCAGCCATGGCACCTCAGCAAAGGACTTCTGCGACTCATTGGGACTGACACAATCTGTCAATTTCCCAACCCGGATCTCAGTCAATGGAGTATCTTCTCTTCTGGACTTGGTTATGACTAACTTCCCTGCAAATGTCTGCTGCTCTTCTTCTGCTCCAATCGGTTCTTCTGATCATGTGCTTGTTAAAGTGGACATCTCACTGGCCATTCTCAGAGAGCCTCCTCAGCGCCGACGAGTCTGGCATTTCACTCAGGCCGACTGACACGGTCTGCAAGCAGCCATCAATCAACTGGACTGGTCTCCCATCTCTAATGCCTCTGACATCAATTCTTCCTGGGAATTCTTCCAAAGCAAACTGCTCTCTCTCTCATGCACAGATTTATCCCATCTCGTCTTCAGTTGTCTTACCCTTCCTCCCGTCCATGGTACACTGAATCTTGTGGTGAGGCAGTTGCCCTGAAACAACTTGCCTTTGCCTCTTGGAAGGCAAATCCAACTGAAGGCAATCTCAGTTCCTTCCACCAAGCTCGAAACAAGTGTGTTTCTACCCTCAGGAGTGCCAGGAAGCACTCACTATCTCTCCACACTCAAGTTTGAACTCTCAAACCTGTCTCCTTCCTCCAAATCCTGGTGGCGTCTGGTCAAATCCGTTTCTGGTGTTTGTTCCCCCTCCATCCCCTCCCTTACCTCAAATGGCAACACAGTTGACACCGCACGTGACAAAGCCGAATGCCTCAACTCTGTGTTTGCCTCAAAATCTTGTGTCCCAAACCCATCTCTCTCTGTTCCCACCTTTCCCAGTCGAACCCAACTGCTCCTGGACTCTGTGTACTTCTCTCCTGACAAGGTGGAGAAGTTTTTATCAAACCTCGACTCTGATTCTGCAACTGGCCCAGATGGCATCAGCCCTCGGGTCCTAAAATCCTGCTCTGCCGCTCTATCTCACCCTCTCTCTGTTCTTTTCACCCTCTCTTTTGCTCAAGGTCATCTGCCAGCATCTTGGAAATCAGCAAACATTACCGCTTTACACAAAAAAGGTGCAAAAACAGATCCTTGCAACTACAGACCAATCAGCCTGCTCCCAATTATCAGCAAAGTCATGGAATCCATCATTGCTTCAGATATCAAATCCTTCCTCTTCTTCAATGGCTTGATCTCTGATCATCAATTTGGATTCAGACCAGGTCATTCTACTCTGGACATGTTGCTTCTGCTGTCTCAACAATGGATGGAGGTCCTCAATGCCAAACAGGAAATCAGAGCTGTCTCACTTGACATATCACGTGCCTTCGATACAGTCTGGCACCCAGCTCTGCTCACCAAACTCACCTCCTATGGTATTCAGGGAAATCTCCACTCATGGCTTGCGGATTTCCTCTCTGGTCGTAGGCAACGTGTGGCCCTGAATGGATTTCTCTCATCTTCCCTTCCTGTTCTGGCTGGAGTTCCCCAAGGCAGTGTTCTGGGCCCTGTGCTATTTCTGGTCTTCATCAATGACCTCTCCGACTCTCTGGAAAATCCTCTCTATCTCTTTGCTGATGACTCCACTATCTGCCGCTCCATTCCTCATCCCTCAGATCGGCAGTCTGCAGCCTCCTCACTCTCTGCAGACCTGGACAAAATCACAGACTGGTCAAACAAGTGGAACATGTCTTTCAATCCTGACAAATCTCACACTCTTACAATGTCTCTCCGAAAGGACCGACTGGACAACCCTCCCATCTACTTTCTCAACAATCCTCTCCAAGAAGTTCTGTCGCTCAAGCTTTTGGGTCTCACTATCTGCCATGATCTTTCTTGGGAAAACCACATTTCCAAGCTGGCCTCCAAAGCCAGTCGCCGACTGGGCATCCTCCGTCGTGCGAAGTCCTTCCTTGGCACACCTGAGCTCCTCACCACATACAAGGCTTTCATCCGCAGCTCAATGGAATACTGTTCCCCCCTCTGGGCTGGTGCTCCTGCCTCACACCTTGCTCGGCTTCACGCTGTTGAGGCCAAAGCTTTCAGAATCATTGGAATCTCCTGCGATGTAGTCAACTCCGAGGGCCTTTCACTCACTCACCGCAGGCAGGTTGGTGGTCTTTCTGTCTTCTACCGACTCCTCTCTGGCCTTGCTCCCCCAGCTCTCTCTGTGCTCTGTCCCCCAAATATTCCTTCAGGTCGCACAAGATCTGCCTGCAACCCTCTTATGGTTAAACTGCCAAAGTCTAGGCTCTCTGCTCACCTTCACTCTTTCATTCCCCTTTTCTCCCGCCTCTGGAACAAACTCCCCCACTCCATTCAATCCCACTCCTCCCTCCAGGTCTTTAAAACAGCTGTTCACCACCATCTCTTATCTTCCCCCATCGAAAACCTTGATCTTTTCTACCCCCGGTAATTCACCCCAGAGTCCTTGCAGCGTTCATATGTTTTATTCCTCTCCCACTTCCCCCCAAGTCCTCCCGATGTCCCTGCTCTCAAATGTTGTGTTTGTGTCCTTCCCCCTCTCTCCCCATCTTGTCTGCCGCTCCCCTTGTTTTTTTGTGTTTTGTGTGTCGGTTTGTCTTTTTTGTGATTATTGTTAGCTCTTTCACGAGCCTCGATCTTGTATACAAAAAAAAAAAAAAAAAAAAAACATTCCTCCACTCCTGATGCACTCCCACCTTCACCTCAAACTCACCACTGTTCCCGTCCTTCGTCCTTACAGCTGTGCGCGCTCTTTTGTACATTGCCATCACTACTCTGATCAACCATTCCTCCACTCCTAACTTCCTCAATGCCCATGTCACTACTTAGCGTGGAACCCTATCGAATGCTTTCTCCAGATCAACAAACCCAAGAAACAACTTCTTCCTCTTCTCCATGTACTTCTCCTGCAACTGCCTCACAACAAAGAGCGCGTCTGTTGTTCCTCTTCCTGGCAGAAACCCAAACTGCATTTCGTCGATCTTCACTTTCTTCCTTATCCTCTTCTCAACACCCTTTCCAATACCTTCATTCAATGCTCCAATAACTTTATCGCTCGATATGAGCCACAGTCCAGAGTGTCACCTTTGCCCTTGTATAGAGGGACGAGAGTACTCAGTTCCCAATCCACTGGAATGCGGCCTTCTTTCACCACCAGATTACAGATCTCTGTCATTCTCTTCACACCCCAACTTCCCACTGCCTCCAACATATCTCCCACAACTCCCGTCGGCCCTCCTGCTTTTCTACTCTTCATTGCTTTTATCGCTTCCTCAACTTCCTTCTCAGTTATCGTCTCTGCCGGTCCTAAAACTGGGTTACTCTCGATGTTGCCGTCCCATTCATTCTCTGCATTCAACAGCATTTCCATATATCTCTTCCATCTTCCTTTAATTCCATCTGGGTCCACAACTATTTGTCCCACTTCATCCTTTAAGCAACTCACCCCCATCACATCACACCTCTCTTTCGCTATCTGCTTTGCAATCCTGAATACCGCTCTCTGACCCTCTTCCGAATCCAAGTGTTCTCCGAACATTTTCCAACATGCCTCCTGCGCCTTTGCTACCTCTCTTTCTTTGCAGCCTTCTTGGCTGCCTTATAACTTTCATGCTCTGCCTTTCAAAAGATGCCTTTCTGCCTTTCAAAGACATACATTGACAGACGTACAAATATGGATTTAAAGAGATGCAGACATAGAATTCAACATCCAGTCAGTCATCCCAACCCTCATCTCCAGTCAGTCAACCCAACCCTCATCTCCAGTCAGTCATCCCAACTCTCATCTCCAGTTAGTTATCCCAACTCTCATCTCCAGTCAGTCATCCCAACTCTCATCACCAGTCATCTCATCTCCAGTCAGTCATTCCAACTCTCATCTCCAGTCAGTCATCCCAACTCTCATCTCCAGTCAGTCATCCCAACTCTCATCTCCAGTCAGTCATCCCAACTCTCATCTCCAGTCAATCATCCCAACTCTCATCTCCAGTCAATCATCCCAACTCTCATCTCCAGTCAATCATCCCAACTCTCATCTCCAGTCAATCATCCCAACTCTCATCTCCAGTCAGTCACCCCAACTCTAATCTCCAGTCATCTCATGTCCAGTCAGTCATCTTCACTGTGCAAAAAATCCTTCACACAATGGTGATGATCTTCATGTAACTTTCTCATCAAGACTACAGATTCCCAGTCAGATCCAGGCATGATCCATTCCTCACAGAAGAATCCCTGCCAGTGACTTGTGCTCTAGAGGATTCCAGAAGATGGGTTCAATTAGGTTATTTGAAATTCGGATGTGTTCAATGAGGTTGTCACAGGTGTATCGATGAGTTTAGCTAATCATACTTGCACTTGTGAAGGATATTGGTCTGCAGCTCCATGTGAAGTTATGGTTCACAATAATCTGTTGTATTTTTGTGTTGCATTTCATCATCACAGGATACATCACATCCACATCATGTGACATCATAGTATACATTTATAATTACCTCTGCGTCCGAAGGCGGACGGATGTTATGTTTTCACCCTTGTCTGTCTATTTGTCTGTGAGCAGGATATCTCAAGGTTTTGGTAGGATTCGGACGAAACTTGGTGGACAGGTTGGGTGTGTTACAAGGGCAAATTCATTCGACTTTTGTGAAGATCTGGATACGAGAATCTTTAAAGTGATTCTTCACCATTGAGAGATGGAGTCAAAAACGACATATCAAAAAGTTGTGGACGGGAACTAGTTGGGCGAGTTGGGTAGGTCATAAGAACAAGCCGATTCGATTTTGGTTCAGGTCCGGATGCAGATCCGGTCTATCAGTAGGATACAAAGAGTATCCAAAAACAAAACTATCGAGATCCGCACCTACAAAAAGCAATTCAGGCTAATTCTTCGCAACAGTAGAGCACAAATAAAATGGGTCCAGCAAGAATGAAACTTCAGGTAATGTTGTGGTGTAAGGCGAGAATGTAGGTGATGTTTCAAAGAGTGTAATAAAGCAAAAGAATGTATCCTCACTCTATTTGTTCTTTTCGTTTTTCAATCAACTGAATAACCTGCAACAAAACAGCTGTAAGGAATCATTAGTCACCAATGTAAAATGTATTTTTATACTATTTATTCATGACAGTTAAACAGGTGTACACACACACCATAACATGTATGATAAACTGTATAACATGTAATCTTTCTCTTCGCATGTACCTGAGGAAACCTTGTGGCGAGAAGGTTGAGTGACGTTACTATGGCTCCATTGGGACCAAGGCCATAACTGTCATTGTGAAGGACACACTGTTTTTGTAAACACTACAAAATTATCTTGTCATTTGATTTTCCACACATCTATTTTCATTTCTGAATGAAGGTCACGTTTACAAATCAAAAATCGTGACTTTCACCGAAAACATTTTTCTCAGAGATTATAAATGGTTCACAAGCAACTTGACCAGTCGAGACTTTGAAAATAAGTGCATGGCTCTGTGTACACAGTAAATTACAAATTGTGCAAGTTACAACAGAGAACAAAGGAACACAATTCAACAATTACACCTGAAGCGAAAAGCGGTGCTAAGCCATTGGTTCACTTTGTCTCTGTCTGTCTACAAACATCAGTGTATGATCGAGGAGCTATTTAAATTCAATATAAATTAAACGTTATATTTTTCACCAAATGTCCATCCGTCCGTCTGTCTGTCTGTCTGTCCATCCATCCGTTCGAAGGTACCGCAAAAACAGCTGAACCGATCGCAATGATATTTTGGGTGGGTAATCCTGGGATCTCCTGGAGTAAAATAGGGTATATTGTTTTTCCAATTTCAGCTTTGGCCTCCAGCATTTTCAGCTTTGGACTCCCACATAACGTTATTTTCCCGGGTGCCGCAAAAACGGCTGCACCAATCGCTGCAGAGCTGCACCGATCAGACTCGGTGACATCGGACAAAGACCTTTTATAAGGACATGGGTTGAATCCCTGCTTGAGAGAATGCCAACCTCCTCCCCGCCATCACAGTCGTCTCTCCAACTCACAATCCCACGAGATATGCGGAAAGGACGACCCAAAACCAATTATCTTCTTTTTGATTCGTATATAAACATCATTAAAAGTAAATAATGACCTCGGCCAAAGTTCAAACGACGTGAGTTTAATCTCTACATGAGAGAATTCCACATAGCTATTTGGGCGGTGCATACGCTAACAGATCGCTGTCTCCATCGATCCTGCCAAGGCCGTAACACCTATCGGCTCAAAATCCTTTTAACTGTTGACTTGGTAGTTTTTACAATGAAGGAAATGTTGTTAAAATTTAACAATGATGTTAAAAGTTTATTTTGTGATTAATTTGTGATTGGAGTTATGTTGTTTGGAATGAAAAAAAAGAGATATCGAATGATGACATGCCGTGATGGTTTCTACTTTCTAAACGTGAACTTCGCGGATCACCATATGCAGATTCGCCACGGACCCACGATCGATGTTTTTATACGTGAACGTACCCGTTTGCGAACGAGTACGTTTTTCATGGAAGTCCTTCATGAACTTGCTGTCCATGTCTGACGTGCGGCTGAGGGTGCTACAGGAATATGGAATTTATTGGTTTCGTGCTTTAGCATTCGCCGTATCTGCATTGCCTGTTTGCTTCTGGCCTGCCACCCGTGCGTAGCACGGGTATCTCACTAATATTTTGAACACGAATTGGAACATGAATCGGAAAATGAACCAGTAGTTTCGCAGTACTTTGGCTCTTAATTTGGCCCGATTGAGCATGTGCGTAGATGAGTGAGACAATTTTTGTAGTCTGTCTGGCAGTCAAACAATTGAAAGTCATTCCAAACAAGAAACTTACTGTTTTAAGGGCATTATAAAGGACACAAACAACAGGCATGAAGAATCTATGAAACTTGTTGAGTAAGGTGGTGTAAAAGACGCTGCATCAATGGTAGTAAACAAGGGGCGCCAATTTGATTCATACAGCTGCATGAAGAAGTAAATGTATTTTATTTGCCAGATACAGGGCGCCCCTTTATATGTACTTTTATAGAGCATTACTTGGTTCCTCCTAAGAACACAAGGGTAGTCCAGCATGCACACGAGATATTTTTGAATGTCTCTTCTTTTCTATTGTTTGGCATTTTCTACAAGCTATGAATGTCCCTCCTTTTCTATACTTTGCAACATGGCACATATCATACAAAGGGGCATTTTCTATGCCCCTGGGATTTCCCCCAATAAAATAACAGGAAATGCATCAAATTTTAAGAAAAACATACTATAAATCTTCTAATTTCCTGGACTAGCAAGGCTGTTTTACTCCAATATCTCCCAGAAACATATAAAGGATACTGATGCATAACTTCCTTGTAGTTGACAGTATCTCGAATATCTGCAACACAGCACCAGCACAACGAAATCCATTACAATCATAAACTGGTACAGCCAGAATTTATTTGGGACATAATGAATGTCATAGTCAAATATATCTTTGGTGGGAGTTCACCATTTAAATAGTACATACACAAAGGCAGCGACCACAACAAATGATGCCTCCATAGGCACTCCTTGACCACTTCAACACTATCACATGCAATCAATAGCAAGAATAGCAATGCACGCACCAATTTTGGTTTGTGTAAAACGGAATTTAATTCCACACTTTTAAAAACCGAAATGCAAAAACAAATTAATTAGGAAAACAGAAGTTCGTGCTAATTATATCTTTGCTCCAGGTCTTCAAGACAGCTGATCACCACCATCTCAGATCATCTACAATGCAAAACCATGATGTTCTCTACCCTCGTTAACATCCTCCCAACCCCTTCCCAATCCCTCATGAGTTTCCTTCTGTATCCATCTTGTCCACCCCATGCATCCTCTCCTGCCCTCCATTCCTACCCACACCCATTGTTTGTCCAAGTCTGCCTCTATCTCGGCCTTCAACTCCACTGTTGGTGTTTCTCCTCCTATCTCTACTGTTCCTTTTGTCCTGTTGTGTCCTGATCCATTCAATGTACTAGCAACTAGCTCTTCCACGAGCCTCGAATATGTAGTATACTAAAAGTATACAAAATATATCCATATATATATATATATATATGTTGTAACGGTTTTGAGAAGTGGGTAAGGAATTTGAGAAGTGTAACGGTTTTTGAGGAGTGTAACAATTTTGGAGGAAGTGTAACGAATGTAAAAAAGTATGGTTTTGTTATGTGTAAGTGGTAATGTAAATAATGGTCGCAGCCGTCCTCCTAGTTAATTCCATGACACTTACACGCAGGTCACGATATATCTTTTTAAATAGTGTATTTCCTTATTCTATGTAGGCTAAATATGTGTTTCCCACTAGATTGACTTTGCATTGTATCAAACAAAATAAGCGTAGGCCTTTGCATTGTATCAAACAAAATAAGCGTAGGCCCTTGCATTTTCCCCAAACATCTCCGCTCTCCAAAGTTCCTTTCAAAAGGGGTGCGAGTGGTGTTCAATCCCGCAAGCCGCCATTGCCCATGTGCTAATCTCGGAGAAGAAAGGCGTGTCTCCACCTCGTCATAGAGGGGAGGAGTGAGCCAAGTCCACTTGGCCAACCAGCACCGCGGTTAGCGACCCGGTAGGCGTGCCCTCGCAGCCGGCTGCTTGATTCCGCTGCGAGTAATAAAAGCGACTGTAAGGGACTGCTTCACCAGATGACCTGGGAGATGAGCGAAGAGGCGGCACCAAGAGGAGCGGTGAGATGCGAAACGCTCCAAGCCAAAGAGGAGAGGTACTCGGAAAGGAAACCAGCTTTGGAGAGACGCGCTGAAAGGAGGGAGACGGCTCCACCAGAAGGAGAGGAGCAGGTGTGCCCGAGCCAGCGCGTGACGTCTAAAGCATCGGCAGCGGATACGCGACGAAGGGTTTTCCCGCCAAAAACCGCGAGGAATTGAGAGCTGCTGCCTCCGACCCTCCTCCCTCTCCAGCAATCCACCTCAAGCCCTACCTGCCTGCAATATCCCCCGTGTAAGTGTGAACGTCGTCTGTCCTACTCGTTGTCTTGGGGTTAAGTAAAATGAATAGTGTAAGTTAACGATTCGCTGTGTGACTGCTTCTTCCATCCATTGCTTGTGTGTGTATAATAAATCTGTTCTTCCTCCGTACTCTGTCTTCTTCTCTTTTCATTCTCTTTCGGTCGCTTTAGAGGTTTCCCGATTGAATATCTGCGGTGCGATCTGGTCAACGTCGGGTGGAATCGGGTTCTAATCGAGGAGTAACTGTTCGGACACGGTAATACCAACCGCTCGGTAAAATAACATCTAAAACCGCGTCTGCAACAATATATATATATATATATATATATATATATATATATATATTGTTACGGACCGCGGATAAGATGTTGGTTTGCCGAGCGGATGGCACCGCGGCCGAACAGTTACCCCGACTAACCCGATTCCTGAACGTTGGCCGGATCGCGCCACAGATATTCAATGGGGAAAAGACTAAAGCGAAGGATGTGAAGAAGAAGGAAGACAAAGGGTAAGGAATACCAATATAATTTATTACTATGTACAGGATTGAAAGAAACTAAGGAAGAAGGAAAGATAAGAAAATAATTTACAGAAGAATTCAGAGACACAGTGCAACGCTAGCTTACCTACAGTCTTAATTAACCCAGGGACAAGACACACAGAACAAACTCACGTACACAAAAGGATGGAAAGGCAGGAGGTGGATGGCCGGAGGGAGAGGAAGGTCCAACGGGTACTGCAGCACGATCGGTGCTTTTAGCAGCCGCCGTTCCTTCGCGGCCCTGCTCAAAACTGCTGTCAAGGCCCCAAGCTGCTGTTGTTGCTGCTGTGGCTGCTGCTGCTGCTGCTGCTGAAGCTGCCGCTGTTGCTGCTGTGGCTGCTGCTGCTCTGTATGTACGTCGCGTGCTTTCTCCAGGACTCATCTGACTTGTCTCGTACTCAGTCCAACCACACAACTCAACAACGTCCTTGCTTCTTGCGCGCGCGCTTTTATAGCGCCTCAGGCGATCAAGCCGCCGGCCTTCAGGACACGCCCATCGGTCAGCTCGCCTCGGCCCTGATTGGTCGGCACGGCCCTCTGGCTCCGCCCTTGATGACGATGGGCGGGCACGCCCTTCTTCCCCGAGCTGAGCACATGTTCAATGGTGGTTTTGGGGCGAAATCAGCAACCCACAGCTGTAGCAAACCTGGCAAACTGCCCAGTGCAGTTGGCAATGGAGGCTTGGAGGGGATGTAGCTGGCAATTGAGGCTTGGCAATGGAAGTTTTGGGAGTGGGAATGGGGAATGAAGGGAATCTATCTTGTTTCACTTGGTGCAATGGAGTGTCATCTTAATGGAAGACAAGGCCTTACCCTAATACACATAATATGGAAATAAACTACTGAACAGGGGTATTATGGTGTCCTCCATGTATGCTTTATGGAACTAACTATGGGAACGCCCTTTTGACCTTTATACAACCACAAACGGAGGGAGGAGGGGCGATATTTTCAACAACCTTTTACAACAATAAAAAAAACAAACCATTCTCATATCCACAACAATATATATATATATATATATATATATATATATATATATATATATATATATATATATATATATATATATATATATATATATATATATATATATATATATGTATATATAGATATATATATATAGATATATATATATAGATAAAAATTACCATCCACATATATAGACTGTTATATTGTACTATATTCTGGTGGTATTGCAGTTTTGCAATTCTCAGTGGCAAACTATGCACAGAAGATTGCATTACAAACTGTTAAACCAAAACGCCAACTTAACCAAATGCATATTGTAAATTGGTTCAAAAAAGGGAGAAAAAAGCAGCAACTAGAACAGCACTCAGTAGAGTGCACACCTCCATCAGACTCAGCTTTTTACGTTTTATATCCACTGATAGGCCGGATCTGGATTCGAACCTGAACCAAAATCGAATCAACCTGTTCTTGTTGCATAACCAACTCGTCCACCGAGTTTTGTCAAAATCCATCCACAACTTTTTGAAATATCATGTTATATATCGTTTTGGCCCCATCACTCGAAGGTGAAGAATCACTTGAAGAATTAAATAAATCTCGTATCCGGACCCGGTTTCGAATCTTCCCCAAAATCAAAAAGATTTGTCTTCGTCACACTCAACCTATCCAGCAAGCTTCGCCCGAATCCAATCCCTTTTTGAGATATTGTTTTTATCCCTATCTCGCAATGGTGAAGAATCACTTAAACAATTCTCTGATCCAGATCTGGATTCAAATCTTCAAAATTGAAGCAATTATTCCTTGTCACACACCCAATCTGTCCACCAAGTTTCGTCCAAATTCTTTTTTGAGATATTGTTCTATATATCGTTTTTGGCTCTATCTCTCAATGGTGAAGAATCACTTAAGATTCTAGTATCTGGATCCAGATCTTCACCAAAATCTAATAACTTCATCCTTGTCACATACCCAACCTCTCCCCCAATTTAGTCGAAATCTGACCACAACCTTTTTGAGATATCCTCTCCACAAACACAAACAGAGGTGAAAACATAACCTCTGCCCACTATTGGTACAATTATGGAATAGCAAAAACACTTAGTCATCGACTTACACTCATTCCATTTTCGTTCTTGTGAGTTAATGCCTTAGACAAAGTACTGAACAATTTTATATTTCCGCCTCGTAATTTTTGAGCTAACGCTTTTAAAAAAGAAAAGTTTAAATTTCGTGCCTGCATGCAACAGAAGTGGAGGTATTTGTGTGACCTTCATCAATAGTATTTTTGTGCCAAACTCTCACAACCCCCTTTATCATGAGTGGTAAACAACCCTCGAGTTCTCCAGCTGAGACGCCCACGAAGAAGGCCCGAAAGCTATTAGTTCGGACATTAAGATGGATGTGGTGAAGCAATTTGAGTGTGGTGAGCATTTGGTGGACATTGCTCACATGCTCAGCCTTCCTCCCTTAACTTTGAAGACAATTCGTATTAAAGACCCCAAAATAAAGTTGAGTGCTGAAAGGTCGAGCCTGGGTAGTGCAGTAAGAATTATGAAAGGTAGAGACAGTGTCGTCATGGAAAACATGGAAAAGCTCCTCAGCACCAGAGTGAGAGGAATGTTCCCCTGAGTTTGATAATAATCCAGGAGAAAGCAAAGTCACTTTTGGAAGATTTAAAACACTGGGGAAGTGCTAGTGTTCGTGAAAATTTTAAGGCAAGCCATGGATGGTTTGACAAGAAGTGTGCTAATCTGCACCATATTCGAGTGACTGGAGAGGCAGCAAGTGCAGACCCTACCACAGCAGATTAAACCCCGGATGAAATGAAGAAAATCATTGAGGAAGATCACCACTCAATGAGGCAAATACTTAATTTAGACGAAACCCCAATCACAAGCACAGAAACTCCATCGACAAGCAACAAGCCGTCAACAAGCAAGGAAACATCACCACCCTCATCGTCTCGGTAACTGCTCCACCCCTGCTTCCTGCGTGACACAGATTTTGATGAATACCATACGCATTTACTTAAACCCGTCCATAATTTATTAATTTACATTATTTATTGATTTATTTAGTAACTAGATGGTATTCATATCATACTTACCCAACACAGTCAACTTGGTGCGAGCCAACTATTCTTTTTTTAGTGTTTTTTTTTTCTTTGATCCAATATGGATGACAGACCATGTGACCGATGACATCATAAATTTACATTCTCTAATATAATTGTTGTGTATATCACGCTCAATAAATTTCAAACTCATCGGATTAGTGTTGTACTTATTGAATTATGACGTCATAATTAAGGCACCAATAATGGCATCGTTAGCAAAACGTATTCCCCAAGCAGAGTTCTTTACATTGACCCACGTTTCATTTTTTTTTTTTTTCCATGGAGCGGTTTAGGACAGAGAGGTGCAACCTTTTTGGGGTTTTTTTTTTTCCAAGATGACGCCTGCACCACGTGACCTGTGGCATCATAATTGTGAATAATTTTTTTTTACAGGTGGAGCCGTTCCTATGGTGAAGATATTGTGTCAATCGGACCAACGCTTGCCGAAAAATTAAAATTTTAAAATGCAGACACGCACGTACGCCATACATATGAAAAACGTACGTAGGGACGCAACCGATCGCTTAACCCTGTTTTCGCTTCGCGAATGCATCGTAATTATATCTTTAGTATTTATTTACAGGAACTGTAGTTACATATTTAATGTCTGTACTTCATACGTCAGAGTTAGGTTAGGACCGGAAGTTTCCACTCAGGAATGCATCTTCAATCCATAACATTATAGCAACGAGAAAATGGTTTTTTATTTAATTTTTTTTGTTTTACATTGAGTTTTTTTTTTAGGAATGCATTGTAAGCGTAAATCCTGAAGTCCCTGTAGTACAAATTGGCATTCTTTTCTGTAATACAGACAAATAAAAATGTCAATGTGTGGACTACAGCCAGGGTAGTAGATCTTGTGCCATTTTCACCCTCAAAGGTACAAACAATTTCCAAGATCTTGATTGGACATTTTTTAAAGAAACTAGCAACACCCACTCCCTATGCGAGCGGCCAGGGGGGGGGAGGGGTTCATGTTATTATCCTAATTAAGCCTCCCCCTATAGCATAAGGGAGGGCTTATTGCTGTTGTCGGGTTGGTTTCTACAATTGTCGCCCCAAATTTTTACCATAGAGTTTCTTAGACCTGCAGGAGTACTGGTGGTGGTCTGTAGCCTGTGGCTGCTGGCTGCATCATTTTCTGGGGCAGGCTGCTGCAATGCCCTCTATTACCACTATTATTTCCAGTCGGTTAGTACTCATTTTTGCTGACCTCGGAAGGATGTCAGACTGAGTCAAGCCACCTGGTGTTAATTCAACGGCTGACAGGGGCTCAAACTCAGGACCCTAAGATCTCAAGCCAGCCATCTTAACCGTTAAGCCAACACCAGGCTATAGGGAAAACAGGTAAAAACGTTTCTACCATCCTAACCTCATTTTTTTCAAATTATAGCTGGAGTATGTTGTTTTTCGAGCACAATACTGAGATGTCAAATTAATGTTGTCATTAAATTCCTATTATAATATTAATTTTCTTTTTTATAGTAATACGTCAACATTTTCTGTATTGCTTTGGTGAATGTTGGAGAATAGAGTAAAGTCAAATCTCAAACTGCGGTGCATTATTGAAGGGACATGCATTGTGAATATTGGGCACTTTATTCATGTTCAGAGTGGCTTGGGTGGGAATAAAGGTGGTGTGGAGGGGAGGGGAGGGATGTGGGGAGCCTCCTTCCCCCTTGACCAGGGCCCCAGAATCACCAAGACCACACCTACCTGGTCGAACCCATCGGGGCACTGCATCAGCGACACAGCCACACGCCCAGAAAACTATGCAAACAACAGCCATTTGCTGCATATGAAACTAGAAGGGCACTCGGTAGAGTGCATACCTCCACCAGGCTGAACAGTTTACGTTTTGTATCCCACTGATAGCCTGGATCGGGATTCGGACCTGAACCAAAATCTAATCAGCTTGTTCTCGTCACCTAACCGACTCATCCACCAGGGTTTACTCATAAGTCGTCCATAACTTTTTTAAATATCATGTTATATATCGCTTTCACCCGATCTATCAATGGTGAAGAATCACTTAAAAACTAAATAATTCTCATATCCGAATCCATATTCAGATCTTCATCAAAATCTAATAGATTTGGTCTTGTAACACTCCCAACCGGTCCACCAAGTTTCGTCTGAATCCGTCCACAACTTTTTGAGATATCCTGCTATGTATCGTTTTTGGCCCTATCTCCCAATGATGAAGAATCACTTAAAAAATTATATTAGCCGGATCCGAATCCGGAACTTCACCAAAATCTAATCATTTCGTCCTCGTCACATATGCTACATCTCTACCAAATTTTGGCCGAATCCATCCACAACTTTTTGAGATATCTCGTTCACAAACAGACAGGGGTGAAAACATAACCTCCATCCACCTTAGGTTTATGTTTTGTGGCAGGACCTTAGGTGGTGGAGGTAAGAATAAAGAATACATATAAACTACAAATACAAACTTCATTTAATTGGACAGGGAAGGCAAAACACATAACGGTAGAGTTTAGGTGACAGATTTTATGTTTAGCATAACACTTGATGACATTACCAATGTTGCAGGGATAAGGAGTTTCAGAAACGGCAGGATCAAGGTTAACGACATATGGAGGGCGCTGTTTGGTATGAAGGAACGCATTTGTTCGCTGTTGAGAAAGAAGTCGAGTTGGGGGAAGGTGGAAGAACAAAATAGATGTCAAAACACTTATCGATCACTCCAACAGCCATTATACATAAACGATAATATCCGAAACATTCTCAAGGAAAAATGCAATCGGTGCTCAAGATCGTTAAGGTGCTGGGTTGGGCTCCTAAGGTCCTGAGTTCGAGTACCGGTCAGCCGTTGAATTAACACCAGGTGGGGTTGAATCAGCCTGTCATCCTTCCGAGGTCGGCGAAATGAGTACCAGGGTACTGGTAATAGGGGCACTGTATCAGTGGCACAACTACACCCTCAGCCAATGACGCTACCTGCAGTCCTGTGGTCCATACGGAGAAGAGGAAGAGGAAGCGGGGGCGGAAGAAGAAGAGGAAGCAGAAGAGGGCGAAGAAGAGGAAGAAGAAGAGGAGGAAGAAGAGGCAGAGGATGAGGAAGCAGAGAGGAAGCAGAAGAGGAAGAAGCAGAGGAGGAAGATGGGGAAGAGGCAGAAGATGAGGAAGAAGAAGAGGAAGAGGGGAAGAGGCAGAAGATGAGGAAGAAGAAGAGGAAGAAGAGGAAGAGGAAGAGGAAATACCTATCTAATTCCACTGTAAACGTATTCGTGTTCAAAATGTAATTTTAAATTGAAGTTAAGTATTTCCTCTACCATACACAGGCGTTTGTGGACGGACAGACGCGATTCATTAATTAATTGCTCAACCCCACAGCCCCACTTTTCGCTTTGCGCGCATGTGGTAATTACATTCCCGCCAAATGAAATAGTTCACCTGGACCAGCCTGGTTTTGCCAGCTCCAGCCATTCCGAGGAAGAGGATACATAACGGGCCCTTGTTTCTCTTCTCGTCACAGGAAGCGCCCTTCTGCTCTCCAGCCTCAGCATCCTCACAGGAACCCTGTGCTGCCATGCTGGGGGAAGTTGTGCCCGATGACGTCATAATATGCCGGAAGTTCTTTTCAAACCTCTGAAATCGTTTTTTTTTTTTCATAATGAACCTCAAAGATGTTTTAAAATTTACAAATATATACATACCTATATTTACAGGTATTTTATATCGGAATACACCACTGTCGGCTAACTACTACCCCGGAAACGGACGAATGCAATCCGGAAGGACCGGAATCCAAAATGGTGATGCGGTTTTTAGTTCCTTCCCCTCAGCTCCTCTTCAAACACAAATTCAAATGATAACGGACATTGAAATGTCCTGAAAACCATTTCTTCCTTACTTCATCTGAGGAAGAAGAAGCGAGACTTCTCCCGAAACGTCACTTTACAATATAGTCTAGGGCGATTAGTAATTTCGTGTTTTTTGTTTGTTAAAATTGATTTAGCAATGGATTCTGCTTCAGAATATTATAGAGATGTAAAAAAAATAGGGTTCCATTTTTTCTTTTACGTCTAATAGGTAGTAATTCGAAGAAATCCAAGATGGCCGCCATAAAATTTGGAAAATACACTTTTGTGCATATCTTTGTATCTAGATATCATATAAACATGAATAATATGTCCTTTTATATGTTTTCAGACCCAAGGAAGCCATATCTGCCATTGTTTTTACAGAAAAATGCAAGGAAATTAAAATAGTGGGCAATATACCAGCCAAAATGGAGACGGCCGTCGTGAAATCGGATCGTATAATTTCCCAATTAGAATCGATTCAATAAACAATCTTCACTGATAACATTTATTTTGAATACACACACACACACACGCACACGCACACACACACACACACACACACACGCACACACATACACACACACCTAAACATAAACGATGAATGAACATAAACGATCACATAAACGAATGCCTCATTCATCCTCATCCATATCTATCACACGCGGTTCATTGATGTTTGCTTTGTTGTTACAACTGTAACCCACACACCCACAAACTTCAGTACAAGGAATATTGTTATTGCGACAGCTACATCTTCCCATACACCCTTTCTTGCACCCACAGTTCACGAGATTCATTATTGCTTCTGGGGTTGGAGGATTCAGGCATCGACTTGGGGCATAAACCCCATCATCCGAAAGTAACTGCCAACCATACTCGACAGGTGATGGAAGGGACGGATGGCTTTCTGCTGCCTTTCTCCATATCATTGCGATATAATGTGCTCGCTGAACGTGTAACTTTAGCGAACCAGTGGTAGGTGGAAGACTCTCTCCCTCAGCAGCACGGTTGGAGAATAAGAACCAGCGAAGCTCGTTTACTTTCGTGTGAACTTTAGACTTGTACAGCAGACAGACGAAGCGTTCCAGCTGGGAACACACTTCTGGTGACGGATCAGTTTGTCCCAAAGACTCCAGAGCCTCCCATATCTTGTTGTCACATGTCATGAAGACCTTAAAGCACCAGTCCTTGCTCCTGCCAGCGAACCTTCCAGACATGTCACTTCCCGTGAATGCGTGGAATCCAAGTATTGCAGACGCACGTTTCTCTCCTAGCATGCCATGAATAGGTTGGACTGCAATGCTCCTCCTCAACTTTCCCTTCCCAGTGAGAAACCTCGTAGCAGGTGGTAGATCGTGAAATCTCTGAATCAGTAGGAGGAAGATATCGGTATCTGGCGAATCAATGATAACTTCTGCATCTTTGTCGACTGTGAGAGCATGCAGAATTAAGAGTGTATCGGCCTCTTCTTGGCTGTGCGTGAGTAGACTGTCTGGAACTTCAGTGTTGCCCGTGGTCTTAGTTCCTGATGTCACCATGAACTTCTTCAACTTGTTTGGATGAGCCTTGCTGTAAGATAGACACTTCACAGCCAAGTACTCTGTAAGCTCTGCCTTGGTCTTCACATTGGAAAGGAAATCTTTGAGTGAAATCTTCTGGATCAATGTACTATCCCTGACGTGATAGTATGTTGATTTCCCCTTTGTCCTCTTTAGGCGCATTTTGTCTTTCAGTGAGTTATCGATGTATCGGTCGAATACCAACCTCACGTCATCATAATGCACGGCAATATTTTCGAGGCGTTCAATGAACGATTGAGCAAAGTCACTGCATGTAATCATTTGTTCTGTTTTGGAGATCCCGTTAACAAGAGCCATGCCATCAATGATTATCACTCTATGGCGAGAAGTAGTCTCGTTTTCATTGATCACTCCTGATCTTGTGGTTGTGTCTGGGTTTTGGCTGATCTGAGAGGGTTCCTGCAAATTTTGGCTTGAGATTTCATAGTCAGTTGATGGGTCATTAGTTTCTTCCCCAGCGTGTGCTGCTGCATCATTCAAAGCGGCAATTCCCGCGTCTTGATGCTCATTGATTTCTGTCGAAATAGGTTCTCCTGGTGGATCATGTACATCCTGCTCTTCAGGCTCAGCCAGATGCTCAAGTTGACGAAGGATTTTTGCCTTGTCGTATGCCAACAAGAGGGATCCATCAGATGCAAATAAAGAACGTGGAACGATGCCAAATTCATAGGTGCCAATACATTCTTTCAGGTCGAGCTCTGGTCGGCTCCGTGAGATAACGATGAACCTCTGCAACAATCCTCGCTCTTCTTTGACTTTGATCAGCTTGTCGCCCGATCTCACTTCTGTTGTGGCATTCGAACTCTTGAATGTTCGAAGTTTTCTTTTCGTCATTTTGTCCCACACAGAAAGTTTTCCCTCAGCTAAACGATCTGTGGCAAATTGCTGGAACATCTGTTGTCCGATCTCGTCGCGCTCTAAGATGTCGCTGGACACTTTTTCATTCATGACTTCTTTGGTGAGCAGGTTGTAGACCTCGTCTACTTCCTCTTCCATAAATGGATCGCCATGTTCACGGAACACCCTAGAAAGCTTGGAGGCATGGCTCATCACCCGGGAAAGCTTTCCCCCCGTGATTTCGTGGTGTTGTTTTCTGCTCTGGTTTTCACCAAGACCATATCCCTCCGCAAACTCGTGCAGTGACTTTGACAGCTCAGGTGCAATGAGGAAGAACTTGTCAAGCACCTTCTCATTTTGAGTTATCCCTACGATTCCTCCAATCACCTTCAGTGTACGGTTTTCTTGCTCAATGCCATGGTCTGGGGCTATTGATGTGAAGCCTGCCAATCCTTTTGTCACACAGAAGTTCCCTTTCATGAATTCCCTCCACAGTTCTGGGTGCTGCTTTTCAGTCTCCTGCATTGTTGAAATGTAGAGAGGGAGCAACCGAGCATAGTTTAGATGATCGTGAGCGAAGAAGTACTTCGTGAGAGACTCGATGCTCTCCATATGCAGCAGCAGATCACGTTGTCTTGTACTTCTAATGAACAGAAGGATAGTCTCAAACTGTTTCATGTAGTTCAGGATGAAGCGCTGTATCTTGTTTGTGCTGACCTCAAATTGTTCCAGTTTTTTGGTCATATCTCTGGACTCCATCATGGCCAATGTTTTTTTGAGAATGTCGCATAGATTCTTCTCTGGCTCCATGCTCCCGCTGATGTCTCTCTGATATGCCTCTCCCAGACGAACAGATGACTCGTTCAGATAGGCCCTTTCTTCAGGTTCCATTGCCAGGAATCTCTGGAAGTACAGGTTGTACAAAGTGATCAGTGTTACCATGTGTGCCTCCAGAGCTCGATACAAGTGCCTCCCATTTAGTATTTGGCTCACTGTGGTTGGCGAGAAAAGTCCAGCCTCGACCCATGCCTGATCAATTCCACCCCCTTCCACGTATTTTCCTAATGCAGCTAAGGCCCAAAACACAACATGTAGCTCACCAGGTCGGAAGAGGAATTGCTTCCTGATGTCCTCGCGTTCCACCCACAGCTTCATCGCCAGGTCGTATAGCTGCAAATCGAGAGTCATGACTGTGATTGCCTCACTCCCCATAACACGAGTTGTGATGTTGTGAGCTCTCATCAGACCCGTGTACAGTGTATCATAGTCTGTAGGAGGCGACCTTATCAACGGAGGAACGAGAGCAACATTGGTCTTCTCACTGGACGAAGATAGCAAGGAATTGAAGGCTCCCCACGTCCCCGGAGCTGTGAGTTTGACGTCAACTTCTCCTTCTTCCTCGAAGTTCAGGCATCCAATCATCCAGGTCATATCGGTTTTCTTGTTCTTGTCTGTCTCGGGTTTTGATGTGAGCAGCTTGCAGTCGCTCTTTCTCTTCTCGGGTGCTGGCTTCTTGCAGGTCAACGTTTTACAGCCAACTGCATCATGTATCGTTTGAGCTTTTGATGACCGGTCAAGTTCAATTGGTGGTATCATGGGTGATTTCTCCGGTGATACAGGCTGGTAGATCGCAATTGCTGTACCATGAAGGGTATTCATCCCGCAAGGAGTTGACTCTAGAAAATCGATGTTGTCCATGGCAAACCAGACGAACGTGTCCTGAACCAACCATGGTGGTAGACAGATGCCTCCGGTGGACTCCATTTGCTTCAGTACGGAGTTGGCAATGCTGGTCTCAATCTCCATGACCTTTTTGTAGGAGATGGCGAGGTCCAGATGTGCAAGTTTCTCTACAAGCGCCTTGGATCGTGTGTTTTTGTGTATGTCGAGAGCTAAGCCCACACTCAATGGAGTTTCAAATCGTTGTTTGAATGATCCATCCTCGCTTCTTGGTTCGTACGATACCTGTCGGTCAGATTTATAAGCACCGACAAAGTGCTGCGCCAACAATGATGCACTCACACCAATGGAGTCCTCCCTGTTGCTATTTCCTACTTTCCTTGTTCCCATGACTGCATGCTTGCAGAAGATGTTGAGCATCGGGGGTGGCTTGTAATCAGCAAAGGTTCCATTAAATTTCCATGCTGGGGAAGATGCGATGTCTTTCCTCAATATTTTCGCAGCTCGCAAAAGTACTTTAAAATCGTCTTTGATGCTGTCTGCTGTAATTGTGCTTGATATCATGTGGTCTTTGAGCTTTGTGGAAAGAATCTGCTCTGGCTTTGTTTTGTTTGAGGGCCGGCTGAAATGAACATCGGCAATGTTGTCTAGGATCAATTGTTTCAGGTATGGCTTATAACTATGGTTGTCTGAGACCGGAAAGTCGTGCTCCTTAAGTAAATTGACATAGGTTACATGAATTTCATTCATATTCAGCACAGCATTTTCAGTAGTATCATTCAACGCAGTTTCAACAATTTCAATGAGTTCAAGGTCTGATAACACCTGACCAAAGTTAACATTGGTTGTTTCTGTTTGTTTTTCCGTCTTAACTATAGCACGTTTGGCCTTAACTACACATGGTAAATGATATTTCATGTCCTCAGCCATTGCTTGCAATGGGTCAGGCGAACTTATGACACTGTTCAGTCTCACTTTCAGATTGTCATTACTTGTTTCTTGGCCAATGTTTCTGATCTGGAGTCCCATGTTCTTTGTTGACACATTGTGTAGTTCACTTCCTCTGTCTTCCTGGCATATGACACATCTGAGCGCGTCAAATGTCTGTTCTCGGGAACACCTTCTGGATGTTGACGTGCTTTCCCCTAGATCACTAGAACTTGGTCGTCCTCTCTTTTTCAGTCGGATTTCTGCGGCACTGCCTGATGTTGTTCCTTTCTCAAACCTAGCCTTTGCTCGATCAATGTGCATCTTATTGGTAACATCTTTGTAACAAGCTTTATGGTAGCGGAGACCTTTTGCGAGCAATTCTTCAGCAGAGGAATATTGCAAACGTCTATTCAATGATGCAAACTTTGTTTCACCATACGTGTACTGTTCCTCAGCACCTGCCATCAGTTTCTCGACAGAGGAGAGTTTTGGTTTCGTTACAAAGGTTGTATAGTCTGTTTGCCCTATGGCCATTTGGCATACAAAACAAAGTCCGAAATCTACTGACTTCTCAATCTTCCTGGGTGGTGAGTCACTCATCTTGAAGGTAGGTGTAATTTTCTAGACACTCTTGAACTGTCGTCGGTCCTGCAAAGATAGATACTACTATTCAGATTCACATTTCGTCAACACAGTCAAAACCAGACCTTAACTAGATGGTGGAAACTTAATTAACCGATTTCATGCCGGCCGACCCCACTTTGGCTGGTATATGTCCACTATTTTATTTTCCTTGCATTTTTCTGTAAAAACAATGGCAGAAATGGCTTCCTTGGGTCTGAAAACATATAAAAGGACATATTATTCATGTTTATATGATATCTAGATACAAAGATATGCACAAAAGTGTATTTTCCAAATTTTATGGCGGTCATCTTGGATTTCTTCGAATTACTACCTATTAGACGTAAAAGAAAAAATGGAACCCTATTTTTTTTACATCTCTATAATATTCTGAAGCAGAATCCATTGCTAAATCAATTTTAACAAACAAAAAACACAAACAATATTGTTATGACATATGGGCCTGCACTAATACTCCAGTCTCCAAAGAGACCATTCCATCAATTATTTTAAGAGGATGTTGCAGTATCTGGGCGGGGCTGAGCGCGATTGGGTGGGGCTAATGGTGACTGGGCGGGGTTGTGCGCGACTGGGTGGAGCTAACCGTTAATGGGTGGGGCTAAGCGTGGATGGGCGGGGATGATCCTGGATGGGCGGGGCTGATCGTGGATGGGCGGGGCTGATCGTGGATGGGCGGGGCTGATCGTGGATGGGCGGGGCTGATCGTGGATGGGCGGGGCTGGCGCGTGGTCATGTTTTTCGTGCTCTCTGAAGGCACAATGTAATGCTGCAAAGTGCATCTCGTACAAACTTCCAAGGCATTAATAAAACCACGGTATCAAATAATAATGTAAGTGTGATTTGGTTGGATAAAATGTTCTGGATCCTGGAGTGGTGTTATTTAGGTGAATCAAACGGTCTACATCCCATAATGCCTTGCGTAAATCGTTACGTTGCGGAGAAACAGAAACAGGAACAGGAAGGAAAGGAGGGAACAGGGCACTGCAAAGGGATGAGAAAAAGCGCGGAAATTTGGTAAGAAATTGAGTCCAAAATATCAGTGTGTGCACAGTTTGAGTACTCCGAACATGTATATTTAAAGAGAAGTTGTGCTAAAGAAGAAGAAGAGGATAGAAGACAATCGGGAAGTGCCGTACTTTTATTACCCACAGGCCTTGGAATAAAACCTGAGGTAGAGCCAGGGGTGGGCTGTGCCATAGCGGGTTACATCGGTCTAACGACCTGGATCTGGCCGAAGATCGGTAGCCCAGGTGGGCTGGAATCCAAAGGTCCGAGTCCATGTGGGACAAGTTCGCAGCTTGGCTGGTGAGTACTTGTGTACGTCCTCTACCTGTACGTCCATTCTCCTCTCGGCCTTCCATGATCTCATCGGCCTGTCTGGCAGGCATGTTACCCGGGGAGCTCCAAAGTCCAAAGTTCTATTCCCGACCCGACTACAAACCGTCGGCCTGGTGCTTCACGGCTTCGGCGTTGCACCACAAAGTGTGCTCGAATGGCCGTTAAGCCGGTTATCCCGTCTGCTAGCAGTTGGTGTCAGGAAGTTATCTCCCGGAGCCAATTACGAGCTCCTGCTACCTTCAAACGAACGGCAGGTCTGGCCGACTGATTTGTGAAAGACTTGGGCCAAAGAAAACCTTCCCTGGTGACCCCACAAGAATGTGGCAATAATTGAGACCTTTTAAATTTGGTGATGGACCATCTCTGCACAGACATCGATTACAAGGGTTATTAAGTCGATGTGTGATAATTTCAACAACTATAATATATATAATTATGTTCCCTTACATGGCCACAGCAGCACGTATCATTTTTACATTATTTGTTGTGACTCTGGTAGGGGTTTGAACCACTGACCTTCCAGATACAGAGCGGACCCTCCGTATCTGGAAGATTATGTATTGATGATTTATTGAGCCAATTATGTATTCCAGATACCTCAGTGGTGCTTTACACACACGGCATATACGTACATACATACATACATACATACACATATATGTACAAATACATACACACACACACACACACACACACACACACACACACACACACACACACACACACATATACACATACACACATATATGTACACACACACATACACACATATATGTACAAACACACACACATACACACACACACACACATACATACATACACACACATAAACACATATACACACACACACAAACTGTGTTTTATATGCAGACTTGGCATTTAATATGGAATATATTTTTTTTCTTGACTTGGGATTAGTTTCTGAACTCAGTCTATCAATCTGGTGAGTTTCTTTTACGCTTCGGTGATTTCTTTGTTAAAAGAACCATGTCACTGATTGTCTGTCGCAGCAAGAAGTCAATAACAGGATTATATCACAGGTGGCGTGACAAAATGTACGAACAGGTACATTTGACGATTGGCTTCACAATCGGGTATATAAGGGTTGTTGCGCTCTGTATTAGTGGAAAACAACTGCTGCACGGCCACAAAAGTTATTGCCGCTTCCTCTGGAGATGGTCCGTCAACTTGACAATGCTGTTTGTCATGGAGTGGTGGCTTTACGAAATTACGGCATGAAACAGCGTGCTATTGCTCGGCAGTATGGCATCACTCAAGGTCAGGTGTCAAAGATCCTGGAACGAAATGCTCAGAGGGGTGTCCCTACTCCAATACCGAGGCCAGGACGTCCCCGCAGAACCACAAGGAGGGACGATTGCCAGCTGCACCGGTTAGTCCACAATGGCCGTACCAAGTCAGCTAATCGGCTTAGGGCTGAGTGGTAGCAACTGACAAATGTGCCTGTATCCAGAAGGCTAGTCAACCAACGACTGGTTCAAGCAGGCTATCGTGCCAGGCGTCCCCTGAGAAAGCTACGCCTGACCAGACGACACCGACACCGCCAGCGCCGATTGCAGTGGGCCAGAGAGCACCGTCAATGGCAGCCAGGCAGGACACTGGAATCACGTGATCTTCAGTGACGAGTCTAGATTTCTGGTCTATCGTCAAGATGGCCGCGTCCGAGTGCGCAGACAAGTGCATGAAGCCTTCAACAAAGATTGTATAGTGCCAAGAGTCCAAGCTGGAGGTGGTGGGGTGACCGTTTGGGCTGCTTTTCATGCAGGGGGCAAAACTGACTTGGCTGTTCTGAATTGAAACCTGAACCAGTTCAAGTACAGGGCCATTCTGGAAGAAACATTGCTTCAATTTGCTCGTGCAGCCTTTCGAGGAAACTTTGTCTTCCAAGATGATAATGCACTTATTTGTAGTTATGTTGTCTGTCTGATCACCAGTCAACAGTGCAGAAGGTGACCACTAAGTGGTGGAGAGCATATGGAGTGGCCTGCCATGTCCCGGGATATGAATCCGATAGAGAACTTGTGGGCAGAATTACCGCGTCAAATCGACCACTTGGACCAGCAGCCGACCTCTGTGCGTGAATTGCAGCAGGCTATTGTCACTGCATGGCAAGCGATTCCTGTCCAAACCTTGGCAAATCTCGTGAACAGCATGCCTCAACGTGTACGTGCTCTCCTGAATGCTCGTGGGGGTTACACGAAGTACTGAACTGTAATTTTAATGTCCGTAATCCCAGTCGTAATTTAACTTTTGTTTTTGTTAAAAAAAAATTGGGCTAATGTGCAAAATAAAGAGATACTTCTGGAAAACGTACAGAAGTTTAACACAGTACTGTCCGTGAATTGAGTTCGATATCAGTTTACATCACTTTCAAGGATCAATTTATTTGTTTCGAAATGTCAAATGTGGTTTTTGTTTCTTTTAAAGGTCACATTAACAAAATCTAAAATAATTTCAACATAATTCCAATGAACTTTTGGTTCTAAGACATCTTGAAAAGTAAGTTCACCCCCACAAAAAAATATTCCATATTAAATGCCAAGTCTGTATATAGATAATGTCTTGTCATATAATGCATGGGGTCAGAAGATCAGGTGAGCATGAAGTATTGACTCAGTTTTCCACAACTGGCTGGCCAGACCTAACATTTGTGTCAACACCAAGTTGCAGTTTGTTATCTCCGCCACCGAAAGTGGATGGACGGAGGTTATCTTTTCACTCCTGTCAGTTTGTAAGCAGGATATCTCAAAACGTTAAGGATTGTTTGGACGAAATTTGGTTGACAGGGTGTATAAGAAGGACGCATTGCTTCTATTTTGGTGAAGATTTTGGTGATTCGGATGCAATAATTTGAAGCGATTTTTCCAACATTGAGAGCGGGCCAAAGACGATATATTGCACGATATCTCAAAATGTTGTGGACGTGTTATGGCAAATTTTGGTGGATGAGTTGAGTAGGTGACGAGAACAAGCATATTCGATTTTAGTTCAGGTCCGAATCCAGATTCGGCCTATCAGTGGGATACAAAACATAAACTGTTCAGCTTAGCGGAGGTGTGTTCTCTACTGATTTTTTTTTTTTTTTTTTTTTTTTTTGGTATACAAAATGGGGGCTCGTGAAAGAGCTAACATTAATCACACAAAAAGTCAAACCGACACACAAAACACAAAAAATAAGGGGAGCGGCAGAGAAGATGGGGAGAGAGGGAGAGAGGAGAGGGGGAAGGACACAAACACAACATTTGAGAGCAGGGACAATGGGAGAAATGTGGGAGGGGGAGGGCTTTGGGGGAGGTGGGAGAGGTATAAAACATATGAACACTGCAAGGACTTCCAGGAAAGAAGTTGGAATTAAAGAAAAAAAAGAAGTGTATCTGGGGTGAATTAGCGGGGGTAGAAAAGATCAAGGTTTTGGATGGGGGAAGATAAGAGATGGTGGTGAACAGCTGTTTTAAAGACCTGGAGAGAGGAGTGGGATTGAAGTGAGTGTCGGAGTTTGTTCCAGAGGCGGGAGAAAAGAGGAATGAAAGAGTGAAGGTGAGCAGAGAGCCTAGATTTTGGCAGTTTAACCATAAGAGGGTTGCAGGCAGATCTTGTGCGACCTGAAGGAATATTTGGGGGACAGAGCCCAGAGAGAGCTGGGGGAGCAAAGCCGGAGAGAAGTCGGTAGAAGACAGAAAGACCACCAACCTGCCTGCGGTGAGTGAGTGAAAGGCCCTCGGAGTTAACTTCATCGCAGGAGATTCCAATGATTCTGAAAGCTTTGGTTTCAACAGCGAACATTTGTGTCAACATTTGTGTCAACAGAAATGCCATTCTTGTTCACCTCCTCTATTCTCCCCTAGCCCTCATTCTTCCCTACACCCATATTTCTCCAAGTCTCCCTCTATTTTGTCAGATTTCAACCCAGCTGGTGTGTCTCCCCCCCCCTCCCACCATCCCTCCCCCTGTCCCACTCCGCTCCCCCTTCTCTCCCCCCTCCCCCCTCCGCCCCCCGCCCCACCATCCACACACCCACTTCTCTTTCTATCATTATTTTCTTTATCTTAAACCCTAATGTGTTCCGTGTTTTAGCTCCTCCATGAGCCTTGAGACTGTATACGGAAAAGAAACTGGACGTTCTATCTGCCGGCATTAGTTGTTGGACGTTGAAGATCCCACGGTGTCCTTCGTTAAGAGTAGGTGAGCTATCGCAGGCACTCTCAGCAAATTCCATGTTCCTGCCCTAACCTACAGGATTGCATCAGTCACAGCTGTGTCCCCAGAAAATGATGCCACCCACAACCATGTGCAGCATAAGATAGAAGATGAAGAACATCAGTTGTTGGCGTGGTGTGACCCAGAGCCGCCACTCAAGTCTTTCAGAGACAAAACATGTCTGTGCGTTGCCAATTGTAGCTTTTTCAGAAATACTGCACGGGATTCAAAGCTTTACACTTCATTTTGCATCGGATATTAGGCACCAGTATAAAGAATCCACAGAACTTCTGAGTTTGAAATATTACCGCCTGTTATTGACAATTCTTGCGATGCTTTTCTTCTTGAACTATGTCTGTTTGCTCGTATTGAAAGTGGACACCTGGAGCATCACCTTTTGTCCACTTAAAGAGCTCTTTTGGTGATAATAGGGCTGCTGGAGCCTCGCTCTTGTAGCATGCATCTTCACAATGTGACGAATCAAATTACATGGCCCTTTGGTAAGTGATTGGCAAAGAAGGGCCACATTGCAGACATGCGGAAAACTTCACAATGGCATACTTGGCTGAATGAATGAATGATCGTTTTAAGGCCATTTTCCCCGCTAGAGCGGGGGTTAGCCTTGCGGGCCCCATGACAATCATGGTTCCCTGTTTGAGGCAATGTTTTTATGGCCGGATGCCCTTCCTGACGCCAACCCTTGGTCGCCTCTTACGATGCGCAGGGATACGGTGTACCTATTCTAAACCGGGGTACACACCGTGATCATTCATCCCAACAAGCTGGTACTCAATTTGCCGACCTCGGAAGGATGACAGGCTGAGTCAACCCCCCTGGCGTTAATTCAGCGATCGACTGGGATTCGAACCCAGGATCCTAGGATCCCAAGCCGGCACCCTGACCGCTAAGCCAACGCCAGGCTATTTTATGAGAAAAGCATGAAATTTCTAACATAGTTAGTGCATACCACAAGGTCCATCCCCAGATGTGGAGGGAAGCCAGACCCGACCTCTGAAGACCACGAGAGGCCCAACCCAAAATGGCCGCCAGTCCACCGAGTCCAACGCTCAAACGCACCCAATTTTGGAACCAAACAGTGCAGAAAAACACTATAGGTGTCACTTCCAACCAAATTCGGGATGCCCACTCATTTGGTGATACCCCTGATATCGCCAGATCTGAATATAAACCTTCGATGTAAAATGTGGTGGTTGGTGCTGGCATTGTGTTTTGTGTGTTTCAGAATCCCCTCTCCTGCCATGGTGCCACAATGGCATACTTGGCTGATTAAATTCAGATTTTAAGATTGTCGCTGCTCCATCCGAAAAAAATGAAGTACTCTTGACTTGGATTTTGCTTCTCAAACATTTCACGAGATTCTTTTGGAACGGGCAATGCCTATATAGCATCATGGGCCATGCAGTTTGAGATGACGACAAAGCTAATTGTTATTATAACCTATTCTTATCAACAATGGTATTATGTAACAAGAGGATAGGCTGTTACTTGCTCATTTGTCCAATGAAACTGGTGCGCTGCATCTTGAAGGACAAAAATAACAACTAATATCTGAGAATTACAATTACGTATTTCACGAGCCTGCCGCCTTGCTTTTTTGTAACCTCCATCACCAAAGGTGGCCTTAGGTTATGTTTTCACCCTTGTTTGATACTTGGCGAAAATCGAGGATTTTTCAAGTACATTGGTTGGTTTTCGTGTGTTATAATGTTTGTCTGTTTGTCTGTCAATCGTCTACAGATCACAATTTTAAACCTATCGTCACGAAACTTCACCAAATGGTTTGTTTTTTTTTGTTTTTTTTTGTATATACAAGATGGAGGCTCGTGAAAGAGCTAACATTAATCATAAAGAAAGACAAACCGACACATAAAACATATAACATGGGGAGCGGTAGACAAGATGGGGCGAGAGGGGGAGGAACACAAACACAACATCTGAGAGCAGGGACATCGAGAGATCTGTGGGAGGGAGAGGGCTTTGGGGGGGGGGAGGCATGGGAAGGGGGGGGGGTGGGAGAGGTATAAAACATATGGACACTGCCGGGACTTCCAGGAAAGAAGTTGGAATTTCAAACAAGGTGGATCTGGGGTAAATTAGTGGGGGTAGAAAAGATCGAGGTTTGGGATGGGGAAAGATAAGAGATGGTGGTGAACAGCTGTTTTAAAGACCTGGAGGGAGGAGTGGGATTGAAGGGAGTGTGGGAGTTTGTTCCAGAGGCGGGAGAAAAGAGGAATGAAAGAGTGAAGGTGAGCAGAGAGCCGAGATTTCGGCAGTTTAACCATCAGAGGGTTGCTGGCAGATCTTGTGTGACCTGTAGGAATATTTGGGGGACAAAGCACAGAGAGCTGGGGGAGCAAGGCCGGAGAGGAGTCGGTAGAAGACAGAAAGACCACCTACCTGTCTGCGGTGAGTGAGTGAAAGGCCCTCGGAGTTAGCTTCATCACGGGAGATTCCAATGATTCTGAAAGCTTTGGTTTCAACAGCGTGAAGCCGAGCTAGGTGTGAGGCAGGAGCACCGGCCTATAGGGGAGAACAGTATTCCATTGAGCTGCGGATTCCTTTAACAAGCCTGCCATTCGGAGTTGCTCATAAGCAAGAAGCCGATTGATATTGAGGTCAAAAGGTCAACAATTTTGTCAAAATCCTATAAACAATTTTCATCTGATTGACTTGAAATTTGAAGATTTGCATATCAGGTCACTGAATTCAACCAACAATTATTTTTGAGGTCAACATAGCCTAAAATGTCAACATAGGCAGAAGGTCAACAACTGAGGTCAGCTTTCTAAAATCCTCAATTTTCATTTGATTGACTTAAAATTTTAGAGGATTTGGATATGTGATCATTGAATTCAACCACTAATTATCTTGAGATCAAAAGGTCAACACATGCCAGATTTCCAAAATCTGTCAATTTTGACCCGATTGACTTGAACTTTTAACAGGATTTGTATATTTGGTCATTGAATTCAATCACCAATTATTTTAAAGGTAAGATTTTATGGATTTCGCAAGAATCATGCTCTGCACGATGTCTTTCTTATTTGTTTGTCTGTGAGCAGGACACTTCAGAGTTATGAATGGTTTCAGACGAAATGTTGTGGATATTTTGGGTGTGTGACATAGATGAATTTATTTGATTTTGGTGAAAATCTGGATCCGCATACAAGAATTATTTAAAAATTTTTTTAAAGTGATTCTTCACCATTCCGGTGGGGCCAAAAACGACATGTAACATGATATTTCAAAAATTTGTGGACAAGTTATGACAACACTTGGTGGATGAGTTAGGTAAGTGACCAGAACAGGCCGATTAGATTTTGGTTCAGGTCTGGATCCAGATTCGGCCTGTCAGTAGGATACAAAATATAAACTGTTCAGCCTGGTGAAGGGATGCGCCTTACCGAGTGCCGTTCTAGTTTTCTTTATTAAAAGATGATTGTTACTTCTTTTTTCTTTTTTTTTCTTTTTGTATAGAGAGTCGAGGCTCGTGGAAGAGCTAACACATTGAACATGAAAACATGCACAGACACATAAAACCCAATGAAGGGAGCGGTAGACAAGAGGGGGAGAGAGAAGGAAGCACACAAGCACAACAACAGTAGAGAACATGGACGTCAGTATATCTGTGGAAGGGGGAGGGCTGGCGAGGAGGGAGAGGTAAACGGTAAACAGCAAAGGAACACTACGAGGAATTTCACGACTAGGAATTTCAGGAAAGAAGTTGTGGGTTGAAAGAGGTGGATTTGGGGTGTTTTAACGGGGGGTGGAAAAGATCAAGGTTTTTGGATGGGGGAAGATATGACTTGGTGGTGAACGGCTGTTTTAAAGACCTGGAGGGAGGAGAGGGATTGAAGAGAGTGTGGGAGTTTGTTCCATAGGTGGGAAAAAGAGGAATGAAAGGATGAATGTGAGCGGAGAGTCCTGATTTTGGCAGTTTCACCAGAAGAGGGTTGCTGGCAGATCTTGTGCGTCCTGCAGGAGTTTTGGGGGGACAGAGCACAGAAAGAGCAGGGGGGAGCAGGGCCGGAGAGGAGTCGGTAGAAGACAGAAAGACCACCAACCTGCCTGCAGTGAGTGAGTGAAACCAACCTGCCTGCAGTGAGTGAGTGAAAGACCCTCGGAGTTAGCTTCATCGTGGGAGATTCCAATGATTCTGATTGCTTTGGTTTCAACCGTGTGAAGCCGAGCTCAGTGTGAGGCAGGAGCACCAGCCCAGAGTGGAGAGCAGTATTCAATTGAGCTCCGGATGAAAGCTTTGTATGTGGTGAGGAGTTCAGAAGTGCCCAGAAAGGACTTCGCACGACGGAGGATGACCAGTCGGCAACTGGCTTTGGAGGCCACCTTGGAAATGTGGTTTTCCCATAGACTGGTCGGTATTCTCATAATTGTAAACCCACGGGCGTTTCTTTGAGAAAGTCGGCAACATATCTTTGTCTGTGTTTTTGTATTCTGAATCCAAAAAACAATGTTGCCAAGCTGAATTTTGAAGTTCACATGCCCAAAATGACAAAATTCAAAATGGCTGCCAATGCACACTAAAAAGCTTATATTTCAGCTACTAAACAATGTAGAAAGTTGATTTTGGTGGCTATACCCACATTTTTGGGGACAAGAAAGTTGATTAAGCCAAAATAAATTCTTATTATGGCCACCATCTTGGATTTCAAAATGGCCACCATGGTCAAACAGGTATGATTTCTAATATATCAGAACTTGTAAGCCATCAAAAGATTAATTCTTGTAGTAATACATCCACTTTTATTCTGCCAAAAAATCTGGCCATGATGATAACTTTTCACATTTCATTCAATAGTTGTGTAGTTATTTTACTATCCATAATTATGCAATTCAAGACGTTTATGCAAGTCTTCAGATTTAAGTTTGGTTTATGCATGTGAGGTATTGGTTAACATCAGCACAGGTACATAGTCCAGTACAAGGAAGTTTTGCTTTCCTGCACTTGCACCGGAGGTTTCTTCAGCCAGTTTTGCATTGGCAATGAATAATTTCCAAACAAGCTTGGGGAATTGGCTCCAAAGACATAAGGATGGGTACAAGATCATTCTGTTCAATTTTCCATCCCATATCTTCTGGTTTCGGCAGTCTCTGTATGGCAATATTTGCCTGTCGCCACACCATCGCCTGAAAGTGCACTCTTTGCATATGGAAACTGAAGGCATCACTTGTTGGTGGCAACTTTTCTGGACTGTCAGTGCGAGCAAAGAGCATATGGCGGGCCTCATCAAGTGAATCCACTGCAACCTTGTAAATCTTGCACATGAAACACTCTGCTTGTTTCATAGCATCACTTGTCAGTTCACCAAATCCAACATTCAAAAGAAGGACAAAGTGATGCTTAAAGATTTCCCATGCTGTTTTTTTAGAATGGCCATATACAAATGAAGTAGTGTCTGTGCCGGTCAAAGCATGGAATTGAATAATGGCTTTCTCTGATCCTTTAGGAGCTTCTCAAATACTTCACGCAGGGGTATGTATTTTGGTTTTCTCGCTGTCCCAGGCATCAACCACACTTTGCACATGCAGGAAATTTCATGTAGATGAGCCAGCAGAATAATAAGGACATCAACATCCCTTGAATCAAGAGCAATGTTGTCCATAGCCATCTCTTTGCTGTATCCATTTCCTCTGTTCCATTACCTCTGGAACATTGAGTGTACTCTTCTTGGATGGAGCCATGTCCTTTAGTATAACATCTGGTGCTGGCCCTCTCTGCCATGCTGCAACCTGAGTTGCATGAAAGGTGTTCTTTCCATCAAGTGTAGAGTCGTTGATATCAATGTTGTCTGCCGTAAAATGTGTAAATTTACCCGGGGCCAGGTTAGATGGGACAACTACACCATTTTCAACATTCATTATCTTCAGAGTACATTCAGCTAATGCTGTATCCATTTGAATCATCTCATCATAACTGAGAATATGACCAGCTTTGTGAAAAAGCTGTATTAATTTCTTAGATCTGGTGGCTTGGTGTAGAGTGCTGCCTAGTCCTATATGCTTTGGTGTCCATTTTTTTTCACCACCGACACCATAGACAATATCTTCTGCAACACTCAACACACGAGTTTGCTGCACCCCCTCAGCTTCTTTGGTTGTACTGGTGTGGTCATCAATAAGTGATTGACCACCATACAGCAGATTCAAGAAGATGTACAAACTTTCAGGAACACAATCAAGGGCAGAATCATTACTGACAGTGAATCCTTCATGAGCTGTATGTGCTACAATATCACTCCGTATTCGAAGTGCGACATGTAACATCGACAAAAAGTCATTGTTGAGCAGTCATTGTTGAGCAGTCATTGTTGAGCAGCATGCTCAAGCTCACGGCACAGAAAGATCATAGCTAGATCTTCATATTTAACTTCGTTTTCAGTCTTCATTGTGATGTAGTTTTATGCACTTAGGCATGGCTTATGGTATTTGCCTTCAGCTGCCATAATGTCACTGACACCAGATAGGCGAAGCCTCATGTTATTGTCTCGGTGTGCTACTCTAAGTATACTATTGCTAACATTAAAAGATGTCATTGATATGAGATTTTGCTTAGTTATGTTTCTGGCAAAACATCCACAACTTCCAGTTCATAGCAGCAACAGCGGTCCTTGTCGATGTGTAGTCCGTTCCAACTGAATCCCCAAAATTGCAATGAGAGGGATGGCAAAGTGGCTCACTGGAGGTACTGGATGTACTTGGCAGTGATTTTTTAAGTCTCTCAATTTTGCCTTTATGGGTGAACTCAGCATAGCAATTTCTGTGCCACACAACTGGATGTTTTTCATCTGATTGAATGTATTCTTCAATACGGTCAATTGCATCCAGATTTTTCACATCTTTTACTTTCCTACGGTTTTATGCCGCAAGTTCTAAAGTTTGCAATCCTTTTTCTGTTCCAGCATGCAATACATCTTTATTTTCAGAGACTTGACAGATAAGGCATGCAGTGGCTTGGTGTGGGACAAGTCCGTTTTCTTTGAGCCACCAAAATCAACTTTCTACATTGTTTAGTAGCTTAAATATAAGCTTTTTAGTGTGAATTGGCGGCCATTTTGAATTTTGTTATTTTGGGCATGTTAACTTCAAAATTCAGCTTGGCAACATTGTTTTTTGGATTCAGCATACAAAAACACATAGAAAAAGATATGTTGCCGACTTTCGCAAAGAAACGCCCGTGGATTCATTGATTGGCAACTTTTGGAAATATCCGACCAGTCTCCCAGGAAAAATCATGGCAGATAGTGAGACCCAAAAGCTTGAGTAACAGAATTTCTTCAAGAGAATTGTTCAGAAAGTAGATGGGAGGGTTGTCCAGTCGGTCTTTTCGGAGAAACAAAGTGAGAGTGTGCGATTTGTCATGCTTGAAAGACATGTTCCACTTGTTGGACCAGTTTGTGATATCGTCCAGGTCTGCAGAGCATGAAGAGGCTGCTGCCTGCTGATCTGAGGGTTGAGATATGGAGCGGCAGACAGTGGAGTCATCAGCAAAGAGATAGAGAGGATTTTCCAGAGAGTCGGAGAGATCATTGATAAAGACCAGAAAAAGCACAGGGCCCAGAACACTGCCTTGGGGAGCTCCATCCTGAACAGGAAGAGGAGATGAGAGAAACCCCTTCAGGGCCACACGTTGACTACGACTAAAGAGGAAGGCCGCAAGCCATGCGTGGGGGTTTCCATGGATACCATAGGAGGAGAGTTTGGTGAGCAGAGCGGGGTGCCAGACCGTATCGAAGGCACGTGATATGTCGAGGGAGACAGCTCTAATTTCCTGTTTGGCATTGAGGACCTCCATCCATTGTTGAGACAGCAGAAGCAGCATGTCCAGAGTTGAGTGACCTGCTCTGAATCAGAATTGATGATCTGAGATCAGGCCATTGGAAAAGAGGAAGGATTTGATGTCAGAAGCAATGATGGATTCCATGACCTTGCTGATTATTGGGAGAAGGCTGATTGGTCTGTAGTTGCAAGGATCTGTTTTGCACCTTTTTTTCTGTAAAGTGGTAATGTTGGCTGATTTCAAAGCAGATGGCAGATGACCTTGAGCAAAAGAGAGGGTGTAAAGAACAGAGAGAGGGTGAGATAGATTGGCAGAGCAGGATTTTAGGACCCATGGGCTGATGCCGTCTGGTCCAGTTGCAAAATCAGAGTCGAGGTTTGACAAAAACTTCTCCACCTTGTCAGGAGAGAAGGACACAGAGTCCAGGAGCAGCTGGGTTCGACTGGGTAAGGTGAGTGCAGAGAGTGATGGGTTTGGGACACAAGATTTAGAGGCAAACACAGAGTTATCGTAGCATCTCAATGTCATCAAGCATTCTACATGCAATATAAATTTCAGTTATCCACCCAGATGATCATCCGTGCAGTTGGGCCACCATTCAATTTCTTACAGGTTAAGGTTCTTCCTTCAGACAAGGGAAATATGTTTTGAGGATTGCAATTTGAATAAAGTTGAATATGGGATCTTGTGAAGTTTACATCATTTACAATAATCCGTTAAATTATTGTGTGTGTGTGTGTGTGTGTGTGTGTGTGTGTGTGTGTGTGTGTGTGTGTGTGTGTGTGTGTGTGTGTGTGTGTGTGTGTGTGTGTGTGTGTGTGTGTGTGTGTGTGTGTGTGTGTGTGTGTGTGTGTGTGTGTGTGTGTGTGTGTGTGTGTGTGTGTGTGTTATTTCGATTTCCTGTCTGTCTTCCCCCATACATACATCTGGTAACATTACTAATGTCCTGCCAACACAAGCTGTTTTTGACGTTTTCGACAATAATAGACTGTTACACGATCCCAGAACCTGTTCGTATTGTTTACTGAAAAGGAAATCAACTCAACCATTGAGTCTATAATCACAATAGTGAACTAAAGACGTATCTGTTGACATGTGTGTTTGATTTGAAATGGAGAATACCTTGTATTTTGGAAGTATTAGGATGAAACAAATATGTCACATTATTAATTTACATCCTTTCTTTTGTTTCTGTTGTTTTGGCCCTTTTGCTACACACATAGGTTCGACCCATTCAATAACACTTTTTACATCAAATTGTGGTAGATATGGAATTGCTCCATTTCACGTTTCAAAATGTTTCTGCTTCAATTTTCCGATATCTGCCTGTCGTGATTTCATCATTGGTGTGACTTTCCTTCTGTTGCCCAAGTGCGTTACCAACACTTGACAGGTGAAGGCCAATAGGTGATCGGTCGTAATTCCCGAAAGTTTCACTGATTAAATTTAAACATTGTTTTGAAAATGGGGTAGTTCTTGATTTCATGGCTTCTTGATTACAACTGAGTTCAGTACTTGCTGCATTGCTTTTATAAAGCAATTGTTGCTTTATAGTTTTGAAAAATAGGTATGTTAAGGTTGAGATGGTTCATTCACAGTCTGAGGTGTGTCATGACGTTTGGTCATACATAGTATGCTGATGAACCCGTCTATGTCAACAACCTTTTGTTGTTTCTTCTTGACTACCGTGTGTGCGTCGTTGGGTGTTATCTGCATATGCGGGTTTCAGGAGGTGGAACGGAGTTCTCCCAGGGCTCAAAGTGTTCACCTCCATTTTGGTATGAAGGGATCACGATTCAAGGACCATGCTGAGGTGTGTGTGTGTGTGTGTGTGTGTGTGTGTGTGTGTGTGTGTGTGTGTGTGTGTGTGTGTGTGTGTGTGTGTGTGTGTGTGTGTGTGTGTGTGTGTGTGTGTGTGTGTGTGTGTGTGTATGTATTTGTATGTGTGCCAATGTGAATAAGAGAGAGACAGAATTGTGAGTAACAGAAATGAAAAAACGAGATTGTGTGTGCGTGTGCGTGCGCATGTGCGTCGTTGGTTGTTATCTCCATTTGCCGGTTTCAGGAGGTGGAATGGAGTTGTTCCGGGTCCCAAAGTATCCACCTCCACCTCGGTAAGCAATCACAGTTCATTGACCAAGCTGTTCAACTTTTTCAGAGTTTTGTTCCAAAGGTTCTTTTCAACATCGTCACCGAACCCCGGAGTGCCTCCAGTTGTAGTTCATTTGTTTTTAATATTCCTGGGGATGGTTTTCAAAATTTCAGTGAGGTTCTTCTTTATCACTCCTGTTGCTCCAATTATCACTGGTACAATTTCGATGCTCTTCAGCTTCCAAGATCTCTTGACGTCATTTTTGAGGTCCTGGTACTTGGTCATTTTCTTGATTTCCTGCGTTGTTTCAGCCAAAATCGCTGGATACTGATATCTCAATCAGCAATGCTGTCTTTTCCTTTTTGTTCCCGAGTACAATGTCTGGATGCAATGCTTTGTTTTCTTTGTTCACGCTCGATGAAATAATCAGGTCCTACGTGAGCATGACGTCATCATTTTCAATGATTGCTCTTTGTGTTTCCATGAGTTTTCTGGTACTGGGATGTTAAATTTTTTGCAGATATGCCACTGAATCACATTGGCATTTTGCAGATATGCCAATCACGTTGTCTGTAAAGTTGTTCTGATAGTTTTTTGCATCCTGAGACCGGTGACATACTTTCTTTTTCTGGCTTGCAGAATCTACACTTGTCCGTCTGGCTCAGTCCCGCCATTTTTTTTTAATCCATTGGTATAGTGTCCTTGATCCTAGCCATTTATTATAATTTGTTTGACGTCCCCAGTTGAGCTGACCTCTTCTTAGCCATTCCATTGAGCCTACCTTGTCTATCCCCACTCTGTCCAATTCTTTTTTGTATTTTCCTGCTTTTTTGTCATTCTCCCAGTTGTTGGTGTATATTTCTTGATATTGTACACCGCTCCTTTCCTATGCCATCTCCAGGCGCTGCATAACATCATTGCCGGGCACCGAAGGGAGCACGCTGAAAGGAAGTACTCAGTTTTCACCCTGGTTGTTTGTTTGTTTCCTTTCTTGTTTGTCCGGGCGATATCTCAGCCATCCTTTGAGCTAGGAAGCTGAAATTTGGGCACAGTAGTGAGCAAGTCCTTTATCAAAAACAGTAATTTTTCTTTTTAGATTAATCAATTTATTGATGAGTTACTTAATTATTATTGACTAGCCGAAACCCGTGGAACATCCACGGAAGGGAGGATGTGGTGTATGGATAGAGTGTACCATTATGGATGGCATAGGGGATTTGCTTGTCCGAGTAAGAGTTAGGAAGAAAGATGAGAATGAAGAGTGCGTATATGAACAACGATCGCCGACACCGGCACAAATGCATGCTCTGGATTGTCCACTCAGTGGACGGCTTGCTTTCGCCTTCGCCTGTCCAATCAGCAGACGGCTTGCTTCGCCTTCGCCCAGCAGACACCAATACGATGGCGTCGTAAGATGGCGTCGTATCGGCAGTTAATCGGATGCTTTTGGGCCCCAACGTCGGCTAATTCAGATTTTTCGAGTCTGGCTGTACGTGATAAACAAAGAGCGCGGTTCGTAGATGTTAAATCCATTAGTGCCGTGGGCATCAGGTCACTGGGTGCGGCGTAAAAGGGATAACAAAGTCGAGTCCTTACGCTATTATTATAGAGATTAATTAAGTACTTATATATTTCCTTTCTCTTCTGGGCATTAACTCAGGCACCTATTTAGTTAGGAAGCTGATATTTGGACATGCCAATGACAAAGTGATTTGGCTTTAAAGGCTATTTTTGATTTATTGATTAATCAATTAATCGATTAATCATTAAATTATGACTAAAAAATGACGATTAAGGACTAAACAATTGTCGTTTTTTTAAAGTTACAGATTCGGATGAAATGGTGGTGGTTTATGTATTCTATTAGCCGATTGATTAATTATTTAATTTATTTATGATTATTATTTATTGATTTTCATTATTAGTCCTTTATTGATTTTCTTTCTCATCTGGCCAATATCTCAGGCACCTTTTGAGCGAGGAAGCTGATATTTGGACACAATAGTGACCAAGTGATGTGGCTATCAAGGATATTTTTGATTTACTGATTAATCAATTAATCGATTAATTATTTATTGATTAATAAATTAATTTTTTTTTATTTTTATTAATGACTTAATTAAATCTCGAAAAGTTACATCTTCAGATGAAACACAAGTGGTTTAGTTATGCTATTAGCCAATTGATTGAGAAAATATTTTATGATCTTTTATTGATTTTAATTATGCAATTAATCAATCATTTTTGCACACCTCTCCCTCCCAATACAGTCTCTATGAGCTGCATGGTGGTATTGCTGGGGCCAGAACTGTGCTGGAGGATATTTAATTATTTGGCATGGGGGTGGTATACTTTGAATGTATCTGTACTTGTTTCTTTTGTCTTTTTTGCAATTTCTGGGGCTGTATTTGTTGCCATTTCACCCTCCTGTACGGCATCTTCTATTTGCATCTGTTTTTGGAATTTCTTTGAAAGGTGAGTTAGGGATACTTTTTCAGGTTTGTTGTATTCATGTTTGTTTACAAATTGCATCCGATAGTCTGTTGAGCATTTCACATAGTCGGCTAGTCCGACACTCGTCACTCTGTGCACCTGGTTGAGTTCCATCAGGCCGCACCCTCCCTCGTCTTGGCAGGTACATTCTCAGGATGCACTAGTTTTTGTAAAACATTTTGTGAATGGTAAGGAGTTTTCTTGTTTTGATGTCTAACTTGTTGATTTCTGGTTGGGGCCAGTTTATTATTCTGGAGCTATATTGGAACACTGGTACTGCGAGCTGGTTTATGGCTTTGATTTTGTTTCTTGGGGAGAGGTATGTTTTCAGGAGCAGCTTCGTTCTACGTAGGTATTCTTTGGCGATTGTTTTGCGCATTTGTTTGCGACATATTTGGTGGCCCTCTTCTACTCCGAGGTATTTGTATGCTTCATTTTCTCAATGTTGTATTGTTGTTTCAAGGTCAATTTTTATGTGATCTTTTTTGTTGGTTTACCTTGTACAAATGTGCACTTGTATTGTCCAAATTCCATTTGAATGTCCTTGGAAAACCGTTTTACCAGTTTTAGTTGTTCTGTCAATTTTTTGTCATTTGGCAAGAAGAGCTTTAAATCATCCATGTATAGTAGATGTCACCTTTCCTATTTCTTTGGATGTTCGTCTATTGGTTGTTAGGGTGTATCCATGTCCTATGAGGTTACTTAGTGGGTCCAGAGCCAGCCAAAACAGAAGGAGGGAAAGACCGTCTCCCTGGAAGATTCCACGCCATATCGTTGCATCTGGTATATCGATTTTTTTTCCTTCTGAGTGCTGCAATATCAGTGGTATTCCAGAGCTCGATTGTTTTCTCAATCAGTTTGATTACTTGTGGATTGGTTTTGTATATCTTGCATGTAACACTGACCTCTTTTATTTGCAACACTGATCGCTTTTATTTGCAACACTGATCGCTTTTATTTGCAACACTGATCGCTTTTATTTGCAACACTGATCGCTTTTATTTGCAACACTGATCGCTTTTATTTGCAACACTGATCACTTTTATTACGAACACTGATCGCTTTTATTACGAACACTGATCGCTTTTATTTTCAACACTGATCGCTTTTATTACCAACACTGATCGCTTTTATTACCAACACTGATCGCTTTTATTACCAACACTGATCGCTTTTATTACCAACACTGATCGCTTTTATTACCAACACTGATCGCTTTTATTAACAACACTGATCGCTTTTATTACTAACACTGATCGCTTTTATTACTAACACTGATCGCTTTTATTACTAACACTGATCGCTTTTATTACTAACACTGATCGCTTTTATTACTAACACTGATCGCTTTTATTACTAACACTGATCGCTTTTATTACTAACACTGATCGCTTTTATTTGCAACACTGATCGCTTTTATTTGCAACACTGATCGCTTTTATTTGCAACACTGATCGCTTTTATTTGCAACACTGATCTCTTTTATTTGCAACACTGATCTCTTTTATTTGCAACACTGATCTCTTTTATTTGCAACACTGATCTCTTTTATTTGCAACACTGATCTCTTTTATTTGCAACACTGATCTCTTTTATTTGCAACACTGATCTCTTTTATTTGCAACACTGATCTCTTTTATTTGCAACACTGATCTCTTTTATTTTCAACTGCCGACACCGATCCCTTTTGTTGCCGACACCGATCTCTTTTGTTGCCGACACCGATCTCTTTTGTTGCCGACACCCATCTCTTTTGTTACCGACACACATCTCTTTTGTTACCGACACACATCTCTTTTGTTACCGACACCGATCTCTTTTGTTGCCGACACCCATCTCTTTTGTTGCCGACACCCATCTCTTTTGTTGCCGACACCGATCTCTTTTGTTGCCGACACCCATCTCTTTTGTTGCCGACACCCATCTCTTTTGTTGCCGACACCGATCTCTTTTGTTGCCGACACCCATCTCTTTTGTTACCGACACACATCTCTTTTGTTACCGACACCGATCTCTCCTTTCCCCATGTTCTCTCTGTGGTTCATACCACACTGTTCTGATATATTGTTATGAAAATGGCAGGTGGTGTTTTATTTTGTAGTCTTAATTTATTCGAGATTTTTCCCCACAAGCTGTGCTAATTCCCAGTCTGAGAGGAGTTGGCTTTTTACCTCCACAACCAAAGGTGGATGATTTTGTTTTCACCGCTGTCTGTTTTTTGTGGTCGTTTGTATGTCTGTCTGTCTATCTGTTTGTCTTTGAACAGTATATCTCACAACATTGTGGACGGATTTGGATGAAATTTGGTGGAGGTTGGATGTGTGACTCGGACCGATTGATTATATTTTGGTGAAGATACGGATCCAGATATTATACTTTTTCAACTGATTCTTCAACATTGAGCGATAGGGCCAAAAACGATATTTAGCATGATATCTCAAAAGGTTATGGATGGATTCAGACGAAACCTGGAGGGCTGCTTGGGTGTGTGACATTGACGAATTGTTTCGGCTTTGGTGAAGATTTGGATGCAGATCCGGCCTATCAGTGGGATGCAAGAGGTAAACTGTTGAGCCTGGCAAAGGTGCGCACTCTAACGAGTGCCGTTATAGTTGAACATGCATTTGCATGTCCACTCCTGATGACTGGTTCAAACTAGCTCTTGCCGATCCGAATGTTTGAGTATAAATTCATTTTGTCCCATTTCTTCTTCAATTTATCTACCCATGTATGATGTCCAACATTGTTTACATTTATCATAGTTAATCAATCTTGTTTATTTGATGAATTGCATGCATTATTTGTGGCACAACCTGGTGTGAAGGGAAGGGAAGGGAAGGAAAGATGTTTTGGTATAACTGAGTAAATTCCTTTATTTGTGTTCTCCCCCTTTGCCTTCTCTACTTTCTCCATATATCCCAGGGTTTCCAGCATTTGACACCTTCAGGAGAGGTGCGCACTATACACGCTGGTGATGGCTTCCCAAAGGACCCTATTATTCTGAAAAATTATCCAGATAACACCATTACATCTTCCAAGGTACGTCAAATTGTTTCAGAAAACCATAGCATTCAGCCAAAATGTGCACTGGGATGAATATATATATATATACACACAGTGCATTCAGACCCCTTCACTTTTTCACATTTTTTAATGTTGCAGCCTTGTGCTGAAATCGTTTAAATTCATTTTTTCCCTCATCAATCTACACTCAATACCCCGTAATGACAAAGAGAAAACAGGATTTTAGAAAGTTTTGCAAATTTATTAAAAAGAAAAAACTGAAATATCACATTGACAAAAGTATTCATACCCTTTGCTATGACACTTGAAATTTAGCTCAGGTGCCTCACATTTCTCTTGATCATCTTTGAGATGTTTCTACACCTTGATTGGAGTCCACCTGTGGTAAATTCAATTGATTGGACATTATTTGGAAAGGCACACACCTGTCTATATAAGGTCTCACAGCTGACAATGCATATCGGAGCAAAAACCAAGCCATGAGGTCGAAGGAACTGCCTGCAGAGCTTAGGGAAAGGTTTGTGTCGGCACAGATCTGGGGAAGCCTACAAAAAAAAAAATTCTGCTGTTGACGGTTCCCTAGAGCACAGTGGCCTCCATAATTCTTAAATGGAGGAAGTTTGGAACAACCAGGACTCTTCCTAGAGCTGGCCGCCCGGCCAAACTGAGCAATCGGGGGAGAAGGGCCTTGGTAAGAGAGGTGACCAAGAACCCGATGGTCACTGGCTGAGCTCCAGAGATCCTGTGTGGAGATGGGAGAAACTTCCAGAAGGACAACCATCATTGCAACACTCCACCGATCTGGGCTTTATGGCAGAGTGGCCAGACGGAAGCCTCTCCTCAGGGAAAGACAAATGAAAGCCCGCTTGGAGTTTGCAAAAAAGCACCTAAAGGACTCTCAGACTGTGAGAAACAAGATTCTGTGGTCTGATGAAACCAAGATTGAACTGTTTGGCCACTTACCATTTTTGGATTACTTGCCACAACTGGCCAGTGATGTTTCATAGTTTTTGCCGCTTCTGTTTTGGTGTTTCATTTATATCTCGTTTTTGTTTCTGTTGGTGTTTTTATTCATTTATGTTGCGCCCTTTACCTGTCTCTGATCTTGCAGTACACAGTATTCAACTTCATCCCCAAGAACCTCTTCGAACAGTTCCGTAGGATCGCAAACTTTTATTTCCTCATCGTCTTCCTCATTCAGGTGAGAAAATCTAAATAGTTTATTTGTGCTTTATTAATAGATGGCGATATGGCTGTCCCACTGCTAATAAAGTTTTCTACGCAGGGTATAAATAAATAATACATTCAATACCTTTTCAATTTTTTTAGGTCATCACCATTTAATGCTAACTACATGTCCTTTTTGTCCTTCTGAAAGTTGTTGGTTGACACTCCCACCAGCCCAGTCACCAGTGGCCTCCCTCTACTTTTTGTCATCTCTGTTACAGCTATCAAACAGGTTTGTCTTTTATGGTCTGAAACTTGTTTTTTCCTTGTCTTTGTTTTTTTATTTATTTATTGATCGATTTATCTATCTCTCAGGCCTGGAACTATTTTAGTGCATCGAGGACTGTTTCTAACTCCTTCTGTGGCAATGAAGCTGCTTCATGCAATGCCAATTGTTCTTGTGCATGCAGGGTTACGAGGATTGGTTGAGGCACTTGGCTGACCGTAAAGTGAACAATGCACTAGTTCTCACAGTCAAGAATGGACATCTTGTGCAAACGTGCTCCAGCAACATTAAGGTATCCATGTCAACAATAAACAAAGACGAGCTTGATTTTTCTAATTATTTATTTTATGAAGTCGAGGGACGCAACAACATTGTTGACGTCTTCAAGTTTGGTTGATTGTAATTTACAGTTTGGCTAAACAGCTGCTGTACATTGGGATTAGTTATGAGGAGTATAACAGTGGGCATGTGATGAGACTGCAGCAAGCAAGACCAGGCAAAGTAAGAAAGTATTTTCACAGCAGTGTGTGGTGATGAAGAAGCAGAGAAAAAAAGACAACCTTGATTTGAGTTAAAAAAGAAAAAGAAAAAAAAAGGTTGTTGAGTGAGTAAGCTTATGATGGTGTTTGACCTGGAGGAGTTGGTGAGCAGTCACGTGGAAGGAAGGGTATGGGAAGTGAAAGATTGTTGAAACGGCTGCGATATCTTGTCTTCGGAAAACCATCATTCCACGTCGTGCAGTGGCCCATTGCTTTCTGTATGTATATTTTTTGAAACTGAAGGTGCATTTTAATCAGGAACAAGATTATTTTCTGAAACCAAAGTGCATGGTGAAAAAGTGCACATTTAAAATCGATAGTTAAATTAAGGGTAATCAATAAACATCAATGATTGAAAACATTATCACGATTGGTGATAGCGTTCTGTCACACAAAACAAAAGCCAAAGCTGGGTATCATGTGAGGAGTGATGTCATCCTGTGCATAAGCTGAAACGACGCACTGTATGCCTTGTTTATTTAGTTCAATAAAAAGCTTTAAAACAGGTTTAATTCATGATTGCTAACAGTTAGTTTGCTATTGCTTTGTGGTTCAAAAAAGTTGCAGAGGTTAAAACTGATCATTAATTCGCTCTTTATCTCTCTCTCTCTCTCTCTCTCTCTCTCTCTCTCTCTCCCTCTCTCTCCCTCTCTCTCTTCCCCTCTTTCCCCCCCTCTCTCCCCCCCTCTCTCCCCCCTTCTCTCCCCCTCTCTCCCCCTCTCTCCCTCGTTTGATTTAAACCATTCAGCTGTTCTCAAGTTATCACATTTTTACATGACCTCTGACCTTTGACCTTTTGCCCCCAAAATGTAATCTGTTCATGTTTACATCATTATACATACCTGTACCAAGTTTTAATTTGAATGCCTTCAGCTGTTCACAAGTTATCACATGTATACCTGACATAACCTCTGACCTTTGACCTCGGGAACCTAAAATTTAATGAGTTAAACTTTACTTCATGATAAATATCTGTACCAAGTTTGAATTCGATCCCTTTAGCCGTTCTCAAGTTATAGACCTATTACAGACTTTGACCTTTGACGTCTTTACCCCAAAATCCAATCGGTTAATCTTCAAAATCTAATCGACTTCGTCAACAATGGCATAAAGAATCGCACACGTGTCCAAAGGAAGCAGGTCAGTTTGACATTTTAATACGAAACCGGCAAAGGCCAGAAAAAAAAAAGAAACCAATTAAAATGACCCTTTAGAACCCTCTGGAATTACCTTTTAAAACCCTTTGGAACATTTAGAATTGCCCTTTAGAACATTTAGAATTGCCCTTTAGAACATTTAGAATTGCCCTTCAGAACATTTAGAATTACCCTTTAGAACATTTAGAATTGCCCTTTAGAACACTTAGAATTGCCCTTTAGAACATTTAGAATTGTGCTTTAGAACATTTGGAATTGCCCTTTAGAACATTTGGAATTGCCCTTTAGAACATTTGGAATTGCCCTTTAGAACATTTAGAATTGCCCTTTAGAGCATTTAGAATTACCCTTTAGAACATTTACAATTTCCCTTTAGAACATTTGGAATTGCCCTTTAGAACATTTGGAATTGCCCTTTAGAACATTTAGAATTTCCCTTTAGAACAATTGGAATTGCCCTTTAGAACATTTAGAATTACCCTAAAGAACATTTAGAATTACCCTTAAGAACATTTCGAATTACCCTTTAGAACATTTAGAATTACCCTTTAGAGCATTTCGGATTACCCTTTAGAACATTTAGAATTACCCTTTAGAACATTTAGAATTACCCTTTAGAACATTTAGAATTACCCTTTAGAACATTTAGAATTACCCTTTAGAACATTTAGAATTACCCTTTAGAACATTTAGAATTGCCCTTTATAACAATTAGAACTTCCCTTAAGAACATTTAGAATTACCCTTTAGAACATTTAGAATTACCCTTTAGAACATTTAGAATTGCCCTTTAGAACATTTATAATTGCTCTTTAGAAAATTTAGAATTGCCCTTCTAGAACATTTAGAATTACCATTTAGAATTACCCTTTAGAACATTTGGAATTGCCCTTCTAGAACATTTAGAATTACCATTTAGAACATTTAGAATTGCCCTTTAGAACATTTAGAATTGCCCTTCTAGAACATTTAGAATGACCATTTAGAACATTTAGAATTACCATTTAGAAAATTTTAAATTACCCTTTAGAAGATTTAGAATTACCCTTTATAAATTTTTTTATTACCCTTTAGAACATTTATAATTGCCCTTTAGAACATTTAGAATTGCCCTTTGGAACATTTAGAATTGCCCTTTAGAACATTTAGAATTGCCCTTTGGAACATTTAGAACTTCCCTTTAGAGCATTTTGAATTACCCTTTAGAACATTTAGAATTACCCTTTAGAACATTTATAATTGCCCTTTAGAACATTTAGAATTGCCCATTGGAACATTTAGAATTGCCCTTTAGAACAGTGGTTCTTAACCTTTTTAAAGGTGCCGAACCCTAACGAAACCCACCAAACACTCACGGAACCCCTCAAATTTGACAAAAAAATTAAGAAGAATTGCATCTTAATGCATTCTCTGTTCTTCTTTTCGGGAGGTGATCTGGGAAATGCGTGGTTTTGTTTTGGCAAGGGCCACCCTCAAATCATTTTCGCATGCAAGCCTGCTCCTTTTCTTTGTTTTAATGTCCACCAGTTTCGAAAACGCATGCTCGCAGAGATACGTTGTAACAAACGGCGTGAGGATCTTAAGGGCAATTTTCGCGATGTGAGGATACCCTTGCATTTGGGGGCACCAAAACGTTGAGAGCATTGTTGTGCCGAAGAGTTGTTGTTGAGTCTGGATTTGCTGAAGTTCGATGAGGTCGTCGAGGTATTGGTCGTTGAGATCTGCCGTTGCAACGTCGAGAGTAAACGGCTGCCGCACCCATGCTGGGTATTGCTCTTGGTTGGGGAAGTAGCCGTCGAATGACTTTCCCAGCTCATCCAAGTGCGTGGCAATCACTTGCTTCAGCTCCCCCAGTACAGCAGTGCCTCCAACTTCGGACTCTTCTTCAATCCCGCCCACGCACTCGTCCAGTAGCGAAAAGTTCGTGAAGTTGTCGTTCTCTGTTCGCCCCCTCCACAACGGTAACTTCTTTCGGAAAGCGCTCAGCTTTTCTTCAGATTCGATGACATTCACTCCACCGCCCTGCATCTGGCAATTGAGATGATTGAGTGCGTCGAAGATGTCAGCCAAGTACGCCAAGGCAAGGATGAACTCTGTCTCTTGGAAGTGCGTTGCATGGCAATGCTGGTGTTCTCGCAAAAACAGGGCTAATTCTACACGCAAGGCAAAAACACGGCTCACTACCTTCCCTCGTGATAACCATCGAACGTTAGAGTGGTAGAGAAGGACTTCAAATTCAGAGCCGATTTCATTGCACAGCTCTTTGAAGATGCGATGATTCAGAGCACGGCTTCGTACGTAATTCACAGTTTCAACGACGATTTTCAGAACATTGGCCAGTTTTGGAGGCAGGGTTTTTGATGCCAGCGCGTGTCTGTGCAGGATGCAGTGTGTGACGATGATGTGTGCTCCATCGGCCATTCACCAGCGCTCCAAAACCGGAGTTGCATCCCAGCATGGCTGGAGCTCCGTCCGAGCAAACTGCAGACATCATGTTCAACGAGAGGCCGTTGCTTCTGAAGAAGTCGTCCACAAGCTTCTTCACATCAGCTGCCTTCGTCGTTGTTGTGAGAGGCTTGCAGAACAAAGTCTTCCTTGATCTCGTCTCCTTTGACATAACGCACAAATAAGATGAGCTGGCTCAAATTCGAAACGTCGGTGGTCTCGTCGACTTGAAGGCTGAATTTCGTCGGGATCGCGACTAAATCTGCAACTACCTGGGCGAGGATGTCGTCGCTCACGTCGTCGATTCTGCATCTGATGGTGTCATTTGAGAGTGGAACGAGAGACGACTTGTTTTCAGCAGCTTTTCCCAGCATGATGTTGGCTATCTTCAACGTGCCCGGTTTGATGAGTGTCTCGCCAACGGTGTGCGGTTTGCCCTGCTTTGCGATCAGGTACGCAACTTCATACGACGCGGTGAGGATCGGTTTGTCAATTGGAACGAAGCCGAGAGTGGGCAAGGTAGCACTTGCGTTGAATCGGACTCTCTTCAATTTGAATTCATCCAGCGTTGCGTCTTTGTACTGCCCCTCGCCGTGCAGTTTTTTTGAAGTGTTCCCGTAGTTTTGCTGGTGCTAGGCTGGAGTTGCTCAACTTGACATTGCAAAGCATGCATCGAGGACGCTGACTTCCGTCCCGTTCCGTCGAACACGTGAACCCGTACCGCACATAATCCTCCGACCACCTCCTTTTTTTTGCTCGACATACTGCAAAAAACAAACAAAAAAAGTAACAAACTGATCTTATTTGAGTTCGGGCAAATAATTATATGACAAAAATTTAAAAAGGAACATGCTTAAATATAATCAGGACCCCTCTGAGAACTGAGAAATTTTAACGAAGAAAACATAACTTATAGTTACGATGACGGGATTTATTATCTACTCAACTCTATGTCACCTCAAATCCCATTATAATATTACATAGAAAATTGTGAATTGTTAGTTTTGAATTGTGACCAAAGGAGTTATATCACCTCCACCTAATTTTCTGAGTAATTCAATCATATTTTATAATCACCATCCACTTTTGACTTTAATATAACTCTGAACCCGCCCTGAATATCCACAAACATTTCCAACTTACTTTTCAATTAATCAGTAACTCCAAAGTAAGGCCTGACCAATGGCGCACAGCACACGGCAAGCTAATCGAGGCTATTCACTGGAATTTCCGAACACCTGCAAAGTCCAAAATCCAGTAAGCAAGTAAGCCCCATCAACAGAATAATTAGCAAGTTGCTCATTGATTCAACTTACTACAGTCAGTGTGAAACAACTTATCTTAAACACAGACCAGAGAAACCATGAATGGGATGGGAATACAATTACAAATAACATTTCCATTCGATCGTAACATACATAGCAAAATAATAATAATATTAATAATAAGCGTAATTACACATAGATTCAAAATTGATACAAAACTTTAAAAAAACAAAAAAACAAATTGCAATGCGTTTCGGAGGACCTCCGCCGAACCCCTGATACTGGCTCACTGAACCCCTGGGGTTCGGTCGAACCCAGGTTAAGAACCACGGCTCTAGAACATTTAGAATTACCCTTTAGAACATTTAGAATTGCCCTTTAGAATAAAGAATAAAGACCACTCGAGTCGGAGTTTGAAATGTCAGACATGATCCTTGCATTTATCAGCTGCTGTAATTGGTGTTGTCTTTTAATCTTTGAATATTGTCCGGTTTGTGGTCATGGACTTGGTTGCATAAACTATTAACGAACACCAATTATTTTAGAAGCAGTACAGCAAGCGCACCCTCGTCGATACTCAACTTTCGAAATGGCAGAATCTGCCCCAGAATGCTTGGTGCACATGCGCAGAATCCCATGGGCCAGCTGAACCTATATCGTGTGCGTGAGATAAGGATTGTAACATTAAATGGCTGTTTCTTTAAAAAATAAAAATAAGCTTCGAAAAGTAGCCAAAGATACTTGGAAAAGTACCCGCGAGAAATGGCTGTACCTCTTCACATTGAAAGATTCGTACTGCAAACTCCTGACCATGTGGGTCAGTGCAAGGACTGAGTGGATGAGCGTATGCTACACAAACCACAAACCCCCAACGGTTCGCTCCCAGTCAATGGGCTATGTATCTGTTTTGCGTGATTTTGAACACCGATGGGAAAAATATATCTGTGGCTTGCATATGTACAGGGGAAGTTTAAAATGACATTTACTATTCCTCATTTTGGGAAGGGCAGAGGGCAGAGTGAGTAGCAGCTGAATATGGGCTGTACGGGCTGTTATAAATACTAGGGCATTGCCCGTACTATATCTATATCTAAAATTATATCCCCCCCCTCTATTTACATGAAATGGTTTGGTCCAAAGCGAACGGCTTCCGGAGTTTGGTAAAGAAATCGCCATCGCGTGCACAAACGCGCAGGAAAGCGAATGAATCGCAAATTCGTTTTTATTAGTTTTAAAACATAGTTTAACGCCAACATAGTTTGCAAACGTGAAATAAATGAATACGCTCTCAAATGTGCCATCCGAGGCAGAGTGTGTCCGCCACGTTCGGCACACGCGATAGTTCGCTGCTCTCTGATTGGTTGAATCGTTTTTTGGACATAGCTCGGTAAGTAATTGTCCGATTAATATGAAACCTTGAAAAGGCACATCCTCGGGTCCCCAGCAATATACCTGGCAAGTTAAAAGTATATCGGACCCGTGGTTGTCGAGAAACAGCGGTCACAGACAAACGTACAAACGTACAAACAGAGATTACTGGAATTATAGATAGATATACAGTATCTCTTGCTTGGTGCTGTGGCCACATGATAAATTATACCAGACTTTTCGTGTGTGTGTGTGTGTGTGTGTGTGTGTGTGTGTGTGTGTGTGTGTGTGTGTGTGTGTGTGTGTGTGTGTGTGTGTGTGTGTGTGTGTGTGTGTGTGTGTGTGTGTGTGTGTGTGTGTGTGTGTGTGTGTGTGTGTGTTTTTTTTTTTATACACTGCTGCTACTCGCTTATACTAAAAATAAACAGTACAAACCCGACACCTCTCATCTATGAATATTTGTCATATTTCCTATAGTTTGGTGAGTGATTTGCATTTAGGAACGGACCAATTATTGTGATTAGCCATTTTGAAATTGCCCCTCTATCGTCTCAAATCCCTAAATGCTGAAAATTATGTTTCAAAGATATTTTGAGTCACAGATTTTGCACAAGTAACGGCAGGTTAAAAGTGTCCTCCGAGCAGAACCAAGTTGGTGTAATCACACACACACACACACACACACACACACACACACACACACACACACACACACACACACACACACACACACACACACACACACACACACCACGTGCGCAAAAGGTTTCGTTTAGCATTCATACGTCATTTTAAAAGTTGCGTATTTGTGCTTGGATTGTGTGGTGATGCTTTTGTTGTGCCTCAGGGCTTGTTCTTGACACCAAACGAGTTTAACAGCATGGAGATGGGATCTTTGTGGGTGTGTAAGAGTAATCTCTAGATGTGGGCATGTGAATGTTTTTCAATGCATGTCCCACATGGAAAAACTAGCCTAATGTTCATAATACCATGGATAATTGCAAAACGTGGGTCCAGGTAATGTGCATTAACTCTAACTATTAGATTAAATTTGACATAATTTGCACATCATAGCTATCATATTGTTATGTTTGTGGGGGGTAGGCATGAAATACCTTAGGAAAGTTCAGAATGTGTAGGTTTTAGTATTGACCGTGTGACCTCAAGAAGAAGAAGGAGCCATCTCAATGTACATAAGCAGGGTAAATGTTCAGGCTAAGAGTGTTTGCATGTCGCCATAAGGGGGGTGGTTTTGTGCTAATTAATTATAGGTTTTATGGTTAATAATCCCCAGTATGTATTGCCTACCTGTGATTTTTCCACAATGTTCTTATAAAACTCAGCCGGCCAGGCGAAGGGCTCCATTAGCCAACTACGCCGCCAGGGCCGACAGAAACAGCATTTGCCGATCAACAAGTAAACCACGACGTCATCTGAACATTCCCGAACAGCGACTAGACTCCACCCCCATCTTGATCATCCTTCTGATCCTGGGATTCATAGCGGAAGGTCGTGTTTGCCGCTCTCTCTCTCTCTCTCTCTCTCTCTCTCTCTCTGTCTCTCTGTCTCTCTCTCTGTCTCTCTCTGCCTCTCTCTCTCTGCCTCTCTCTCTCTGCCTCTCTCTCTCTCTCTGCCTCTCTCTCTCTCTCTCTCTCTCTATATATCTCTATCTCTATCTCTATCTCTCTCTCTATATATCTCTATATATATCTCTATCTCTCTCTATATATATCTCTATCTCTCTCTATATATATATCTCTATCTCTCTCTATGTATATCTCTATCTCTATCTCTATCTCTATATATCTCTATCTCTATATATCTCTATCTCTATATATCTCTATCTCTCTCTCTATATATATATATATATATATATATATATATATATATATATATATATATATATATATATATATATATATATATATATCTATATATCTATATATCTATCTCTCTCTCTCTCTCTCTCTCTCTCTCTCTCTCTCTCTCTCTCTCTATCTCTCTCTCTATCTCTATCTCTATCTCTCTCTACCTCTCTCTATCTCTCTCTATCTCTCTCTATCTCTCTCTATCTCTCTCTATCTCTCTCTATCTCTCTCTATCTCTATCTCTCTCTCTCTATATGTATATATATTGTTACAGACGCGGATTAAAGATGTTATTTTACCGAGTGGTTTGGTATTACCGCGTCCGAACAGTTACTCCCCGCTTAGAACCCGATTTCACCCAAACGTTGGCCGGATCGCACCGCAGCTAGTCAATAGGGAAAAGACAAAGGCGACACGGATGTGAAGAAGAAGAAGGAATAAGACGAGAAGACGTACAGACGAGTAATGGGATTTATTATTTACACAAGCAAAAAGGAGCAATCAAGGTTTATTTACAACACATAAGACGCAGGTGACACAGTGCAAATACTAGCTTATCTACAGACTTAACTTATTCCCAGGACAGAACAAACAGAACAAACTCACGTCCACAAGAAGGGTGGAAAGGCAGGAGGTGGATGGCTGGAGGGAGAGGGAGGTCCAAGGGGGTCCCGCAGCACAACCGGCGCGTTTAGCAGCCGCCGTTCAGGCCCCACGCTGCTGTTTTGGCTGCTGTGGACGTCGCGTGCTTTGCCAGGCCTCGTCGGACGCGTCTGGTCCAAACCCTCCACTCGTTCTTGGTACACTCACTCTTTACCACCGACTCCTCACCGCAACCAACGCAACCAACTGACCACCACCACCGACTCCTCACCGCAACCAACACAACCAACTGACCACCGACTCCACTGCCTGACTCCTCACGACTCTCTTGGCGACCAACTCTCTCTGGCTCCGCCCTTGATGATGACGGGCGGGCACGCCTTTCTTCTCCGACGAGAGCACAGGTCAATGGTGGTTTTGGAGGGGATGTAATATGGGCAATCGAGGCTCGGCAATGACGAGAGGGGATGTAATATGGGCAATCGAGGCTCGGCAATGACGAGAGGGGATGTGAAGGAAATGGGGATTTTGGGGATGGGAATGAAAGGGGATCTATTCTCTTTCACTGGTGCAATGGAGTACTTCAATTAATGGGAGACACAGCCTTACTCTAAAACACAGAATAAGATATAACTATCAACAGGGGTATTCTATTACTTGGCTGACGTGTATGCTTGTGTACTAATTATGGGATGCCCTTTTCACCTTTACACAGCTCCGGAGGTAGGGGGGCGCAGAATAAACAATAATAATAATAGTACAGCACACAATCAAAAAAAATACAGTCCTCATCTCCGCAACACTGCACCCTCCTCCTCTTAGGCACGTCCCGGGCCTACAACTTTTATTTTTAGTGTGACACGTAGGTGTAGTTCCCCCTATTTTTAACCTGACCCTGAGTGCGACAGTTTTAAAACATAAATAAATGTGTCCCGCTGCTCCATTGCACCCTGCCTAACAGACTTACGCCCACAGTTAACCAAATTGCGGAATGGTCTTCAAACTACACACTGACGGTGGGAAGCATTATTTACAATGACGCTATTTTTATTTACAAAACTAACCCAGGACCTGTGATTGTTCTTTCTGGGGGGAGACAGTCTGCTCTGCATCAATGCACCATGAACGCACCCAAAAACGCACCAATACAAGCACCCAAGCACCAATCGGTGCAGTCACCATTGTTCAAGAGTGTTCAACAAAAATAAATTCAACAACCCCTAACCCTGCAGGTGATCTCTTGCTCTTCGGCTCCCTCTGCTGGTTATTATTATTTTCCTGGTGTTGTCATCTTCCCGTGCTGGCGGCCTATTTGCAATAAAAGAATGCACCTAACGTGTCCGTTTTTATTTTATTTATGGCCCACAGGGGCCGACTACGTGTGGTTCACCTGTGGGGCATCGGTGCTCTGTGCCAAGGTCCGCCAGCAAGATTTCGGGCCCTCATGGCCGGTTCCAGCAGAGGGGCCATGCCCCAACCCATGGGGTCCATAAGTGGTGCTCGGCCACAGACATGTGGTCCATAATGTGGTGCATCGATGCAGACAGCTGGTTCTGGGAATTTCGGGCGCACAATGGCCGACCCACGCACGCTCCCCTCGGCACCCAGTGGCGCACAGGTCATGTGGGAGACAAAAGGGGAAAGACAATTGAGCGAGGGGTAAGGTCACAAGGGTACACATCAATAAGGCAATGCAAGGCGAAATGCGTACGGAGGGCGAAGTGAGAAAACTCGTCCCTACCGTACGTCACCCCCCTGTCACCTACCCTACCCTACCCTTGCCCTTACCCCATATGTACAAAAATCTACACATTTACAAATTCGTCACTACTGTCACGTCTTCCCCATATTTCCTCTACACCAAATTCGTCACCACAATCCCTCTACTTCAAAATTTGCCATCACCAAATTCATCATCAATCCTCATAAGGAGGCAGAGATGGAACATCAAAGCACAATGTCACACCCACGTCATGATGCGTCTCACAATCCAAACATTTGCACAGTAAAAATAATTAAACATGGCATGGTGTGGAGTACCTGTCACCCCAGGTGAGTGGATGCAGATGGTGCGAGGAGACTTCATCCTAACTACTTTCTAAATGACATTAACACACTTTACACTACCCGGGGTCTTTCCCTGCCAATCCAGTGGCCAACTTACACTATGGGTTCTAAAAACCAATTCCCATTGACCAAACTGTGGTGCTTCTCAATTTGGGGTCTCACTCCCCCGATTCATCTCCCGGTGCCTTCACACAATTTCTGGGCTGCGACGTGTAGCTCACCCAGCAGGTCTACCCACCTGCACACCTCCACCACTGCAGTTGCCACCCGAGCTTACCTAGCTCCTCACCCTAACCTAACTAACTGGGGAAGGCCCTCTCCTGGCTCTGTCACCCCTTGGTGCCCTCTGGCACTGGGCTACCCGGGTCCGTCCTCCGGATCCTCGGGCCCCATCCACAACTACCGGCTCCCAGAGCCCACCTGCGGCCTCACCTGGCCGACATCCTCACAGTGGTGGAGTGCCCAAACCAACTACACACACTAACAGGCTACACGCCCAGCCATTTCCACAACACTAATGCACCCATCCAAAGACCATTCTTTCACCCGCACCACAGATGCCAATATCCAACCACAATTTACCTGTACCCTCTACCTAACACTTACACTACCCGCCCCGGGTATCCGTGATGGGGGTCCACTCTTCCCCCATTCACACCTTCGCACCATCCACTCCACTCCACAATTTCCACCATACTCACTCCACGACCATCCATTCCAATACTCCATACCATTTATTCCATACAACCATTTATTTCACACAACCATTCTCCATTCACCTGTTGTTGCACACCTGTGCAATCACACCTGGTGCCACCTGCACCCTCCTCCTCTTCCTGGACCAGTTGGTCAACACAACACACATCACCACTACTCCCTCATACACTGCTCCACACACCTGTTCAGTTGCACACCTGTGCAATCACACCTGTTCAATTCTCACACACACGGCATCATCTCAGCTAACTACTCCCCTCTGAAACTTGCGCGTCCCAGTCGTCCCTTTAAACTATTGCGCTCCCACGTCATTATCATCCACACTAATCTACCTGCGTCCCCACTACAGGTATCAGTCACTAACTAAACTTAACGTCACCTAATGTCATCTTCGCTAGATCCCTATCAATATCCTAACCCACCCGGGCTAGTTTTCACTGCCATACACCCCATAATCTATTGCGCATTTGCCCCACCTGTCTGTGAGGGATGGTGGATTTGCCATCCCACCACATCGGGGGTCTCTCACTATCAATTTCGCACACCTAAATCCAACCAATCAAAAATTCTGCCAATCATCTGCCAATCATCAAATTTCGCCTTTTTCTAATTTTGGGTCCAAAACACTAACCTCATCACCCGTCTACTTATTACATCCTCTCGGTGCGCCAATTCACGTCTACAGCCCGGCTTCGTACAGCCGAGCAATGAACGCGGGTTCTTTTGTGCCGGCGGCTGGATGCGTCCCGCATTCGGGGCAGGGGCGGGGGCTTACCCGGGCCGAGATCCCACGCACCACCTCGGCGTGGAGCCATCCAATGTCCCGATCTCGACCTGCCGGCACGTCTCAATAGAAAGTGGTCGCCATGACGACCCTTCCTATCGGGCTGCCCGCTCCGCCTAGTGGAGCCCGGACGCGGCCGTTCCAAGCGAGGCACAGCGTGGATCGCGTACGGCGGTTCTTTCGAACCCGCCGCGGCTCGGATCCCCGCTGGTCCTCGCGGCACGCGAAGCTGCCCGACGCGCACCGAGGGCCCGATTCGGCTATAAGTCGTTCTAACCTCTAACCCGGTTACCGTCGATGCCTCACCTGGATGCTTACAAGCATACGCTACCCCTTTCTTGCTCATACCTCCAGCTGTTCCCATGCTCCTCGTACCTTTCCTTACACACCCAGGTACACTCATTCCACTCACAGACTTGGTCACACACCTGACCACCGAACACCTTGGCACACATTCGTCGCTCGCACACCTCACCAACACACCTCTTCGCGCCCCCTCCTCTGTCACCTCCTCTGTGACAATCACAGGTGTGCTCTCACCCGCACACCCAACCACGTGCCTCACGACCAAGTCAAGTGTGCATTCCCACACACGCTCTACCATTCCAGGTGTGCATCCTTCCATTCCAGGTGTACATCCCCGCTCACCTGTCATAACCAACTCACGCTCCGTGTCACTCTCACTACTTTCACCTCCATTCTTGACAGCGCACTCTTTCCTCATGCACCCGTCCGTTGCACACCTTTCTCGCGCATCCTCTTGCGCACACTTTTTCGTTACTTCCTCCGTAACACTCACCACACCGCGCTTCCCTGTGCTCCCTCGCACACGCGCTTCGACCAACTCGCTCCTGACGGCACACTCACTCCTCGGCGTGCACTTTTTCCTCACACACCCCATGGTCGGACATTCTCGCACACCTCTTTTTTCGCACACCAGACCTGTCGCACACTTCACCAACGGCCTTTCACGAACACCCGGATCCAAACCAATCCCCAAGCCGACTGAAGCTTTCCTCACATCATGTACATTTCCACTCACCTCCGTACCTCGTCTCCGCACCTCCTTTGCCACCTGCAAACTCTTTATTTGGTTAGTGAGCATCACATTATGAGTTGAGCACCGACCTTGTACCAATTCCATTACCTCCTCCTGGATTTCTCTTTTAGTTTCTGTCCGTCCCTTCTTAATTTCACTCACCTCTTCCTCCACTTCCTCTAATTTTTGTTTAACCTCTTTTATTTCTCGGTGCGTCTCCTCAAGTTCGTACTCTAAGGCTACCGTGACCGTCTCTATGTGCATCCTCACCTGCCGGTCCTTTGTCTCCATTATCTCTGTCACCTCGTCCACCCTCATTGTCAGTTCCTCACGTACCATCTGACATTGCCTCTGTGTCGCTATTAAGTCTTCCTTGATGTCTCTTTGTGTCGCTTTTAACCCTCCTAGTACCGCAGTGTTCTTTTGAACCTGCTCCACTAGTTCTTTTTGTCCCTCCGTCAGCTGTTCCACCTCCTCCGTCAGATCTTCTATTCCCCCTTGTAACTTTGCCGCCCCATTTCTCACCTCTTTCTCCATACGCTTCTCACCTCGCTTTACCTCCTCGCGTAGCCCCGAAACCTCCTCACTTACACCTCGTCGTATCCCCTCTTCCATCTCCTCCATCTCTTTTGTAGATGCCACCCTCATCTGTCCCAATTCATCCCTCTGAGCATCCAGTTTACTTTCTAACCCGATTTGCACCTCCTCTATCTGGTTTCCCATTCGTTTGATTTCCCGGGCAGATTGTTCCCCTATTTCCCGCAATTTGTCCTCCATCCTATCTTCTAACCCCATTAACCCACTTTCACCTCTTTTATCCCGTTGTCTAACCCCTCAAAATTATTGTCGAACTTCCCAAATTTCTTGTCTAACTCCTCAAAATTATTGTCGAACTTCCCAAATTTCTTGTCAAACTCCTCACCGGTACCCCTCGCTTCGTCCCTCATTACCCCCATTTGGCCCTCCAATCGCTCAATTTGGCTCCCCATACTCATCTGTACAGCTGCCTGTAGCTGCGCAATGAGGGCCTGCATGTCAATCGGCTGCATGTTAAAGCCCGTTGATACAGCGGGCTCGGCTACCGCGCGCTCGTGCGAGGCGCCTTTTTGCGCGCCTGAAACCTCGTGCGCGAGAGCGCCATTTTGTGCGTCTGATACTCCCTCAACCGCCTCCTCATTGCTCCCCTCCATTTGATCCTGGGTTACCCCTAACCCCTCCTCTAGCTCACCCACCGGCATCCGATCGCCTTGACCAGCCATGGCGCGATTTCAAAATTCGGGTTTTGCTTTAAAACAAAACAAATTTCGTCCGCTCCAAATTTTGACCAAATTTTTTCTAGATGTTTTAAAAATTTGGTTCGGGCCCCGAACCTCACTCCCAGACACCAATTGTTACTTAATAACACAATTGGTGTTCCAAAATTTGGGCCTAACAAATTTAGTCCCAGGTCCGAATCCAACTCCTGACAACCAATTGTTACAGACGCGGATTAAAGATGTTATTTTACCGAGCGGTTTGGTATTACCGTGTCCGAACAGTTACTCCCCGCTTAGAACCCGATTTCACCCAAACGTTGGCCGGATCGCACCGCAGCTAGTCAATAGGGAAAAGACAAAGGCGACACGGATGTGAAGAAGAAGAAGGAATAAGACGAGAAGACGTACAGACGAGTAATGGGATTTATTATTTACACAAGCAAAAAGGAGCAATCAAGGTTTATTTACAACACATAAGACGCAGGTGACACAGTGCAAATACTAGCTTATCTACAGACTTAACTTATTCCCAGGACAGAACAAACAGAACAAACTCACGTCCACAAGAAGGGTGGAAAGGCAGGAGGTGGATGGCTGGAGGGAGAGGGAGGTCCAAGGGGGTCCCGCAGCACAACCGGCACGTTTAGCAGCCGCCGTTCAGGCCCCACGCTGCTGTTTTGGCTGCTGTGGACGTCGCGTGCTTTGCCAGGCCTCGTCGGACGCGTCTGGTCCAAACCCTCCACTCGTTCTTGGTCCACTCACTCTTTACCACCGACTCCTCACCGCAACCAACGCAACCAACTGACCACCACCACCGACTCCTCACCGCAACCAACACAACCAACTGACCACCGACTCCACTGCCTGACTCCTCACGACTCTCTTGGCGACCAACTCTCTCTGGCTCCGCCCTTGATGACGACGGGCGGGCACGCCTTTCTTCTCCGACGAGAGCACAGGTCAATGGTGGTTTTGGAGGGGATGTAATATGGGCAATCGAGGCTCGGCAATGACGAGAGGGGATGTAATATGGGCAATCGAGGCTCGGCAATGACGAGAGGGGATGTGAAGGAAATGGGGATTTTGGGGATGGGAATGAAAGGGGATCTATTCTCTTTCACTGGTGCAATGGAGTACTTCAATTAATGGGAGACACAGCCTTACTCTAAAACACAGAATAAGAGATAACTATCAACAGGGGTATTCTATTACTTGGCTGACGTGTATGCTTGTGGACTAATTATGGGATGCCCTTTTCACCTTTACACAGCTCCGGAGGTAGGGGGGGCGCAGAATAAACAATAATAATAATAGTACAGCACACAATCAAAAAAAATACAGTCCTCATCTCCGCAATATATATATATATATATATATATATATATATATATATATATATATATATATATATATATATATATATATATATATATTGTTACAGATCGCGGTTATGATGTTATAGACCGAGCGGTGGTTTAAAACCGCGACCTAACAAAAACTCACCCGATTCACCCAGACTTTGGCCGGATCGCACCGCAGCTGCTCAATGAGGGGAAAAGACAAAAACGACGAATGCAAAGAGGAAAAGGAATAAAACGAGAAGACGTACAGACGAGTAATGGGTTTTATTATTTACACACACAAGCAAAAAGGGGCAATCAAGTTTTATTTACAACACATAGTCATAAGACGCAGGTGACACAGTGCAAATTTAGCTTACCTACAGGCTTAACTTATCCCAGGACAGAACAAACAGAACGCTGACTCACGCGGGGGATGCCAGGAATGGCAGAAGGTGGATGGCTGGAGGGAGAGGGAGAGGTCCAAGGGGGGGTCCCGCAGCACAACCGGCGCGTTCAGCAGCCGCCGTTCCTCTTTGGCCCTGCTCCAAACCGCCGTTCAGGCCCCCTTTGGCGGTTGGGTGGTCTTGCGGCTGCGGCCTCTGTCCGCTACGTTCTCAGGACTTGTCTGGTCCAAACCCTCAACTCTTTCTTCTTTTCTCTCACTCACCACCGCAACCACTGACCCTCCTCTGGCAACCGACTCAGACCAACTCATCTCTCCTTTTACTTCCGTGCGCGCCTTTTTATAGCGCCTCCAGCGATCACGCCCCCGGCGCTTTGGACACGCCCATCGGGGCGCTCACCTCGGCCCTGGCTGGTCGCACGACCCTCGGGCTCCGCCCCGGACGACGACGGGCGGGCGCGCCCCTCCCCTCCTCTGACGAGGTGGAGACACGCCTTTCTTCCCTGACTCGAGCCTCGTGGTCAATGGCGGTTATTGGAGGGGAGGGAAAGGGAGATTTTTTGGGGATGGGAAGGAAAGGGGGTCTATTCTCTTTCACTGGTGCAATGGAGTATTTCAATTAATGGAAGACACAGCCTTACGCTAATACACATAATAAGGATATAACTGTCAAAAGAAAGGATATATCGTGTCCTGCATGTATGTTTTATGGACTAACTACGGAAACGCCCTTTGACCTTTATACAACCACAAACGGAGGGAGGAGGGGTGATATTTTACAACAACCTTTTACAACAACATTTTACCACAACAACAAAATAAAAAAACATTCTCATATCCACAACACTGCACCCTCCTCCCCTTAGGCACGTCCCGGGCCTATTACTTTTACCTTAGTGTGGCACGTAGGTGTAGTTCCCTCTACTTTTAACCTGACCCTGAGTGCGACAGTTTTAAAACATAAATAAATGTGTCCCGCTGCTCCATTGCACCCTGCCTAACAGACTTACGCCCACAGTTAACCGAATTGCGGAATGGTCTTCAAACTATACACTGACGGTGGGAAGCATTATTTACACTGACGCTATTTTTATTTACAAAACTAACCCAGGACCTGTAATTGTTCTTTCTTGGGGGGGAGACAGTCTGTTCTGCATCAATGCACCATTAAAGCACCCAAAAACGCACCAAAGCACCCTCAAGCACCAATCGGTGCACAGTCATCACTGTTCATGAATAAAAATAACCAAACAACCCCTAACCCTGCAGGTGTCTTGTTCTTCGGCTCCCTCTGCTGGTTATTATTATTTGTCTTCCAGATGTTGTCATTCTCTTTTGCTTTGCTTACTGGCGGCCTATTTGCAATAAAGTGTGCCCAATGTGTCCTTTTTATTTTCTTTATTTATGGCCCACAGGGCCGACTACGTGTGGTTCACCTGTGGGGCATCGGTGCCCTGTGGCCAAGGTCCGCCAGCAAGATTTCGGGCCCTCATGGCCGGTTCCAGCAGAGGGGCCATGCCCCAACCCATGGGGTCCATAGGTGGTGCTCGGCCACAGACATGTGGTCCATAATGTGGTGCATCGATGCAGACAGCTGGTTCTGGGAATTTCGGGCGCACAATGGCCGACCCACGCACGCTCCCCTCGGCGCCCAACGGCGCACAGGTCATGTGGGAGACAAAAGAAAGACAATTGAGCGAGGGGTAAGGTCACAAGGGTACACGTCAATAAGGCAATGCAAGGCGAAATGCGTACGGAGGGCGAAGTGAGAAAGCTCGTCCCTACCGTACGTCACCCCCCTGTCACCTAGCCTACCCTTGCCCTTACCCCATATGTACAAAATCTACACATTACCAATTCGTCACTACTGTCACGTCTTCCCCATATTTCCCCTATACCAAATTCGTCTCCACAATCCCTCTACTTCAAAATTTGCCATCACCAATTCATCATCAATCCTCATAAGGAGGGAGAGATGGAATTACGCACAATGTCACACCCACGTCATGATGCGTCTCACAATCCAAACATTTGCATCATAAAAAATAATCAAAACATGGCATGGTGCGGAGTACCTGTCACCCCAGGTGAGTGGATGCAGATGGTGCGAGGAGATCCTTCATCCTAACTATTTTCTAAATGACTTTAACACACTTTACACTACCCGGGGTCTTTCTCCGGCCAAACCATTGGCCCTCTTACACTATGGGTTCTAAAAACCAATTCCCATTGGCCAAACTGTGGTGCTTTTCAATTTGGGGTCTCACTCCCCCGATTCATCTCCCGGTGCCCTCGCACAATTTCTGGGCTGTGGCGTGTACCTCTCCCAGTGGGTCTACCCACCTGCACACCTCCACCACTGCAGTTGCCACCCGAGCTTACCTAGCTCCTCACCCTAACCTATCTAACTGGGGCAGGCCCCTCCTGGCTCTGTCACCCCACTCGGTGCCCTCTGGCACTGGGCTACCCGGGTCCGTCCTCCCGATCCTCGGGCCCCATCCACAACAACTACTACCGGCTCCCAGAGCCCACCTGCGGCCTCACCTGGCCGACATCCTCACAGTGGTGGAGCGCCCAACCAACTACACACACTAACAGGCTACACGCCCAGCCATTTCCACAACACCAACGCACCCATCCACATACCATTCTGTCACCCGCACCACAGATGCCAATATCCAACCACAATTTACCTGTACCCTCTACCTAACACTTACACTACCCGCCCCGGGTATCCGTGATGGGGGTCCACTCTTCCCCCATTCACACCTTTGCACCATCCACTCCACTCCACAATTTCCACCATTCTCACTCCACGACCATCCATTCCACTACTCCATACCATTTATTCCATACACCTGTCTTTCATTCACCTGTCGTTGCACACCTGTGCAATCCTACCTGGTGCCACCTGCACCCTCCTCCTCTTCCTGGACCAGTTGGTCAACACAACACAATCACCACTACTCACTCATACACTGCTCCATCCACCTGTCCAGTTGCACACCTGTGCAATCACACCTGTTCCATTCTCACCTGTTCAATCCTCACACACACGGCATCATCTCAGCTAACTACTCCCCTCTGAAACTTGCGCTTCCCAGTCGTCCCTTTAAACTATTGCGCTCCCACGTCATTATAATCCACACTAATCTACCTGCGTCCCCACTACAGGTATCAGTCACTATCTAACCTTACCGTCACCTAATGTCATCTTCGCTAGATCCCTATCATTATCCAAGCCCTCCCTGGCTCGGTTGTCATAGCCACCCCATAAACTATTGCGCATTTGCCCCCACCTGTGAGGGATGGTGGATTTGCCATCCCACCACATCGGGGGTCTCTCTATCAATTTTGCTCGTCCAAATTCCAACCAATTCAAAAATTTTCCATTTACTGCCAATTCTACCCACTATTATAAATTTCGTATCAAATCACTACCATCATCGTCCGTCTACTTATTACATCCTCTCGGTGCGCCATGACATCATTAAACTCGGTTTCGCAAAGCCGAGCAATGAATTCGGGTGGTTTGGTTGCCTGCAGGTTGAATCCGTCCGGCTTTCGGTTCAAGGGAGGTGGTTTGGTTGGACCGAGATTCCACGCACCATCTCGGCGCGGCACCTTGCGGTCCCGGGCCCGATGGCTCAATCTCCCCCGGTCGGAATCCCGTCCCCACGAGGGGGCACCGTTCCGCCTCCTCCCACTCGCCCTTGAACCGGACCGGTCGCCTCGCCCGACAAAGCCCGGACTCGACCGTGCGGGGCGGGGCCAAGCCCGAATCGGCAACGACGCTTCGAAGAGAAACGACGCAGCTTCGATCGGCGCCGGGCCTCGCACCCAACCAAGCACCCCTCGCACCGAGTGCTCGCATCGGCTATCCGTCGCTCTAACCACTAAACCGGTTACCATCGATGCTTCACTTGCATGCTTACAAGCATACGCTACCCCTTTCACCCTCACAAAACCTGGCGTTCCAACGCCGTCCGTACATTCCACCAACGCTCTCTCTGTTACACACCACACCTCTTGCGCACACTTCGGTCCACACCTCTCATCCGTTACGTCCTCCGTAACACTCACCATGGGCGTGCACTCCGCATTGCTCTCACTCCCTGTGTCACACCCCGTACACACCGACGTGCATTCTCGCTCGCACTCGGTTTCACTCCCACACTTTATAACACACCCACTCGCCGACGCACACTTTTTCCTCCCACGCGTGCCATTTCCACTCACTCGGGACCCTTCACCAACGCCCGGATGCTTCCTCGATCCCAAGCGCGCGAAAATTCTTTTGTCGCTAAACATCCTCTTACAAAATCTACCCGCACAATATACAGCACGACTCACCTGGGGGATCCTTTTCTCCACGCGAACCTGCAAACTTCCATTCGGGTTAAGCACAGCATCGTGATGTGAGCAGGGACTTTGTACATATTCCATTTCTCCCTGCAATTCCCGGGTTACCTCCGTCATCTCTTCAATTTTAATTCCCGCTACTGCTTTTTCTTTATTAACCTCGGCGACCGTTGGCTTTAATAAAATTCCCTCTACCTCATCGGTCGCCGGCTTTTCCAAACCCCGTGTCGCGATCTCTACCCCCGTCATTGTACCCGTGCTTTCCTCCGCTTCGTCCAACCGGCGCTTCTCGCCTCGCGTTACCTCCTTGTGCACCCCTGGGACCCTTTCGCCCAACTTGCGGTCTCTGTCCCTCTGCTCCCTTTCCTCCCTATCGGCCCTCATTCCGTTTATTGTTGCTTCAATTTGCTCACTGTGAGCCTCCATTTCCTTACTCAATTTCTCCCCGTTTATTCTCAGCATCTCGGCGAATTGCGCCATGAAGGCTTGCATTTGGACCACCGTTGGTAGTACAAAGGGTGCGGCCGCAGCTGCCCCCTCAACCACGTGCGCGAGGCTGCCATTTTGTGCACCTGATACACCCTCAACCACACCTTCTTTACTCTCCTCCACCATTTTTTTCCCTAAGTCCTGGGTCGATTCTACCCCGTCTATCTCTCCCACCGGCATCCCGTCGCCTTGAACAGCCATGGCGCGATTTCAAAATTCGGATTTTGCTTTAAAAAAACAAATTTCGGCAGCTCGTAATTTTGACCAAAAAATTTTTTTTCTAGATGTTTTAAAAATTTGGTTCGGGACCCGAATCCCACTCCTGACACCAATTGTTACAGATCGCGGTTATGATGTTATAGACCGAGCGGTGGTTTAAAACCGCGACCTAACAAAAACTCACCCGATTCACCCAGACTTTGGCCGGATCGCACCGCAGCTGCTCAATGAGGGGAAAAGACAAAAACGACGAATGCAAAGAGGAAAAGGAATAAAACGAGAAGACGTACAGACGAGTAATGGGTTTTATTATTTACACACACAAGCAAAAAGGGGCAATCAAGTTTTATTTACAACACATAGTCATAAGACGCAGGTGACACAGTGCAAATTTAGCTTACCTACAGGCTTAACTTATCCCAGGACAGAACAAACAGAACGCTGACTCACGCGGGGGATGCCAGGAATGGCAGAAGGTGGATGGCTGGAGGGAGAGGGAGAGGTCCAAGGGGGGGTCCCGCAGCACAACCGGCGCGTTCAGCAGCCGCCGTTCCTCTTTGGCCCTGCTCCAAACCGCCGTTCAGGCCCCCTTTGGCGGTTGGGTGGTCTTGCGGCTGCGGCCTCTGTCCGCTACGTTCTCAGGACTTGTCTGGTCCAAACCCTCAACTCTTTCTTCTTTTCTCTCACTCACCACCGCAACCACTGACCCTCCTCTGGCAACCGACTCAGACCAACTCATCTCTCCTTTTACTTCCGTGCGCGCCTTTTTATAGCGCCTCCAGCGATCACGCCCCCGGCGCTTTGGACACGCCCATCGGGGCGCTCACCTCGGCCCTGGCTGGTCGCACGACCCTCGGGCTCCGCCCCGGACGACGACGGGCGGGCGCGCCCCTCCCCTCCTCTGACGAGGTGGAGACACGCCTTTCTTCCCTGACTCGAGCCTCGTGGTCAATGGCGGTTATTGGAGGGGAGGGAAAGGGAGATTTTTTGGGGATGGGAAGGAAAGGGGGTCTATTCTCTTTCACTGGTGCAATGGAGTATTTCAATTAATGGAAGACACAGCCTTACGCTAATACACATAATAAGGATATAACTGTCAAAAGAAAGGATATATCGTGTCCTGCATGTATGTTTTATGGACTAACTACGGAAACGCCCTTTGACCTTTATACAACCACAAACGGAGGGAGGAGGGGTGATATTTTACAACAACCTTTTACAACAACATTTTACCACAACAACAAAATAAAAAAACATTCTCATATCCACAACAATATATATATATATATATATATATATATATATATATATATATATATATATAAAAATATATATATATATATATATATATATATATATATATATATATATATATATATATATATCTCTCTATATATATATATATATCTCTCTCTCTCTCTCTCTCTCTCTCTCATCTATGTTCCTCTTTTTGTCTTGGTCGTGCTGGCAACGGCTTCCTCTCAGGCTGTGTCCGTTCGTGAAGCTTTGGATAGTGGAGGGAGGAGGAAGACATCTCGCCCTTGTTAGTGCTCTTGCCTCGGTCACGAGAGCAAACAGTCGTTTTTTTTGTTGTTTTTTTTTTTTGGCCTCGTGTGCGCCTGCGGAGATGTTCCGGAGCTTTGGTGGAACTTTTGCGATCGTGAGGAGGAGACATAAGGCAGCGGTTTGCGGAGCTCTTGGCGCGTCGGTCGGAAGGAGACAAAAGCGGGAGAGGACTGGTCACACAAAATCCCTTCATGTTCGTGGGGACACGCCAAGGAGCTTCGTGCCATCGTATGCATCTTTCCCGTGCATGGCTTCGGGCCACTTTGTGCTGCCGACTTCACTCAACAGGCTCGCGTGAACAACAATGCTGAGTGCCGGCACTATAAACACCATTTTATTTTCATTAACTTTTCTCCTGTTTGTATTTCGTGTCAGATGGAGGGTCCCTCATTTAGGATTTAGTTTTTACCTCACCTTTCATGGTTATTTGCATTTATCTTCATGAAATTTTGTTTTTGTTTTATTTTATCCTTTTGGTCTTGTCTTGTTTCTTTGTTTGTAGGTCAAGGAATACAACGCCGTGTCGGCCGTCCGTCCCAGGTAAGGCTTGGGTCCCTGCCCCGCCCGCGCCACAAATAATCTCGCCAAGTTCTGGCATATGCCTCAGAGTTAAAGCTCATTTCGGTCATCCATCACCCAGAAGTCTTAACCCCGGTGACACAACAATATGCATTCAAGAAGATTTAAAACGTTTACTGCGAATATGGCAAGTTTTACAATACATTTGAGAACGTCGATATTCTCCAATACTCATTTTGACATCCACGAACAAGAGACAATTTTCAGAAAATAAAAGTCATAATACATGATCCTTTCAAGAGACATTTTCAAGTTTGATCGTAACTTTATTTTCATCAAATCGGAAGACATTATAATGAGCATAGAATATCCGGACGGGAGCCATTCTTTCATGAAAATAGAATATAGTCAAACCTGGTTATGTATCAAACCCCACTTATAGCAAGCTCTCGGATATAACGAGACAATTACTAAGACCATGTACCGGTTTCACGCAATAGTAGTTTCCTTCTGAGAAATTTGAATACAACGAACACTTGGTTATAGCGAACCGAATTTCAGGCCCCAAAGACATTTCATCTCATTGAATTGCTGACCCATGAATATAATATTTCGAGTTGGTCTATATGAGAGAGGTTCGTTGCCGGAGGCATTATGTTTTCAGGTTGTCCGTCCATCCGTAATAGGTTTTCGTTACCGCGATAACTTGAGAACGGCTAAAGGGATCTCAGTCAAACTCGGTGCAGGTATGTATAATGAGGTAAAGATGAACTGCTTAGATTTTGGAGTCACGAGGTTAAATGCCAAAAGTCAGAGGTCATGTTTGGTAAAAAAATACTGTTACCGTGATAACTTGTGAACCAGTGATGGGATTCTGACCAAATTTGCTACACTTATGTGGAATGATGTAAAGATGAACTGATTCGATTTTGGGGTCGAGAGGTCAAAGGTCAAAGTCTGTAATTTGTCTATAACTTGAGAACTGCTGAAATCATCTAATTCAAACTTAGTACAGGTATGTATAATGATGTAAAGTTTAACTTATTAGATTTTAGGGTTAAAGGTCAAATTTGTATTGGTATATTCCTTGAGAACGGCTGAAGTGAACTAATTCAAACTTGGTACAGGTATGTATAATGTTATAAAGATTAAGTGGTTAGATTTTGGAGTCAAAGGTCAAATCTGTAATAGGTCTATAACTTGAGAACTGCTGAAGTGATGTAATTCAAACTTGGTACAGGTATGTGTAATGTAAAGATTAACTTATTAGATTTTGGGGTCAAAAGTCAAATCTGTAATAGGTTTATAAATTGAGAATGGCTGAATTGATCTAATTCAAACTTGGTACGGGTATGTATAATGATGTAAAGATTCAATGATTAGAATTTGAGGTCAAGAGGTCAGAGGTCAAAGTCTGTAATAGGTCTATAACTCGAGAATGGCTGAAGTTATCTAATTCAAACTTGGTACAGGTATGTATAATGTAAATATTTACTGATGAGATTTTGGGGTCCCGAGGTCAAAGGCCAAAGGTCAGAGATCATGTCAGGTAAAAATGTGAACTTGAGAACAGCTGAATGGATTTAAAGCAACCTTGATACAAGTCTTAGAATGATGTAATAATGTGGGCGGAGGCATATCAGTCGCCGTCGTGACGTCGAAGAGTGTCGTTCTTGTTCCAGTATGTTTGCATTCTGTGGGATGAGATGAATGTACACATATCTCATAGAAGTTTCTTGCGATGATGCGGATCAGATCCACTGAATCCTTATCGATCCCGTCACATGTTTGTTTCTCATGTTCATCATCAAACTACTTCTCCCCATCAATGGTAGCTACCGCTTGCAATATTAATCGTGTCCTGTTCAAGGTGGCTTTGCTAACTACCCGCAAGCTAGACATAGAATGCAGGACACGTTCTGTCACTGTCACTACATTTCCAACTGCCCTCGATGGCATGAAAAACCCACCTCGATTCTCGAAGGACTGTAAGAGCTCTTGAAACTAATATTTAAGATAATGAATACTGTGGATTGAGGGGAAGACATAAATTGAGCTCGGCACTCAAGACATGACAGCTACGTGATTACTTTCCTGACAACAAACCTGGATATGTAGACGAAAATGATGTCGATGATGAAACCGTGTTCGGACGGATCTACGTTCCCTCCAGATTGATCATTATCACTGAATGATGACTCCTCACATTCCTCGTCATCCTGTTGTACTCGCGTATTGGTTGGCGGCATGTAAGCAGATGTTGCGGCGCATGCAAGCTCAGTGTCATCTTGAGCGGTGACATTGCCAGTCTCTCCACTGGTCGAGGAGCCAGCATGTGCGACCCGCTTGTGGAATGCACCCATTAACTGAGTAACGGAAGGGTTATTGTTCCACCATTTTGATACAATTACATGGTGTATTACTTGCACTAGCAACAGTACCCGCCCTATGGGCGGGGCTTCAATTGGGAAGCCCAAATGAAAAGATAAAATATCAGAAATTGACCGCTTTTTTATTTTAAACGATTCATATAAACATCCGTTGAATCATATCACACGCAAATCATCAAAATCTAAACAGTACATGGACGATCACGTACCACGTACGTCCCGCATCTCGCTCACTCTCATGTTGTCCCGATAATGATCCTTCCGCAGGTTCACCGACGGAAACCTTGTTACGACTTTTACTTCCTCTAGACAGTCAAGTTTGCTCATATTTTCGGTTTACCGGCACGAGCCGAGAACGGCCCGTGCAGGGGCTGATCCGAGGATCTCATCAAACCGTCCGATCAGTAGTAGCGATGGGTGGTGTGTACAAAGGGCAGGGACTTGATCAACACGAGCTGATGACTCGCGCTTACTGGGAATTCCTCGTTCGTGGGACACTGTCTCAAGCCCCAGACAGCGGTTTACCCGAGCCTGACGGCGAAGGGCAAGGTACATGCTGGCCCGTCCTGTGTAGCACGCGTGCGGCCCCGGACATCGAAGGGCATTAAACATTAAACGTTCATTAAAGGATTACGAAACGAAAAACATTACGAAATTACGTTCACACCGTCACGTCAAACACTACTGTGAAAACATACATCGTCACAATGAGAACATCGTCACAATGAACGTTATGCAAACGCGAATGTTATGCGGAGTCCAAACCTGAGAATGTTAGAGACCAAAGCTGTAATTGGGAAAACTAAATAGCCTATTTTACTCCCAGGGGTCCCAGGATTACCCACCCAAAATATATTTGTGATCGGTTCAGCAGTTTTTACGGTACCTTCGAACAGACAGACGGACATTTTGTGAATTATATTAAGATGGTTCGGATTCGTTTCATGATAATAACAATTATTCAAACAATGTATAAAAAGTATCCTAATCGCTTTTATGGGGTACAGTTTGCAGCTAAAAAGCAGATTGGATTGTCACTTGTTTTCTGACCTACTAAATAGAGAATGTAGGAATTCGCCCTTTCTGCACATATCATTGACATTTGGATCAAGATTAGAGAAAAAGCACTGTGACGTCACTATTAGCTCACTTCTGCATTGCCCGCCAATAACCTCGTCCCCTCACCTCTTTATTTTATCTCTATGCTTCCATTCCAATTTACAGGTTGGAGATATTGTTTATGTGCGTTCAGATGAGATCTTCCCATGTGACCTGATACTGTTGTCATCTTCCGGAGGAGTTGACCAACTACATGATGAACAGTCAGGCCCAAGCTCTGAGTTTGACTGGTGCTACATCACAACTGCTAGTCTCGATGGAGAATCGGACTACAAGGTGATGAACCCAAATGCATCAACAGCTGTTTGGTCTCATCTGGCACAGATTTCATGTGATAATCTTAAGCTCTTGGTGATTACCCTTCATCCTCTTAGCTTTTTCTACAATTTCATCGCGAGAATGTTTGGGATTAGTTTGTTAAACAATATGGATGCTGTTTGTGTGCAGACACGGTTTGTTCCAGCACATGCTCCTAGGGTTGCCAATGCAGTGGACCTCTCCGGATTCTCTGCAAACATTGAATGCCAGCCTCCTGATGCAGATCTCTACAGGTTGTATTTTTATTTCTTTATTTTCTTTTGAGGCAGCACTTTGTAATTTGGTGGGTCTCTTGGGAGGGATAATCACAAACGGTCATCTCCAATTTTTGCAGATGCCATTCAGATGTCATTTTATTGTGCTGTTGTTATTTCTTTCTTGTCTCATTTGTTGTCAATGTATTATGATTTATTTTGGAGAAGTCTCACTACGTTGGTCACTTTAGTCTTTCCCAGTCATGGAACACGGCTGGGCTGCCAACACATTTGCTGCTTTACCTGCAGCAATGCCCCCTTTAAATTGCAGTAACGTTCTCCATTCTTTTTCTAATTTAAAAAAACAAAAAAAAAAACCTTTAGAGGCCATTTTTCCCCGCAAAGCGGGGGTTGGCCTTTTTCGGGGACCGTGGTTGTTGTTGTTTTTTGGTCTCCTTTTTGAAGCAATGTTTTACGGCCGGATGCCCTTCCTCCCGCTAACCCTTTTTTGTCGCCTTTTACGACAAGCAGGGAATTACCAGTGAACTGGTACTCAATTAGCCGACCTCGGAAGGATGACAGGCTGAGTCAACCCCCCTGGCGTTAATTCAGCGATCGACCGGGATTCGAACCCAGGATCCTAGGATCCTAAGCCGGCACCCTAGCCGCTAGCCCAACATTCTTTTTCTAATAAATGAAAGATAATCCTTCCTGGCTCTCCTATGTCTTCCTATTAACCTGCCTTCAAGCACCTTTCTTACTTGATCATCGCTCCACAGAATATGCCCCATACATTGCTTCTTCCTATTCTGAATAGTACAAATCAGACTCAGAACATTTTCCTCCCAATCTTTCTTCTTCTTTTTTTTCAACCACTTTATTGTCATCCTTACCTACCCAACTAATTTTCATCAATCTTCTCCATATCATCATATCAAAGGCTGCTCACTTCTTCATCCAAACATTCCAGGTTGTAGCACACTCGAGAACTTCACTCGTGATAAAATCAATCTTTAAATGCTTCTTAAGAGATGGTTCCAGATTACTTGCCAGAAGAACTATACATTTCTTGAAAGCTCCTTATTATGCCTCCACGGCAAAGTCTTTGTTTTCAGGTTGTCCGTCCGTTTGTTGATAGGTTTTCATTACCCTGATAACTTAAGAATGGCTGAAAGGATCCGAGTCAAACTTGGTACAAGTATGTATAATGATGTAAAGATGAGGTACGAAAATATTAAAATTATTGCTATCTTGTCCCCTTTGAATTGCAGTAACGTTCTAAAGATAGCATTACCATGCTATCTTGCGAACCAGTGATGGGATTTTTGACCAAACTTTGTGGAAGAGTATTGCAGGTTTCACTACCTTTGAGCATCTACAATATCTGAGATGCTTGAACCAAGGTGCTCAAAAGAAGACCTGCATCAAATAAAACTTTTTTTACTGAATTCTAAGAATGGGACCAGAAATATAAATTCTCATCACTTTTATCTTACAATTAGTTATCATTCCAGATTATTCAACCGTACAAGCTAGCTTGTCTACTCCGCATTACACAATTAACTATTAAGAGCTTTATCAGCAAAACTGATAGACCTTATCCTCTCAATTCCAATCAGATGGCCTGCATCTCAACTATCCCAAGATTATTGAACCATTGCTTCTGCATCGGTATGGAAAAGAGGAGAGAGTGTGCAACCTTGATAAACTACCTCCTGATTGGATAGTTCTCAAACTTCTTCTTCTCAAATTCTTCTCAGAACTTCTCAAGAAGTTCTCAAACTTCTCAAATCTTCTCTCTGAAAAGACCGACTGGACAACCCTCCCATCCACTTTCTGAATAATCCTCTCCAAGAAGTTCTGTCACTCAAGCTTTTGGGTCTCACTATCTGCCATGATCTTTCCTGGGAAAACCACATTTCAAATCTGGCCTCCAAAGCCAGTCGCCGACTGGGCATCCTCCGTCGTGCGAAGTCCTTCCTTGGCACACATGAGCTCCTCACCACGTACAAGGCTTGCATCCGCAGCTCAATGGAATACTGCTCTCCCCTCTGGGCTGGTGCTCCTGCCTCACACCTAGCTCGTCTTCACGCTGTTGAAACCAAAGCGTTCAGAATCATTGGAATCTCCCGCGATGAAGCTAACTCCAAGGACCTTTCACTCACTCACCGCAGGCAGGTTGGTGGTCTTTCGGTCTTCTACCGACTCCTCTCTGGCCTTGCCAATTGCCCCCCCAGCTCTCTCTGGGCTCTGTCCCCCAAATATTCCTACAGGTCGCACAAGATCTGCCTGCAACCCTCTTATGGTTAAACTGCCAAAATCAAGACTTTCTGCTCACCTTCACTCCTTCATTCCTCTTTTCTCCTGCCTCTGGAACAAACTCCCTCACTCTCTTCAATCCCACTCCACCCTCCAGGTCTTTAAAACAGCTGTTCACCACCATCTCTTATCTTCCCCCATCCAAAACCTTGATCTTTTCTACCCCTGCTAATTTCACCCCAAATCCTACACTTTTTTTGAAATACCAACTTCTGTCCTGGAAGTCCTTGGTCTCCTTGTGTTTTAAACCTCTCGCCCCCCCCCCCTTCCCACGCCTCCTCCCCCCAGGCCCTCTCCCTCCTGTGCTTCTCCCTGCTCCCAGGTGTTGTGTTTGTGTGCTTCCCCTCCTCTCCCCATCTTGTCTCCCGCTCCCTCTTTTTGTATGTTTTGTTTGTAGAATAAATGTTAGCTCTTTCACGAGCCTCGATTCAGTAAAAAAAACAAAAAAAAAAACAACAACACTTTCCGGTTGCCACTCTGACCTAATGTTATAACTAAAATTTGGTACAATTCTAACTGGTGGGTTTGGAGAAGATTTTTGAAGGAATTTACATGAGTCATTTGGACACACTTCTGATCACGTCATCAGCATGACCTCCGCAATATAACATCCCTACCCTGGCCTAATGTTGTAACCCAAATTTGGTAGCATTCTAATATAACTGGCATTATAGCATTATAGCATTAGCATTCTAATAATATAACTATAACTGGTGAGTCTGGAGGAAAGGATTTTTGAAGGAATTTACTAAGTTGGCCATTTTGTCACACTTCCGGTCATTTGAACGGAACGAGATTTGCAATCCCCGTTACCAGTCAGGAGCGGAACCTTGCTGCCAAATTTCAGCTGCATCAGCCCAGCGGTTTGGCCAGAAAAGTCTTAAAAGGTAACAGACGAATGGATAAACAAACGGACGGTGCACAGTGACAATACCTTATCTGGAATTTTAATTCCACATAAGCTAACAACACTGATCATATTGTTGAGTAAAGACCATGTGGGTGCGCTCCCTCTGGACCATCCTGTCAGTGTTTGCACCTGAAAGATTGCATTTTGAAACGAATTTTCATTTAAAATAACCTGCATGTTGATATTGCATTAAAGAAAATAAGATGTCTGGACCTGTAGCTTCTAATGTGACAAATGTGATTTCCAATCACTCTGTGTGTTGTTTCTCAGAATAACTGTTATAATTGAGATAGATGTGCATGTGCATAAACTGGTTCAAAATGATGATTCGTTGAAGTTCACTGTTGACAGGTGGTTAAAGGAGAACTCACAAGAGATTTCATTTTGTTTTACTTATCTTTTTCAGGTTTGAAGGAACGATAACGTTTGATCACCCACTTGTAGATGGGCAGCCTGTCACAAGGTAGGTGACAAGATTGTTACTATGTTACAGTTGTGTTCACCATGAGAATCAAAGTATACTTCTCTTTCACGTGTCATACTGGACGCATCACAGCTGTTGATAGATTTTCCCGATTTGCATTTCTTTGATGAAATATGATCAACTTCACCTCTTCGTTGACCTCTGGAAAATCCATATGATGATGCAGGATGTGTAAATACATTTAACACTACTAACCCGAAGAGGTGCATTTTCTTGTGTTGAGAAAAAACATCATTCACTTAATTTAATTTTTAAAAAGATATCCAGTGCAATATCTGGGCTCATGGGACACCAACGGGATTGAGAGTAGAAAAAGGCTAAGTACTGGCACTGGGACAGTGGGGCCACAACTGGGCATAAGCAAGTGAAGGAATGGAGAGAGCATTAAATACAGTAACCTGCACGTAAAAGAGTGGGTTAAGTTTGGTTAATATGAGTAAAACAGATCATGGGCAAGGAGGTGCAGCAGGTTGGGGTGGGAGAAGGGCAATTACATTAGATGGTAGTACACCTTCTGCTTGAATCCCTGGAAGGAAAAGCGTGGTTGAACTACCCTGGAAGGCAGTTCCGGAGATTTGCAGGAACAAGAGTTGAGTTGGCCGGTAACCCTGGATTTTCGGAATCTAATTAGGAATGGGTTCCTGGAAGATGTGCATCTTGGAGAAGCTTGATAGGGCTGGAGAGTTCTGGCTGGAGAGATCAAACCAGAGGAGAGACAGTTAAAAAAAAAAAAAGGCCACCATCCCGTCTACATTTTGAGTTCAACATGTTATGTGCTACGGCCTCATCATGGGAGGTGCCAAGAATGCCGAGAGCTTTAGATTCCACGGAGTCAGGATGCTGATGTACCAGCCCATAGTGGGCAGCAGTATTCCACTGAGCTACAGACAATGGCTTTGTATGCTGAGGAACCGTTCTGATTTTTCATGCAATTATTTGGAATAATGGAGGATGCCCAGTTGGTGGCTGGCTTTGGATGGCAGCTTTGCTATATCAGCCCAGATGTTGTAGTTGATGGTGAGGCATATAAGCTCATGAGACTTGATCACCTTTCACAATGGCTATGCATGGAAATAGATAGGTTGATTCGGTTCACAGTCCTTCTGAAGAGACTCCGATCAATGAGATTTTTCCTGGACTAAGTGACATATTCCAAATGTCAGACAAACATTTGATGTTTTCTACTTGTGCTGATAGAGATGTAGCTGTTGTCAGTCTATCAGTAAAATATATTTGTTTAGTAAAATGTGTAATAACCTGCAAAGCATTTGCAAGTGAATCAGAGATTGTTCACATCGACAAGGAAAATAAGTACAGTGAAACCTTGACTTACGAGTGCACCAACTTACGAGTTTTCCGAGATACGAGCCGTCGCTCAGGCGGTTTATTGCTTTGAGATGCGAGCCGAGATCTGAGTTACGAGCTTACGCCACCCGCCACCAGGTGGGTTCCGGTCACGTGGTTATCTTGCCGTGCAAGCATCTCTGCCGTATATCGCTGCTGCTTTGTTTTCGCATGTTGGTTATTTTGGAAAATTTCTTAGTTTTAACCATGGGTCCTAAGAAATTGAGTGCCAAGGGCAGTACTGAGAAGAAGAAGAGGATGATGTGCTTGGATATAAAACACGCAATCGTCGAAAAACATGAGCGAGGTGTGCGTGTTGTCGACTTGGCGAGGCAGTACGATCGAAGCAGTACGATCGAAACATTTTGAAAGGGAGGAAGAAACAAACCTCGTTGGACAGGTTTTTATTGAAACGCCCTGCAAGTGAAAGCGAGGAAAGTGTGGCGAAAAAGGCAAAAGTCATCTCCTCCACCTCCGCCAGCATCTTCGTCTGATCTTCAAGGTAAATACACTTAATAAAACCAGTTTATTTCTTTACATTGTGGCGGACACGGAAGCTCACTGGCGTGGTGACGTCATTCCGCGCACCAAGTGGGCGGGGGCCACGCCGAGGGGTAGGCGTGGCCTCAGGGTATACACCGGGCGTGCAGCCCAGAGCGCGCCAGTGTTACAGTGAGCTCTTGAATAAAGACTCTTACAAATTACCGCGTTGTCCGCTTCCTCCTTGTTTACAAGCAGCGCGCGTAACGCCGCTTATTATGTACAGTATATACGAGGTCGTGCTTGTTTATACATTATTTGTTATTTATAAAGTACATTTTTCTTATTTAAAAACACGTAACAAAAAAAATTGGTGTGGTTTTTTGGGGGCTGGAACGGATTAATAGCATTTCAATGCATTTTAATGGGGAAATTTAATTTGAGAAACGAGCAAATTGAGTTACGAGCTCGGTCACAGAACGAATTAAACTCGTAAGTCAAGGTTTCACTGTATATCCAAGAGGAAACCTTGAGGAACTCTGGCCTCTACTGTAAGAGGAGATGAAAATATAATGTTGAGAGTTGTATGCTGTTCATACGCATAGGTTAAACTCTTATGGTTAAACTGCCAAAATCTAGGCTCTCTGCTCACCTTCACTCTTTCATTCCCCTTTTCTCCCGCCTCTGGAACAAACTCCCTCACTCCCTTCAATCCCACTCCTCCCTCCAGGTCTTTAAAACAGCTGTTCAACACCATCTCTTATCTTCCCCCATCCAAAACCTTGATCTTTTCTACCCCCACTAATTCACCCCAGATCCACTTTTTTGAAATTCCAACTTCTTTCCTGGAAGTCCTTGCAGTGTCCATGTGTTTTATACCTCTCCCACCTCCCCCCAAGCCCTCTCCCTCCCACAGTTCTCTCGATGTCCCTGCTCTCAAATGTTGTTTGTGTCCTTCCCCCTCTCTCCCCATCTTGTGGTCCGCTCCCCTTATTTTGTGTTTTATGTGTCGGTTTGACTTTTTGTGTGATTAATGTTAGCTCTTTCATGAGCCTCGATCTTGTATGCAAAAAAAAAGAAGAAAAAAAAGGTGAAGTCCATGAAGGTGGTGTTGGACAAAATGTGAGCAGAGCAGTGTACAAGGCAATGCAAAAAGCCCAGGATATGTCCAGAGCCACAGAATTTATCTTTTATTCAAAGTTCATGATGTCTATTTGTTGAGGGGTAAGCAGAAGCTGCCCTATCCAGTTGAGTATTCAGAATAGAAGGCAAACTGATGATCTGGTTAAAGGATGACATCTTGTGCCCACAGCAGCAGCCCCACCGAGAAAAGGACCTCGAGTCTTTTTCAAACAGCTTTGAACTCGTTAGTTTTCTTCAGTACAGTTAATATTTTATGGAGCAAAACGTGATATGAAAGAAAAGCTGGACAGTTGGCTTAACTTTTTCCAAAATGATGGTATGGTCTACGATGCCATGTCATGCCTGTGAATCACAGGGTACTTATAATGAGAATAATGATGCATCGTTTTTATTTTGTCATGCTGTTGTAACATTAGGAAGTATAGTGCCATGTTATTTTATTGATCATTATCAGGATTTGATTGGCTGGCCTTTCTCTATTTAGGTCCCTTGGTCCAGAGAACCTGCTGGTACGTGGAGCCAGATTAAAGGATACCCCATTCATTTATGGTATGTCATAGGCATAAGAGCCAACGTTCATGCTGTTGAAACTTTTCATTGTGCAGATGCTGTATTAAAATACTGTTATGTTGGAGGGGGGTATACATATTGGGTAGCATGTTATGTTGGCATAGTCCATGTGTGCATTTATTCGGTTTTATTTATTATTAGGTCATTTATTTAGGTCCATGTGCATTTATTTATTTTCGTATCCTGGGTCCCGTTAGGGATGTTGTCCTGTTATTACATATGCGGTGAGGGGGGTAGATATTCCTCTTATGTTTTGCCGCCATTCAAGGTCTTTTGCAGCCCTTGAAGCCTCTTTGTCATTCTTTAAACTCCATTTCCATTCTTCAAGCTCCTTTGCCACCCTTTAATCTCCTTTGCCACCCTTCAATCTCCTTTGCCACCCTTCAATCTCCTTTGCCACCCTTCAAGCTATTTTGCAGCCCTTTAAGCTATTGCAACCCCCCCCCCCCCCCCCTCCAATTTTTTTGGTGTGAATTAATGCTTTTGTGCTGCCATAGGACAATTCTTTTGTATAAAGTGCTTTTGCTTTTCACCGGATCGCAAAGTGTATTTCTTTATTTCCCTGAATTTGTGTCCCTCGATCTATAGTCTCGGATTCTCCGTTTTTGTCATGCTGTGTCTCTTTTCAGTAAGCTGTTATTATGTAATACGTGTTAAGTGGTGATCTGCCTTTACCATCCTTACATGAGACTGGTGGGAATTGTATTCCGACCGGGGGAAACTACGCTAACTGCTCAGACGTGATCCGCTTTGATTTTTTTTCCATTCACGAAGCGTATCACTTTGGCGCAGCAGGTCTGCTTCGACGGCAGGTTGACGCTACAAATTGGTGTCAGGAATGGGATTCAAACCCAATTCTCCAGAGAGACTGATGTCACGGTGCCTCTCAAACCATCTTAGGCCACGGAGAGGTTTATCGGCCCAACAAGAACTGCCGACACATCCAAAGTTTCCATTCTCCTTGCTGTACCTTACCTAATGTCTATTTGTCCACTCTGCTCTCCTCGTGGCATACGTAATTAACAGGACAACTTCACTCTAACGGGTTCCTAGTTTCAAAAAATGGTCTTACCGACACAAACACATGGACCACATTTCGCCTTGTTTTATCTTTATAACAATTTGAACAGACAGATCTCTCTAATTGTAGATGATGTCAGCACTTACAAGTCAGCAGCTCTTATCTGGTCATGCTAATGGCATGTATTTCTAGGAATTGCAGTACATACGGGTATGGACACCAAGATGTCACTAAACTATCGATCCAAATCACAGAAGCGCTCTGTTGTGGAGAGGTAAGTCAAATTTTGAGAGTATAATACATACAAAGATGAAAGGCAATAACAATGCAAAGGTATTGGTTGGATTGGAACATTTATTTATTATACAGTATTGTAATGTAAAAATGTTGGCAGGGGGTTAGTTTTTGATGAGTTGTACATGTAAAAAAAAAAAAACTCTTTTTTTAAAATATTTTGAATGTTTCCTCCCTCCCCCACCCCCCTACTAATTATTATTATTATTATTATTATCATTATTATTATTATTACTATTATTATTATTAATTTTAATTTTTATATATATTTTTGTGATCCAATAATTGTTCTTGAAAGCTGTTTGGAGAATTTTCTTTTTCAGCCTTAGGTACTCTCATATTGCATTCATAATGCCTGCCTGCCTCTATACCCATCAATATTTGGCACTGGTCTTTTCACACTCCCATCATTTAAAGAATGTTTGATGGTATACAGTATTACATTGTTGAGGAGGGGGAGGGGAGGGTGGGGAGTGGAATATCAACTGTTTGGTTTGTTTTGGTTTTTTGTCGAGATTTCCCTTCACAATATCATAATGTGCCCTTGAATTTCCAATTCACTGTTGGTTACTTTGCTTATTCAGCCACGTCAATCAGACATGTATCTATCTATAATTCCAGTAATCTCTGTCTGTACGTTTGTACGTTTGTCTGTCTGTGACCGCTGTTTCTCGACAACCACGGGTCCGATATACTTTTAACTTGCCAGGTATATTGCTGGGGACCCGAGGATGTGCCTTTTCAAGGTTTCATATTAATCGGACAATTACTTACCGAGCTATGTCCAAAAAACGATTCAACCAATCAGAGAGCAGCGAACGATCGCGTGTGCCGGCGTTGCGAATGGACCAAACCATTCCATGTAAATAGAGGGGGGGGTTCTGTGGTCGTTGCGAATGGACGAAACCATTTCATGTAAATAGAGGGGGGGGATTGTCACTGTACTCGCAAGCCGTTCGCCGTTCGCTTTGGCGTTGCGAATGGACCAAACCATTTCATGTAAATAGAGGGGGGGGATATAATTTTAGATAGATATATAGTACGGGCATATATATAGTACGGGCATGCCCTAGTATAGATAGATCCAGGCAAAGTGATGGTGATGCATGGTTGAATGGGTTGGTTGACTGAGATGTTCATGTTTTTCTGTTTTTCTCCCAACAAGAGCGAGGCTCGTGGAATACTTGCATTTCTTGCATTAAAACTGTGAACTGCGCACAAAACGTGCAAAAAAAAAAAAAAAAAATGTTCAGGAGACGCTTTTGCTTCAAAAATGCTCCCATGAAGCAGATAGTGTTTATGCACGAATGTTTTTTGATGTAAATGAGCATTGTTTCATTATGATAGAAATTTGCATTGTTTTCCTTCTTTCATTGATTTAAGTTTCTTTTAAATTTATTCCTTTGCGTAATAAAGACTGATTTAGTTGTCATGCTTCTTGAAACCTTCCATCACACAGATGCTGTATTAATTCTATATTATAAAAGGAACTGTGTCTGTTTGTTTGTTTGTCATGTTATAACTTGAGAACGAATTTATGGATTTCAATAACTCCAACTACTGTGGATTCAGGTAACTCCACGGGAGTGTTTGTGATCTAAAAAAAAATAAATATTGTTACGGATATGGGGACGGCGCTTCCCCTTAGCGGGGGGGGGGGGGGGGTAATCCCCCTTCTATTTTCATTGGCCGTCTCCGCTCCTGAAGCCACCCCACTCCCTCCAGAGAGGCAGGTGGGCAACCTCGTTCGAGACCGCGGACAAGATGTTATTTGCCGAGCGGATTAGCAGCCCGCGGCTCGAACCATTAACAAAAACTAGACCGATTCTAAACGTTGGCCAAATCGTGCCACAGGTATTCAATGGGGAAATCACAAAGAGGACCGGATGAGCATGAAGAAGAAGACGAAGGTAGGAAATAACAGGATTTATTATTACTAATTATGTACAAAACCAAAGAAACCAAGGAGGAGGAAAGAAACGAAAATAATTTACAGAAGAGGAAGACACAGTGCAATTCTACTTATCTATACAGTCTTACTTATTCCCAGGGACAACACAGACAGACGACAGTCAGACTTACATGGGGATGATGACAGGAATGGCAGGAGGTGGATGGCTGAACGGATGAGGAGGTGGGACCACAGGGCTGGAAGGTTCAGCTGGACGCAGGAGAACGGCCAGGCCGGGAGTGAGCAGCCGCCGACTCTCCACACCCTCGTTCGTACGGTGGCGTTGCTTCGCGGCCGCGGGTCGAACTGCCGTTAAAGCTCAACTCCACCCAGCTGCAGTGGACTCAGCTGCGGTTGGTTCAGCTGCGGTGGATTCAGCTGCGGTGGATTCCTTACTCATCTGCTGTGGGGGCTTCCTCGGTTATCTGCTCCAACTGGACTCACAGCTCCTCCTTAACTGGACTGGGCTCCGGTGGACTGCGTGACGGGTTATATAACCATGCCCATGGAACTTTCGCGAACCTCCTCGAACGCTCTCTCTCCGCCCTCTCAGGCCAAACCCCTCATCCTTGGTTGGTTGATTGGGGGCTGGCTCACTCCTCCTCATGACGAGGTGGAGACACGCCTTTCTTCTCCGAGCTGACCGCGTGCGTAATGGAGGTTGGGGTGAAGAAAACCGCCCAATGCAACGGTGGCGAACGCCGCAGAAAACCGCCCAATGTTACTGGCACTTTGAAGAGGCCATGGGGGTGTCGGAGGGATCTATCTTATTTGATCTGGTGCAATGCAGGTTCAATTAATGGGAAACAGAGCCTTAAACTAACATAGAATAAGAAATAACTATTTGGAAGGGTATATGATTTTCTACGTGCATGCGATGGACTAACTGAGGGGACGACCTTTGACCTTTACAATTAACGGAGGTATTTACAAGGATCATTACATTTACACAGGGTGATATTTACAACAATTCCAGGATTCTCAAATCCGCAACACTGCACCCTCATCCTCCAGGCATGTCCTGGGCCTATAAAACTTTAACTTAGTGTGACACGTAGGTGTCGTTCCCTCTACAATTGATCTGACCCTGAGTGCGACAGTTTTAAAACACAAATAAGTATGTCCCTCTGCTGCATTGCACCCTACCTAACAGAATCACGCCCACAGGATAACCGAATTGCGGAATTGTTTTCAAACTACACATGTATGGTGGGGAGCATTATTTACAAGCGACGTTACTTGGACTATTTACAAAACGTAACCCAGGACCTGTGATTTTTCTTTTGGGCGGGGGGGGGGGGGGGGGGGGGGGGGAGAGACAGCATGCACTGCATCGACGCACCAGCACCAATAAAGAGCACCAAAGCACCCAAGCACCATAAAGCACCATCACCTCAGTGCCCATTTCACACATGTCCATACCAAAAACAACAACAACCTGTTGACTGGGTTCTTGCTCTTCGGCTCCCTCTGCTGGCCGTTGTTCTTCCAGATGTTGTCAACTTGTGGCCTATTTGGTGGATAATAAAACAAAAGCACAACCGTGTCCACTGTTTTTATTTATGGCCCACAGGGGCCGACTATGGGTGGTTCACCGGGTCCGCAAGCAAGATCTTGGGCCATCGTGGCCGGTCCCAGCAGAGGGGCCATGCCCCAACCCGTGGGGTCCATGAGTGGTGCTCAGCCACAGACATGTGGTCCATAAGTGGTGCGTGGATGCAGGCAGCTGGTTGCGAGGATTCGGGCACACCGACGCGGCCCCCCCGCACGCTCCCCTCCGTGCCCAGAGAGCACGATCCTCGGGTTGGGGAAGGAAGACAGAGAAGACAGGTGAGTGAGGGGTAAGGTCGCAAGGGTACACATCAATGAAGGCAATGCAGAGTGAGGTGCGTCTGGAGACTGAGCGGAGAAAAGCTCGTCCCTACCATACGTCACCCCCCCGTTACCTACTCTACCCTTGCCCTTACCCCATATGCACACAAAAAAAAATCTACACATTTACAAATCCGTCACTACGTCTCGTCCTCCCCATATTTCCCCTATACCAAATTCGTCACAATCCCATTAATCCAAAATTTGCCATCACCAATTCATCATCAATCCTCATAAGGAGGGAGAGATGGAACAACACAATGTCACACCCACGTCATGATGCGTCTCACAATCCAAAACATTTGCACAGAAAAATAAAAACAACAAACCATGGCATGGTGTGGAGTTTTGTCACCCCAGGTGAGTGGATGTAGATGGTGCGAGGAGATTTCAATCCTAACTACTTCCTAAATGACATTAACACACTCTACACTACCCGGGGTCTTTCCCTGCCAATCCATTGGCCATCTTACACTCTATGCGGTTTTAAGAACCAAATTCCCATTGACCAACTGTGGTGCTTCATCAATTTGGGGTCTCACTCCCCCGATTCAACTCCCTGTGCCTTTGCACAATTTCAGGACTGGGTCATGTGGCTCTCCCAGCAGGTCCACCCACCTGCACATCTCCACCACTGCAGTTGCCTCCGAGCTTACCTGCTCCTTACCCTAACCTATCTACCTGGGGAAGGCCCTCTGGCGCTCTCTCCACTCGGTGCCCTCTCTGGCACTGGGCTACCCTGGTCCGTCCTCCGGATCCTCAGGCCCCATCCACAACTCTAACGGCTCCCTGAGCCTACCTGCGGCCTCACCTGGCCGACATCCTAACAGTGGCGGAGTGCCCATTTAACTACACACACTAACAGGCCACATGCCCAGCCATTTCCACGACACTAATGCACCCATCCAAACACCATTCTTCCACACGCACCACAGATGCCAATATCCAACCACAATTTACCTACTCCCTCTGCCTAACTCTTAAACTACCCTCCCTGGGTATTCGTGATAGGGGTCCACTTTTCCCCCATTCACACCTTCGCACCATCCACTACACTCCACAGTTTCCACCATACTCACTCCATACCACCCATTCCATACTCAATATATTCCAGACCATTTATTCCATACAACCGTGCTCACCTGTATTTGCACACCTGTGCCATCACTCCTGGTGCTTCCTGCACCCTCCTGCCTCCCAGGCTTCTTCAATCATTCAATACAATGCACAACCACAATTATTCCTCATACGCTGCTCCATACACTTCCACGCTCAATACAACTCACAATCACCTCACACTTTTCACAATACACTTCCGAATACACTTTCAACACTCACACGGCATCATCTAAGCTGACTACTCCCTTTTGAAACTTGCGCTTCCCAGTCGCCCCTTATACTATTGCGCTCCCTCGTTATAATCCAAACTAATCTACATACGTCCCCACTACAGGTGTAATGTCGCTACTTAACGCTACCGTTACCTATGGTCATCTTCTCTAGATCCCTATCATTTTATCCTAACCCTCCCGGGCTAGTTTTCACTGCCAAACCCCATAAAACTATAGCTCATGTGCCCCATTGTTGTGAGGAATGGTGGATTTGCCATCCCACCACATCGGGCATCCTCTACTATCAATTTGGCCCATCCAATTTCCTGCAAATCAAAATTTGCCAATCACTGCCAATCATTCTACCAATCATTTGCCAATCATCAAATTTTGCCAATCACTTCTGCCAATCCTATTCACTATTCTAAATTTCGGATCAAAACACTATTATCATCACAGTCCGCTATATCTGAGCCTCGGTGCGTCGTTACATCATTAAAACTCGGCTTCGCAAAGCCGAGCAATGAATTCGGGTGGTTTGGTCGCCTGCAGGTTGAATCCGTCCGGCATTCGGTTCAAGGGAGGCGGTTTGGTCGGGCCGAGATTCCACGCACCATCTCGGCGCGGAACCTTGCGGTCTCCGGGCCGATGACTCAATCTCGCCCGGTCGGAACCCCGTCCCGCTTCCTCCTACCTGCCCTTGAACCGGACCGGTCGCCTTGCCCGGCGAGGCCCTGACTCGACCGTGCGGGGCGGGGCCAGGCCCGAATCGGCAATGACGCTTCGAAGAGAAGCGACGCAACACCGACACGCGCCGGGCCTCGCATCCAACAAAGCGCACCGCGCGCCGAGTGTTCGCGTCGGCTATCCGTCGCCCTAAACGCTGCCCCGGTCAACGTCGATGCCTTACTCGCATGCTCACATGCATACGCGACCCTTTTCACACTCACCAAACCCGGCGTTCCAACGCCGCCCGTACATTCCACACACTCAGTCCATGCCACCACCGCACTCCCTGTTACACACCACACCTCTCGCGCACCCTCTTGCGCACACTCGTCGTTCGCACACTTCTCCTCCATTACGTCCTCCGTAACACTCACCATGGGCGTGCACTCTCGCATCCACCCACTCACGCGCTTCAATGGGCTCTCCCACACCCGCACCACAACCAACTCAGGTGTGCTTTCTCGCACACTCTCGCCGTCCATCCCAAACGTGCATCCTCGCACCCGCTCCTCGGTCACATCCTCTGTGACAACCATGGGTGTGCACTCTTTTGCACACCCGATCACACGCTTCAAAGTGCCCTGTCGCACCTGCGCCACTACCAACTCAGGTGTACACTCTCGCACACGTTCCACCACCACCTTACTCTCCGTGTCACACTCCGTACACTCTGACGTGCATTCTCGCTCGCACTCGGTTTCACACTCGCGCTCTGATGTGCCCTCTCGCACCTGCGCCACCACCAACTCACTCTCCGTGTCGCACTCCGTACACTCCGACGTGCATTCTCGCTCGCACTCGGTTTCACACTCGCGCTCCGATGTGCCCTCGCATCTGCGCCACCACCAACTCACTCTCCGTGTCACACTCCATACACTCCGACGTGCATTCTCGCTCGCACTCGGTTTCACACTCGCGCTCCGATGTGTCCTCTCGCACCTGCGCCACCACCAACTCACTCTCCGTGTCGCACTCCGTCGTGCATTCTCGCTCCGACGCACACTTTTGTTCCACAAGCGCACCATTTCCACTCACACCACTCACAGGGGACCCTTCACCAACGCCCGGATGCTTTCTCGATCCCAAGCGCGCGAAAATTCTTTCTGCGCCAAACATCCTTTTACAAAATCTCCCCGCATAATATACAGCACGACTCACCTGGGGGATTCTTCTCCTTAGCTCCAACACCACCTGCAAACTTTCATTGGTGTTATTAAGCACAGCATCGTGATGTGAGCAGGGACTTTGCACATTTTCCATCTTTCCCTGCCGCGAGTGCTTTTCTAAGTCCCCGGTCTCTCAAATTTCAATTCCCACTACTTTTTCTTTACTCACCTCGACGACCGCTGGATGTATTAAAATTCCCTCTACCTCAGCGGTCGCCGGCTTTTCCATACCCCGGGTCGCGATCTCTTTTCCCGTCATTTTACCTGCGCTTTTCTCCGCCTCGCTCCATCAGCGCTTCTCGACCTGCTTTACCTCGTCGTGCACCGATGTGCCTCTCCTGCCTCCCATGCTGTCTACGATCTCCCCCATTTTTTTTATGCTGGCGTTTATTTGCTCCCGATATCCCTCCGGGTTGTCCCTTGCTTCCTTCCTCCTTTTTTCCATGTCGATTCCCTGGGTAGCCATCATTGCATCCAATCCCCTACTGTCACCCTTCATAGATGCAATGAAATGCATCATAAATAGGCCAAAGTCCATTGGCACTGCGGGCTCGGCTGCCACGACCACGTGCGCGGTGCAATTTGGTGCTGCTGCCACCTCATGTGAGGCGCCGCCATCTCGTGCACCTGATACCCCCGCAACCCAATGCGTATTGCGCTCCTCCATTAATCCCAAATCCTCCCCGGGGTCCTGGGTCGATTCTAAACCCCTTCTAACTCCCCCACCGGCACCCGATCGCCTTGATTATCCATGGCACGATTTAAAAATTTAGTGATGTTAAATAAAATTTTGGCCACTCGTAATTTGAGTGCGCTAAGCGCACTTCAGGTCCGAATCCAACTCCTGACACCAATTGTTACGGATACGGGGATGGCGCTTCCCCTTAGCGGGGGGGGGGGGGGGGTTAATCCCCCTTCTATTTTCACTGGCCGTCTCCGCTCCTGAAGCCACCCCGCTCCCTCCAGAGAGGCAGGTGGGCAACCTCGTTCGAGACCGCGGACAAGATGTTATTTGCCGAGCGGATTAGCAGCCCGCGGCTCGAACCATTAACAAAAACTAGACCCGATTCTAAACGTTGGCCAAATCGTGCCACAGGTATTCAATGGGGAAATCACAAAGACGACCGGACGAGCATGAAGCCGAAGGTAGGAAATAACAGGATTTATTATTAATAATTATGTACAAAACCAAAGAAACCAAGGAGGAGGAAGAAACGAAAATAATTTACAGAAGAGGAAGACGTCCTCACCCCACTACAGGAAGACACAGTGCAATTCTACTTATCTATACAGTCTTACTTATTCCCAGGGACAACACAGACAAACAGACGACAGTCAGACTTACACGGGGATGATGACAGGAATTGCAGGAGGTGGATGGCTGGACGGATGAGGAGGTGGGACCACAGGGCTGGAAAGTTCAGCTGGACGCAGGAGAACGGCCGTGCCGGGAGTGAGCAGCCGCCGACTCTCCACACCCTCGTTCGTACGGCGGCGTTGCTTCGCGCCCGTGGGGCGAACTGCCGTTAAAGCTCAACTCCACCCAGCTGCGGTGGACTCAGCTGCGGTTGGTTCAGCTGCGGTGGATTCAGCTGCGGTGGATTCCTTACTCATCTGCTGTGGGGGCTTCCTCGGTTATCTGCTCCAACTGGACTCACAGCTCCTCCTTAACTGGACTGGACTCAACTGGGCTCCGGTGGACTGCGTGACGGGTTATATAACCACGCCCATGGAACTTTTGCGAACCTCCTCGAACGCTCTCTCTCCGCCCTCTCAGGCCAAACCCCTCATCCTTGGTTGGTTGATCGGGGGCTGGCTCACTCCTCCTCATGACGAGGTGGAGACACGCCTTTCTTCTCCGAGCTGACCGCGTGCGTAATGGAGGTTGGGGTGAAGAAAACCGCCCAATGCAACGGTGGCGAACGCCGCAGAAAACCGCCCAATGTTACTGGCACTTTGAAGAGGCCATGGGGGTGTCGGAGGGATCTATCTTATTTGATCTGGTGCAATGCAGGGTCAATTAATGGGAAACGGAGCCTTAAACTAACATAGAATAAGAAATAACTATTTAGAAGGGTATATGATTTTCTACGTGCATGCGATTGACTAACTGAGGGGTCGACCTTTGACCTTTACAATTAACGGAGGTATTTACAAGGATCATTACATTTACACAGGGTGATATTTACAACAATTACAGGATTCTCAAATCCGCAACACTATATTTATTTTTTTTACATTTTTTATGGGTATATGGACATGTGAATTCAAATATATGTGAATATGGGTTTTTATGGATCAAAACTGCAAATGCCAACATGTGACTGACGAAAAACTGACGTTGGTTATCCCTTCACGAACTAGCAGGATCTCCCAGGAATCCTTTTTTTTTTTTCTTCCCCCATAGATTAGCCATCGCAGCAAAGATTGGTATTTCCGTCAGCGAAGTGACAGGTCTTATATTCGAGTACATATTAAATCACTTTTTCTAATACATTCTTAAACTTATTTTATTCATGTATCTCAACAGAAACATATTTTTCATGGAATATGCGCATATGAAAGAGAGTGCGCCAGCTGAATGAAACATTTCAGAAAAGTACTAGTCCAACATTACTTGTCGTGCTTAGTTTAGGTTAATGATAAAGAAGACTGTTATTACTCAGCTGTAATAATTGCAGAGGATGCTCTGGCAGGGTGCTGATAAATTGTAAAGTTTGGAGCTTTTGTGCCTATTTCATACAGAAGTTGGGTTGGGGTTTGTCCCCAGGATGTATGAGTATTGCTGTGTGCGGGATTTAACATTTAAACTCGGCCTCATTGTGGCTTACCTTAAAAATATTTTTCTTTCTTTCTTTCATTGATTCGTCTTTCACTATTTTATGCTATTCTGGTCAGATCGATTTCCTTTATTGGCTCCATTTACTGTGTGCAAATAGATAGATGGGCCGTTTTACCCCGCCGATCGTTGATACCACTAGCGAATATGCACTCATAGTTCTGCTCGACTATCCGTAATAAATAGATACATGGGTGCGTGTTGAGGGTAGGTACCCCAGTTGGCATCGCCAAACCACAATTAAGGTAACGTGTTTGTAAAAAAAACGAGAACCCTGCCAGGTTTGGTGGTCTCAAACCTGATCACCTACCCGGCTACCCATACATATGCAGAGTGATTGCATCTACCCATTGTGTATCTATGCAGAGGCATATTGGCAACACAGTCTCATTGTTCTGGTTATGTGTATCTCATTGAACATGCTATTTTCACAAGAAATTAATTGAAGCCGTCACATTTTGGAAACAAATCACAGAAATGCGAACCAGTCTAAATGGCTCAAAGGGCAGTCTGCTGCCTCCTGAGATATCTGGCCAGGGACACATACTCTACAGTCACATACCATGTTCCTCCTAGTTTAAAAAAAACAAAAAAAACTTTTGAGCCTGCCATCACCTTTTCAAACTACTCCCAATAAGCAGGAATGTGTATTCGAGCAGTGGTATCAATTTCCTCTCATTTGGTGTGGCCTCCCCTTCCAATCTTCCATGGGCATATGCTTTCCTATGCTGTCTCCACCCCCAATCATGTGGCAAAAATGCTCGGTTTTGATTCCTGCTGATCTAGTTAACGAAATATTGTTCCCTCAGATCAATGAACACTTATTTGCTGGTGTACCTATGCCTACTGGTGGTTGAAGCTTTGCTTGGGGTTATCCTCAAATACAGTGGACGTGTAGACCCATGGCATGGGGAGCCTTGGTACAACCCACACACACCACAGGAAATAGAGAGCGGTTTGGTGAGTGTTTCTCTCTTTGTACTGCCTGCCAAAGACGTTCAATACAAAAGACACAACACAACATGTATTTGATAGATAATTGCAAAGCAATATGAATGCAAATCACATTTTGTTAGCAATGCACTTTCATCGGGCTTATTTTGTACACCTGGATGAATTCATGGGATTGTTGATTGAAGTATTCCTAACTACCGTGGGAAGCAAGGAGAATTCATCCTTTGTCGTCGGGGTAAAACGCCTTTTTCTCCAAGTGCTTTCCACCTGCTCGGAAGGATATTCATAAGCTCGCGAATATTCTTCCGAAGAGATTGAGAAAAAGAGGCCCCAAATCCAACAATACAAAGCAATTTTTAAACGTCCATAAAACTCATTTGGTTCAAATGAGAGGCAATTGTCAGAGAAATAATGCCTTCAAGCATATATATGATTCTTGGGGGGGAAAAAACATTATTTGAACTATGTACTCAGCATTTTGTGATTTCTCTGAATAGGGATAATGTCGAAAAAAAGAAATTGCTACAGTTCAAAGTTAAACATTTTGTGATTGAATAAAATAACATTTTTTGTTGGGGAAATACTGAAGCTCCTGACTCGAGACTGCAAAGGCCATCTCAAAATGTGGCCTTTCTTTAGGAATACTCTCAAGATACCATATGCCTTATTTTGACACGTCTGCATTATCCTTTCCATGAAAACTATGGTGTTGGTTCTAGTTTTCACACTAGTGAACAGAGTATTGGGCTGGCAGGATGGCCTAGAGATACGCACACTCACCTCTAAGCCATCTAGGCTTTGTTTGAAACTCAGCCCAGCTATAAACTGTCATCCCAGTGTTTCACAGGTGGGGTGATTCATCAATGTGTGTGCCGTCCCTGTCCCTCGGATGGACTTTAAACTGCACGTCCCATTTGCCGGCATTGGTTCGGTTAGGAAAATCCTTCGGGTTAAGGAAATCCTTAGGAGCCGTTGCTCTGCCAGGCAACTAATCAAATTAGAGATAGGACTCCTTGTCCAAAACCAAGACCACGCAATGACCACGGGATTTTAAATGACTGCCACCTTTCTTAAAATGTATAATATCCAGGTAACTTATGAAAGGTTGCTTCTAATTGGTGGAAAAATCCGATGACAAAAAAGCATTTCTGGCCTACTAACCAGTAAATGCGGCAAAAAGGGTTGGCGTCAGGAAGGGCATCCGGCCGTAAAACATTGCTTCAAAAAAGGGGACCAAAAAAAACAACAACAACCATGGTTCCCGAAAAAGGCCAACCCCCGCTCTGCGGGGAAAAATGGCCTCTAAAGGTGTTTTTTTTTTTGTTTTTTTTTAACCAGTAAATCCAGCACTTTATGGGTTAAGGATAAGGGAATTTGTTTGCTACTGGACCATTGTTATATCAGCCTCTGACGTCGCGCTGTGATAATCGGCATCTTTGTGACCAATTTCCATGCGGAGCACCTTTTAAAAACCCAAAGGTTGGTGTTTAAGGATGGGTAAGGGCTCGCTTAGGTTTAAGGAAAGCTTTAAGGAAAAACTTAAGGAATATTCGTATATGCAACCATCATCAACCTACAGATGTCCATAAGGGGAAATTTCAGGAAATACTGAAGTGAATTAGGGAGATTTTTGCAACCGGGCCTATATTCTTGTGCACAAAACTCTAAGGTGCCCGATTTTGGTGCCCTTTTTCAAGGTGCCAGGACCCCTTGAATCTACCTTGGAACATGCAACAATCCACATTATTGCGTTAGTCCATCACCGTTTATACCCTGGATAGGTGAAAGGTTGTGTGTGCGAGAGTCTAATGAAACGCCTGTGGGCTCTCGGACTAACTCATCCACCAAGTTTTGTCATAACCCATCCGCATGTTTTGAAATATCATGCGAGATATCGTTTTTAGCCCCATGTCTCTACTGTGAAGAATCACTTTTGAAATTCTCGTATCCAGTTTCGGATTCTCACCAAAATCTAATCAGTTTGTCCTTGTCACACACCAAACCTGTCCACCAAGTTTTGTCCTAATCCGTCCACAACAATTTGAAATATCGTGCATTGTATCGTTTTTGGTCTTGTCTTTCAATGGTGAAGACACTTGAAATTTTTTTAAATTCTCACATCTGGATCCGGATCTTCATCAAAATCTAATCAATTCGTCCTTGATCACTCACCTAACCTGTCCAAAAGTTTTGTTTGAATCTGTCTATAACCTTTTGAGACACTCTGCCAACAGACAGACAGGGTGAAAACATAACGTACGTCCACCGTTGGTTGCAGAGGTAATCACAGCTGTTCAGCATTAATTAATACTCGTTTCTGGCTATGAGTAAGCAGTTTTCTGAAAACTGCGGTCATGAAATTGACCAAATTTTGTGGACAATTGTGGTAACATTGACCTGATTTCATTGTTGTTTGTGACATTGAGCAGGTGGTCATTCTTTGTTTTCATGTGCTTTTCAAGTGAGACATACAGGTAGTTGACAAAAGAAATGTAAACATCAATGTAAAATCACTTAATAGGGCTTAGGGCCACCATGTGCGGCCAGTACGGCCTGAATGCGCCATGGCATCGACTTCACCAGCGTCTGGATTTCTGCAGAAGGGATTTCTGCAGAATACACCATTCATTCTTCCACGAATGTCAATCAACTCACACCTGTTTAATGGAGGTGGAAAATGCTGTGTCAGGCATCGTTCTAGAATATCCCATAATTGCTCGCTTGGGTTCAGATCTGGTGACTGAGAAGGCCATGACATATGGATGACATCAGTGTGTCATGCTCATCAAACCATTTAGACTAGAGGCAAAATCTGAAAAGGGGCCTAGAAATCACTTTAGGGAGTACGGAATGTTAGGAGCTGGCATCCATGTCAGACTGTTAAAGTGGTTCATAGTGAACATATTTCAAGTGGATGCCCATCAAATTTGGCCTTTTTAAATATTATACAGCCAAAACAAAGTGGCCACCATTATCGAAAACTCCGAAAACTCCGGATTGTAATAAAATTACACAACTTTGTATTTATACAGGATAACAATGAAATTTGCTGTATTTGGACATATTATAATAATACACACATCTTCCTCAAACGATCTAAGTGATATTTTATCTATTTCTTTCCCTATGGAGAGACAAACATGAAAAAATGCTCTGAAAATCTAAGAAAATTACATCTTGATGCATTATATTGAGCTTGTACAAATGTACGGACATACTTTGATGAAGTTCGTTTGATTTCAAAAAAAAACTGTGTTGGGATAATATTAACATCAGTCTTCGGTGGTGTAGTCCGAGTCATCTTGGGCACTGTTCAAAGGATTCCGACACGTTCCGTCAGCGCAACCACAACCAGCGGTACATCTTAGCTCCTTAAGACGACAACTGCATCTGTGAGATTCGCAATTCTTACACTGGCATTGTGTAAGCTTGAGGTAAACCTCTGGAAATGGTTTATCACTCATCAAATGAGGAAGTATATTTCCAGTTGTACCGTCCTTGTTCCATCCATTTCCCACCGGGGAAGATATATCTGGTTGTGCGATCAGTGAAGAGAGCCAAATTGTACACTGATGGTGTGCTCGCTTGATATGCAGCTTCAGAGAAGATCGGGTTGGTGGCAACTTCTCTGGTTCTTTGTGACCTTTGAGGAACATTTTGAAACGCACGTCATTGATGTTTGTGTTGTTATCATTGTTTGAATACAGTCTGCAGATGAAGCTCTCTACATCTGTCAGTGTTCTTTCAGTAAGTGTGCCGCGTCCGAGCCCGTCCAATAAGGGACAGTTCTTGATGAACGTTTTCCATGCTATTGTTTTGCCAATGCCACAAAATTGACTGACTGTGTCGCAGCCCGAGAGGGCATGGAATGCTGGAAGATTGTGGCGGGGAGCTGGATCAAGGTCTACAGCGTGCACAGCAACAAAGCTCCGTTGCTTCGCTGTTCCCGTTTGCAACCAAAGCTCTCCAGATAAGTCACTGGCAAAGTGAACGAGGAGAACAAGGACGTCTGTGTCCCTGGAACAAATGATCAGACGCTCAAACCCAAGATCTGTCACAGACTTGGCGTGTAACAATATTCTGGTATCAGCTTCATCGTGGTTTGATTTGAGGGAGTTGACGTCCGTTCCACGGGATGACTCAACCGCCGTTCGGTCATGGAATCCGCCAGATGTCACGACTTCACGATTCGGTTGAGTCGACCTTGCTTGACGAATGAGCTCCATGCTCAAAAAGTGTTCCAGGTCTTGCTTGTTTTCTGGGAAGTCAATAAGTTGCCTCCAGTTGACGGGTAATGGCACATCCCTGTTGTCCACTTTGCGACGTATTGGCCGGGTTTTCCCGGTCCGTAAAATCCGAGTGGTGTCCTTGATGGTATGTGCTTCATACCTATCAAACACAACGTCAACTCTGGAGCAAGTGTCACTGAAGTGACTGAAGACAGAGGCTACGAACCGGTCTGCGAGTTGTCCAAAATTGTGGGCATTTGCAGGTTTGCCGATTGCTTGAACAAGTGCCTGGCCATCGATGATTACACACGTTTTCAGATTTGCTGTCGGCGGCTCTTTCTCTACAGTTGTTCTTGTCTGAAGGATATTTCCGAGAGCTGCTTTGTTTGTGGATCGCATTGCTCCGGATGTGTCTGCAAGTGATAGAGGAACCGGCGAAAGTTCATGGCTGAGGATTTCCTTCAGGTCCACCTCGCGTCCAGCTTCTTTTGAAACAAGCAAGCGTTGAAAGAGGTTACGGTCTGCTTTGACGAGTTTTTGTTTCAGAGTCGAATTTTTGTTCTGGACCTGATACATGCTTTTCAGCGTCAGGCTTTTCGACTGTCTGAGCTTGTCATGGAATCCCACTTTTTTCGTGATGAGACGTAAGCCCACAAATTCTTTCAATTTGTCTTGCCCTTGTGCATGTGCTGTCAGAAGACATTCCGTTATTTGAGGAGAAGCTACATCTCGAGTGGCCAGGCTAACGACAGCTAGATTTTGGTGTTGAAAAATGCCGAATTTCTTCAGTTGGTCGACAATCTTCTGAACATCTTCCTTGTCCCGCTTTAGTCTTGAGGGTCCGGCTTCTTTTACATAAGAAGGGTTGTAGTCTTCATCTGTAGCATGCATGTCCAACATGGCGCTTGTGTCGTCTACTATTCTGCTCCGTTCGTTGAATGTGAGGCACCATTGATCCTTCGGCTCCTTCTGATCTCATTATTCCTACAAGACCACCGGCAACTTTGCCGACTTTGTTGACGTGCTCTAAGGCTTGATCCGTCGATAGCTGATTGAATGTGTTATTGGTTGTCTTGACCACAAAATTTCCATTCATGAACTCCTGGTGAACATCGGGGTGGCTTGTTTCAAGGATCATAATGTCAGCAAGATAAACTGCCCCCCAGCGAGTGTAGTTTGCGTGGTCATACTGAGCAAACCAGGGTAACATTGCAGCAAAGGACGATTTATGTAGGTTCCAATTTCCAGTTCTCTCTGCACGCAGGAACAGCAACAAGATGGAGATCATTTTTATGTACGTCACCCAAAATCTGGTAGTGGGTGGTTGTGTCTCTTGGAAGTCGTCCAACAGTCTTGTTATTCTGGAGTGCTGAACTGCGTCTTTCAGTGCTTTGACTTTGTTGCTGGTCACATCTCGCTCATTGTGTGCTTCCAAAGCTTCTACGACGTGGACTGATAATGTTTGGAGCTCAACTTATTCTACTTGGTGATCTTTAGCCCATACGATGAATGTCGGCCAGAGTGTTTTCCAAACAGCTTCAAATGTTAGCTTGTGTGCACGAATAGCCCGGTTGTACGATTTGGCCTGCATGTTATTTTGAGCTGTATTCTCTCCAAAAACGGAACTCTCCGCCCACACCTCCGTAAGACCAGAGTCTGCAAAATGATTTCCAATCACACACATGAAATTCTTGACAATGTGGAACCCCCCAAGTCGCAAGAATATCGTTTTGCATTCATTACTGTTTGCCCACTGTATTTCCTTGGCCTTGCAGTACAGCTGCTGGTCCAGAGTAATGACTGTGGACTGGCCAGGATTTATAATGTTGGAAATCCTCAGGCATCGCATCATAACTGTCCACAGCGTGTCGTTCTCGTGGGCCGGGGCGTTGAGGAGCGGCAAATACCCGATTGTGCAGAGCTCGTGTTTGTCTTGTGTTGTAACTTGGTTGAACCCGGTCCACGCTGGCACATCGTCACTGTTAGAGCCATAGATGCGAGAGAGAATCCAGGCCATATCTCGTGCAGAAGCTTCGTCAGACACCTGATCATCTGGGGTAAACATCGTCTCATTCAAGGTGGCTGTGAATTTAGGATCTTCTCGAGAAGATTGGCGAGTGACTTTCTCCAAACGATGAAGTTCGGGAGGGACCTTCAAGGACCTTGACTTTCCAAGAGGAAGTACTTCCTGTTGCTGATGTTGAGGGGTCCCTCTCTGGTAAACTACCATCTGCGTCGCATGAAACGTCCCCATACCATCTAACATTTCTTCGATAATGTCGATGTTATCAGCAGCGTATTGGCAAAACTTGTTGGATGATATATTTGAAGGGACAGGAGTATTGTTGCAATCTGCGAAGTGTTGCAGATTTTGAACTCCAAGAGTTGTGTCCAGTCTACGTATCTGGTCATAGCTGGGACAGTGTCCTGCGTGATGGATAAGTTCAATCAACGATTTTGAACGTGTTGCCTGATGAATTGCTAGGCCAAGTCCAACGTGTTTTGGTGTGAGCGTTTTGTGCTTCGACACTGCGTAGACTAGGTCTTGACTTATGCTCAAAGCAGTTCGCTTCACAAATTTATCGTCAGCCTGTCCGTCCACTTCCCCAGACAGCAAAATACTGAGGAATAGAAACAAGCTCTCCGGTACAATCTTTTCGGCACTCTCCTTACTAACTGGCGTGCAATTATTTAGGCCTGGACGAGAACTGATGTCACCTCTAATGCGTAACGCGCAGTGATGCAAGGTCAACAACTCTTCTGTCTCTGAGCGCGAGAACTGGGTTGGCCTAAGATCATCCATATTTCTCTTTGTCTCCATTTCATCCGAACGCCTTTTCTGTGTCTGAACAGCGATCTTAGATGACAGTGTGGAAAACAACAATTGTGGTTGATGTGGATCGAGTTGAGGTACAAAGTTGATCTGTCCTGGAAGAAGTCGGTGTAGTTTCTCTTTGAGGTGGGATTTATTGTCCCGGTATGGTCCAGCGTCAATGCCGAATTCGCTGAGCAAAGACCTGTACCTTTCCCAAACGTCTAGAAGCGTATAGATTTCACCTCGGGCCAGTCCAGTCGATACTTCAGATGCGACTTTCTCAAAGCAGATATCTCTGGACGTTTGAGTTGTGCTTGTACTAGATTTCGATGCTTTTCTATTGAACTGTACATAACACTTAAGATGATACCTGGCATCAGCAGCCACGAGATCACTTACTCCTGCCAGGCGACACCGCAACACAGGGTCTGTTTGAGCTCCTTGGAGAATTTTGTCAGAAACATCAAAGGTAGCGACCAAATACGTTTGTTTGCAACTTTTCTCTTGGCAGAAAAAGCACAAATCAGTGTCCATAATGGACAGTTTACTGCGTAGAGATGGTCTCGGTGGTGAACTTGTCTCAGGTGCACTGCTTGAGGTGGCAAGAGTGCTTTCATATTTTTTCCTGAGTCGAGTTATTTTGAACGAACTTGTAAACGTCGAATAGCAGTCTTTGTGATTCAGGACTTCAGTCTGTTTTGTGATTTCCTTAAAGTCAATGTTTTGAATTCTTTCAACAGTGTGCCAGTTCTCAGAGTCATTGTACTTCTTGCGCTCTGCAGCGGCTTCACGGACTCTTTGAATTCCGGCGTCTCCGAGGTTTCTCGTTGGTTTCTTTGGGTCTCTGTTTTGACAGAAGATGCAGAGGGTCCAGTCAGTACTTGTGTCAGAACTCCGCTTTTGGCTCTGGCATTTTACCTTGGATTCCATGTTGAAGCTCAACTCAGTTCACCACATCCTGCAAACATCAGAAATTGCATAATATGATAGCCAGTTTCTGCCGGCATTTTTACGTGGCGTCCCGACCGTGCCGTCCCATTACTGCCGTAATGTCGAATCCTATAAAAAATTGAAATTTGTGCAGCCCGACTTCACGATAGCCGGACTGCGGGCTGTAGGTATCAAACTTTTCAATCAGCGTTTTCCCGTCGCAAAGATGTCCGTGTTCAAGCCAAAAAAGATCAATGCTGCACCTGTATAGCTGGTGAAAAGCTGAAGTTCATCTCAAACATCGGTCATCGGTCTGAACATCAGGCAACACTGACGCTGAACGGAAGCGGAAACACCGGAAGTGAAGCTGACCTGATAACGAGGCACTTCCGGCCGCGCCCAACATGGTGGATACGAACAGAAAATACGTGAATCTTTCCATAATGAGTTTCAAGTTTGTGAGAGGTTTAATGCCTAATGATTTGGTGAAATTATGTTTTAAACACATCTATCTATAATTCCAGTAATCTCTGTATGTCTGTGTGTATGTCTGTGTGTATGTCTGTGTGTATGTCTGTGTGTCTGTGACCGCTGTTTCTCGACAACCACGGGTCCGATATACTTTAAACTTGCCAGGTATATTGCTGGGGACCTGAGGATGTGCCTTTTCAAGGTTTCATATTAATCGGAGAAGTAGTTACCGAGCTATGTACAAAAAACGATTCAACCAATCAGAGAGCAGCGAGCTATCACGTGTGCCGAACGTGCCGAACAGACTCTGCCTCGGACGGCACATTTGAGAGCGTATTCATTTATTTCACGTTGGCAAACTATGTTGCCGCTATGTTGGCGTTAAACTATGTTTTAAAACTAATTAAAACTAATTTGCGATTCTTTCGCTTTCCTGCGCGTTTGTGCACGCTATGGCGATTTCTTTACCAAACTCCGCAAGCCGTTCGCTTTGGACCAAACCATTTCATGTAAATAGAGGGGGGGGGATTGTCACCGTACTCGCAAGCCGTTCGCTTTGGACCAAACCATTTCATGTAAATAGAGGGGGGGGATTGTCACCGTACTCGCAAGCCGTTCGCTTTGGACCAAACCATTTCATGTAAATAGAGGGGGGGGGATTGTCACCGTACTCGCAAGCCGTTCGCTTTGGCTTTGCGAATGGACCAAACCATTTCATGTAAATAGAGGGGGGGGGATATAATTTTAGATATATATATAGTACGGGCATGCCCTAGTATGCTAAAATCACATTATGCTAAAATAATTTATTATATAATAAATGATTTTAACATGTGATTAAAACATAATATCTTTGCATCAATATATTTAGGACAATTCATATATTTAGAACAATTCATAGGTATCAATGAGATACAAATGCAACATTTCAGAACCATATTTTTGGTAAAGGTTAACATATTTTTCTTAATAGTCAAATCTGACTATTGTATATAAATATGCACATAACTTTATCAAATATGTATAGTTTGGCATGATATTTGCAGGACATCTTACTGGTATCACTGGAGTAAAATATACCAAACTACACAAACATACCCACAGTAAAAGTCAAGATAAGTCGCGTGATTTGAAAATTAACAGAGTTCAGCTTTGAGATTTTTTGTACATTTTTGTGACTGATCTGTATATAACTTTATCAATTCGTTATGGAATGGCCTAATACTTCTTGGACACTTTACTGGTATTGCTGCGATGATATATGTCAAATTTCAGAACCACAGCTTCAGTACAACTGAAGTTATCAGACATTTTCTAAGTTATACATTTTCTATTTGTCCGGCCATTTTGTTTTTGGTATAAAAAAATTAAAAAGGCCCAAATCAATGGGCATCCACCTGAAATATGTTCAGTATGGGTCATATTAACTAGCTGACATGGATGCCTGCTCCTAACATTCCGTACCCCCTGAAGTGGAATTTGAACATTTTTCCACCAGTCTAATTGGGCTCTTTGGATGTGCTCTCTGGATGGGGCATTGGGCTGGATCTCCTCTTGCAGGCATGCTAGCCATAATTATAGGCAACCAGGCCTGTGCAGCATTTTTATACATGACCCTAAGCATCAGGAAGGGCATCCGGCCATAAAAAAAACATTGCCTCAAACAGGGAACCATGATTGTCATGGGGCCCGCAAGGCTAACCCCCGCCCTAGCGGGGAAAAATGGCCTTAAAACGATCATTCATATTCATTCATTCACCCTAAGCATGCTGGGATGTTATTTGCTTAATTAACACATGGGCCACAACTGTGTGGAAGACGTTGCTTTGTGTCCATCATTTACCCTGCATGTCCATGCATAAAGTAACTTGAGTCCAGATAACAGATAGACACACATTCTGAGGGTCCACTCCACATAATAATATTTCACTTTAAGCTATTCAAAGACAAATCTGTTGATTATGAAAATATTTTATTGAACATAATTTTCAGGAAGCCTTTGAATGATTGTTAAATGCTTTGTGTAGTCTCAAAAATATCTTTCTGTGGGCCTTTGTGACAGACTGTACGAGTGATCGTGGACTTCTTGGACTTCATCATCCTCTTCAATTTCGTGATTCCTGTGTCGCTCTATGTCACTGTGGAGATGCAAAAATTCTTGGGCGCACAATTTGTATCATGGGACATGCAGATGAATTATGGCAACGAGGGAGCCGTTGCCAACACGTCAGACCTAAATGAGGAGCTGGGGCAGGTGATGTCTTTTGTAAACACAGAAATTTGTTGTCAAAGTCACAGAGGAATAGCGAAAGTTAACAATGTGAGTTGACAGAGTAGCAGCTTTATTTTATATGGTTGCTTCTGCCTCTCTCTCTTTCTCTCTATCTCTCTCTCCTACTCTCCTCCCCCAATCCACCCCCCCCCCCCCCCGTCCTTCTCTCTCTCTCTCTCTCTCTCTCTCTCTCTCTCCCCCCCTCTCTCTCCCCCTCTCTTTCTCTCTTTCTCTCCCCCTCTCTTTTTCTCTCATTCTCTCCCCCTCTCTCTTTCTCTCATTCTCTCCCCCTCTCTCTTTCTCTCATTCTCTCCCCCTCTCTCTTTCTCTCATTCTCTCCCCCTCTCTTTTTCTCTCTTTCTCTCATTCTCTCCCCCTCTCTCTTTCTCTCATTCTCTCCCCCTCTCTCTTTCTCTCATTCTCTCCCCCTCTCTCTTTCTCTCATTCTCTCCCCCTCTCTCTTTCTCTCATTCTCTCCCCCTCACTCTTTCTCTCATTCTCTCCCCCTCTCTCTTTCTCTCATTCTCTCCCCCTCTCTCTTTCTCTCATTCTCTCCCCCTCTCTCTTTCTCTCATTCTCTCCCACTCTCTCTTTCTCTCATTCTCTCCCCCTCTCTCTTTCTCTCATTCTCTCCCCCTCTCTCTTTCTCTCATTCTCTCCCCCTCTCTCTTTCTCTCATTCTCTCCCCCTCTCTCTTTCTCTCATTCTCTCCCCCTCTCTCTTTCTCTCTCTGCATCTTCATATCATATCCATTCTGCCATCAACTCCTTGCTGGCCCTGCTGCCTCAGCCTCCCCATCCCCTTGATACGGCATTTGCTGCCTCGACTTCTGCATATCCACACAGCCAGTCTTGCTGCCTTGGCCTCCCCTTCTAATTTGCCGTCCTTCTGCCCCCCAAAAGCTCACACCTGTGCTAAGACCAAAAAAAAGCAAAAAGATAACATGGCCACACGTTCATAGTATTTATTTGTAGAAAAACGAGATCAAGTGATATTTTGCTTTTAAGCACTAGAGTTGCTTTTCCGTACAACCTGAGCGTACCTTAGTGGGGCCTACATTGGTTTAATGGGCATACCGCCTCCAACAAACTTCCCTCTCCACCCTGCCTTTGTTCAGGTTTATTCGTCATCGTGTAGCAACCATTACAAACGATTTCAGGTTCCTGCATTTACAGGTTGCTGTCTACCCTTTCTTCTTTCTCCTATGGATCAGTACATCTCAGTTTATGTATCTTTATGGTGGGCTCTGCTGCCTTGTCCTTTCCCTCATCCCGTCCCATCCCACCTCACAACTGGCCCGAACACTAACGCATCATCATTTAGGCTTTTTTTCACCTACCTGATTTCCTTCTGCTTTTAAATATCTTTCTTGTGTTATTTTATTTTATTGTTTGATTTGTTAGTTTGATAATACATCTGACAGCCTTAGCTGAAGTGGAATTCTAAAGAATAAACCTGTGTACTTTTTAACAATCAAAATGGGGGATGATATAATGCAGCTTTCCTAATGCCATTGTTCATTGTTATTTTTCAATGTACCCTCGTGTCTTTAGGTAGAATACGTTCTTACAGACAAAACTGGGACGTTAACGGAGAACATTATGACATTTCGGCAGCTCAGCTTCCTGGGCCAGGCTTACAAAGAGGCTGATGGGAAGCTGGATCCTCTGACTCGCTCACCTGTCAGCCACGACCCTCTTGCTATTGCTGTATGGCCTACACTCTTTCCTTGTGTTTTTTAAATCTTTATTTTATCTCTACAAGTACTACTTTTTTGCATTTGATGTGGGATCATCAGGGGTGCATTTGACATCAGGGGCGCAGCCGTGGCCAGCAATGATGCAACCAGCAGCCAGCTTAGGCTGCATTTGAAATTACTACTACTACTACTACTACTACTACGACCACCACTTTTAATGACTGCAATTATTCCTACCTTCTTAATGGGTTAACCAGGTAAAGTACTTTTTGGCCCGTCTTTCATAAACTAGCTGGCCAGGCCTGAGTTTTGACTGATGGTGGCAGGAATTTGGACTTTGTTACAGGGTAACAGCGATAACCTGCCTACTCTTCACAAACACACCGTTGAATCTGTAACATCTACCAACTAATGATGGCAGATGGGAAACCCAGCGTGACAAAACCTCATTCGTTAAGTCGAGGAACAAATAGGCAATTATTGCCCTTGAAGACAGATTTTGGGTCAATTTTTGAAGTGACTCACACCATCTAGAGAGAGATTGGATTATTAAAAAGGGAGACCTCACGGAGTGGGCTCCACCATGTTTTGCCACTTTTCACTTCCTCCCCAGCGTGATCAGTGCACTTCTGCTATGTTGATACTAATTTGTGAAAACTCCATTTACCTGTTGGTGATCTACAAACTTTGTGACTTCCTTAGTTGTATTAAGTTTAACATTCTGGTTTGTGTTATTCTGCTCTTATAGTGGTTTGGTTGTTCATTACAAAGAACCCATTTTGCCATCTTTGTGCAGCTGTCTACCACTGAAGAGACCTCTGAGGCAGATGGTTTAGTGATGATTTCATGGTACATGAACCCGGTGGACACAATGTGCCAAAATTGCAATCTACCACCAGAGTATTTAAAAATCCTCGAAGACATGCAGAGTTTTTATGTGCAAAATTCTTTGTATGGATTCCGTTATACATTGGTGGGTTACGGTGCGGATTTTAGGAGAAGGGAATTTTTTTTAAAATCAATTGACAATGTTATTGTTGAGTATTTTTTGTCAATTTATCTCTGCCTTTCTTTAGTCCTTGTGTTAGGAAGACCCTTTCCCACTTGAAAGTAAGATTTCCTCTTCCCTCAACTCTGTAGGATTGGACACAACCATCAACACTCCCCACGGCAATGGCACTCTGCCACACAGTGCGCCTCTCCCCGACTTCACGGCCCCATCGCTGCTTGCAGACGTCTGTGACTGCTCACCGGCCTATTCACGATCCCACACCTCAGTCAGAGTACCTGGCCACATCTGCAGATGAGAGGGCGCTTGTGGAGGGGGCGAGCAGGTGATTGATTTTTTTTTTTTCTTGGTATTCTGAATTTGGGGAATAAAAATAGCACGTTTACAAATGCTGATAATTGGATTATCATAAATTGAAGGTCCCATTGCATTGCAGATTTGGTGTGGTGTTCCTGGGCTTGCAAGGCGGTGAAATGGTTGTCAACATCCACGGTGTGAAAACCAGGTAAGTTTGTTTCAGCAATGCATTTTGGCAGTAGTGAAATGCAAAGACTGATGGAAATTTTTCCATTTTGGCCGATAAATTTGAAGAATAGGAATTAACAGCTTTAATTAACTTTTGTTGTAGCAAATCTGGAATTAAGTCAAAAGGCAAGTGTAGAATCGATACACCGTAGGTTTTAAAGCTTTGGTAGAGAATTATCCTCATTTGCTTCGAGTTTGCTCACCATTTGGCAATTTTATCTTTGGAGAAATATATCAAATGGTTTAAATGAGCCATACTTCAAAGGAATTTAAATGGCATGCATGATCACTGTATATTTCGTCAAATTGGGGCCAGTCCATACAGACTAGACAAGAGGAAATGAACCTGATAAGTTATTGGGTGTTAAAAATGAAATGAGAGATGTGTATTACATATAGTTTTTATTGCATGCAAAAACAACCAGAACGTCTGTCACATATCCAACTCAACCACAAAGTTTCATCATAACTTGTCCACAACTTTTTGAAATATTGTGCTATACTGCATATCGTTTTTAGCCCTATCACTCAATGGTGAAGAATCACTTTAAAAACTAGACGGTACTAGGGAGATACCCGTGCTACGCATGGGTGGGAGGCCAGAAGCAAACAGGCAATGCAGATACGGCGAATGCTAAAGTATGAAACCAATAAATTCCACATTCCTGTGGCACCTTCAGTCGCACATCAGACATGGACAGCAAGTTCGTGAAGGACTTCCATGAAAAACTTCGCAAACAAACGGGTACGTTCACGTATCACGTATAGAAACATCGATCGTGGGACCGTGGCGAATCTGCATATGGCGATCCGCGAAGTTCACATTCAGAAAGTAGAAACCATCACGGCATGTCGTCATTCACTTGAACTCAATATCTCTTTTTTAATTCCAAACAACATAACTCCAATTAATCACAAAATAAACTTTTAACAACATTGTTAATGTTTCCTTCATTGTAAAAACTTCCAAATCAACAGTTAAAAGGATTTTGAGCCGATAGCTGTTACGGCCTTGGCAAGATCGATGGAGACAGCGATCTGTTAGCGTATTCACCGCCCAAATAGCTTTGTGGAATTCTCTCATGTAGGGATTAAACGGCGTTTGAACTTTGGCTGAGATCATTATTTACTTTTAATGATGTTTATATACGAATGATGTTTAATGATGTTTATATTGGTTTTGGGTCGTCCTTTCCGCATATCTCGTGGGATTATGAGTTGGAGAGATGGCCGTGATGGCGGGGAGGGGTTTGGAATTCTCTCAAGCAGGGATTCAACCTGTGTCCTTATAAAAGGTCTTTGTCCGATCGGTGCAGCTGTGCAGCGATCTGTGCAGCCGTTTGTGCGGCACCCGGGAACGCAACATCGTCACAATGAGAACAATAAACGTTATGCGAACGCGAATGTTATGCGGGAGTCCAAACCTGAGAATGCTGGAGACTAAAGCTGAAATTGGGAAAACTAAATAGCCTATTTTACTCCTGGAGATCCCAGGATTATCCACCCAAAATATATTTGCGATTGGTTCAGCAGTTTTTACGGTACCTTCAAACGGACGGACGGACGGACAGACGGGCGGACATTTGGTGAATTATAGTAAGATTCATCGAATACTTACCCTGTGCTGTCAACTTCGTTTGAGCCAACTCTTCTGTTTTTTAACGTTTTTTTTCTCTTTCTTTGATCCAATATGGCTGCCAGAGCACGTGAGCGATTACATCATAAATTTATATTCTCTAATGTAACTTGCATAGATCACACTCAATACATTTCAAACTGATCAGACTAAGCGTTGTCCCTGTCAAAGCATGACGTCATAATTACGACACCAATGACGTCATCGTTAACAACACCTTTTTTTTTTCTTTTTTTCTTTTTTTTCTTTTTTTTGTATACAAGATCGAGGCTCGTGAAAGAGCGAACATTAATCACACAGAAAGACAAACCGACACATAAAACATATAACATCGGGAGCGGCAGACAAGATGGGGAGAGAGGGGGAAGGACACAAACACAACATTTGAGAGCAGGGACCGAGAGACATGGAGACATCGAGAGATCTGAGAGAGGGCGAGGGCTTTGGGGGGGGGGGCATGGGAAGGGGGCGGTGGGAGAGGTATAAAACATGTGGACACTGCCAGGACTTCCAGGAAAGAAGTTGGAATTTCAAACAAGGTGGATCTGGGGTGAATTAGCGGGGGTAGAAAAGATCAAGGTTTTGGATGGGGGAAGATAAGAGATGGTGGTGAACAGCTGTTTTAAAGACCTGGAGGGAGGAGTGGGATTGAAGGGAGTGAGGGAGTTTGTTCCAGAGGTGGGAGAAAAGAGGAGTGAAAGAGTGAAGGTGAGCAGAGAGCCGAGATTTCGGCAGTTTAACCATCAGAGGGTTGCTGGCAGATCTTGTGCGACCTGTAGGAATATTTGGGGGACAGAGCACAGAGAGAGCTGGGGGTGCAAGGCCGGAGCGGAGTCGGTAGAAGACAGAAAGACCACCTACCTGCCTGCGGTGAGTGAGAGAAAGGCCCTCAGAGATAGCTTCATCGCGGGAGATTCCAATAATTCTGAAAGCTTTGGTTTCAACAGCGTGAAGCCGAGCTAGGTGTGAGGCAGGAGCACCGGCCCATAGGGGAGAACAGTATTCCATTGAGCTGCGGATGAAAGCCTTGTATGTGGTGAGGAGCTCAGGTGTGCCGAGGAAGGATTTCGCACGACGGAGGATGCCCAGTTGGCGACTGGCTTTGGAGGCCAGCTTGGAAATGTGGTTTTCCCAAGGAAGATCATGGCAGATTGTGAGACCCAAAAGCTTGAGCGACAGAACTTCTTGGAGAGGATTGTTGAGAAAGTAGATGGGAGGGTTGTCCAGTCGATCTTTTCGGAGAGACATAGTAAGAGTGTGAGATTTGTCAGGATTGAAAGACATGTTCCACTTGTTTGACCAGTCTGTGATTTTGTCCAAGTCTTCAGAGAGTGAGGAGGCTGCAGACTGCCGATCTGAGGGAAGAGGAATGGAGCGGCAGAGAGTGGAGTCATCAGCAAAGAGATAGAGAGGATTTTCAAGAGAGTCAGAGAGATCATTGATGAAGACCAGAAAAAGCACGGGGCCCAGAACACTGCCTTGGGGAACTCCAGCCTGAACAGGAAGAGGAGATGAGAGAAACCCATTCAGGGCCACACGTTGACGACGACTAGAGAGGAAGTCCGCCAGCCATGCGTGGAGATTTCCATGGATACCAAAGGAGGAGAGTTTGGTGAGCAGAGCGGGGTGCCAGACCGTGTCGAAGGCACGTGATATGTCGAGGGAGACGGCTCTAATTTCCTGTTTGGCATTGAGGACCTCCATCCATTGTTGAGACAGCAGAAGCAGCATGTCCAGAGTAGAGTGACCTGGTCTGAAACCAAATTGATGATCAGAGATCAAGCCATTGGAGAAGAGGAAAGATTTCATATCCGAAGCAATGATGCTTCGGACCTATTCCCTATGCGGAGGTATTTACAATGATCCACGTTTCAATTTTTTTTCCATGGAGTGGTTTCAGAGATATTGAGGTGCAACGTTTTTTTTATTTTTCCAAGATGGCGCTTGTACCACGTGACCTATGACGTCATAATTATCATTAAAATATTCTACAGGAGGAGGCGCTCCTATGGTACAAATTTCGTGTCCATCGGACAAACAGTTACAGAGGAAAAAAAATAATTTCATACTGATCAGAGCAACCGTTGTACTTGTCGAACTATGACGTCATAATGAAGGCACCGATGAAGTCCTCATCATCATATCTTATTCCCCATTGTGAGTATTTGAAAATGAGCCTTGTATCAACTTTTTCCATTAAGCGATTTGGGAGATAGATGTGCAACGTTTTCCCAAGATGGCGTCCGCACCACGTGACCTATGACGTCATAATTATGCATGAAAAATTTTCTACCCGGTATGGTACAATTTTGTGTAGATCTGACCAACGGTTGCCGAGAAAATGAATTTTTTAAAATGCAGACACGTACGTACGCACGCCACACATACGCCGCACGTACGCAACCGAATGCCTTACCCTGCTTTTCACTTTGCTCGCGTAGGGTAATTACAGTATCCAGATCCACATCTTCATCGAAATCTAATCAATTCATCCTTGTGACGCATCCAAGCTGTCCACCTAATTTCGACCGAGTCCGTCCATAACTTTTTGAAATACCCTGCTCACAGACAGAAAAAGAGACAGACAGGGGTGTGAAAATGCAACCTCCATCCACCTATGGGCGGCAGGTGAGGGGAAAGGGGGGGACATATAGGTGAAACATATGTATAAGTGAATTGAAGTTGCTGTTTGAGATGGAGTACTATTAATGAAGGGAATGAAGTAGAACTACCTTAATTTTGGTAAAATAATGCAAGTTATCAATATGCGATATCAATATGGACAGGTAGAACAACGATGAAGGGTAACTACTGAAATATCAGCTTCTACTTGCGGCGGTACGCATACCTCAATCAACGTCCTGTTGATTTCATCCATTGTTAAACTTCAACACAAGTTGAGGGTGTCCTTCATCCTGTAGTGAACTGATATAGATTTATTTATTTATGGTTTGGTTTTTATTTTGTCACTTTTGATTTTCCTTTAATTTATACACTGTATTTGTTTTATTATCTGTAATTAAGTGCACATTCAGGAAACAAAATAAATATGGATTCGGCATTGATCTGATCTGTAAAGAGTGTTTGAGATGGTCGTTTATTTAGTATATCAATCAATACATCACTTTTTGTGTTGGTGATCTTTCTTCTTCTTCTTTTTTTTCTTCTTCCAGGTTTGAGCTGCTCGACGTCCTCGAGTTTGACAACTTGCGCCGACGAATGAGTATTATCATTCGAACAACTTCTGGTAACTCGCCATTCCACAATGGATATTCAGTGCTCTTGATCAACCTCTTTTCTTCCTCACTAGTATTTTTGTGGGTTTTTTTCACTCGAGCATAACACCCCCAAAATGTCATCAAATCAGCTGTAAGGCGTATTGCATTATTTTTAAATATTGGTCCTTTAAAATTTTGGTGTAGTTTGATGAAATAAATTGTTTATTCAACAGCTGTATTCTCATAATCATGTACCATGCCCTATGGAGACCGTTAGTGCTGCTAAAGCAGTTGCTGGGCCACAATCCTGTTTGGGTTGCCACTCCGGGTCAGGACGTCAGGGCAGGAATTTGTAATTCGTTCAGGGTGCCCGCGATAGCTCGCCTACTCTTCGCGAAGGACACCCTGGGATCTTTAATGTCCAACAACTGATGCTGGCAAACAGAACGCCCAGTTTAAAGTCCCTCCAAGGCACGGCACACACATTGATGCCTTGTCCTACCTGTGAAACACCAGGATGGCAGTTTGTAGCTGGTCCGAGATTCAAACCCAGACTAGACGGCTCAGAGGCAAGTGTGCATACGGCTAGGCCATTCTGTCAGCCTAAGATAGAGACCTCAGCCATTTTTAAGTGGTTAATTTCCAAATCAGTACCACAGTGAGAAAAGCAATGATCAAGCTAACTCTTACCGTGTAGCTAGACCTAAGTTTCTGTAATTCCATAGTCTTTTTTTCCTCATCACTGAATATTAGTCTTTGTCATCAGATATGAGAATACACAGTGAAGGGAACGTGATACCACAGCATCTGGTTGACACAAATTAATTGATTGGTTTCATTGTTTTAAAAGTTAAAACTGTCCTTCCTCATGCCGATTTATATGCAGCCTCCAACACTATAACGGACAATTGGCTGTTAGTCACGTGAAAAAGTAAGTACACCCCATGTAAAGTTTTGACGTTTTCAACATATTTCAACATTCAGCTATTTGATCTTCATTTCAACAATATTGATAGATAAAGGTGATATAATATAACAAATATCATGAAACATTTACATTTTGTAGTCCATTGTATAATTTAAATAAACATAAATGCAAATTTCGCATGTGGAGAAAGTAAGTACACCCCTACATTTATCACGACTTCAAATACTTAAAATTCGAATCAGGTGCACCAGCTCAAGTGCAAATGATTAGAACATCGTTAGAGAGGATCTTGGAGGAACCTGTCTTATTTAAACCTCAGACATTTCGTTTGGTTTGCTCTTTGTTGTTGAAGTGTGTGGCGTCACCATGCCTAGATCAAAAGAGCTCTCTGAGGCCTTCAGAAAGTAGGATATAGATGCCTACGAGTCTGGGAAGGGATTTAAAAAGATCTCCCAACATTTTGAAATCAATCATTTGACTGTCCGGAAGATCATCTACAAGTGGAGAAGATTCCAAGCAACTGCCAACTTGTTCAGGCCAGGCCGCCCCAGCAAGTTCAGCCCGAGAGCAGACCGCAAGATGTTGAAAGGAGTCTCTAAGAACCCCAGAATGTCATCACGGGACCTACAGGTAGCTCTTGCCACTGTTGATGTCAAAGTGCACAAGTCTACCATTAGAAAGAGGCTGCACAAATTTGATCTACATGGGAGGTGTGCGAGGAGGAAACCTTTGCTGTCCAGAAAGAACATCAGGGCAAGACTAAAGTTTGCCAATGAACACATAGGCAAAGACCAGCACTTCTGGAACAATGTGCTCTGGAAAGATGAGTCAAAGGTAGAGCTATTTGGCCACCGTACCAGAAGACATGTTTGGCGAAAACCAAAGACAGCATTTGACTACAAGTACCTGATACCAACTGTAAAGCATGGTGGTGGAAATATTATGGTTTGGGGCAGCTTTGCTGCATCAGGGCCTGGGCAGCTCACCATCATATAATCCACTATGAATTCTTCCTTGTACCAGAGGATGCTTGAGGATAATGTGAGGCCATCTGTCGGAGAGTTGAAGCTCAACCTAAGGTTGACCTTGCAACATGACAATGACCCTAAACATACCAGTAAATCCACCAAGCAATGGCTGAAAAGAAAGAAATGGAGGGTCCTGGAATGGCCAAGTCAAAGCCCGGATCTAAATCCCATTGAGATGTTGTGGGGGGATTTGAAACGAGCTGTGTATGCAAGAAACCCCTCAAACATCGCACAGCTGAAAGAATTCTGCATGGAGGAGTGGGCAAAAATTTCTCCCAGTCGATGTCAGAGACTGGTAGGCAGTCATAAGAAACGCCTACTTGAGGTTGTTTCTGCCAAAGGGGGCAATACCACCTATTAGGGCCAAGGGTGTACTTACTTTTTCCACATGTGAAATTTGCATTTATGTTTATTTAAATTATACAATGGACTACAAAATGTAAATGTTTCATGATATTTGTTATATTATATCACCTTTATCTATCAATATTGTTGAAATGAAGATCAAATAGCTGTATGTTGAAATATGTTGAAAAAGTCAAAACTTTACACGGGGTGTACTTACTTTTTCACGTGACTGTATATATCAGGAGTTGCACCAGTAGGTTTTATTGAAAAGATCTGGTTGATCTAAATTGGCATTGGCAAACAAAAACATTGTTGTGGTGTTGAGCAGTATATCTTTTTTGTGGTAGCTTCAATATAACCATGTTGTCTGATTTGTCCAGGCACTGTATACCTGCTCACTAAAGGTGCAGACTCGGCCATCCTTCCTCTTGTGGTTTCTGGCCCACTGGAGAGGACCAAGGAACACATCCACAACTTTGCCCTAGTATGTGGCTGCTATTTTGTCGATAAACATTGTCTGCTGTTTTCATTGCTGTCATCATTTTATATTCATTATTACCCTGCTCTCTCTAAGCGAAAAGCAGCGTTAGGCATTCGTCTGCGTACGTGCGGCATACATGTGTGCCTTTTTAAAATTCTTTTTCTCGGAAACCATTGGTCCGATTGGCATGAAATTTTCCCTCATGTAGAATATTATAATGATAATCATGACGTCAAGCGTAATGTGGTAAAGGCGCCATCTTGGAAATACCAAAAAACGTTGCACCTCTATATCTCCAAAACCGCTGCATGGAAAAAATTCAAACGTGGCTCATTGTAAAGAACTCCATATGGGGAATAGGTGTTAACGATGACGTCATTGTTGCCGTAATTATGACGTCGTAATTCGACCGGGACAATGCTTAGTCTGATAAGTTTTGAAATTTATTGAGCGTGATATATGCAACAATTATATTAGAGAGTATAAATTTATGATGTAATCGCTCATGTATTCTGGCACTGGCAGCCATATGGTCTGGCAGCCATATTGGATCAAAGAAAAAAAAAAAAAAACCTTCAAAAACAAGAGTTGGCTCACAGCAAGTTGACTGTGCAGGGTAAGTATTCTATGAATACCATCTAGTTATTGTAATTTGTCATGAGGAAGTAAAAAGGTTCATGTAAAAGGTGATGGTAACACATACATTTGTAACGAGAATGGCACTCGGGAGAGCGCATACCTCCCTCCACCAGGCTGAACAGTTTATGTTTTGTATCCCAATGATATCTAAAGGGTAATTATAAAGGATTGTAAAGGGTAATTTTGAAGGGTTCCAAAGGGTAATTCTAATGGATTCTAAAGGGTAATTCTAAAGAATAATTCTAAAAGTTAATTCTAATGGGTTCTAAAGGGTAATTCTAATGGGTTCTAGATAGTTCTAGAGGTTTCTAAAGTGTAATTCTCATTGGTTTTGTTAATTTCTAGGCTTTGCATATTTCATATTCAAAATGCCAAACTGAACCGTTTCCTTCGGACACGGGTGAAATTTTTCTTGGTCTGTCTGTCTGCCTGTCTGTCTGCCTGCCTGCCTGCCTGGCAGTCATGCAAAATTGAAAATCATTCCAAATAGTGTACTTCGTTTTTAGCGACGTCATAAAGGACATAAGCACAGGCACAAATACCTAATGTTAAATAAGGTGGTGTAAAAGGCGCTGCATCAACGGCGGTAAACTTTTGAAAAAAGGTTTCTTTTCGTTAAAATCTCTATTTTATTTCAATTGAATTATATACTTGAACACTGTAGAACACAAATCTCCTTGTCACTTTCAAAACCGTTCTGTTTAGCAGGACTTGGAAAAATATTAGGGCATTTTACATAATCCCGACCAATCAAATTTGGCACTCGCAGCCCCCGCCCATGTCCTTTTATTTATTAATTTTTTTCTTAAGACTGCACGAGGTAAGGTGGTCTATAAACTATCCAGTTTGCATTGTTTTTATGTCATCTTTAAGTGCTGCATTGTGTCTTACAACTGTACTTACTGCACGGCAATACATGTTCCCCACAAGCCATGACATGTCCTCATTGACATGTTCTTCCTTCACAGCTACATGCCATTGAATATTGATGAATACATTCTGGTACTGCTCGCTAAACTCCGTTGCCAGGCACTAGCAGTTAAAGATCTGTAAAGAACCAGTTGTCATAAATTATACTGGTGCATATTGATTTAGTTTAGATTTTCAACAAGACTTCAAGAAAATGTCATAGTCAACTTTTAATTTGCATAGAGGTGTTCCTTAAATGTTTCCCAAATTAAAAATATTGCCATTACCTTTTACATGACCCTCATTCCAGATTGTTTGGTGAAATTTCAGGATTAAACACAAATGATGTCATCAATTTAAATGATGTATCCAGATGGTGACTACGAGCATTGAAGGTGGTGCCAGAGCCATTAATATTTGTCTTCTTTCATTTGGTTAAGCAGAAAGATCCGTGTAATATGAATTGTAATTTCTCTGGACAGTCTAGGTTATGGAGTACGGTTGGCTATTTTTGTGTGTTTGTTTCCTGCCTTCTCCAGGAGGGTCTGCGTGTTCTGTGCTTTGCTGCCCGAACACTCAGTGACGAGGAGTTTGCTGAGGCACAAAGTATGTTAACAAAGGCACGCACAGCACTCTCAGAGCGACAGGTGAAGGTCCGTGAGGCCTACGCAACACTGGAGACACAGCTTGACTTGCTGGGAGCAACTGCTGTCGAGGACAAGTGAGAACAAACCTCTTCTTTTTTTCTTTTCTTTTTTTGTTCCACCTCTATGTTTATTTACATTACACTGCCTACTTTTCATCCCTCATTGTTGTCAATCTAGCATTCTTCAAAATCATGTTCATAATGTATCACTGTTTCATTGTAGATTTGTGCATTCAATACTCTCAAACAACAGACTCCACTCCACAGCCCTTGTGCTTCGACTTCATCTTGAAGAATGTCAATAGTCTTGAAAGCTTTATAGTCAGGGCCCTTAGGGATATTTTGGTTCAAATTCTTCCAAAAGCATCAAATTTGGCGCAGATGTTGCCCATGCCATACTCTTTCGATTTTTGACGGGCGCCAAGGGCGGTATGATCCGGGGACCATACCGGTCCATCCCGCCATGTCACCTGACCTATGACGTCATAATTAGGATATGCATCCAATCACATGGCGTACTATAAGTGGTCAAAGTTCAAAATGAATCGATCGAAAAATGAAGGCAGGGATCCATTTTTAAGGTTTTCATAAAATCCAATATGGCCGCCAGGTCACATGACCTATGACGTCATATTTATGACATGTATACAATCATGTATACATGAACCCGGATCATGATCGCACAAAAATTAAACACAAGGATATGGCATACAGTTCATAAAACATCAAAATCCGTACCTTTGTAATTAGACTGATGAACTGCATATGCCTGAAAATTAGGAAATAGACATGTAAATATTTCCTCTAATTGTCAAAAATAAGGTCAGAGTTCGATTACCCAACCCAGAAACATAAAGTGGTGAACCTCGCGTAAATCTTGACAAAAAACTAAAAAACCGACATGTTTGACTCAAAAATGACCTTTAAGATGACCTTGAGGGTTGACCTTGACCTCGAATCATCAAAATAACATCATAATTGGATTCCTCGACCTCGAAAACCCCTGAAAAGTGGTATCATACATGATTCCAACCCTTTTGGTTATTTAACTGATTTTCCTCTAATCCGGGTGGCGGCCATTTAGTATTTCGCCAATATGGGGCCCCCGGGTGGGGGGGGGGGGCGCCCGTCTTAGCGCCCGTCAAAAATCTTTTGATCAATCTACCCCCACAACGGCGAGTCTTCCAACCATGAGTTTATTCAGCAACATGGCACAACACACACAGCAACTCGGGACACCTCTCTTCTCCCTTCCTGATACCATCCACTCCTTATTCTCTCCTTCCCATTTATACCCCGCAGACAGATAGAAACTCTGCGGAAGTTCCTCGTGCAAAAAAAAAACTAATTTCTCTGACATTCCAAATCCAAAGGCAACCAGGAAATTCTCGACTCTTTTTGTACAGATCGAAGACTAACTCAAACGTTATAACCTGTTCCCCATTTGCACAAAATAATTTTTGGAATAGATAACTGACATTCGCAAACATTACACATTCGTATGTTACTAGCAGGTACCCCCAGAAACTACCGCATAATGTAAAGTGTGACTTCAACAATGTTATGCTATAAACAGTGAAATATATCAGGGGAATTTAAAATTCCCTACCCATGTGCTCACTAAAAGGTTTTTTCAATTAAATCAACTACCCTCTCCCTACCCCAGTCCTCAATTGCCCCTTTTCCAACCCCAAGTCCTCCACTCCCCCTCTCCCAACCCCAAGTCCTCCACTCCCCCTCTCCCAACCCCAAGTCGTCCACTCCCCCTCTCCCAACCCCAAGTCCTCCACTCCCCCTCTCCCAACCCCAAGTCCTCCACTCCCCCTCTCCCAACCCCAAGTCCTCCACTCCCCCTCTCCCAACCCCAAGTCCTCCACTCCCCCTCTCCCAACCCCAAGTCCTCCACTCCCCCTCTCCCAACCCCAAGTCCTCCACTCCCCCTCTCCCAACCCCAAGTCATCCACTCCCCCTCTCCCAACCTCAAGTCCTCCACTCCCCCTCTCCCAACCTCAAGTCATCCACTCCCCCTCTCCCAACCCCAAGTCCTCCACTCCCCCTCTCCCAACCCCAAGTCCTCCACTCCCCCTCTCCCAACCCCAAGTCATCCACTCCCCCTCTCCCAACCCCAAGTCATCCACTCCCCCTCTCCCAACCCCAAGTCATCCACTCCCCCTCTCCCAACCCCAAGTCATCCACTCCCCCTCTCCCAAACCCAAGTCATCCACTCCCCCTCTCCCAACCCCAAGTCATCCACTCCTCTCCCAACTCCAAGTCCTCAACTCTCCCTCTCCCAACCCCAAGTCCTCAACTCTCCCTCTCCCAACCCCAAGTCCTCAACTCTCCCTCTCCCAACCCCAAGTCCTCAACACTCCCTCTCCCAACCCCAAGTCCTCAACTCCCCCTCTCCCAACCCCAAGCCCTCCACTCCCCCTCTCCCAACCCCAAGCCCTCCACTCCCCCTCTCCCAACCCCAAGTCCTCCACTCCCCCTCTCCCAACCTCAAGTCCTCCACTCCCCCTCTCCCAACCCCAAGTCATCCACTCCCCCTCTCCCAACCCCAAGTCATCCACTCCTCCTCTCCCAACCCCAAGTCCTCAACTCTCCCTCTCCCAACCCCAAGTCCTCAACTCTCCCTCTCCCAACCCCAAGTCCTCAACTCTCCCTCTCCCAACCCCAAGTCCCTCAACACTCCCTCTCCCAACCCCAAGTCCTCAACTCCCCCTCTCCCAACCCCAAGCCCTCCACTCCCCCTCTCCCAACCCCAAGCCTTCCACTCCCACTCCCCCTCCCCCAACCCAAGTCCTCCACTCCCCCTCTCCCAACCCCAAGTCCTCCACTCCCCCTCTCCCAACCCCAAGTCATCCACTCCCCCTCTCCCAACCCCAAGTCCTCCACTCCCCCTCTCCCAACCCCAAGTCGTCCACTCCCCCTCTCCCAACCCCAAATCCTCCACTCCCCCTCTCCCAACCCCAAGTCATCCACTCCTCCAACCCCAAGTCCTCAACTCTCCCTCTCCCAACCCCAAGTCCTCAACTCTCCCTCTCCCAACCCCAAGTCCTCAACTCTCCCTCTCCCAACCCCAAGTCCTCAACACTCCCTCTCCCAACCCCAAGTCCTCAACTCCCCCTCTCCCAACCCCAAGCCCTCCACTCCCCCTCTCCCAACCCCAAGCCCTCCACTCCCCCTCTCCCAACCCCAAGTCCTCCACTCCCCCTCTCCCAACCTCAAGTCCTCCACTCCCCCTCTCCCAACCCCAAGCCCTCCACTCCCCCTCTCCCAACCCCAAGTCCTCCACTCCCCCTCTCCCAACCCCAAGTCCTCCACTCCCCCTCTCCCAACCCCAAGTCCTCCACTCCCCCTCTCCCAACCCCAAGTCCTCCACTCCCCCTCTCCCAACCCCAAGTCCTCAACTCTCCCTCTCCCAACCCCAAGTCCTCAACTCTCCCTCTCCCAACCCCAAGTCCTCAACTCTCCCTCTCCCAACCCCAAGTCCTCAACTCTCCCTCTCCCAACCCCAAGTCCTCAACTCTCCCTCTCCCAACCCCAAGTCCCTCAACACTCCCTCTCCCAACCCCAAGTCCTCAACTCCCCCTCTCCCAACCCCAAGCCCTCCACTCCCCCTCTCCCAACCCCAAGCCTTCCACTCCCACTCCCCCTCCCCCAACCCAAGTCCTCCACTCCCCCTCTCCCAACCCCAAGTCCTCCGCTCCCCCTCTCCCAACCCCAAGTCCTCCACTCCCCCTCTCCCAACCCCAAGTCCTCCACTCCCCCTCTCCCAACCCCAAGTCCTCCACTCCCCCTCTCCCAACCCCAAGTCCTCAACTCTCCCTCTCCCAACCCCAAGTCCTCAACTCTCCCTCTCCCAACCCCAAGTCCTCAACTCTCCCTCTCCCAACCCCAAGTCCTCAACTCTCCCTCTCCCAACCCCAAGTCCTCAACTCTCCCTCTCCCAACCCCAAGTCCCTCAACACTCCCTCTCCCAACCCCAAGTCCTCAACTCCCCCTCTCCCAACCCCAAGCCCTCCACTCCCCCTCTCCCAACCCCAAGCCTTCCACTCCCACTCCCCCTCCCCCAACCCAAGTCCTCCACTCCCCCTCTCCCAACCCCAAGTCCTCCGCTCTCTCCGATTTCCCAACCCCATGTCCTGAACTCCCCCTTTCCCAAACCCAAGTCCTCAACTCCCCCTTTCCCAACCCCAAGTCCTCAACTCTTCCTCTCCCAACCCCAAGTCCTCAACTCTCCCTCTCCCTCTCCCAACCCCGAGCCCTCAACTCTCCCTCTCCCAACTCCGAGTCCTCAACTCTCCCTCTCCCAACCCCGAGTCCTCAACTCTCCCTCTCCCAACCCTGAGTCCTCAACTCTCCCTCTTCCAACCCCGAGTCCTCAACTCTCCCTCTTCCAACCCCGAGTCCTCAACTCTCCCTCTTCCAACCCCGAGTCCTCAACTCTCCCTCTTCCAACCCCAAGCCCTCAACTCCCCATCTCCCAACCCTAAGCCCTCCACTCCCCCTCTTCCAACCCCAAGTCCTCCTCTCCGCTTTCCCCAACCCCAAGTCCTCAATTCCCACTTTCCCAACCCCAAGGCCTCAACTCTCCCACTCTCAACTCCAAACCCTCAGCAAATGTCAAATGTTGTTGGTCCCCTTGTGAATGGGATTGTTGCTGGTGGACTTCCAGGCAGCCAGGATGCAGCCAAAGTGTAAGCATGAGCAGCAGAGCAGGATTTGAGAACATGGGGTTTATGCCAGCTCAGCCCATTACCAATGAGGAAGAACATAACTTTCTTTTCTTTCTCGAGTGTGACAGACAAAGTCAATAAGACAATAGTTATGAAGGGCTGTGGTGAAACAGAGCAGGATGTGTTTTGGTACACAAACAATGTGAAGTGAGGGCATTTGCAGTGAGTGGGGTAATGGAGGGAGAGCAATTGTTAGACTGACTTGACAAGGTACTACCAGAACTTTGAGGAAGGACATTGGTTGGAGAGTACAGGCTTGTGAGTTACAAGATTTTGTTTTCTGGCTTGTCTAAAAATGGAAACACACTTAAAGATTGAAACCCACCAAGAGTGCTTTAAATGCATGTTTCCCAATCGACCCGTTACCGGATTTTGTTGCAAGTTGTGACCATAGTGTGGTCATTCTTGTTCTGTTCATTCATTCCTTGCTTATCATCTACAAGAGTTGCTCTTGCTGGCTTACTGTCAGTTCATGCCCTTGTTACGGATTCGTCACTTCCTTCTTTGTGGTTGTCATACACTTGAAGCATTTTTAGTTTCATGTATTATTATTGTTACAGTTTGAGTGTGAAATGGAGATAACTGTCTTCAAAGGTAAAAATAATGTCTCAGAAAGAAAAACGAGATGGGTGAGGGCAAAAACCGGAAGAAGCGGCGGGCGAGCGGATCGAGTGAGATCGGGAAAGGAAGGCCTATCTGCTTCGAGAGGTCGAGCGGACACTGGTGGACATTGGTCACGAGCGAATATTGGTTTCCACGGGAAAGGGATTCCTGTGACAGTGTCGTTATTGCTGTGGCAAATAAATAAACCTGCGTGACGGGTTTTGCTTTTGGTTCCGAAAGTGAATCATCGCTGGAGAGCAGGTACGCCTCCATTCCGGGCCCGTCCGCCATTTCACCTCGCACCAGCCATTTCACCTCGCACCAGCCCTTCGCTTGGTTCTCGTGTGTGTCATTGATTTCGCTTGGGAACTCGCAGTTCTTTGCGGTCCTCCGCTTGGGAACAGCTGATCGTTCATGTCAGCGTCATTATCTGGTGAACCGAAGGTGTGAATTCCCAGTCGCCTTTTGGGTGAACTTTTACCGGACATACGTCGGCCCGACACCTCACCAAGCGGCTCGTCTGCAGCGTCAACTGTTAGCCGTTCTGGGTTCAGGTCTCAGTACGACCCTTTCTTGTGATCACGAGAGCCAAGGGATCGACTTTGGCCTGGTATCGTGACACAGTGACTTTGGGGGATGTTACCGATTGCTCACGTGGGAATACCGTGAGTTATTGATTCAGGAAATTGGTGGTACCATCATAGAAATCATATGGTGTTTGCTGTGCAAGTGAGGTTTTCTTGTACGTGCGTTACTTGTTATTATTGTGTGGTTTTAATACAATACTTGGTTTTTGTAACAATTGATTGGTGTGGTTTCACCATTGGTCATTGGCACACATAATAGCACATCTTTCTGCCATGACTCCTTTCGGGGCTCGGAGGTACACCGTGGCCGGGGTTTGGGGAGGAGCACGTAACACCCTCCATCACCTTGCTCTTCTGTGACCCTTGATCTTGTAGAAGGGGAAAAAGTTCGTATTTTATTACCACCAAAGGTGGATGGAGATTACGTTTTCACCACTGTCTGTTTGTCTGTGAGCAGGATATCTCAAACAGTTATGGACGAATTCTGACGAACTTTGGTGAAGAGGTTGGGTGTATGACAAGGACAAATTTCTGTATTTTGGTGAAGATCCAGACCGGGATCCGGAAACTATAACTTTTCCAAGTGATTCTTTACCATTGAGAGATAGGGCCGAAAACGATATATAGCCTGTTATTTCAAAATGTTATGGTCGGATTCCGACCAAACTTGGTGGACAGGTTGGGCGTGTGACAAGGACAAGTTAGTTCGATTTTAATGAGGATCCCGATCCTATAAATAAATAAAAATTTTCTCAAACCATTCTTTACTATTGAGGGATCAGGCCAAAATGTTATACTCTATTGCATGATATTTGAACCTGTTGTAAACGGATTATGACAAAACTTGGTGGATGAGTTGGGGGGGTGACAAGAACATACTGATTAGATTTTGGTGTGTGACTGGGACAAATAGTCCGGATGCAGATCCGGCCCAACAGTGGGCTAAAAAACGTACACTGTTCAGCTTAGCTGAGGTCGGCGTTCTACCGAGTGTCGTTCGAGTTGAACATGTGTTGTACGATCTGATATATTGTTTCATTCTCTTATGCGATTATTACAGCTTAGTGTTTTGACAAGATGAGAGTATGCTTGGAATTTCAGGCCTTCTTGACAATTTGGAGGTTTTTATATTTTTATTCCGTTTTCTTGGTTTTTATTGAATATTCGGTGCCACGGACAGAATCTTAATGTAATGGAACATATTAATGAAGTCGTGATAATTCTGTGCCAGGTTGCAGGTTGGCGTCAAGGAGTCTCTGCGGAAGCTCCGTGAAGCAGGCATGCGGATTTGGACATTGACTGGAGACAAGCAGGAAACTGCAGTAACAGTGGGTTATGCCAGTGGTCAGTTTACTGCTGGCACAAAACTCATTGATGTGGAATCTGCTTTCAATGAGGGCTTCCCCCATCTCGAGCATAACCTGAGACAAGCACTTACCCAGTAAGGGGATCAATTTTTCAACTCTCCAATGAACGTATTTTAAGTGCATGACCTCTTGCATTGGAATCTCTCCTTCCCTTTGTTCTGACATTTTCCCTTTACAGTCCAATTCTTTGCAATCTTTCTTTGTGTCCTTTCAAACCAAGTCCTTATATAGTTTTACATGATGTATTTGTTTCACCACAGGATCATGTCAAACCCTCACCGGGAGCATGCATTAGTGGTATCGGGAGCACGTCTCGGTGTGCTCATTAATCTTCATAGTGAACTCTTCAGTCAGCTCAGCACACGAGTTGACACTGTGCTGTGTTGTCGCATGGCTCCACTGCAGAAAGCTGAGGTTTCATGTTCTTTCCTCTCTTTTCAAATTCATTCCCTCCTTTTTTATTTATTCATGATCACATTGCTCACCCATATTTAATCAATTGCCTCGTGGAATTTTCTTGTGAAGTTGTTTCCATGGTGTGATTGGTAGGTGGTGCGCTTTGTGAAGGATCTACCCTCTAAACCCGTGACATTAGCCATTGGTGACGGAGCCAACGATGTGGGGATGATTCAAGAGGCACATGTTGGAGTGGGTGAGCTGGGGTAATGGGGTTTATGAAACTTTGGGGAAAAAGTACTTGTATAGCGACATAGATAACCTAATAAACTACCAAATGCAAGAATGAATTTTGCAAGAAATGAAATTTTGAAATGAAAAGATGAATTTTTTACAAGAAAAAAAATGCAAGAATTCCCCCTTCCCCCTCCCCTTCCATGCCGCCTCCCCAAAGCTCTCTCCCTCCCACAGATCTCCCGATGTCCCTGTTCTCTGCTGTTGTGCTTGTGTGCTTCCCTCTCTCTCCCCATCTTGTCTCCCGCTCCCTTTATTGTATGTTTTGTGTGTCCTTTTGTTTGTTTGTTTTTGTGATTAATATTACCTCTTACACGAGCCTCGTTCTTGTATCCAAAAATAAAAAAAACATGAAAGGCACCCCCAGAGCAATCCCAAAGAGGTGCGGCTGAGGTGTGATGTTTCAAAAGTTTTTTTTTAATGAAAACCATTCAGTGGTCAAAACGTTTGAGCCCATGGTGATGATTAAGCCTTTCCTCTAGGTGATCAATTTTTCTTAATAGTGGTAGTTTGTACACTTTTCCAGACAGGTGAATCAATTTATATTAAAATTGGAAAATTTATATTGGTATTACCACTGCTACACCATGTGATACAAGTGCACGTTGACCTTGGACGAATTTGATGGTAATCTGTCATGACATGATGAACAATCAACTAAGTTATTGTCCATATATAATGCAGAGTGTTTGCCCTCCTCCTCCTCCTCCTTCTGCCTACAATTATTGAAACCCACTAACCTTGGAGGAAGAAAGGGTTGTGCGGCATGTTCGGGGATGGGACACAATTTATATAATTCAAACATAAACACAAAATCCAATTGTAGATTCTAGTTGTTGATCGGTTTTTATTTTGTATACACTATTAAGGCTTGTTGAGGAGCGAGAACATATAATGGATCAGGGGGTAACGGAACAAAAGGTACAGTAGAAAGAGATTTGGGGAACACAAACAGCAGGTATGAGTGACAAAAATAGAGGAAGATTTGAAAAAAAGGATGCATCGGAAGAATGAGTGCTAGTGGGTGAACAAGATGGATACAGCCACAAACTATCAGGAAGAAAAAAAAATGGAAACTTGGAAGGAGTTGGGTTTTGGGAGGGTTAGCTTGGGTACAAAATATCCTGGTCATGGATGGGATGATCTGAGAGGGTTGTGAACAGCTGTCTTGAGGCCCTCGAGGGAAAAATAAGATTGAAGTGGCTGCAGAGTTGGTTCCACGGGTGGGATAAAAGAGGAAGGAATGAGTGGAGGTTAGCAGTGATTCTGGATTTCGATAGTTTCACTAGAACGCAGACTGCTTGCACCCCTGCAGAAATCTGGGGGTTAGGTGATGAGGGGGACAAAGCATGGAAAGAGCAGAGAGTGCATGACCAGAAAGGAGGTGGGAGAAGGCAGAGAGACAATCGACCTGTCCATGATGTGACCTTGATAACCCCAGAGACTCAGTTTCATCGCGGGAGATTCCTATGGTCTTGAATGCCTTGGTTTCTATGGCGATAAGCTGAGCAAGTTGTGGAGCAGGGGCGTCAGATCACAGTGGAGAGCAGTACTCGTTATGTTGTGGATGAAGGCCTTGTAGTTGGATAAGACTTCAAGTGTGCCAAGGAAGGAGTTTGCGTGATGGAAGATGCCCATTCGGCAACTGGCTTTGAAGGCCAACTTGGAGGTGTGGTCTTCCAAGAAAGATTATGACTGATAGTGAGACCCAAATGTTTGACTGTATCGAAAACTCGAGATGTGTCTAGCTAGAGAGGCAGCCCTCATCTCATGACTGACATTGAGGGCCTCCATTGTTATGCGAGTCGAAGCAGCATGTCCAGGGTGGAGCGACCTGGTCTGAAACCAAATTGATGATCTGAGATAAGGTTGTTGCAGAAAAGGAAGGATTTCATGTCAACTGTGATTCTAGATTCAATGACCTTGCTGATGATTGGAAGTAAGCTCATAAGTCTGGCATTAAGGGGATCGGTTTTTGCACCTTTTTATATCATTGTATGATGTTTTCTGACTTCCAAGCAGATAGATGATCTATAGCAAATGATAAGGTGAATAGAGCAAAAAGAGAATGTGCAAGAACAGCAGATCAGGACTTAATGACCCATGTATTTATGCCATCCGGTCTAATTGCAGAATCAGAGTCTAGAGTTGTCAGAAACTCAGGTGAAACTAGAACGGCACTCGGTGGAGCACATACCTCATGATTGGCCGGTTCTGCTGAACTAAACCAAAATGTAATTGGCTTGTTCTTATCATCTAACCAACTCATCCACCAAGTTTTGTCATCTATCCACACTTTTGAGATATCGTGCTATACTGCATATCGTTTTTGGCCCTATTTCTCAATGTTGAAGAATCACTTGTAAAAATAAAAAAAAGTCTTGTCTGCGAATCCGGATCTGGATCTTCATCAAAATCGAATCAATTCTTCCTCGTCATACACCCTATCTCTCTACCAAGTTATGTCTGAATTCGTGCACAACTTTTTGAGATATCCTGCTACCAAACAAACAAACAGACAAACAAACAGACAGACAGACGGGTAAAACATAACCTCTGTTCACCTTTGGGGCTGAGGTAACAACAGTGCGTGCTTACAATGAAGGATATAGAATCTCATGACTGCAAAGTGAATGTCTGTCGCACAGTTTTTAAATTGATCAGATTTCAAGAGATTGATCAATTAATTATTCGTTTGCAAATAAAAGAGCTGATTTGACAAGATTAGTGACAGCAATGACTACACTGTGATCATCACAACGCTTTGTAAGCTGAATTGTTGTAGCTGTATAGTTAGAGAAGTGCTTGGTATTTCTCTTAGGTTCATTTCGGGGAGCTTATGACTTTGTCAGGTCCTATTAAAGGCACAATCAGGTTATTGTATTTTATTCTGTTTGTTTATTGGGGTGTATTTATGCAAGCTGCAGTGAGGGACTATAGTATAGAGGTATAACAAATTGTCTATAACCATGATTTTTGGTGGTTATTTTGATGTTGAAAAAAGTCTTGCATACTTCCATTCCAGGCATTGTGGGATCTGAAGGCCGTCAAGCAGCAAGGAACAGTGATTTTGCACTTCCAAGGTTTAGCTGCCTCCCTCGCCTGCTGCTTGTTCATGGTCACCTGTATTACCAACGGATCTCTCACCTTGTGCAGTACTTCTTCTACAAGGTTTGCTAGTTCATAATGATAAGTGTCAGGAAAAACGCACTTTGTGAAATGTGAAGTAGGTGTCATTACCTTGATCTCACATGTTGCCTTTCTTAAAAAAACAAACAAACAACAATGTCAAGAAAAATGAATAACTACAGACTTGGCATTTAATATGGAATCTTTTTTTTTTTCTTGACTTGGGTTTACTTTCTGAACTCAATATATCAATCTGGTGAGTTTCTTTTACCCTTCGGTGATGTCTTTGTTGAAAAAACCATGTCACTGATTGTCTTTCGCAGCAAGAAGTCAATAACAGGATTATATCACAGGTGGCATGACAAAATGTAAGGACATGTACATTTGACGATTGGCTTCACAATCGGGTATATAAGGGTTGTTGCGTTCTGTGTTAGTGGAAAACAACTGCTGCACGTCTACAAAAGTTATTGCCGCTTCCTCTGGAGATGGTCCGTCAACTTGACAATGCTGTTTGTCATGGAGTGGTGGCTTTACGAAATTCTGGCATGAAACAGTGTGCTATTGCTCGGCAGTATGGCATCACTCAAGGTCAGGTGTCAAAGATCCTGAAACGAAATGCTCAGAGGGGTGTCCCTACTCCAATACCGAGGCCAGGACGTCCACGCAGAACTACAAGGAGAGATGATCGCCAGCTGTACATTAGTCTGCAATGGCCGTACCAAGTCACCTAATTGGCTTAGGGCTGAGTGGCAGCAACTGACAAATGTGCCTGTATCCAGAAGGCTAGAAAACCAACGAGTGGTTCAAGCAGGCTATCGTGCCAGGCGTCCCCTGAGAAAGCCACGCCTGACCAGACAACACAGCCAGCGCCGATTGCAGTGGGCCAGAGAGCACCGTCAATGGCACCCAGGACACTGGAATAACGTGACCTTCAGTGACGAGTCTAGATTTCTGGTCTATCGTCAAGATGGCCGCGTCCGAGTGCGCAGACAAGTGCATGAAGCCCACAACGAAGATTTAAAAATGCCTAAGAGTCCAAGCTGGAGGTGGTGGGGTGACCATTTGGGCTGCTTTTCATGCAGGGGGCAAAACTGACCTGGTTGTTCTGAATGGAAACCTGAACCAGTTCAAGTACAGGGTCATTCTGGAAGAAACATTGCTTCCATTTGCTCGTGCAGCCTTTCGAGGAAACTTTGTCTTCCAAGATGACAATGCCCGGCCTCATCGTGCTCGCATGATCCTACACTTTCTTGCTGACCGTGGTGTAGAGCATATGGAGTGGCCTGCCATGTCCCCGGATATGAATCCGATAGAGAACTTGTGGGCAGAATTAACGCGTCAAATCGACAACTTGGACCAGCAGCCGACCTCTGTGCGTGAATTGCAGCAGACTATTGTCACTGCATGGCAAGCGATTCCTGTCCAAACCTTGGCAAATCTCGTGAACAGTATGCCTCTACGTGTACGTGCTCTCCTGAATGCTCGTGGGGGTTACACGAAGTACTGAACTGTAATTTTACTGTCAGTAATCCCAGTCATAATTTAGCTTTTGTTTTTGTTGAAATTTTTTTTGGCTAATGTGCAGAATAAAGAGATACTTCTGGAAAACGTACAGACGTTTAACACAGTACTGTCCGTGAATTGAGTTCGATATCAGTTTACATCACTTTCAAGGATCAATTTATTAGCTTCAAAATGTCAAATGTGGTTTTTGTTTCTTTTAAAGGTCACATTAACAAAATCTAGAATAATTTCAACATAATTCCAATGAACTTTTGGTTCTAAATCATCTTGAAAAGTAAGTTCACCCCCACAAAAAAAATATTCCATATTAAATGCCAAGTCTGTATAATTGCAGCCACAAGTTGTATTAAGACCAGTTCAAAATGTGGAAGTTGAGAGCATTTTCAACCTGAATTAGGGTTGCAATAGCCAAAACTCCAGTTGCAATAATATTGTCCTGTCCGTAGCCAATGAACACCAGCTTCGGACGAATAACCGAAACCTTAATTCCGAGGCGAGTAGTTGAAATTGGCAGTTGGTTCATTGCGCGCGGGTTAAAGGAAACAAAGCGCTTACCTGAATGGAAGCACACGCGTTTATTCCCGAACCCACAACGAATAAACGAACACAACAAATAAATTCAACAAATAATTTAATGAAAGTTAATGTAAGATGAAAATGTTGAAATAAGGTTGACGTAACAAAACTAAAATTCTAACTGAGGTACCTCACCAGCAGACTCAAATACCGACAAGGGGAAAGATAAAATAAAATTCCTTTAGCCGGCCTGCACTCGGCTTTGGCCTCAACATGGACTTTTAGGAGCTTGATGGTTGTTGAAGCTCGATCCCACCGTGTGGGAAGCTCACAAAATGGCCGTGCAGTCACACTCCACCACACCACAAACGTGAATGTGAGGGCGGTCCTCTTTCATGTCCCTCTGCTGTCCGGGAAAGCACAACGCGGACCCAGTCCACCACGACATCAGCAGTATCCAAGAAACCCCTAAAAATCCTGCCGATTCGGCAGAGATTCTCTCAGGCGCACACACAAAAGAAAAGACGCAGCTCCTCCACCAACGTCCGTTTCTCCCCAAAAATCCACACCGAGAGAGCTCGAGCAAGACGCGCTCTTCTTCCTCCCACTCCTCTCGAACCTTCTCTCCTCTGACGTCACCCCGACCAATCGCGAGCTCAGGGGCATGGCCTGCCAGCTCTGCTCCTCCACGCCCCTCATACCACTCTGGGGGCATGGCCTGCTGGCTTTGCTTGGCGTGAGTGTTAATTAAGGCGGGGCTTACTTGCCGATCGGCAATGTTCGGGTTTTGTCGGCGGTTGTTGTGGTTTAATGGAAGTTTTGCATGGCCGGCCTAGTTATTGTAAAAACATAGAGAAAGCGACAAAGGGAAACCACATACTGGGGAAAACTAACCTTATCCCTACTAGTTAACACAGCTTCACCCCTCGTGAGAACACACATAAACAATCTTAAGCTCCAGTTTCCCTACTTAAATACATTGAGATGTCTCCTACGCGTCCACGGTCCATGCTATAATTATACAGTCCTACCTTTACTATGGGATTCCATCATCTACCCCCACAAACGTAACAATATTAAATCAGAGAATAGTCTCCTGAAAGTAATTTGACCTCAAATATTTGTTACACTCCTTATCAAGGAATACAACGAACAAATGCTATGGTACAAACTGTCATAGCGGCCATAAATCGTGACCTTTGACCTATATGTAATCAAAAGCAAGACCACTCGAGCAATGTCTGTCGGGGGTTATCATTTGGGACAATATTGCCAATTGCTTTTTGGATTGGATACAATGCAAAGGCATCATAGGCCAAAACTTTCCTTTTGCAACCAATTTTGACATTTAAACTTTCAATATTGACTTTTTGTTTTCTGTAGGAGCCGTGGCGAGGTATGTTTGTGCCATGTGTTGACGGGATTGGTTAAATAAATAAAAAAGACTTGGCAATCAAATAAAACTAACATTTTGGGTCAATCATGGATTTGACCTTTGACGTTTGTAAAGTTGAAAACGCATCAGACCAATATGTAATTGCTCTAAGTTATGTTCCCTTGCACATTAATACGATAAACATCACATTCAATCGTTTTCAATGTTTGTGTTCACATATGTTCAGACGTGGATACGGATGCGATTATTCCGATTGCACAATGTAGCGATTGAAACCATATCTGCAATATCCACCAGATGGGGAATTCTTGGAATTGACGTCATACTTTCGCTCCATGTTAAGGAATAGCTTAAACATTTGGAGTAGGACATGACTAGACCAGAGATGGACAAATCGAGAACATTGCCAAGACGGTCTTCTCTGTGCTGAAGAAGTTGAGAAATTGATAGAGCTGGTGAGGGGAAACCCATGGCTCAATGACCCAATATGCCCTGAGCACAAAGCTGCTTCAAAAATACACTGTCTTGGTCTGCATTGCTAATGTCATGGTTGTGAGGATGCCGCTGGTGAGTGCTACCCTGTTTTGCTTGTTACCCCACACACATGAAGCGAAAAGCAGGGTTAAGCAATTGGGTCATGTCTGGTCCTTCTTATCAGTTTTGGTCATCTTATCAGTTTATGATTGAGGAACTTGTTTCAATTGAATGTTATATTTTGAACACAAATGGGAAAACGAACCTGTAGATTAGCAGTGCTTTCGCTCTTAATGTGGCCCAATCGCACATGCACAGATACGAGTGAGATTTTATTTATTTATTTTTTTTAACTCTGCCTGCCTGGCAGTCAAACAAAATTTCAAATCTTTCAAAACAGGAAACTTACTGTTTTAAGGACGTCATAAAATAACCCAAATAACAGGCACGAATAACTAATGTGACGTGTCAAATAAGGTGGTGTAATGGGCACTGCATCAACTGCGTTAAACTTCCGGAATTAATTATTTTATACGACCTTCAAAATCTTTATTTTATTTCAATTTAATAAAATACTTGAACACTGACGAACTCAAATCGTCTTATTATTGCTTCCAAAGTCCACCAGTTTTGCAGTACTATGCTTGGGCATGCTAAATACGGTAGTGTATAAGACAACTGTGCTAACCTTTGGGAATTTTTAGCCGTGTCGCAGACGCTGGTCATAGAGTGCCCTCTGCTGTTGTTGTTGTTGTTCTTCTTGTTCTTCTTCTTGTTCTTGCAGAGAAGACAAAACCTCAAAGCTCCACCCATTCTGGGAACCATAGCTCCACCCATTCTGGGAGAGGCTTCATATAAACAAATATCCACCATTTTATTAACTCGCATAGCTTTGAGGCCTGTTTTGTAGGCCCGTGGTGTCTTCCTCTCTCACACAGTTTTATTTCAAATCAAATTCGATATATCATTTCATTTTTCACAGTCGCTAACATAGTTTTAGACTCGGTTGAAAAAAAACGGGAAGAAAATCCGATGAAAGTTGCCCTTTATAGAACGAAATGAATTCTCAAAGGCCTGTAACTTCAAGTCCATTGAGATTTTTTTTTTTTTAATCGCGGCATGGTCAGTCATACACCGCCCGAAATAACAGACGGGAAAATGCCGAGATATATATAATGTTTAAATCGCGGCATGGTCAGTCATACACCGCCCGAAATAACAGACGGGAAAATGCCGAGATATATTAAAAATTCGTCCATTTGATGACAATCGTCACTGAAATATTTAATTTATACGTCGTCACAATAATGTGGAGAGAGGAGCATAGCTTCGTTCACGTGTCGCCACACACGGGAAATTGCCGAGATATATATTTTTTAAATCGCGGCATGGTCAGTCATACACCGCCTGAAATAACAGACGGGAAAATGCCGAGATATATTAAAAATTCGTCCATTTAATGACAATCGTCACTGAAATATTTAATTTATACGTCGTCACAATAATGTGGAGAGAGGAGCATAGCTTCGTTCACGTGTCGCCACACACGGGAAATTGCCGAGATATATATTTTTTAAATCGCGGCATGGTCAGTCATACACCGCCTGAAATAACAGACGGGAAAATGCCGAGATATATTAAAAATTCGTCGCCACACACGGGAAATTGCCGAGATATATTTTCACTTTGCACAAAAATAACATCAAGTAATCGAATCAATAGGAATGTCCTGTGCCTATAACATTGACGTTATAGGCACAGCTGCATCTAGGCATTGTGTAACATCGACGCGGCTTTTGTTTTAATTAAAACTTTTTGGACTTGTTTTTATATATACAGCCTTTAAAATAAAATTTTAATGTTTTTCTTATTTTTTTTATCAGAAACAAACAGCTGTCTGGCATGCCGGTCGAGTAAGATAACAGGTGTATAATAATAAGCACACATCTGCTATGCCACTTTAAAAAAAAATAGAGGTTCCAGGGAACCTGAACTCAACTGGTCTATATCAATATGGTTAGAATATGCATAATAGAACCACAAACTATATAGTTTATATGTGCTAAAAATATATGACAAAAATTGATTTTTCAATATGGCCGCCCTGCCGCGCCCATTTTTGGGCGTACAACGCCCAAATGCAATCCCAAACTAGTTTGTCTTAAAGATGCTGCATAACAAGTTTCATCAAATTAAATCAATATTTGTGACTTTTAGAGCGAAGACGTCGAATTGTTTACAGACGACAGACAGACAGACAGACAGACGGACGACGGACACTGGGTGTCGACAAAAACTCAGCTGGACATAGTCCAGTTGAGTTAAAAACTTAAATTTTTATGTATGGTACATGCCGCTTTACTCTCTCATTCAGTTCTTCTTTACTCTTTCTCAATACGGATTAATTCGTCAGTTAAAGCTGCGAAATAAATGGAACATAATTACTACATTTCCCGGTTGTTGTTGTTGTTGTTGTTGTTTAACATAATCTAATTGCTCTTGGAGAAATATTTAACTTACTTGGACTAAATGTTTTTTGTAGTAACTTGGTAGATTTAAACGTTTACACGTGCACACGTCAATGAACGGACCGTGTGTACGTTTAGCAAAATATACGGATTATGTACAGGCTTGGTCTGAACATGTGTTGTTCGGGGTTTGAACCCACTGACCTCCCAGACTCAGAGCAGGTGCTATAACCATTTTCAAATTTTCTAATCTTTCTAACTTTTAACCCTTAACCAGATCAATATTTAAAATTAAGATTTTGGGTTTGTTGTACAGTCAAAATAAAGTATAAAAAAGTAGAATATACCCTGAAACCAAATGTTATTGCCATATTCCCCTCCCCTTTCTCTTGTGACTGTTTCTTCTCTCAACCTCCTCTCCTTTCTTCTTCCTCTCTTTCGACACACCTCTTCCTTCCCTTCTCTCCCCTATCCCCATCCATTTTATTACTTTTCTCAATATAATTATTCATGCTTACCCTCCTCCCCTCCTCCTAATCCCCTAATGCATATCTATTGGAGTCGATGCATATGTTGGTGAAATCAATTTTATTGTAATGATATAAGAAATGTTTAAGTGGATCAGTTAATGCATTCAGAAAAATCACTCGACTGTGATGTAACTGAATCCTTGCAACAGCTTGCAAATACCAATTTTACCACAACTTGAGGTAAATTTCTGGAGCTCTCAAGATGGTATCTGTAGAGATAGATATAAAAAGTTGTCTTCACGCAGCATTTTATCAGTAAGGCGTTGATAACAAACAGGTGATCTCTTGCTTGTTATCGTTGTGTCTTTCGACACATAAGGTCATGCTATCTTTCTCGGGCCAAGGATGAATACCGATGAGTGCGAGGCATTGTGCATTTGCAATCGAGATATACATTTTGACTTTCATTGGAGCAAAGTTCTTCCATGCAAAAGTGACTCTTTATTGCATTGCTAGCCTGGTGTTGGCTTGACGGTTAAGGTGGCTGGCTTAAGATCTTAGGGTCATGAGTTTGAGCCCCTGTTGTGCCATTGAAATAACACCAGGTGGGTTGACTCAGACCGTCATCTTTCAGAGGTTGGCAAAATGAGTACCAGGTAACTGGTAACAGGTGCACTGCATCAGCGGCACAGCCGCACTTTCAGAGATGATGCAACCAGCAGCCACAGGCTGCATTCGACACAACAACATTGCATTGCATTATGTTGTTAAAATGCAAATTTTTAATTTGTTCCTTTTCATCTTGAATGGCCACACGTCTTCTACAAATTAGATATGACGGGCTGTGATGACGTCAGTTGCATTTTTGTGCATTTTGTTTTGATAAATGGACCTCACTCCAGCATTCTTTGTAACCCCTTCTTTTTGCATCTTATATTTGCAGAATGTGGCCTTCATGACTCCACAGTTTCTGTTTCAGTTTTATTGTGGCTTTTCACATCAGGTAAAGCTCCATGATTGAATTGCATTTCCCTCATATTATGGGTTTCAGGTGATGTCAGCCACAGCAATGTTATTGAATATCAGTTTTAAAAATGTATAAAATACAGTATACTCCCAATTGTATTTGGAGCAGATTATTGTAAAATGTATTTTGTTTTTGTTCTACTTTTTATTTATTATAATAATTGTTTTTTGCTCAGTTATATTGTAGTACATCTACAAATCGAACTAGAGCGAAGTCGATGGTGCGCCATGGACATGCACAAATCCATGTCCGCTATTACAAACACCACAGGGGGCGTAGAAACAAACAAAGGAACAGGATTACAACTCATTAATTTAACATAATTAGCAGACATGAACTTGTCCCTCCATTGGAGGAAGACCCTCTCGTATTCAGGCCGTTGGTGATCCTATGGTTGGCAGCGAGTGCCCCGGAAGCATTGACGGAAAGAGAGTGGCAATCATATGTGTGGGAAAATTACATGCTCAGTCAGAGTTGCCCAGATAGCTCAGATGGGGCAGAGCACTGGTACGGTTTTCCAGAGGACCTGGGTTCAATTCCTGGTCTGGGCGTGTAATTTTCCCCACATGTGTTAAATTAATTGCTTATAATCCTGTTCATTTATTTAATAGTATAAAAGTTGTTGCTTAATCTCATTTGAAGCATATATATTTGCACTTTATTTGTGTTTTAGTGGTGAACACTTTTTGGGTCCTTGGGGACTTTTGGGTCTTTTGGGTCCTCGGGAACTTTTCGGTCATTAAGGACTTTTTGGGTCATTAAGGATGTTTGCGTCATCTGGGTCCTTCGGAGACTCCTGGTTCTTTTGGGTCATCAAAAACTTTTTGGGTTATTTTGGGTCATTAAGGACTTTTGGATCATCTGGGTATTTTGGGTCCTTGGGGACTTTTGGGTCATCACTAACTTTTTGGGTTATCTGGGTCTTTTGGATCCTTGGGGGCTTTTGGTTCCTCAGGGACTGTTGTGTCATCAAGCACTTTTTGTGTCCTTGGGGACTTTTGGGTCATTAAGGACTTTTGGGTCATCTGGGTGTTTTGGGTCCTTGGGAACTTTTTGGTCATCTGGGACGTTTGGGTCCTCGGGATATTTGGGGTCCTTGTGGTCTTTTGGGTCTCAAGTGTTAAAGGGTCTTCCAAGGTCTTAGGGGTCTCAGCAGTCTAAAGGGTTAAAAGGTGCATTTCAATAGTACGCAATTAATAGACAAAAAGTATGCATCACACGCACTCAAACACACACAATTAACTCATCCATTTATAGTAGATAAAGCCACTGTGAAAGAGCCTCTTTTGGAAACCTTACAATGTTTGTCCTGTCTTGGCAGACGCTGTATGACAGTGCGTACCTAATGATCTACAACCTCTGCTTTACATCCTTGCCCATACTTGCCTATGGGCTTTTGGAGCAATACCAGACCATGAGTACCTTACAAAATTTCCCCATTTTGTACAGGTAAATGCTTACCCTGCGATTGATGTGAAATGTTTTGCAAAATTGATACCTCGAAAGGTGCAGTGATATTTTCTACCACACCGTGTCCCACAGGAAGATATCGAAGAACGCATTATTGGCGTGGCGGCCTTTTATAGGCTGGACCCTGCACGGTTTGTACCACGCCTTCATCTTCTTCTTTGGTTCATTGCTTTTGCTGGGAGATAGCATTGCGTCACGGTATTACGGACAGGTGAGTCAGATGACCTGGATCTTCAGGAAACTTATCTTGGCTACCTCAGTATCTGTAAGATTCACACAAATAGTCCCTTGTTTATTGTTTATGGTGTTGACATGCCTTGAATTTTGAATCGTCATATGTTCAGAATCTGGTTTGGACATTTGGTTGGAGTTGATGTGAAAATTTGGTGTGTTCTCCTTTCATCGTTTAGGTTTTTGGCCACTGGATGCTTGGAGTCCTTGTTTGTACCAACCTTGTGTTCACCGTTAATCTCAAGGTGAGAAGAAAATATCAATTAAATCTTTCATTTTGAACATCTCTGACTTAATGAATATTTGACGAAGAATATTTGATGAAACATATTTCATTGCAAATGTGCAATCTTCTTTAAATAAGGCAGTCGAGAAAAGCATGCTGTAAATCAAGTGTATTGTCAAAGAAACCCATCAAATGTGACCAAAAGTGAACTAATAACAGTTTTTAAACTAGAACAGCACTCGGTAGAGCGAATACCTTGACCAGGCTGAACAGTTTACGTTTTGCATCCCACTGATGGGCCAAATCTGGATTCGGACCTGAACCAAAATCTAATCGGCTTGTTCTTGTCACCGAACCAACTCGTCCACCTAGTTTATTCATAACTCGTCCATAACTTTTTTTAAATATCATGTTATATATATCGCTTTTCGCCCGATCTCTCAGTGGTGAAGACAGGAAGGGCATCCGGCCATAAAAACATTGCCTCAAACAGGGAACCATGATTGTCATGGAGCCCGCAAGGCTAACCCCCGCTCTAGCGGGGAAAATGGCCTTAAAACGATCATTCATTCATTCATTTTTCTCAATGGTGAAGAATCACTTAATAATTAATTAATTCTTGTATCTGAATCCATATTCAGATCTTCACCAAAATCGAATCGATTCGTCCTTGTCACACACCCAATCGGTCCACCAAGTTTTGTCCGAATCCGTCCGTAACTTTTTGAGTTATCCTACTATTTATCATTTTTAGCCCTGTCTCCTAATGGTGAAGAATCACTTTAAAAAATCTGCTGGCCGAATCCGGATCTTCACCAAAAGCTAATCATTTCGTCCTTGTCACATACGCTACCTCTGCACCAAATTTTGGCCAAATCCGTCCACAACTTTTTGAGACATCTTGTTCACAGACATACAGACAGACAAACAAACAGACAGGGGTGAAAACACAACCTCCATCCACCTTTGGTGGTGGATGTATTAATTCACATAATCTATGGATCTTTAAGATGTAAAATTATGGGCAAAAAAGCTAAAATTTTCTTTGATTGTGATGGAAATTGAAATGATAACATCATCAGAGTTTTTGCAAGCTTTCACATTCATTTTTGTTCCCAAAGGTCCTACTAACTGTTCGTTTAATTGTGCTATTAGCTACAAACCTTATAGGCATTTCCACCACTAATTTAACACACTTTAACGTTGATTTAACTTGTTTTAGTTTCGCAGTTTAACATCTATGCCACTAGCTGAGGTTTTGTGCAATAATATTTCATTGTGGGCCTACTTATTGTCATCCAATCTTAAGCGGCATCAATGATCCAAAATCCTTTGTATCCCGCATAAATCACATATTGTTTCCATATTCTTGGTGTCATTGGGGTTATCCTCAAAAACCCAACTGGTGATGGTCGTAATATTTAGAAAGGAAAGGGGTGGTAAAGCTGAATGAAGGTCAGCTGGGTCTTGGCAAAAGGTGACATTAAAGCATTCTAATGGCATATTGCACCATTATATTAGCATAACTAGTGGAGTCACCCGTGGGAATCCCACGGGCATGGAGGTGTATCGTTGCGATCGGTGCAGCTGTTTTTGCGGTACCCGGGACAATAACGTTAGGCTCGAGTCCAAACCTGAAAATGCTGGAGACCAAAGCTGAAATTGGAAAAACAATATAGCCTATTTTACTCCAGGGGTCCCAGGATTACCCACCCAAAATTTCGTTGCGATCGGTTCAGTCGTTTTTGCGGTACCTGGGAACGGACAGACAGACAGACAGACATTTGGTGAATTATAGTAAGATGATCTATAAACGTTGTCTGTCTATGTAGTTCCATATCTCTCTCACCACTTCAGGCATTGTCAACAAAACTAGGCATAATTATCAGTCTTGCAATTCTACCTGTGGCACCCAAATTTATTTTCAGCTGCTCCTTTTATTCCTTTCAGCCAAGTCGAAAGTGGACTTTTATCAAAGCTTTAGCCATGTTTGATGACGTCATGGCATTCTGCTGAGACACTCACGAGATTCTTGTTTTACCTCCATCACCGAAAGTGGACGGAGGTTATGTTTTCACTGGAGAATTGAATCGATTTTGGTGAACATTTGATCCAGATGTGAAAAGTTTTACGTGATTCTTCACCATTGAGTGAAAGGGCCAAAAAACGATATATCAAAAAGTTGTGGACGGATTATGACAAAACTTGGTGAATGAGTTGGGTAGTTGACAAGAACTCGCCGATTAGATTTTGGTTAAGGTACGGATGCAGATTTGGCCTATCCTTGGGTTACAAAACGTAGACTCATCAGTCTGGTGGAGGTATGCAGTCCACTGAGTGCCGTTCTACTGGGGGCTGTGCTCAGAGTCAAATGCTGAGTTTTGTTTTTTTATAAGCGATTGTTTCTGCTCCTTCAATAAGTAACGATTTTTAATACAGGCATTTATAGCCTTTTCATTGACTGTTCCATATTTTTATCTCACATCCTCTTGGGCTTGCACTGAAACATGTGTATCGGTCATTGGGGCTCGAGGAGGAGAGTCCATTTGCCAAATGGAGAACAAATTCGAAATATGTGTTTCATTATTCAAATGTGCATCTGTCCTCAACTGTTTTGACTACATTTCTGAGTGTGAAAATTATTAAACACCGCAGCAGTGGCAAATATCCGTCGTTTTGATTTGATCACTTTGTCAGATAACTGTTAGGTGAGTTCTGCTCACTTTGTCCATAATTGGTAACCGCAATTGGAAGCCCTTATTTTATTGACACCCATAGTTAGCCTGTCCCCTGCCCAGCTAGAGACAGAGTTTTGCAATCGCTTCTGTGTTTGTTTGTCCAGGCCGTAACCTTTTTTCCATTTGAGCTTTTCTCATCAGATTTTCAACAAACCATTATTATGAGTACAGTCGGACCCCTCTATTTGCGGGGGATACATTCCTGGAAAATGCCGTGAATTGTGAAACCGCGAATAGCGGGGTCTGACTTTATATGGAGAACACCAATTGATCATAATTGGGTTAAAATGTCAAAAGGCAAAGTCACAGTAAGTAAAAATAGGCCTTATTAGCCCATTCGCCATGCCACATGAGCTTTCTAGTTTACCATTTGAGCTTTTGTCATCAAATTTTCAACAAACCTTTATTATGAGAATATGAGAAGCCAGGTGTTGGCTTAGTGGTTAGGGTGCTGGCTTGGGATACCTAGGATCCTAGGTTCGAATCCCGGTCGATCACCAGGGGGGGTTGACTCAGCCTCAGCCTGTCATCCTTCTGAGGTCGGCAAATTGAGTACCAGTTCACTGGTAATTCCCTGTGTGTCGCACGAGGTGACTAACAGGGTTGGCGGCAGGAAGGGCATCCGGCCATAAAACATTGCTTCAAAAAGGGGACCACGGTGCCCGAAAAAGGCCAACCCCTGCTCTGTGGGGAAAAATGGCCTCCAAAGGTGGTTCTTCTTTATTATGAGAATACAGAGAAAACTGATTTAAAATGAATGTTTTTCTTTTTGCCTTTTTACCCTCGCCTGAGGAGAGGGTATTGCATTTGAGTCCATTTGTTACTTGGCAAAAAAAACATTTTTGACAAGTATGCTGATCACTCCAGTTTGTGTGTTTGTTTGTCTGGCCGCTCACTTATACTTGCCTACAGGTCACAATTTCAAAACAATCTTCACGAAACTTCACCAAATGGACGAGTTCCTGGTCTGACAAAATCCCATATATTTTGAGGTCAAAAGGTCAACATTGGCCAAAGGTCCACCACCTTTTCTCAAATTTCTAAAATCCTCAATTTTCATCTGATTGACTTGAAATTTGAATAGGATTTACATATAAACTAACTGAATTCAACCACCAACTATTTTTGAGGTCAACATAGGTCATACGGTCAACATAGGCCTAAGGTCAACCACTTTTTCGAATTTCTAAAATCCTCAATTTTCATCCAATTGACTTGAAATTTGAATAGGATTTGCATATCAGCTTACTGAAACCAACCACCAACTATTTTTGAGGTCAACATAGGCCAAAAGGTCATCATAGGCCAAATTTCTAAAATTGTCAATTTTCATCCGATTCACTTAAATTTTGAAGGCGATTTGCATATCAGGTCACAGAATTCAACCACCAATTATTTGTGAGGTCAAAAGGATGCTCTACTCATCTACTGAGTGCCATTCTGCTTTGTTCTCTTTTGCGAAGTGTCATTCTACGAGTGATATTTTATTTTGTCTGTCTGTTTCTTTGTTTGTTTGTCCTCGCAGAATAAACATGATTTTCTCTGCAACCATTGATCTTGCAACTGCAACATGATTGACAGGAAAATTTTCACTATAGGTGCAACTCCACCTGTATAATTTCTTTAATGATAATTATGACATCATAGGTCACGTGGTATTGGCACCATTTTGGAAAAACTGAAACATTTTCCACCTCTGTATCTCCGAAAGCGCTGCATAGCAAAAATTGAGACATGGCTCATTGTAAAGAACTCTCCATGGGGAATAAAATATGTTAATGATAATTAGGTGCCTCCATTATGACATCATAATTTGACAAGTACAAAACTTCATTCGATCAAGATGAAATTTATTGAGCGTCATCTCGGGATAAATTGGTGGTGGAAAAAAATAAATAAATGATGATGACGTCATCGGACACGTGGTTCGGACGCCATATTTGTTTTAACATAAAAGCCTTAAAAACCACTGAAAACATGTCCTGACGAGGGTCTGCAATCTGATTGCTCTTTCTAGTTAGCTGTTGTTTTTGTCAAGCTTAGTTTGAGTACAAAGCAGACATGGATAGGCTTTGCTTTTTGAGATATGTTCAAGTTATATATTACCTTCACTCCTCTTGCTTGTAATTTGGTGTAAATGCTTTTATTTGATGGAAGGTCTAATTATGCACAAAGATTGAAAACACATGCAGTTTTTAATTGTAAATCATTCATACATATTTATTGCTGTATATAACAATGGGCTGATTATTCCTTTGCTTGCCATCAAAGGATTAAGGTAGCAGAGGAAGAGTATATAGACATTTTCAAGTTATCTTTTGCTCTTACTCTTCTTTTTTTTTTTTTTACTCTACTTTTACAAGTTATCTTTTTCTTACTCCAACGGCATCATCATAATCAGCATATACTGCATACCCCATGGGCAGTTGATAACATATGCCAAGTTTCATTTTTTTTCATTGAGAAGTTTCAGAGAAAACTTTAATTATGGATCCTAACGTAATTTTTTTCCCTTTAATCCAATATGGCTGCCAAACCATGTGACCTACGATGCCAAAGCTATCAATAAAGTATTCGCCATGCAGAGTCCCTCCTACGTTTAGAGTTTTGCATCGACAGGATTAAGCCTCGACCGGAAACGATCGACAGGAAACGAATGGCCTTAAACGACCATTTAAAATGGCCTTAAAACGATCATTCATTCATTCAATAGATAGATACCGTTCATCTCAACAATAAAGCAGGGTCATGTCACTGGACATCTTCCATTTATTTCATGTCTGGCTCACTGCCTGATTCCCAAATTGTCAGATAATCGTATTGAGAAATTCATATGACTTACTATTTCCTATTTCCTATTTCCTATGCACTTGCAAGCAGCAGGGGTCTTTGGATAGAATTATTTCCCATGCTCAATACCAAATATGGCAAATATTTTGTTTGTCTGGTTGATTTGTTTGTGAAGTAAATGTCAGCTCTTTCACGAGCCTCGATTCAGTATACAAAAAAAAAAGAAAAAAAGGTAAGAGCAAAAGATAACTTGAAAATGTCTATATCTTGTTTCTGTTACTGTATTACATTTAAAAGTTCTCCATTCATACTTTGCACCAATTATTTTGTTTTTTGCTTGTTGCTTTACTTTTCTCCTTTTCCAGCTTGCCTTGGATACGCGCTACTGGACATGGGTGAACCACTTTGTCATCTGGGGCACTCTCACATTCTATGTCGTCTTCTCGCTGTTTTATGGTGGATTTCATTGGTGAGCAAAAAGGCATTTACAATGATTTTGGAATTTTTTGCAATACTTTGCAATAATACAGGGCCATCAATTTATTATGTTACCAAATATGGCAATGCCTCCTTTCCCCCGCCACCCCTCCCGCCCAAATCCCGGTCGATCGCTGAATTAACTCCAGGGGGGTTGACTCAGCCTGTCATCCTTCCGAGGTCGGCAAATTTGAGTACCAGCTTGCTGGGATGAATGATCCCGTTGTGTACCCCGGTTTAGAATAGCTACACCGTATCCCTGCGCATCGTAAGAGCGTGACCAAGGGTTGGCGTCAGGAAGGGCATCAGGCCATAAAAACATTGCCTCAAACAGGGAACCATGATTGTCATGGGGCCCGCAAGGCTAACCCCTGCTCTAGCGGGGAAAATGGCCTTAAAACGATCATTCATTCATTCATTCAATAGATAGATACCGTTCATCTCAACAATAAAGCAGGGTCATGTCACTGGACATCTTCCATTTATTTCATGTCTGGCACACTGCCCGATTCCCAAATTGTCAGATAATCGTATTGAGAAATTCATGAGACTTACTATTTCCTATTTCCTATTTCCTGTGCACTTGCAAGCAGCAGGGGTCTTTGGATATAATTATTTCCCATGCTCAATCTCTAGATGTCATAACTCTCAGGGGCGCATTCTGAGAAAAATTATATTCTACATATGCATTAACAGCCTCTGCCTTATGCTATTGAACCACTTGATGGACTACTCCACTCTGTACAGAGTAGTTCATCCCCCCCTATGCCATGCAGGCTGCAGCTGCATTTCCCTTAGCCGATATCAAGAAAACTAACTGGTCATCTACTTGAAACATGTCTAAAAACAAGAAAGACACAAGCTCACTTTCTCCTCCCATAAGGACAGGCTGGCGAATCCCAAAATGGATTTCCATGGTCAGCCTCTCAGAGAGAACTCCAGGGCTTTTCTATCAACTACAAGTTGTCTCAGGCAGATTAAATCTTTAAACTAGCCTCGAAAGCCAGCCAACATATCAGATTCTCTGCAGGGAGGTTAAGTCTTTCCTTTGTGCTGCTCAGCTCATCCAAAGTGCCACGGAATATGGCTGTCATGCCCTTCACCCAACCCTCCTACCCGTCCATCATAGAAAGGTGCCACTACTTCCAATCTTATTCCTCCTTGAGCCCATGGCATTTCAGGCCCTCTGTGTCTTTGAAATCTTGCAATTTGGTTATGGAATTTGGTTGTGTTTTCACCCCTGTCTTCTTTCACCCCCTGTGTTTGTCTGTGAGCAGGATATCTCAAAAAGTTATGGATGGATTCGGACGAAATTTGGTAGACGGGTTGATTCATCAAGGATGAATTGATTCGATTTTCCTCAAGATCTGAATCCAGATACGAGAATTTTTTTTCATTTTAAGCGATTCTTCACCATTGAGAAATGGTGCCAAAAACAATATGAAGAAGAAAGAAGAACCCCCTTTAGAGGCCATTTTTCCCCGCAGAGCAGGGGTTGGCCTTTTTCGGGCACCGTTGTCCCCTTTTTGAAGCAATGTTTTATGACCGGATGCCCTTCCTGCCGCCAACCCTGTTAGTCACCTCTTGCGACACACAGGGAATTACCAGTGAACTGGTACTCAATTAGCCGACCTCGGAAGGATGACAGGCTGAGTCAACCCTCCTGGTGTTAATTCAGCGATCGACCGGGATTCGAACCCAGGATCCTAGGATCCCAAGCCGGCACCCTAACCGCTAAGCCAACAACACCAGAACGGTATCTATCTATTGTTGACATCAAATAAGCAGCATGTGTACTGAAGTGTACAGAAGCGAACAACTGATGTTTGGAGATCAGAGAGTTAAAGAATGAGATGATTTTTGACATCTGCTGCAATTATTGATTCCATTAGTCCTTCACTTGTACTGAGGAGAAGGCTACTGCTCCATAGTTGGAGGGTCAGTTATGACACCATCTTGTGAATTTGGTACCATTGGTTAATTTTCCATGATGCAGGCATGTGCCCCTCAAATAATATCCTGGAAACGAGCAAAGAGGTGTATATAGAGCAGATGAACACACTATTGGTGTTAAAGGAAAGACCATGACCATGTGATAAGCAGCAGACTTGATGAATCGTAAGAGGAGTGTTTTCGTTCCTTGTATGTTTTAATTATGTTTCCAGAATCTTCAGGTTCCTGCACTACAGTTGATCTTTGGGTGCACCAAATGTTTTTGCAAGCGTGCTGAAAACCATGGTGTTAGTTGTGTTTGCAGGTGCCGAGGGAATCTGCCTGACCCTCTCTGTTTCACTTCCTAGGCTATTCCTGCATGATCAGGCCATGCATGGCGTGTTCCTCTCACTGCTGAGCTCAATGCAGGTGTGGTTACTCGTGCCACTGATCCTCATCGCCTGTCTGGTTCCTGATGTGGTGCACCAAGTGATAGCAAAGCAGTTCTGGCCTGGAAAAACACAGGTTTGTAGAGAACAAGACAGATGCTGAGAGCTGGCTGTTAAGAGTGTATAGTAAGAGAATATACTGATCCTAAAAGAGTTGGGGTTTTGCCCAGTTTCATTTTGATTACAACTGGCAAATTCAGCTGGCTGAGTGAGCTGAAGTTTATCCTTCAGTCGCCAGCCAGTTTTACATTATCATGCTCCTCTTGATTGTAATGGTGAAACAGCTTTTCTCAGGACTGGGATCAATTTTTTCAATCTATAGGAATTGATGTATTCTTAATTACATGGGATAAGGTATCTTACATAATTATTTATTGGCTTTTATTTCTGTGATGTAGCTTGTCTCATCGTGCGACAATATTGCTGTGATCATGATGGTGAGAAACTGTAATTTGTGTGACATTTATATGATAGCAAACTAAATGGCCCATAGGATGGAAGTGGATAACACTATCCTTTCTCTCAAAGAGATGGCTTTGTCCTTCTCTTTCTTGAGAGATTGGAATTGAAGTGAAAATTTCACAGTGCAGATGGCCGTCTGTCCCCTAATATGTGGAGAAGCAGAAAGATAGGGGTCGATATAAAAAATGAGGATCAAAGTGGTCATATTTAATAGAGGAAAGGAGATCACGATACAATACCTTTAGAAAGTATTCACACCCCTTGGCTTTTTCACATTTTGTTGTAATACAGCCTGAACTTAAAATGGATTAAATTGAGATTGTTTTGTCATGGATATACATATCCATAATGTCAAAGTGGAATTTTTATATTTCTTTGTAATTTTTTAAACAAATTAATTAAAATGAAATGCTGAAATGTCTTGAGTCAATAAGTATTCAACCCCTTTGCTACGACACTCCAAAGGAAATTGGATGCACCTGAGCTCAATTTGATCATCCTTGAGATGTCTCTACAACTTGAATGGAGTCCACCTGTGGCCAATTCAATTGATTGGACATGAATTAGAAAGAAACCCACCTTTCTATACAAGGTCCCACAGTTGACAATGCATGTCAGACCAGAAACTCTACCATGAAGTCCAAGGAGCTGTCTGTAGAACTTCAAAATAGAATTGTGAGGAGGTATAGATCTGGGGAAGGGTTTAAAACAATTTCTAGAGTGTTGAAAGTTCTCAAGAGCATCGTGACTTCCATCATTAGGAAATGGAAAGAACATGGAACGACACAGGCTCTTCCTGGAGCTGGCCATCCAACCAAACTGAGCAAGAAGGACCTTAGTCAGGGAGGTGACCAAGAATGCAATGATCACTCTGACAGAACTACAGAGTTCCTTGGCTGAGATTGGAGAACCTGCCAGAAGGATAACAGTAATCTCTGCAGCACTTCACAAATCTAGCCTTTATAGGAGAGTGTTGTGTGTTGTTGAACCCTGGTGTTGGGCTAGCGGCTAGGGTGCCGGCTTAGGATCCTAGGATCCTGGGTTCGAATCCCGGTCGATCGCTGAATTAACGCCAGGGGGGTTGACTCAGCCTGTTCATCCTTCCGAGGTCGGCTAATTGAGTACCAGTTCACTGGTAAGTAATTCCCTGTTTGTCGTTAAAGGCGGCAAAAAGGGTTGGCGTCAGGAAGGGCATCCGGCCGTAAAACATTGCTTCAAAAAGGGGACCGAAAAACAACAACAACCATGTTCCCGAAAAAGGCCAACCCCCGCTTTGCGGGGAAAAATGGCCTCTGAAGGTGGTTATTTTTTTATAGGAGAGTGGACAGATGGAAGCCACGCCTGAGAAAAAGGCACATAACAGCACACCTAGAGTTTGCAAAATGGCATGTGAAAGACTGAGAGAATGAGGCAAAAGATACAATGGTCTGATGAGATGAAAATTGAACTCTTTGGCCTAAATGCAAAGCGCTACGTCTGGCACAAACTGAGCACAGCTCATCGCCCATCTAACACTGTCCCTATCGTGAAGCATGGTGGTGGCAACATCACACTATGGGGATGCCTTTCAGCGGCAGGGACTGGGAGATTGTAAGGATTGAGGAAACAATTAATGTAGCCAAATACAGACGAATCCTCAAGGAGAACCTGCTTCAGAGTGCAAAACACCATAGACTGTGGTGAAGATTTATGTTCCAACAGGACAATGACCCCAAGCATATATAGCCAAAGCAACATTGGAATGACTTCAGAACAAGAACGTGAAAGTCCTTGAGTGACCCAGCCAAAGGCCTGACTTGAATCCCATTGAGAATCTGTGGAAAGACTTGAAGATTGCTGTTCACCGACACATGCTATCCAACTTGACAAAGCTTGAGAAAATCTGCAAGGAAGAATGTGAGAAATTCCCCAAATCCAGATATGCAAAACTGATAACCAAGAGGACTCGAAGCTGTAATTGCTGCTAAAGGTGCATGAAGTATTCACTCAGGGGGCTGAATGCTTATGTAAATTAGATATTTTTGTATGACATTTTCAATGAATTTGTAAAAACAACATCTTTTCACTTTGTCATTATGGGGTATTTTGTGTAGATCAGTGACAATTTTTTTAATTTAATCCATCTTAAATTCAGGCTGTAACATAACAAAATGTGAAAAAGTCAGGGGGTTTGAATACTTTCTGAAGGTGCTGTACATTGTTTTCCAAAGTGTACACGTGGCTTTGCTTATAGTTCAGCTCATTAAAAGCAATGGTGTCGATACAGTGAACTCTCGCTAATTGGAATACCTGCTAATTTAAATTCATTATGTATAAGTGACTGTGGAGGCCACTCTCACCTATTTTTATTCAGCCAATTCGAATAGACCTTGTTGGTTTTTTAGCTCACCTGGAACAAAGTTTATGGGAGCTGATGCGATGGGGGTCGTCCGCCCGTCCGTCAGTCCGTAAACACTTGAAACTTCTCCGAAACTGCTGATGGGATTGTGACCAACTTTGGCACAAATGATATTTGTTGTGTTGTGACTAAACTTTGTTCACAGCATTAAACAAATATCGGTGTCTAAGGGGGTCTACCGGGGGTCAAAGTGGATCCAGGGTTTGACCCCCCCCAAAATAGGAATTAGCTTTTTCCTCAGAAACTACACACGCAATTTCGATGAAACCTCACCACAACTTTCACCACCTGTGATGTACCAAAGTTTGTTCATGGCATTAAAGAAAATCTGCCCCTTTATGGGTGTACTGCAGGGTTGCCCCCCAAAATCGGTGTTTGCTTTCTTCTCAGAAACTACACACATAATTCCGATGAAACTTAACCACAACCTTCATCAGCCGTGATGTACCAACGTTTGTTCACGACATTTAAAAAAAATCTGCCCTTTTGGGGATCAACGGGGCGGTTGCCCCCACCCCCCAATGCCCAAAATAGGTATTTGCTTTTTTCCCAGAAACCACACATGCAATTCTGATGAAACTTCACCACAACCTTCGTCATCCCTGATGTACCAATATTTGTTCAAGGCATTTGAAAAATTGGGGTCTGAGGAGGTACACTGGGTGGGAGGAGTGCCGGGGGTGGGTATTTCTTTTTTTGTTTAAAGTCTCATGATTATGTTAGTATGATTCCACATGCTGCCCTGTCTTCTAGCAACCATTGAAATTGGTTTAAAATACATTTAGTTAGTGGAGTATACTGTTTATTCTACCAGGTGAGCGCCAGGGGTATTGCCTCTTTGTTTCTTTTTATTATCACTTCTGTTTAAAAAATGACAATTAATATCCTACTTCAATGTACATTTGAAGATGTGCATTAAAGTGGGAAGTATATAAAGCACAAGTAGCATATTCATTATTCATGAGGGTACAAAGTGCAAAAGGGTCAACCTTTTTTTGCTGGACATGTGTAGTAGTAGTAGTAGTAGTAGTAATAGTTGTAGTTGTAGTAGTAGTAGTAGTAGTAGTAGTAGTAGTAGTAGTAGTAGTAGTAGTTGTTGTAGTAGTATTAGTATATGACAATTGTATAGCACAGAAAAAGCTACATTATAAAAGGAGCTGTGTCTATCTGTCATGTTATAACTTGAGAACGGATTTCAATTCAATGACAGTGGATTGAGGGAACTCACGGGAAGGCTTGTTATTCCAAAAAAAACCAAAAACCGAAGGACGGATTGTATATTATTATGCATGTGGCGAAAATGCAAATGCCAACTTGCGACTTGCAACGCCTTCCTCTCTCCCCCCCCCTCTCTCTCTCTCCCCTCTTTCTCTCTCCCCTCTTTCTCTCTCCCCCTCCATTAATATTCCCATTAGTGAAGTGGGTCCACAGCTATGACGGTATCTGTACACCGCCTAATTTTTTTTTTTCCCCAGTAACAACGGAAAGATTGGTATTTCTGCTAACGAAGCGACGGGTCCTTTATGTGACGGGTCCAAATGCACGGTTCATATGTGATTAGGTCAATGATAAGAGCATGTTAAGGATGCACTTTAGTCATTTTCGCTCAGATCACCGACCTGTCTGTGATGCTTGACAGCTCCAGGGTTGGCACTCAGATTTGAATTGCTGTTACAAATGCGAGCACCTACCGACTTGAATCCACCTTTAACGTTACCGGCACTGCCCTCTCTTGGATTAAATCATACCTCTCTGACAGATGCCAGTTCATCTCCATCAATAACTGCAAATCCCCCACTGCTCCCCTCCCCCAAGGTGTCCCCCAAGGTTCAGTTCTTGGCCCCCTCCTCTTCATCCTTTACCTGTCCCCCCTCGGTCACTTAATCCGCCGTCATGGTCTCCAATTCCACTGCTTCGCCGATGACATCCAGCTTTTCATCTCCACCAAGTCCGTCTCCACCGCCACCCACTCTATCCTGACAAACTGCATCACTGAAATAAAATCCTGGCTTCAAATCAACTTCCTCAAGCTTAACTGTGATAAATCTGAAATAATCATCATTGGCCCAAAAACGCTCACAAAATCCACCCATAACTTTGCCCTCAACATCGACGGTATCCCAGTATCCACGTCCCCTCACATCCGGAATCTTGGCGTCTTCTTTGACCAAACCCTTTCCTTCGACAAATACACTAAACAGATCACAAAGTCAGCCTTCTTTCACCTGAAAAACATTGCCCGTCTCCGCTCATCCCTCTCCTCCACGGCTGCAGAAACCCTCATCCACGCCTTCATCACCTCCCGTCTGGACTACTGCAATAGCCTCCTCTATGGTTCACCCTCAAAAATCACCAATAAACTCCAATACATTCAGAACTCCGCTGCCCGTCTACTCACCCATTCCCGGACCCGTGACCACATCACCCCCGTCCTTTACAAGCTTCACTGGCTCCCCATCCCCCAGAGAATCCAGTACAAAATCCTCCTCTTGACATACAAAGCCCTCCATAACCTGGCCCCATCCTACCTGGCTGACCTCCTCTCCAGACACACTCCCATCCGCAACCTCCGCTCTGCTGGTACCAACCGCCTGACCCCCTCCATCCGGACCAAATTCAGATCCTGGGGGGACAGGGCCTTCTCCATCGCTGCTCCCACCCTCTGGAATTCACTACCTCACACCATCAGAGACTCCTCCTCACTCACCACATTCAAAACATCACTAAAGACCCACCTGTTCAACACTGCATTCAACATTCAACCCACAGCATTTAACCCCTGACTATCTCTTCTCCTTCTCCCTCCTTTTGCTTTAAATATTTCCCTATTGATTCTTGTCTTTTTGCAATTGTTGTTTTCATGTATTGTTATGCATTATGTTTGCCACTCTGTCAAAGCGCCTTTGGGCTTCTGGAAAAGCGCTATACAAAATAAATGAATTATTATTATTATTATTACCGTATTTTTTGGTGTGCAAGTCGATATGTTTTTTTCCCCGTAAGTCCGGGCCTCGACTTATCGACGTATCTATTGTTTAATACATCAAATTGCATAAATGATTTTTTTTTGCAAATTATGATATTTCCTGAAATAAGTTGTATAACTGCTAAATTAAAACGCACTACAGAAATCATTGCCCAGGACGTTTACCGATTGGGTGAAAAATCAAACGTTAATCTGCTCACTGATGCATGCAAATCCAATCAACAACGAGCATGCATTCACCAATTACATTTGATTCATCACTTTAAATCCCCAAAAATATGTCTCCATCCTTACTACGTCATCTCAAAATGATTCCTGTAAAGTCACTCAAGTCAGACACGGCAGCTTTTAAGTTCGCTGAGGAAAATGGCGGCGGGAATATGGCTGCGCACAGGAAATACGGTGTCGGCGAGAAATGTGTTCGAGAATGGCAAAATGTAATGTTATGAACCAGTGCTGATAAATGATCCAGTAGCTTGTTTGAAATGCTGTACCCCTCTCTATTGTAACAAACATGTTGAAAAACTACTTACATTCCTAATTGATCTTAAAGGTCGTGTCACAAAGTAATTCAAATAATATGCACAAAACATTTCATCAATATTCATGACCATGGAAGTATCGTAGGCAGAGTCAGGGAGGAAGTATCACCTTTATTGTTCTGACTGACAGTTAGTTGATCTGGCTTCGTATTGAACTCCAAATCGACTTATCTATGACGGAAGGAAAGAAAAATGGAGAAGGTAGCCAATTTTACTTGTACTCCACATCGACTTGTACACTGAAAAATACGGTATATTTGAGACATTGCTAGTAGCCATCTTCCCAAAACACTTCTGCCCACATAACGAAAGAAAAAGCCGACTCTTTCAACGTGGGAAAGAAATTTGCACCAGTTCCCTCCCTTGGCTTTGCACCCTGGATATGTCTATCCATCACCATCTTCCATAACAACTCAATCATTATGCTGTCAATCGGCATCATTTTATACACGTAAACTTTTTTTCTTCATGTTCTACATCTAATGTTCGTGATGGAGACCAATGTGCGGCAAAATAGCATAAGCTAATGGACATGGTTTTTAATTGCTGTAAACTAGAGAAAATTTTGGAAACATTCTCATGAGTGCCACCATCTTCATGTCACATTAATGTGGTGGAACCCATGATCTGCTGCCCAGCTTGTATGTTTGATCAGCTCGATGTAGATTCGTTTTCTGAACATATTGGTGTTTCCACAGTTTTATTATTTTGCACTTCAAATACTGAACTTAGTTTTAGAGCCTCGAGGATTAATGTACAATTTTTGAAATCGAATTTGCTGAGAAATTCGTTCTTTTTAATCTATTGTCTGCAAGTTTATGGCGTTTGCACCGGTACATGTACACGGTTCAGGCCATTTGTCATGATTCTTCATCCAAAACACAGGCCCTATTTTATTTGGGTATGGTTCTTAGATATTGGTATCTCTATTTATTGGCAACTAGCCGAAAGCACGCGGCGTTGCACGGGTTCTTTTTGAATGAATTTACCACTATAATTCAGCTTTTACTCGCGGCCATAGAAAAGATTGACTACTATAATTCAGCTCAGCTTTTAATTGTGAAATGGGCCCAGCCCGGCCGAAGCGGCCTCGACCGGCCTCGGCGGCCTCGACCGGCCTCACCACTTAGCCTATAACTTTTCCGGGGCCTGTCCCGACATTTTTAGTTCTTTTTGAATGAATTTACTACTATAATTCAGCTTTTACTCGCGGCCGTAGAAGATTGACTACTATAATTCAGCTCAGCTTTTAATTGCGAAATGGGTCCAGCCCGGCCGAAGCGGCCGCGACCGGCCTCGCCACCTAGCCTATAACCTTCCCGGGGCCCGTCCCGACATTTTTAGTTCTTTTTAAATGCATTTACTACTATAATTCAGCTCAACTTTTAATTGTGAAATGGGCCCAGCCCGGCCGAGGCGGCCTCGACCGGCCTCGCCACCTAGCCTATAACCTTCCCGGGGCCCGTCCCGACATTTTTTGTTTCAGAGGATTCCTCCTATCTTTCACCGTTCAGTAGATTAGTACGTGCAGACAAACAAACAAACGAAATTACACTTCTGTTTCCCAACCGTAATTTTTAGGTCTACTAACAAAGCCATATGCTTGGTAAAACGATGGGTTTATTTGCAAGTGACATCATAATATTATGATTTCCCTTATAATAAAGACAGTAACACAATAATAAAGTTAATTTTGTTGTAATAGTTATCAAAACAATCTTGAGTCCAAGTTTCCAAGAAGGCGGAGAGACAGTTCGCTGTCTCCCTTGACATTTCACGTGCCTTCGATACGGTCTGACACCCTGCTCTGCTCACCAAACTCTCCTCCTTTGGTATCCATGGAAATCTCCACGCATGGCTGGCGGACTTCCTCTCTGGTCGTAGTCAACGTGTGGCCCTGAATGGGTTTCTCTCATCTCCTCTTCCTGTTCAGGCTGGAGTTCCCCAAGGTAGTGTTCTGGGCCCTGTGCTTTTTCTGGTCTTCATCAATGATCTCTCTGACTCTCTTGAAAATCCTCTCTATCTCTTTGCTGACGACTCTACTCTCTGTCGCTCCATTCCTCATCCCTCAGATCGGCAGTCTGCAGCCTCCTCACTCTCTGCAGACCTGGACAAAATCACAGACTGGGCAAACAAATGGAACATGTCTTTCAATCCTGATAAATCTCACACTCTTACGATGTCTCTCCGAAAAGACCGACTGGAAAACCCTCCCATCCACTTTCTGAATAATCCTCTCCAAGAAGTTCTGTCACTCAAGCTTTTGGGTCTCACTATTTGCCATGATCTTTCCTGGGAAAACCACATTTCAAATCTGGCCTCCAAAGCCAGTCGCCGACTGGGCATCCTCCGTCGTGCGAAGTCCTTCCTTGTCACACCTGAGCTCCTCACCACATACAAGGCTTTCATCCGCAGCTCTATGGAATACTGCTCTCCCCTCTGGTCTGGTGCTCCTGCCTCACACCTAGCTCGTCTTCACGCTGTTGAAACCAAAGCGTTCAGAATCATTGGAATCTCCCGCGATGAAGCTAACTCCAAGGGCCTTTCACTCACTCACTCACCGCAGGCAGGTTGGTGGTCTTTCCATCTTCTACCGACTCCTCTCTGGCCTTGCCCCCCCAGCTCTCTCTGGGCTCTGTCCCCCAAATATTCCTACAGGCTGCACAAGATCTGCCTGCAACCCTCTTATGGTTAAACTGCCAAAATCAAGACTTTCTGCTCACCTTCACTCCTTCATTCCTCTTTTCTCCCGCCTCTGGAACAAACTCCCTCACTCTCTTCAATCCCACTCCACCCTCCAGGTCTTTAAAACAGCTGTTCACCACCATCTTATCCTCCCCCATCCAAAACCTTGATCTTTTCTACCCCCGCTAATTTCGGTCCCCTTGTGTTTTATACCTCTCCCCCCCCCCCCCCTCCCCTTCCCACGCCTCCTGCCCCCAAGCCCTCTCCCTCCCACACTTCTCCCTGCTCTCAAATGTTGTGGTTGTGTGCTTCCCCTTCTCTCCCCATCTTGTCTTCCGCTCCCTCTTTTTGTATATTTTGTTTGTCTGGTTGATTTGTTTGTGAAATAAATGTTAGCTCTTTCACGAGCCTCGATTCAGTATACAAAAAAAACAAAAAAAAAAAAAAGGCGGTGGTGGGTTGGAGGTGCTGGAGGAGATGGTTATTTTGAACCCTTTCATTTTGTCCAGTTAATTGTTCGCAAGCCTTCCAAAAGTTAATTCCCCCCCCCCCCCTCCTTATTTTCACCAATTCTAATGGTCTTTGCATTCGTGGCAAGAGGGGGCAATTGCCCTCGGGCACCAGGCGAATGGGGGTGCTGAAAGTCAGGAAGAATAAAAGTTTGATCAGCTTTATTGTCGAATTAAATTTATAACATCTATCTATTTACAGTTACCACATGGAGTAAAATGTACGCAGATTCGGTATTGTTGATCATGTTCCATGGCATTCTGTCTTTTTCAATCTATGAACGTGCCCAAAAAATGTCAATCAGTTCAGCGAGAGCTTCTTTTATTTGTGCTATGTCTCTTGTTAAGGCCAAAAATAAAAATCCTCAGTTTCTGGTAATATACCCCTCACTGAATGGGGTAGATAAATGGGGATTTGTTTTGGCTTTAAATGGAAGATGCTTATGTGGAGTTAGTAATTTTCCATTTCAAAAACGTACTTTTTTCATTTCCGGAAATGAATTCCGTTTCGTGTTATCGATGAAAAAATATGTATTTATTTGTCCACTAGTATTGTTAAAAATACAATTTTCCTCTAGTCTCTGCACCTAAAATCCTCCATGGCACCCCCGGGGTGGTGTATTATAAAGAAAGAATGTAGACCTGGCAGTATGTACATTGACATAGTCATGTGAAAAAGTAAGTACACCCCATGTAAAATTTTGACTTTTTCAACATAGTTATTTGATCTTCATTTCAACAATATTGATAGATAAAGGTGATATAATATCACAAATATCATGAAACATTTACATTTTGTAGTCTATTGTATAATTTAAATAAACATAAATGCAAATTTCGCATGTGGAAAAAGTAAGTACACCCCTACATTTATCACTACTTCAAATACCTAAAATTAGAATCAGGTGCACCTGCTCAGGTGCAAATGATTAGAACATCGTTGGAGACGATCTTGGAGGAACCTGTCTTATTTAAACCTCAGACATTTAGTTTGGTTTACTCTTTGTTGTTGAAGTGTGTGGCATCACCATGCCTGGATCAAAAGAGCTCTCTGAGGCCTTCAGAAAGAAGGTTATAGATGCCTACGAGTCTGGGAAGGGATTTAAAAAGATCTCCAAACAATTTGAAATCCATCATTCGACTGTCCGGAAGATCATCTACAAGTGGAGAAGATTCCAAATAACTGCCAACTTGTTCAGGCCAGGCCGCCCCAGCAAATTCAGCCCGAGAGCAGACCGCAAGATGCTGAAAGAAGTCTCTTAGAACCCCAGAATGTCATCACGGGACCTACAGGTAGCTCTCGCCACTGTTGATGTCAAAGTGCACAAGTCTACCATTAGAAAGAGGCTGTACAAATTTGATCTACATGGGAGGTGTGCCAGGAGGAAACCTTTGCTGTGCAGAAAGAACATCAGGGCAAGACTAAAGTTTGCCAATGAACACCTCGGCAAAGACCAGCACTTCTGGAACAATGTGCTCTGGACAGAAGAGTCAAAGGTTGAGCTATTTGGCCACAGTAGCAGAAGACATGTTTGGCGAAAACCAAAGACAGCATTTGACCACAAGAACCTGATACCAACTATAAAGCATGGTGGTTGAAATATGGTTTGGGGCAGCTTTTTCTGCATCAGGGCCTGGGCAGCTCACCATCATAGAATCCACTATGAATTCATCATTGCACCAGAGGGTGCTTGAGGATAATGTGAGGCCATCTGTCAGAAAGTTGAAACTCAACCGAAGGTGGACCTTGCAACATGACAATGACCCTAAACATACCAGTAAATCCACCAAGGAATGGCTGAAAAGAAAGAAATAGAGGGTTCTGGAATGGCCAAGTCAAAGCCCGGATCTAAATCCCATCGAGATGTTGTGGGGGGGATTTGAAACAAGCTGTTTATGCAAGAAACCTCTCAAACATCACACAGCTGAAAGAATTCTGCATGGAGGAGTGGGCAAAAATTTCTCCCAGTCGATGTCAGAGACTGGTATACAGTTATAAGAAACGCCTACTTGAGGTTGTTTCTGCCAAAGGGGGCAATACCACCTATGAGAGCCAAGGGTGTACTTACTTTTTCCACATGCGAAATTTGCATTTATGTTTATATAAATTATACAATGGACTACAAAATGTAAATGTTTCATGATATTTGTTATATTATATCACTTTTATCTATAAATATTGTTGAAATAAAGATCAAATAGCTGTATGTTGAAATATGTTGAAAAAGTCAAAACTTTACATGGGGTGTACTTACTTTTTCATGTGACTGTATCTCCCACAACTCCCGCCGGCCCTCCCGCTTTTCTACTCTTCATGGCTTTTATCGCTTCCTCAACTTCCTTCTCGGTTATCTTCTCTGCCGGTCCTAAAACTGGGTTACTCTCTATGTTGCCATCCCATTCATTCTCTGCATTCAACAGTATTTCCATATATCTCTTCCATCTTCCTTTAATTCCATCTGGGTCCACAACGATTTGTCCCACTTCATCCTTCAAGCAACTCACCCCCATCACATCACACCTCTCTTTCGCTATTTGCTTTGCAATCCTGAGTACCGCTCTCTGACCGTCTTCCAAATCCAAGCGTTCAAATAACATTTTCCTACATGCCTCCTGCGCCTAAATGGAGAATGGGTCTCATGCACATAGCTATTGTATGCACTACAAAAGGAGGCCACATTCTGCTTGTGTTGTTTGCTATTTACATCCAGGCCATCAATTTCAAGATCAGCCATTGAATCCCAAGCCAGGTTCTCATGCTGGAATATGGAGAATAAAATCATGAGGAAAATCTGTACCGTCGGAAGTCAATCGTCAAATGGAAAGGGTGCTGAGGAAACGGGAGGTGTGTACAAGGTCTTGGAAAAGCTATTTCCAGACGAGCAACATCGCTGGATGGAGGTCCTACAATGACTTCTTGACATGATCAAGCTGCTGTCCTCATAAAACCTTGCTCAAAGTGGTCATGTCGATTATTTGGACTATCCTAATCCGGGAAATTTCCTGGTAGTTTTGAAGTTCCGAGCAACCTCTGATCCAGTGATAGCCTGCCATCTATTGAATGTTTGAGAAAATCCACGCTCTGTGTCTTCTCTATCACATGACATCTAAAATGATTTATTTTCACTTTTCGCTAATACAGTTTGAAGCAGGATATTAAGAGAGATAAGAGACAAAATACTTTGGTATTCTCTTTAACTTGATTCCTGATGTGTCCCACACAGAGCAGTTGTCGGAAGCAATTCGGTACATCCGACTGGATTTTGGCACAGGAAAAGAGGATGTGCAGGAAGCATTCATTGACTTATTGGAGCTTGATAAGAAAGATGCTGCTCGGTATGAGGAAATCATCCTTGAGAAACCTCATCAAGATGGCTTGAATGTCCTTGATTGGCACGCTCAAATGTACGACAATGTAGCTGTAATGTTGGGCCATCTCAGTGGTGTAGGTGAGACTCAGTGTGAGGAACGTCAAAGCGATGTTCATCAATTGCAACAATCGCTCTCTCAACTTGGCTGGAGTACACGCTGCATCTGTTAACACCAGCATAATTACATTCTTTCGAATGGTTGAACAAGTGTATTTCAGCTTCTCGAGATCAACCATTTTTACGGCGTAGCCCATAGGGCAAAGACGTCTAGAACAGTGTTTGTCCGTCTATGTATGTATGTATCTCCCCTCAAACGTATACCAATCAGAGATGAGGATCTGGTCACATGACAGGGTGATGTGATTACGTCTGATATGTTACGGATTCGTCACTTCCGCCTTTGTTGTTGATTATTTACTTGTAGGATTTTTAGTTTCAGGTAATATTGTTGTTAAGATTTTTGTGTGGAATGGAGATGACTTTAGTAAAAAGGTAAAAAGAAATGTTTTTGAAGGAAAAAGGAAAACACGGCAAAGAAAGCGAAACCGGAAGAGGAGGGAGGAAAGAGGAGGAGAGAGGAGGAGAGAGGAGAAGATGGCCATGAGAGAGATACAGCCTTGAGTCGCATCGAGGCTGCGAGCGGACTTTTTTGAAATTGGTCGCGAATAAGTTGAGGCTTTGCGTGAAAGGGATTGCCCGCAACATCGTCCTATATTGCGATTGCAATTAAACCTGCGTCTCAGGTTTTATTACCAAACGCGAGTTATTGTTGGCGGGAAAACAAGAGTCTCCATTACAGGCTGATATGCCATTTTGTCCTCAAAGAGGCCATCTGCTTGGTGCATCTTGTTTGGTCGTTGGGATTCCCATATCGACATCATTGTGTTGATCGCCGTTGGTTTTCATATCGGCTCAATTCCCATATCGACCTCTCACCTCATAACTCCTCATCCGCCGCCGTGCCGATACCTGCGTGTTGTTTTGCCATTCTGCACGACTTCGGACTTCAACCAGCGTGGGGATCCATGCACGGACTTTGGGGAATGTTACATTCCACTCACGTTTGGCGTATCGTGAGTTTATTGCTTTGAGAGCATTGGGGAATGATGGTACCATCAGATGTATTGATCATTTGATGCAAGTCATATTTTAATTATACTTTCTTTAATAGTGTTATTATTGTGTATGTGAGAGTTCTTAATACAATTACTTGTTTTGTTCTTCACAATTGCATTGGTATGGTTTTTCCATGGTTTATTAGAACACTAAAAATAACAAATCTTTCTGCCGCGTTCCCTCTCGAGACTATGAGGGGCACCATGACAGGGGTTTGGGGAGGTAACACGTAACGGATGTCATTACGGCAGTACGACTCTCCACACTCCGCCATTTTGATTCCTGTGCCGTTCATGCCGAACATATCGTCGAACCTGTCATCTATCACAATTGCCATGCTCCACCTTTACATTCTTCATTCAGTGTGAAACACAAACAAACTGATTGTTAAAATGATGATCAAATATCGAAAGCATCGGCGTTACGTTTCTTGCAACAAAACGGTACATATAAGCCTTATGCCTACCTTTCGGACTGCTTCGGACAAATTAAGCCCAGGTTTCTTAATACAATAGTGTATCGTTTCAGTAGTATCGTTTTCGTTAGAATAATCATACTAAAATACACCATTTGTGTCTGTCTGTCTGATGAATTTTTGATGCCAATACATTCTGTCGTTACTTATCCAATCTCAACCAAACTTGACAGGATGATGAAGGGTTACACAATGAAGGTTGTAGCGCATTCATTTGCCCCCCTCCCCAAGGGGGTTTCTCCCCCGAGCGGGTTTTCCCCGCCATTGCCATCAATAGGTTGCGTGTTGAGGTGTATAGCCATATTAAGTTAGCTTTATCATAGCGTTTTTCCAAGGCTGCTTCGAATAACAAAACTAACGATAATAGCGTAATATTAATTTTATTACAAAACAATATTAATACCAATAATATCCCACCTCTTCAAGGGGTTTTTTTTTCCAACGAGTCAATGGATATAAATAGCTTATTGTTACGTGTTACTCCCCGACCTCCTCATCTCGGTATACCTCCGAACCCCGGGAGGAGCCACGGCAGAAAAAATGTTATTCCGTGTCGAAACCAATCTGGAAACCACACCAGGAGTTATCAACAAACCAATAATATATTAAAAATCACACAGGGATAACGATACAACAATTATAGCAATCCACAATACAATCGATATCTCAAGATGGTACCATCTGTTAAAGTAATAAAACTCACTGCGCTCCCAGTGAATATGACAGAACACTCCTCAATGTCTCTATAACTCAAAGGGGATCCTGGTGAAGAGGCGATGAGGCGAAGAAGCGACGAGGCGAGTAAGGAGGTGTAGGCAGGGCATGGAGCGTCACGTGGTCCTAACCAACATCAAACTGGCGGCGGAAAGGGAAAATCCCAAAGGCGCGATTCAGACGTGCACGTTCGCAGTTCAATCAGCGAACTGCAACGGATTCTTCAAACGCCGCTTTCGCGCACACACGTCCCCGGCAGACGACCGGAGGGTGAGAAAAGTTGCCGCTTTACAAAACCTTTTTCGGTGAACGCAGCGCGCGATGCAAAATGGCGGACGGCTCTTACTCGAGCCGACGCCTCTAGGCGAGGGTTCTCCGGAACCTCAATGCCTATACCTGACTAAGCAGGTTTCTCAATCCTACTGCGATAACCCCGATCACAGGAAATTCCTTTCAAGGACTCAAAGTTCACTCGCGACGTTAGCTCGACCACACTCGGTACGGAGCTTCAAGACACGCCTTTTTTTCTTCCTCACGCCTTCTTCCTCTTCTCTATCGTCGTCTTCCGGCTTCCTGTCTCTTTTCCATGAGCGCTTTTAACCTTGTAACCACAATAACCATTTCCCTTAAACAACAATAACCATAATACTTAGAACCAACAATAATAAGAATAACAACAATAATAATAAGTGCCGAATCCGTAACATTATCATGGCGTTTTCGTGGGAGCAACGGCCTCCACCAGAAGTAATGAACAGTAATGAATATTATGAACCAGAAACACGTATGATTAGCTTTTTTAACAGTAGCTAATGCTGTTTATAACACTAAATGAAGAAATTTGGAGGAATCCCGACATGCGTGAGGTAAGTTTTACTTACAGAACTGAGCGAAGATCTACTGTACTCTAGGTACCCCATAAGTATTAGGTTAATAACGTGACACTTCCTGGCGCTAACGTTGCGTTTTTCGTTGTGAACTTTTGAAACTCGCTCCTGTTTAAAACGAAACTGAAAGGGAGGAAGCCCGGGGTGTGCTCCTTTACCAAGCAGCTAGCTAGCGCTTGCCAAGCCAGCCGTTTTTTAATGGTTTTGAATGGAATGCTTGCTCGAATGCTTAAACCACTTGGCGATCTCTCCACAAGAAACTTGGTAAATGAACACACACCCAATGTTCTTTACACCAGACCATAGATCGACTGTAATCTATGTACCCCAAATAGCAATGACAATTCCTGCCCCTCCTGGAGTCTGCGGATGTACTCGTAATAATAATATATTAAATATGACCATAACACTTAAATCCCAATGTCATGAATACAAAGTTAATGGATTGAAACAGTGTATGGTTCATGAATCGATGATAAGCGGTGTACGGACTAACAACCGCGGAAGTAAGGAATTCGCCTCGGTTTTTTGACAGCTTGTTATTATTCCAACCCTTTGGGGTATATAGATTACAGTAGATCTTCCCTCAGTTCTGTAAGTAAAACTTTCCTCATGGATGTCGAGATTCCTCCAAATTTATTTGTTTAATGTTATAAGCAGCATTAGCGACTGTTTAAAAAGCTAAGCAGGTGTGTTTGTGGTTTATAATATTGTCGTTTGTCTACCCTGTCGTGAACACCGCGACACGGATGACCAAACAAGCTTTTACTCCAAGGCGTTCAATCCAATGATGACGGTATTCTTTACACGCGAGGGAAAGGAGAATGACGAACTTACCTGGATGGCTTACACCCGACGGCTTCGAACCTGCGATAATCAACTCAAACCAGACACAATTAAAATGTACAAAAATACCGGTTTTATTGAACAATGCCAGTAACAGAATAAAACAGGGCAAAATTAGATTCCTAAACGGGACATCCCCACACAGACCCGTATACAGACAAAGGGAAATATAAAAGAACGAACGTAAAAATGTGTGTTTGTTTTGTGGCACTTAGCTCTGAGCTGCTCTTGAACTTCGGCAGAATCGTCCAGGCCCCGAGCGTGCAATCCGGACGCGGCACCAGCCCTGGTGGGAAAAAGATCTCCACGCACCCTCATTCACTCAGTCACGCTCGTCCACCCGATCGTCCAGAGTCCAGACTTCCAATGTCCCCGGCGCAAGAGCGCTACATCCCCGCCCGCGCAGGAGCGCTATGAACTCCAACCGTTCGCCGTGAAATCCCAAAGCAGAGCGAGATACGAAATCATGACTGCTCACCAGCAAAGCCAGAAGATCAGAGGAAGTCAAGAGATGAGAAGAGAAAATGTTGGGGAGAGCGTTCATTTATACTCGAGGCTCTGACGTCATCCGTGCCTGCTCCACCAATCCAATAGTCCCGTCTTATCAGTCCTTGCTCCAATCAATCCCGGACCAATCACTCTTCTTCGGGGCGTGGCCTTACGGCCCTGCCTACTTGATGTGACGATGTCGTGGCTGGCAGTGCCAGCGGTATTGTTCAACGTCTTGTTCCGGTTGGTTTTATTTAGTGTTATAAATGCACGATTTCTTGCTAGGTGTGTGTGCTGCTGGTGTCATCATGAACAGAGGAAAAATAACAGAGGCCATTACATACAGGGGATTAATTACCCATAATCCCTAATTAATTAACACAACCCCACTCCTCATGATGGGAACAAAGATACGCTCTTACACGACATATGGTCTACCGGATCCCTACTTATGATAATAATAATAATAATAATAATAATAATAAAGGAGTCTTATATAGCCCCATCAAGCAGAGTAAACGACCCTCATGGCGCTTTACATTATCATGCGAACGCACACACACCGCACACACATACACAAACATACACACACACAGAGACACACCTTCACTCTTGCCCTATTCCTCTCCCTCCCCATTCAAAACCTACAGATGTGTACTCCCCCTTCTCCTCCCCTCCCTCCCCTGCACATATACACAGACATACTCTCGATCTCTGTCCCACCTCAAACCAAAGGGAAAACAGGACTTAGACTTTGAAAGACTTGTGAAACAGATAGGTTTTGAGGGAGGTTTTAAAGGCAGGAAGAGAGTCAACATGTCGAACAGAGTAAGGCAAGTCATTCAAGAGCAGAGGTGCAGCAAAGGAAAAGGATTTCTCGCCAAACGACTTGGTGCTGGTGCGCGGCGGCTCTACGGTCATAGAGTCGTCGCTTGAACGAAACCGTCGCCGAGGTTCATAGAGAGTGAGCAAATCGGAGAGATAGTGAGGTCCCGTTCCACACAATGATTTATAACATAGTGTGCAAATTTTGTATTGCACACGAGCAGAGACAGGCAGCCAGTGTAAAGATTCAAGAAGCGGAGTAACATGGTCAGACATCTTCGCCTTACAGACAAGACGAGCGGCAGAGTTTTGAACCTTTTGTAACTTATCCAAGAGAAACTGAGGGCAGCCAGCATACAAAGAATTACAATAGTCTAGCCTTGAGAGGACAAGGGCACAGACCAGAGTTAGAGCAGCTTGAGGAGTAAGAAAGTGGCGAATGGATGCGATCTTTCGCAGCTGAAAGTATGCTGATTTGCAAGTTTGAAGTACTTGCTTGGAAAATGTCATGTTACAGTCGAAAACCACACCAAGGTTCTTGGCCGACGAAACAAAGTTTACATCGGTTTCACCAACATGAAGTGGTAGGAAGTGAACATTGTAGAGGACATCTGTGCGATCTTACAATCATAGACTCTGTTTTAGCATCGTTCAGCTGAAGTTTGTTTTGGGTCATCCACGCCTTCACGTCGGCAATACAGCTTTCTAACACTTCAACAGTGGGCACGATTTGTTGAATCGTGCTTCCTTTGTACAGCTGATTGTCGTCCGCAAAGGCGTGGTGATCAACTGAATGTCTGGCAACAAGATCAAATAGGGGATACATGGGGTTTCATGATACATGTAACATGATACAACAAGATCATGATACATGGGGTTTCTTCTTCTTCACGACAGGTGGAGCACACTACCTCTACAATTCTACCTGGACTAAGGTATTGCCTTCCCTCTACAAACGTAACAATATATTACAAGCCTGGCTACGCCATTGTTAGACTTTCGGTCTTGGGTTTTTTTTTTTTTTGGTTTTTTTTTTTTGTTAGCATACAAGGTCAAGGCTCGTGGAAGAGTTAGAACAGTGAATGGATCAGGATGCAACAGCACAGAGAAGGAGGAAACACCAACAGCAGGGTTGAAGGACAAAATAGAGGGAGTCTTGGACAAATAATGGGTGTGGACCGGTCGCCATATTTTGTTCCTAAAATGTCACCCAAAGTAACATTTTCATTGACCTCACAATGACTGTGCGCATCAGTGAACATACAAATATGGCAGATCTCGCACAGTATGACTAATGCCATCTACCACGGTGATCCAATTGTCTGTAGAGTTGAAGTTAATGCTTATACAGAGAAATAAATCAAAGATTTCTGCAAATGATTCTTTTCACCAATTCGAATTCGTCCTTGCACTTGGGGCATGAAGGGACGATTGCCCTTGGGTACCGGGCACCTCAATCCCTCATGCCACTACCGAGGCCTTGAAACGTATATATTCAGATGGGCAAGAATCGTATTTTGTAACCTACTCTTGTACAAGGTTCCAATTTATTGTACATATTTGTCGTATAGTAGTTTCCAGTGTGCCTTATTTTGAAGGATTATCCAATTGACTAGAGTATACACACAATTGTTTGCTCTGCACTTTGACGTCATGAGATTTTCAATATTCACAAATGAATTAAATAATGTGAAGTAGCTGATTTGCAATCCCTCTCCTAAAGCATCAGGTGAGGAAAAGGTATCAAAATATTTTTTTGGATAGTTCAAACTATCTTTTCCCCTTTTTCTTTTGTCTGATCGCTCCTGTTTCTTCTTCTTTTTATTTTCCTGTTACTCCTTGACTTAAACAAACCACTTGCCATCTCCAACTCGTAGTCACTTTCTTTTCTTTTTCTTAACCCTTGATCACCTCCCTTTCTTTCCAGGCTCCTCAATTCCCAATTTGTGTACTGTGATAAATTTATTTTTTCTGCCTAGAAATATTTCCACAGTTCAGAGGATAAAAGACTTGCATCAACAGACATTGGCCCTTGAAACGTGTCACCCTCACAGATGCCTGCATCACGTTACTCGCAGATGGAAGGCTTTTGTGCAGGGGGGCTTCATTGTCCCAGGGCTCTTAGTTTCCTGTTCCGCCTGCCACATTGATTGGTTCTTTCTCCTGTAGCCCCTGATTTGTACGTATTAAACACCATTCTGTCTTCATGTCCATCTCCTGCCACTCCGTGCTGGGTTCTTCTCTTCCTCTTTTCTTTTTTTCTTTGGGAATTGCATGCTTCCAATCTGGTGTAGCATTTTGTCGTTTTTTTTTAGGGTGTTGAGAAACTTTTTATTTCAATCATTATTTTCGTGGTTATTATTATTTATTACTGGTGAAAACTTTTTGTTGGCTTCATTCATGGCTAGCCATTTGCAAAACTCGTGTATTGGTGTTCATTTGCGATTTCCTGGTTCAGTTACATTTCTCACTACTTTTGCACATTTTTATTTTGGGACATTTCCTGCTTTTGCATTGTATTGTCGTAAAGGCAAGGGTTTGATGGGCACAGCCACTTTGAGCTTATCATCTGGGCGGGTTATTGGTTGGTGCCGAGTTATCCTGTCTTTGCCAGCACTAAAACCTGCACACAAAATTTATCATCGCCATCATTTTCATTCATTTCAATATAATCATCGCCAATATGTTTTGGATCATCATCAAAACTTTGTTGATCAATACAGAACAATTTGTTGGTCGTTGTGTTTGATCTAATTTTTTTTTCTCTTCCCCCTCTCCCTTCACCCATCTCCTACCCCCTTTCTCCTTTCACATTATCTTTCATTTCTCACCGGTACTCTCAAGCTGTGGGTGGTTGCTTGGCGTCGGCAGCAGAGAGGGGAGAGAACCCCCCTTGCTCCCAGCACTCATCGCCACCACAAGTTGGTGACAACTTTGGCTGGAATGGCAACCCCTTCTGAGTCAACAATTTGAGGGCTTTGTAAACCATACACGACAGAGATGTGAGCGATGAATAGCACTGAATAATAAAGAGCAGAGATGAAGATCAAAATAAATATAATCATTATTGAAGCTTGAAGAGCTTAGCTGAAGCTCTTCCATTCAGTAACAGCTCTGTAAATACCACACTCCGGGTCGTAATTGGATTCTGCAAATGCAGAATTTCTCCATTGCCTTTTGTTGCCTTGCAACCAATGATCCGTAAAGAATGTATGTATTAAAGTAAGTTTTGTTATTTTTCCTACTTCATTATTCTGCAGCTTGAAAACTAGCTTGCTTGTTAATAGGTGCTTGTATGAAATTAGTACACGGTATACTTCCGGTGGCACTGTGCAGTACAGCTGCACCCTCAACATAATGCGTGTGAGTATTGTGTGCATTAAAGCAATGCAGTCATTTAAGCTGCTTTGAAGAAGCAACATTTTGCTATTTGTTTAAATAGGACCATAAAAATTGTATTCAGAGATGTCAGTGAATCTGCTGCTGTCCTAATGGTTGATTATGACCACTGCTTGGACGTGGAGATCTGAAGTGTCATCCCCTATCTCACCTGTCTGAACACTCATCCCATTTCAAACCACAGCAGATTAGCAATCCCAATTTTCCCAATCCCCTTTTTCGATTGCATATTTCTCTCCACGCTGTTTAAATCTCCCATATATATGTATATGTCGTTGCTTTCCGAGTTTGTTTGAAATTAAAGGACGAGTAGCAACTTTTGGAAGGCTTTTTTTGAGGTTCACTTTCGTGTACAATGTATTCGATATGTTATTTGGTTCGCACAGGGAAGCACTGCTGGTAAAACAAGCCCAGTCCTGTTTAAAGTTTGCCTCGAGAGAGATATATAGTTTGAGTTTGGGAATTGGAAGAGGTTATAGGTGGGAGTCTTTTTTTGGGTGCACTTGGTCGTGTGATGTTGATGAAAGGTGTAATTATGAAATGGATTTAATTTGACCCCATGACTTGCTTATTGTTGTTGAGGATGCATTTCACTTGCATTTGTATTTCTTTGATTTGAAGTTCCAAGGTTTGTGATGATGGTGTAATTCCATCACAAGCCACCACTGGGTTTACTAAGGTTAAAACCTGTGTTTCGCAATTTGACTGCAGTCATGCGACTGCAAATATAGCAGTGGTTTATAAATTTGAGAAAGTTGTTGTGTATTTATTCTATCCGTTGATTGAACCGTTCTTACCCTGACATTGCCTTTCCTGCCACACAATTGTTTGCCATTGATGCATTTGTAACTCTCGTTAACTTTGCTTAAATAACGTCACTTGTCTGCTTTACATGTTTCATAAATAGCCTTGGATATACTAATTTCATGTGACTTTTCAAATGCAATACTATTCAGATTTACAACTTTTGAGAACTGCTTAGTAGTTTTGTGAAGTTTAACATCAGCAACATTATGCATTGCATAAAAGCCATGAACAGTGTTGATGCAAGTCTGCATCCCAGAGCTTTGCAGAGCTTTTTGTGATCCTACTCGCTCCCCATTTTAGTTTCCAACAAAAAGTACATTTTTAGAGATTTCAGGATTTTCCTGTAAAATTAATGCTTTTGAGTTGCAGAGCGACTTGAAGAGTTTCCCCGAATTTTATTCCTTGTTGAATGAAGGCATTGTGCTGTTATTCCCCCAGAATGTCCCTCTAGCAACTTAAGTTTTCGCATTGTTGTAGTTTACATTCTTGTTTTGTTTTGTTTTTTTGTCTGTATGGAAGTCGAGATATAAAGATGGCCTTGAGTTGCATGACATGTAAGACTAATATTTGAATTGCTGACCGTTCTTTCGCAGATGTCTCTCAAAAAGAATTTGATGTTCTTGTCTGTGTCGGACTCTGTATTATTTGCCAATAAACTATTTGCATATAATTGATGGACAACAACCACATACCTATTCACATTATGCAATTGCCAAACACAAGTCCAGCGTAATATTGGATGAAATATGATGCTAGAACCTGTTCCCATGATCACACACACACACACACACACACACACACACACACACACACACACACACACACACCAAAAAAAACCACACACACACACCAAAAAAACCACACACACACACATACATACATACACTGTTACGGAGTCCTCTACAATCTCCGGGTCTCGGTGACCTCCGAACCCTGAGAGGAGCCCCGGCAGAAAAATAAATGTCATCCTGTGTTGAAAATCAATAGTGAAACCACACCAATGATTAAAAATGAACAATATTGTATTAGAAATCACACACAAGAATAATGGTATAACAGATGGCCATTAAGAGTGCACTATATATATATATATATATATATATATATATATATATATATATATATATATATATATATATATACATATACACATCTCTTATATAAAGTCAGGTAACTCACTGCGTGGCCAGCAAGTGAAAGGACACTCCTCAATGTCTCTAACTTTTCCCAAGGCGAATGTGATTCACTCCAGCGGTCGATAGAATGAAATCCGGTCGAAGCCCGAATCTCGCTCTCCAGTCGATATCCGAAGCGCGTACAGTTGACAATGGGGATCGCCCCGCTGAAACTGTACAACGGCGCCCTTCAGAGGATCACCTTCACCGCTCACTCAGCGAACCCGCAACGTAATGGGAGACGAAGCGGTCGCGCATACACATCCCCGACAGACGGTAGGATGTTGATGTGAAGATGACGTGGCAAAACCTTCGTTGATATCCGAAACGCGGGGTTCAAGATGGCCGACGGCTCTTACTTGAGCCGATTGGACGAAGCAAGGATTCGTCAGAATCACAGCGCCCCAAATCTGACTACGCAGATTTCTCCCCCCCCAGCGTTACTTCCTATCGTCGGATGTCCTTTCAAGGAACTCAAAATTCCCTCGCAGCTGTCGGTAGACCTTGCTCGTTACGGAGCGTTGACGTCATGCGTCTTCTCCGACTTTGCTCGCGCCGCTTCCTCCTCTTCACCTCATTGTCTTCTCGTTTGGTTTCCTGTATCATTTTAAGTTAACCTTTTTAACTTTTAATAACTTTTAATAACTGTTCATAAACAATAAACCTTAGGAAGACAATAATAGTACATAGAATCCGAAATCTTTCAAGTGGAGGAAAACCACAATAACGGAAGTTACGAATCCATAACAACACACACACACACACCCTTTTAGGTTAGGTACATTTTAGATAATGTGACATCTGAGTTATTGCATTTTAATTCCTTGCCATGTACATTGAAGTCTTTCCATTTTTAAGATGAGTAATAGCTAGAATAGAATAAATACATGGCCCAGTTGAATAAAACTCCCTTAAACTTAAGGAAAGATTTAACTCAAGGTATGCTGGAATTCCTTAGCTAAACAATTCCTTAAGTGCTGTTGCATAAACAACCCTTAAGGATTTAAGGAAGTCCTTTGGAACTGTATCTATGCCAGCCAACCAATCAGATTAGAGATAGGAAGAGATGTCCAAAAGCAAGAACGTGAAACGAACATGTGATTTTAAATGACGCTCGTTATATATTGCGTGAGGGACATGTGCTTGCAGACGAACGAGGAATAAAATTATTCTTGTGTTGAGGATGAGTTGAGGATGGCTGCAGATATGAATAATCCTGAACTTTTTCCTTAAATCCTTGCTCAAAGTTGCGGGAGTCTCCTCTCCCCGTCCTTCACTACGAACCTTTGAGTTTCCAAAAGACGACATAACAATGCTTCCACAATTTTCACTCTTTCATGACATCCAGAACATTTTAGTTGCAACAAGTGTATGTATCAATACAACAAGTGTATGTATCAATACAACAAGCGTGTAAGTATCAATATAACAAGTGTGTATGTATCAATATAACAAGCGTGTATGTATCAATATAACAAGCGTGTAAGTGGCAATATAACAAGCGTGTAAGTAGAAATATAACAAGCGTGGAAGTAGCAATATAACAAGCGTATAAGTTGCAATATAACAAGCGTGTATGCAGCAATATAACAAGCGTGTATGTAGCAATACAACAAGCGTGTATGTATCGTATCAATGTAACAAGCGTATAAGTCGCAATATAACAAGCGTGTATGTATCAATATAACAAGCGTGTAAGTAGCAATACAACAAGCGTGTAAGTGGAAATATAACAAGCGTGTAAGTAGAAATATAACAAGCGTGTAAGTAGCGATACAACAAGCGTGTAAGTAGTAATATAACAAGTGTGTTAGTAGCAAAATAACAAGCGTGTATGTATCAATATAACAAGCTTGTCTGTATCAATATAACAAGCGTGTATGTATCAATATAACAAGCATGTAAGTAGCAATACAACAAGCGTGTAAGTGGAAATATAACAAGCGTGTAAGTAGAAATATAACAAGCGTGTAAGTAGAAATATAACAAGCGTGTAAGTACAATATAACAAGCGTGTTAGTAGCAATATAACAAGCGTGTATGTATCAATATGACAAGCGTGTATGTAGCAATATAACAAGCATGTAAGTAGCAATATAACAAGCGTGTAAGTAGCAATATAACAAGCGTGTAAGTATCAATATAACAAGCGTGTATTTATCAATATAACAAGTGTGTATGTATCAATGTAACAAGTGTGTATGTATCAAAATAACAAGCGTGTATGAATCAATATAACGCGTGTATGTATCAATATAACAGGCGTGTAAGTAGCAATATAACAAGCGTGTAAGTAGAAATATAACAAGCGTGTAAGTAGAAATATAACAAGCGTGTTTGTATCAATATAACAAGCGTGAAAATAGCAATATAACAAGCGTGTAAGTAGCAATATAACAAGTGTGTATGTAGCAATATAACAAGCGTGTAAGTATCAATATAACAAGCGTTTATGCAGCAATATAATGCGTGTATGTAGCAATATAACAAGCGTGTATGTATCAATATAACAAGCGTGTACGTATCAATATAACAAGCGTGTATGTATCAATATGACAAGCATGTATGTATCAATATAACAAGCATGTAAGTGGCAATATAACAGGCGTGTAAGTAGCAATATAACAAGCGTGTAAGTAGAAATATAACAAGCGTGTAAGTAGAAATATAACAAGCGTGTTTGTATCAATATAACAAGCGTGAAAATAGCAATATAACAAGCGTGTAAGTATCAATATAACAAGTGTGTATGTAGCAATATAACAAGCGTGTAAGTATCAATATAACAAGCGTTTATGCAGCAATATAATGCGTGTATGTAGCAATATAACAAGCGTGTATGTATCAATATAACAAGCGTGTACGTATCAATATAACAAGCGTGTATGTATCAATATGACAAGCATATATGTATCAATATAACAAGCATGTAAGTGGCAATATAACAAGCGTGTAAGTAGCAATATAACAAGCGTGCAAGTAGCAATATAACAATCATGTAAGAAGAAATATAACAAGCGTGTAAATAGAAATATAACAAGCGTGTATGTATCAATATAACAAGCATGCAAGTCACAATATAACAAGCGTGTAAGTATCAATATAACATGCGTGTATGTATCAATATAGCAAGCATGCCTGTATCAATATAACAAGCGTGTAAGTAGCAATATAACAAGCGTATAAGTTGCATTATAACAAGCATGTATGTAGCAATACAACAAGCGTGTATGTATCGTATCAATGTAACAAGCGTGTAAGTAGCAATATAACAAGCGTGTATGTATCAATATAACAAGCGTGTATGTATCAATAAAACAAGCGTGTACGTATCAATATAACAAGTGTGTACGTATCAATAAAATAAGCGTGTATTTATCAATATAACAAGCGTATAAGTGGCAATATAACAAGCGTGTAAGTAGCAATATAACAAGCGTGCATGTATCATTATAACAAGCGTGTATGTATCAATATAACAAGCGTGTATGTGTCAATATAACAAGCGTGTATGTATCAACATAACAAGCGTGTAAGTGGCAACACAGCAGGTGTGTAAGTGGCAATATAACAAGCATGTAAATAGAAATATAACAAGCATGTAAGTAGCGATATAACAAGCGTGTAAGTAGAAATATAACAAACGTGTATGTATCAATATAACAAGCGTGTAAGTAGCAACATAAGCGTGTAAGTAGCAACATAAGCGTGTAAGTAGCAATATAACAAGCGTGTATCTATCAATATAACAAGCGTGTATCTATCAATATAACAAGCATGCATGTATCAATATAACAAGCGTGTATCTATCAATATAACAAGCGTGTATCTATCAATATAACAAGCATGCATGTATCAATATAACAAGCGTGTAAGTAGCAACAAAAGCATGTAAGTAGCAACATAAGCGTGCAAGTAGCAACATAAGCGTGTAAGTTGCAATATAACAAGCATGTATGCAGCAATATAACAAGCGTGTATGTAGCAATACAACAAGCGTGTATGTATCGTATCAATGTAACAAGCGTGTAAGTAGCAATATAACAAGCGTGTATGTATCAATATAACAAGGGTGTATGTATCAATATAACAAGCGTGTATGTATCAATAAAACAAGCGTGTATGTATCAATATAACAAGCGTGTATGTATCAATATAACAAGCGTGTATGTATCAATATAACAAGCGTGTATGTATCAATAAAATAAGCATGTATGTATCAATATAACAAGCGTGTATGTATCAATATGACAAGCGTGTATGTAGCAATATAACAAGCATGTAAGTAGCAATATAACAAGCGTGTAAGTAGCAATATAACAATCGTGTAAGTATCAATATAACAAGCGTGTATTTATCAATATAACAAGTGTGTATGTATCAATGTAACAAGTGTGTATGTATCAAAATAACAAGCGTGTATGAATCAATATAACAAGCGTGTATGTATCAATATAACAGGCGTGTCAGTGGCAATATAACAAGCGTGTAAGTAGAAATATAACAAGCGTGTAAGTAGAAATATAACAAGCGTGTTTGTATCAATATAACAAGCGTGAAAATAGCAATATAACAAGCGTGTAAGTATCAATATAACAAGTGTGTATGTAGCAATATAACAAGCGTGTAAGTATCAATATAACAAGCGTTTATGCAGCAATATAATGCGTGTATGTAGCAATATAACAAGCGTGTATGTATCAATATAACAAGCGTGTACGTATCAATATAACAAGCGTGTATGTATCAATATGACAAGCATGTATGTATCAATATAACAAGCATGTAAGTGGCAATATAACAGGCGTGTAAGTAGCAATATAACAAGCGTGTAAGTAGAAATATAACAAGCGTGTAAGTAGAAATATAACAAGCGTGTTTGTATCAATATAACAAGCGTGAAAATAGCAATATAACAAGCGTGTAAGTATCAATATAACAAGTGTGTATGTAGCAATATAACAAGCGTGTAAGTATCAATATAACAAGCGTTTATGCAGCAATATAATGCGTGTATGTAGCAATATAACAAGCGTGTATGTATCAATATAACAAGCGTGTACGTATCAATATAACAAGCGTGTATGTATCAATATAACAAGCATGTAAGTGGCAATATAACAAGCGTGTAAGTAGCAATATAACAAGCGTGCAAGTAGCAATATAACAATCATGTAAGAAGAAATATAACAAGCGTGTAAATAGAAATATAACAAGCGTGTATGTATCAATATAACAAGCATGCAAGTCACAATATAACAAGCGTGTAAGTATCAATATAACATGCGTGTATGTATCAATATAGCAAGCATGCCTGTATCAATATAACAAGCGTGTAAGTAGCAATATAACAAGCGTATAAGTTGCATTATAACAAGCATGTATGTAGCAATACAACAAGCGTGTATGTATCGTATCAATGTAACAAGCGTGTAAGTAGCAATATAACAAGCGTGTATGTATCAATATAACAAGCGTGTACGTATCAATAAAATAAGCGTGTATTTATCAATATAACAAGCGTATAAGTGGCAATATAACAAGCGTGTAAGTAGCAATATAACAAGCGTGCATGTATCATTATAACAAGCGTGTATGTATCAATATAACAAGCGTGTATGTGTCAATATAACAAGCGTGTATGTATCAACATAACAAGCGTGTAAGTGGCAACACAGCAGGCGTGTAAGTGGCAATATAACAAGCATGTAAATAGAAATATAACAAGCATGTAAGTAGCGATATAACAAGCGTGTAAGTAGAAATATAACAAGCATGTATGTATCAATATAACAAGCGTGTAAGTAGCAACATAAGCGTGTAAGTAGCAACATAAGCGTGTAAGTAGCAATATAACAAGCGTGTATCTATCAATATAACAAGCATGCATGTATCAATATAACAAGCGTGTATCTATCAATATAACAAGCGTGTATCTATCAATATAACAAGCATGCATGTATCAATATAACAAGCGTGTATCTATCAATAGAACAAGCGTGTAAGTAGACATATAACAAGCATGTATGTAGAAATATAACAAGCGTGTATGGATCAAGATAACAAGCGTGTAAGTAGCAACAAAAGCATGTAAGTAGCAACATAAGCGTGTAAGTAGCAACATAAGCGTGTAAGTTGCAATATCACAAGCATGTATGCAGCAATATAACAAGCGTGTATGTCGCAATACAACAAACATGTATGTATCGTATCAATGTAACAAGCGTGTAAGTAGCAATATAACAAGCGTGTATGTATCAATATAACAAGGGTGTATGTCTCAATATAACAAGCGTGTATGTATCAATAAAACAAGCGTGTATGTATCAATATAACAAGCGTGTATGTATCAATATAACAAGCGTGTATGTATCAATAAAATAAGCGTGTATGTATCAATATAACAAGCGTGTAACTGGCAATATAACAAGCGTGTAAGTAGCAATATAACAAGCGTGTATGTATCAATAAAACAAGCGTGTATGTATCAATAAAACAAGCGTGTATGTATCAATAAAACAAGCGTGTATGTATCAATATAACAAGCGTGTATGTATCAATATAACAAGCGTGTATATATCAATATAACAAGCGTGTATGTATCAATATAACAAGCGTGTATGTATCAATATAACAAGCGTGTATGTATCAATAAAACAAGCGTGTATGTATCAATAAAACAAGCGTGTATGTATCAATATAACAAGCTTGTATGTATCAATAAAATAAGCGTGTATGTATCAATATAACAAGCGTGTAAGTGGCAATATAACAAGCGTGTAAGTAGCAATATAACAAGCATGCATGTATCAATATAACAAGCGTGTACCTATCAATATAACAAGCGTGCATGTATCAATATAACAAGCGTGTATCTATCAATAGAACAAGCGTGTAAGTAGACATATAACAAGCGTGTAAGTAGAAATATAACAAGCGTGTATGGATCAAGATAACAAGCGTGTAAGTAGCAACATAAGCATGTAAGTAGCAACATAAGCATGTAAGTAGCAACATAAGCGTGTAAGTAGCAATATAACAAGCGTGTATCTATCAATATAACAAGCGTGCATGTATCAATATAACAAGCGGGTACCTATCAATATAACAAGCGTGCATGTATCAATATAACAAGCGTGTATCTATCAATATAACAAGCGTGTAAGTAGACATATAACAAGCATGTAAGTAGAAATATAACAAGCGTGTATGGATCAAGATAACAAGCGTGTAAGTAGCAACATAAGCGTGGAAGTAGCAATATAACAAGCGTGCATGTATCAATATAACAAGCGTGTATCTATCAATATAACAAGCATGTAAGTATCAATATAACAAGCGTGTATCAATATAACAAGCGTGTAAGTATAAATATAACAAGCGTGTAAGTATAAATATAACCAGCGTGTATGTATCAACATAACAAGCGTGTATGTATCAATATAACAAGCGTTTTATATCAATATAACAATCGTCTATGTATCAATATAACAAGCGTGTAAGTAGCAATATAACAAGCGTATCAATAGCAATATAACAAGCGTGTATGTATCACTATCAATATAACAAGCGTGTATGTAGCAATATAACAAGCATGTAAGTAGCAATATAACAAGCGTATCAATAGCAATATAACAAGCGTGTATGTATCACTATCAATATAACAAGCGTGTATGTAGCAATATAACAACGTGTAAGTAGCAATATAACAAGCGTGTATGTAGCAATATAACAACGTGTAAGTAGCAATATAACAAGCGTGTATGTATCACTATCAATATAGCAAGCGTGTATGTAGCAATATAACAAAGTGTAAGTCGCAATATAACAAGCGTGTGTGGCAATAAAACAAGCTTGTATGTATCGATATAACAAGCGTGTAAGTAGCAATATAACAAGCGTATCAATAGCAATATAACAAGCGTGTATGTAGCAATATAACAAGCGTATCAATAGCAATATAACAAGTGTATCAATAGCAATATAACAAGCGTATCAATAGCAATATAACAAGCGTGTATGTATCACTATCAATATAACAAGCGTGTAAGTAGCAAGGTAACAAGCGTGTATGTAGCAATATAACAAGCGTGTATGTAGCAATATAACAAGCGTATCAATAGCAATATAACAAGCGTGTATGTATCACTATCAATATAACAAGCGTGTAAGTAGCAATATAACAAGCGTATCAATAGCAATATAACAAGCGTGTATGTAGCAATATAACAAGCGTGTATGTAACAATATAACAAGCGTATCAATAGCAATATAACAAGCGTGAATGTAGCAATATAACAAGCGTGTATGTAGCAATATAACAAGCATGTATGTATCAATATAACAAGCGTGTATGTAGCAATATAACAAGCGTGTATGTAGCAATATAGCAAGCGTGTATGTTTCAATATAACAAGCGTGTATGTAGCAATATAACAAGCGTGTATGTCGCAATATAACAAGCGTGTATGTAGCAATATAACAAGCGTGTATGTAGCAATATAACAAGCGTGTGTGTAGCAATATAACAAGCGTGTGTGTAGCAATATAACAAGCGTGTGTGTAGCAATATAACAAGCGTGTATGTAGCAATATAACAAGCGTGTATGTATCAATATAACAAGCGTGTATGTATCAATATAACAAGCGTGTGTGTAGCAATATAACAAGCGTGTATGTAGCAATATAACAAGCGTGTATGTAGCAATATAACAAGCGTGTGTGTAGCAATATAACAAGCGTGTATGTAGCAATACAACAAGCGTGTATGTATCAATATAACAAGCGTGTATGTAGCAATATAACAAGCGTGTATGTAGCAATATAACAAGCGTGTATGTATCAATATAACAAGCGTGTATGTATCAATATAACAAGCGTGTGTGTAGCAATATAACAACATGTAAGTAGCAATATAACAAGCGTGTGTGTAGCAATATAACAAGCGTGTGTGTAGCAATATAACAACATGTAAGTAGCAATATAACAAACGTGTGTGTAGCAATATAACAAGCGTGTATGTAGCAATATAACAAGCGTGTATGTAGCAATATAACAAGCGTGTGTGTAGCAATATAACAAGCGTGTATGTAGCAATATAACAAGCGTGTATGTATCAATATAACAAGCGTGTATGTATCAATATAACAAGCGTGTGTGTAGCAATATAACAACATGTAAGTAGCAATATAACAAGCGTGTGTGTAGCAATATAACAAGCGTGTGTGTAGCAATATAACAAGCGTGTGTGTAGCAATATAACAACATGTAAGTAGCAATATAACAAGCGTGTATGTAGCAATATAACAAGCGTGTATGTAGCAATATAACAAGCGTGTGTGTAGCAATATAACAAGCGTGTGTGTAGCAATATAACAAGCGTGTATGTAGCAATATAACAACATGTAAGTAGCAATATAACAAGCGTGTATGTAGCAATATAACAAGCGTGTATGTAGCAATATAACAAGCGTGTATGTAGCAATATAACAAGCGTGTATGTAGCAATATAACAACATGTAAGTAGCAATATAACAAGCGTGTATGTAGCAATATAACAAGCGTGTATGTAGCAATATAACAAGCGTGTATGTAGCAATATAACAAGCGTGTATGTAGCAATATAACAACATGTAAGTAGCAATATAACAAGCGTGTATGTAGCAATATAACAAGCGTGTATGTAGCAATATAACAAGCGTGTGTGTAGCAATATAACAAGCGTGTATGTAGCAATATAACAAGCGTGTATGTAGCAATATAACAAGCGTGTATGTCGCAATATAACAAGCGTGTATGTAGCAATATAACAAGCGTGTGTGTAGCAATATAACAAGCGTGTGTGTAGCAATATAACAACATGTAAGTAGCAATATAACAAGCGTGTGTGTAGCCATATAACAAGCGTGTGTGTAGCAATATAACAAGCGTGTATGTAGCAATATAACAAGCGTGTGTGTAGCCATATAACAAGCGTGTATGTAGCAATATAACAAGCGTGTATGTAGCAATATAACAAGCGTGTGTGTAGCAATATAACAAGCGTGTATGTAGCAATATAACAAGCGTGTATGTATCAATATAACAAGCGTGTATGTAGCAATATAACAAGCGTGTGTGTATCAATATAACAAGCGTGTGTGTAGCAATATAACAATGTGTAAGTAGCAATATAACAAGCGTGTATGTAGCAATATAACAAGCGTGTATGTAGCAATATAACAAGCGTGTATGTAGCAATATAACAAGCGTGTATGTAGCAATATAACAAGCGTGTATGTATCAATATAACAAGCGTGTATGTATCAATATAACAAGCGTGTATGTAGCAATATAACAAGCGTGTGTGTATCAATATAACAAGCGTGTGTGTAGCAATATAACAACATGTAAGTAGCAATATAACAAGCGTGTGTGGCAATAAAACAAGCTTGTATGTATCAACATAAGTGTGCAGGTATCAAACGTCTTTTTAATCCATCTTACCCTAACAAAGTGTCGGTTCCCACATACTTGGAAGTAACGTGCATCATACTTCATGCATATTCTGCGCAATCGTCTACTACCAACAATCAGACAATACCACCAAGACATGTCATGTCTCATCAGGTAAAATGGCGCCTCCCCTGTCTCAAGTGGTTGATGAACAGACTTGAAGAAACATTGAGTTGGATAAGATCATTCCTAACATCAGTGACTTCTGTGGAAGTGGATTTTTTTTTATTGGAAATTTTTACCAAATAATTTAAAATGAAATACAGGAATGTCTAATTTACATAAGTATTCAACCCCCTGAGTCAATACTTCATCGAAGCGCCTTTGGCAGCGATTACAGCTTCAAGTCTTCTTGGGTATGTCTGTATCAGCTTTGCACATCTGGATTTGTGGAGTTTCTCCCATTCTTACTTTGATTTGCTCAAGCTCTGGTAAGTTGGATGGAGAGTGTCGGTGAACAGCAATCTTCAAGTCTTTCCACAGATTCTCAATGGATTCAAGTCTGAGCTTTGGCTCTGCCACTCCAGGACTTTCACTTTATTGAGCTGAAGCCATTCCAGTGTTGCTTTGGCTGTATGGTTGGGGTCATTGGCCTGTTGTTATGTAAATATTTGCTGCAGTCTAAGGTGTTTTGCACTCCAAAGCAGGTTCTCCTCAAGTATTTGCCTCCATTCATTGTTCCCTTTATCTTTACAAGTCTCCCAGTCCTTGACATTGAAAAGCATCTCCATAACATGATGCTACCAGTCGGCCATCTTTAATCGCATCAGTACACAAAATGGTATGCTTATGTGTACCGTCATGTATTAATTTATCTTTGTGCAAAGTATGAATAAAATCGGTCATAACATCTCCGAGATATGGTTGTGGACGCACAGACTGACGGACGAGACCAAATCCATAAACCCCGTTTCGGACGAAGTCCAACGTGGGCTAATAATGTCCAATCAATTGAATTGGCCACAGGTGGACTCCAATCAAGTTGTCGAGACATCTCAAGGATTTTTAAAGGAAATTGGATGCACCCGAGCTCAATTTGGAGTGTCTTCGTAAAGGGGTTGAATACTGATCGACTCAAGACATTTCAACTCGTAGGTTTAGGAACCACTGGTAGAACTAGGGCACGACAGGTAGAACTAGTGAATCGCTGGTAGAACTGGGGAATCACAGGTATAACTGGGGAACCACATGTCAATCTCAGGAACCACAGGTGGAACTATTGTGATATTCTGAGTTAAACAAGGTATACGTGGATGACCCACAAAATATGTAAATTAACCAATGTTTTGAACAAACTTTTGAAAGCACCATGCAGAGATTATTCCTATCAATGTTATGTGTAAATCAGGTGAATACCAAGAGAATAAGTCAAAAGTAGCGATCCCAGACTTGTAATGACCTTTGACCTTTAATTTGGCCCACTTAAGATATGCAATTTGTGTGATGGGATTTGCAAGGCATCAACAGTCCTTTGTTCCTCAGAAGTTCTGCAAGGTTTGGTGAAAATAGGAAGACAACATATCTATTTTGTGTGAGGGGGGGTTGGGGGGGTTCAAATATGGAACCTCTTTGACCCCCGTAGACTCCTTTAGATCTTTTTTAATGCTGTTACATCCTATTCGTATATTTATGTTGGAAATGCTAATTCCACTTTGGACACATGAGGGCGTTTCACAATGCGATACAGTATCCCGTGAAGAAGATGAGAGTGAGAGATGGTGGAGGATGAATGAAAGTGATTGTTTGTACACCTGTGGTCCGAACCTGACTTCTGAAACGCAACAAATCCCGTGAACAAACTTTAGTCCATCACGTGTGAAGGGTTTGGTCAAGTTTCATCAAAATCGGGTGTCTGGTTTCGAGATAAACATCCGAGTGTTACATACCCTGACTGACACCACGAGCTGCTCATACCTCACCTGCTGAGGTCCAGGTGAACTAAAATAGCACTGATTATAGTTCAATAATTGGATAATGAACATCAAGTAATTCCCAAAATTAATGGCAAAGCAGGACGGTAATAATGCTACAATTAGAAAAGGGAAAATAATGAATGTGCAGAGGACTGGGCATCCTCCGTCGTGCGGAGTCCTTCTTTGGCACCTCTGAGCTCCTCACCGCATACAAAGTTTTCATCCGCAGCTTGATGGAATACTTCTCTCCCCTCTGAGCTGGTGCTCCTGCCTCACACCTGGCTCGGCTTCACACTAGAGAAACCAAGGCTTTCAGAATCATTGGAATCTCCCACGATGAACCTGATTCTGAGGGCCTTTCACTCGCTCACCGCAGGCAGGTTGGTGGTCTTTCTGTCTTGACATGACTCCTCTCCGGCCTTGCTCCCCCAGCTCTGTCTGTGCTCTGTCCCCCAAATATTCCTTCAGGTCGCACAAGATCTGCCAGTAATCATCTTCTGGTGAAACTGCCAAAATCAAGACTCTCTGCTCACCTTCACTCTTTCATTGCTCTTTTTTCCCCGCATCTGGAACAAACTCCGACACTCTCTTCAAACCCACTCCTTTGGTTTTTAAGCATAAACTTTAAATCCTATCTCCTCCCTAATTTTTGAAGATATCTAGTGGAAACTTTACACAAACCTTCCTCATGTGGGGAAGTTGAAACGTTACTTGGGAAGTTTCAATAAGTCACATGGTTTGGCCACAATAAATAATTGAACGAAAATATAAAAAAGCTTCTATCTTTTGAACCGCTGCATTGATCGACTTGAAATTTTAATGTAATGTAGCTCTCATCAAGGGGAATAAGTGTTTGAAATTTGAAAATGATTGGTTGTACGTTCTGGAGGCTGGAAGTCGTTATTGTTGAAAGAAAAAGAAACGCAACATTTGTTTTTTCTCAGGCCATGTAACTGATTGGTTTCCTGCATCGCAGCTTTGCATACCCATGGTGATTTCGAGAGACAAAAACACGAGGAGAACAATAAGGTAAGTTGGAAGTTTGTGGGATTTGTAGTTCTTAAGTTATCGTTGAATAAAGAAATCACACTTTTGCTGAGAGCCGTGCCTTAATTTTAACTTGGCGCGATACGTGCAGGCCCATACGGGCTCATTTCAAGTCGGAATTAAATTCGGCTTTCGGAATTGGTAGTCTCTAACGTAGTTGAATACATGACCACCGCAAACCCGGTGCAAATCGGATAAAATTTGACCGAGTTACCTCAAGTCGCAATAGGGAATTATATAAACTAGCAACGGTACCTGCCCTATGGGCGGGGCTTCAATTGGGAGGCCCAAATGAAACGGCAAAATATCAGAAGGCTTTTTTATTTTAAACGATTCATATAAACATCCGTTGAATCATATCACACGCAAATCATCAAAATCTAAACAGTACATGGTGCCAATTTTGGAAAAAAGATTGAATTCTGCAAAACGGAAGCAGCCGTTACACATCTTTCTCAGTAGCACATTTATGTGTGAAGAGTGCACGCCGAATCTGTAACACAGAAGCGGCCGCTACACGTCTTTCTCAGTCGCACATTTATGTGTGAAGAGTGCGTGCCGAATCTGTAACACGGAAGCGGCCGCTACACCTGTTTCTCAGTCACTTTGCACACGCTGCCATGTTACTTCGGAGCCACACGTTTCTATAGGAAGAGTTCGTCAGGAGTCGATCTACTCTCTCCTGGTATGTAGAATAAACTATTTGTAGAATTTCAACAAAAGCCACATCACTGTTCATATCGGTAAATATTATTCCATCGAGTTTGGAGAAACTGGAAAATTGGAAAACTTGGAAAAATTGGAAAAACAATATAGCCTATTTTACTCCCAGGGGTCCCAGGAATACCCACCCAAAATTTTGTTGCGATCGGTTCAGCCGTTTTTGCGGTACCTTCGAACGGACGGACGGACATTTGGTGAATTATAGTAAGATAATTCTGCACACTTAATAATAATAATAATTCATTTATTTTGTATAGCGCTTTTCAAGAAGCCCAAAGGCGCTTTGACAGAGTGGAAAACATAAAGCATAACAATACATGAAAACAACAATTGCAAAAAGACAAGAATCAATAGGGAAATATTTAAAGCAAAAGGAGGGAGGAGAAGAGATAGTCAGGGGTTAAATGCTGTGGGTTGAATGTTGAATGCAGTGTTGAACAGGTGGGTCTTTAGTGATGTTTTGAATGTGGTGAGTGAGGAAGAGTCTCTGATGGTGTGAGGTAGTGAGTTCCAGAGGGTGGGAGCAGCGATGGAGAAGGCCCTGTCCCCCCAGGATCTGAATTTGGTCCGGATGGAGGGGGTCAGGAGGTTGGTACCAGCAGAGCGGAGGTTGCGGGTGGGAGTGTGTCTGGAGAGGAGGTCAGCCAGGTAGGATGGGGCCAGGTTATGGAGGGCTTTGTATGTCAGGAGGGGGATTTTGTACTGGATTCTCTGGGGGATGGGGAGCCAGTGAAGCTTGTAAAGGACGGGGGTGATGTGGTCACGGGTCCGGGCCTTGGTGCGATTCATGCAGTCGGCCTGTACAGGCTCATTTCAACTCGGAATTAAATTCGGATTTGGTCGTCGCTAATGTAGATGAATACTCGACTACTGCAAACCCGGCGAAAATCGGGTAAAATATGGTCGAGTTACCTCAGATCGAGAGTGGGAAATTAATTCATTAACACTGTACACGATGTGCAGGCTGCGCACGGAGCGACCTCCCAGGCTCATTTCAACCTCAAATTAAATTCTGATTTCAGATTTGGCAGTCGCTATGTATACTCACACTCGACCAAAACAAATTTGGCAAAATTCCTACTTTTTGACGAAAATATGACACTATCGCATTTTATATGGAGAACTCCCAAGTAAGCGTGCCCGATGTATGAAAGGGTTGTATGAAAGCATGTCCGATGAAAGCGGGGTTGTATGAAAGCGTGTCCGATGAAAGCATGTCCGATGAAAGCGTGGTTGTCTGAAAACGTGTCCGATGAAAGCGGGGTTGTATGAAAGCATGTCCGATGAAAGCGGGAAGGCGGAGGAAACTGGTCATCACTGCCAGCAGTTATAAAGTGGCAGTTCTAGTTTTATTTATTATCTGTTGCAAATTTCCTTATTTCATCATTATTTAATCACCAAATACAATATTATCCTTCATCATGTCGGGTTATGTTAAACGTCCTTTAAATATTTGGGGAAAGAGACTGAACATTGTTCTTTTATGTGATCCCTAATCAACTGTCCCACTACTGAAGCCACCAAATGAGCATCAAAAAGAAATGTTGTTCACGTTTTGACAAATAGCAAAGGTTTACCAGCAGATGGCAGCGCATTGTCATGAAAAGAAAAACCCCTGGCAATGCAGGGAACCAGAGTGAAAGATCCCCACAATTATTTATTGTACCATCATCTGGGTCTACTTTGAATGCCAGGGAAACTTCTAATAGATTTTCAAATATAATATTTTGGTTATTCATCATGTCACATAAATAATGCTTTTTTTTTTTCAATCATATATTCCTTGCAGTGTTCATTCTACATATTAGTTTTAAATTGAGAAAAGTCTATGGTTCTCTAGTTTTATCTATTTTATCTAGTTTTTATATATATTCCTAAGTAAGTCTATGGTTCCATAAGAACCATAAGTCTATGGTTCTCTAGTTTTATCTAATTTATCTAGTTTTTATATAGAAAAGTCAATGGTTCTCTAGTTTTATCTATTTTATTTCGTTTTTATCTAGAAAAGTCTATGGTTCTCTAGTTTTATCTATTTTATTTCGTTTTTATCTAGAAAAGTCTATGGTTCTCTAGTTTTATCTATTTTGTCTAGTTTTTATCTAGAAAAGTCAATGGTTCTCTAGTTTTATCTACTTTATCTAGAAAAGTCTATGGTTCTCTAGTTTTATCTATTTTGTCTAGTTTTTATCTAGAAAAGTCTATGGTTCTCTAGTTTTATCTACTTTATCTAGAAAAGTCTATGGTTCTCTAGTTTTATCTATTTTGTCTAGTTTTTATCTAGAAAAGTCAATGGTTCTCTAGTTTTATCTACTTTATCTAGAAAAGTCAATGATTCTCTAGTTTTATCTACTTTATCTAGAAAAGTCTATGGTTCTCTAGTTTTATCTATTTTATCTAGTTTTTATCTAGAAAAGTCAATGGTTCTCTAGTTTTATCTGTTTTATCTAGTTTTTATCGAGAAAAGTCTATGGTTCTCTAGTTTTATCTATTTTATCTCATTTTTATCTAGAAAAGTCGATGAAAAGTTTTACTGTTCGCGACTGATTTGCTCGTGTGCATCCCTCTCTCTCCCCATCTTGTCTCTCCCCCCCCCCCCCCCTTGTTGTTTTACGTGTCCGTTTATGGTTTTGTGTTTTATGTGCTAATATGTGTTTGATGTGCTTGCTCTTAAACGAGCCTCGATCTTGTATACAAAAAAAAAGAAAAAAGTCTTGCTTCAATACTTGCTCCACATAGATCTCCCAGCAAAGTTCAAAGTCCATCGAAGTCTATGGTTCTCTAGTATAACTAGGATGGTCAAATTAGCCACATTTGACGGTATCACGAACAAATGCAGGATGCAAGCGGACATATTCAGGGTATGGAACCCTTGAAAATGAGAAAATGGCAGTTGAAAAATGAGTTTTATTGTGCCACAGGTGTTTTCATTAAAACCTCACCCTTGATTTACTTTCTGTGTTGAATATTGTTACCATGGTTGCAGAAACAAAAGTAGTTTTAATATCAAGCCTTACGAGCAACAGCTGTTTTGAAGCCCTGTTTAATATCACAAACCTTTCCAACCTGACAGTTTTATATATTTTTTTCTCCTGTTCAAAAAGGCAGACAATTCTCTTCCATGTCATCTGCAAATCTGTTTATTTCCTAGGGTTGAATTTTTATCTCCTGCTTTCTGGTTAACGCCATTACGAATGAAATCCTACGTCTGGAGATTTCAAGGTGATTAATGCTCTCAATAAGTATGTTTTAGGTACATACAAATAAAATTTGAGGTGTTTCACCTGCGAGATTGCTCTATCAAATTTCTGCGATGTTCAGCTATTTCTTATTGTGAAGTTTAGAAAACTTTTGAACCTATCCAGGTCTGGTGGTGACAAGGATATGGTACATCAAATATGTACCACACCATGAGTATATATATATATATATATATATATATATATATATATATATATATATATATATATATATATATAGATATATATATACACACACACACATACAGGGTGGTCCAGAAACCCTGGGCACATTTTGAAGAAGGATACCTGCAACAAACACCTAAGTTTATTATTGTTCTTTGGTACAAAACAAAACATGATTACTCGTAAATGGATGTGACCGCTTCAACACACAGGCATCACGTGCTACGCAACGGGGTGAGATGCATCATGTGATATGGATCGGGGTGAGCTTCGCTCTCTGTGCTGCATGCGTTTGTCTTTGCATTAGTTCAGTTCATTGTGAATTAGATGCCCTAATATGATGGAGGATATCGTGAGACAGAAAATTTGCGCTGTACGCTTGTATTCTGTATCTGGAAATCCGGCTGAAGTTCACAGACAACTTGTCAAAGAATGTGGCACCGACGCAAGTGACAGAAGAACCATCGGCAGAATCAACAAGCAGTTTGATGAAACCGGCAGCATTCTTCCTAAACAGTCACCAGGTAGGCCTCGTACTGTTCGAAATGAGGAAAGCACAGCGGTCATTCAACAACAACTCGACAGTAAAACACCATTATCAACTCGTCGTTTAGCAAACGTCACCAACATAAGCCGATCATAGATTTGAAGAATACTAAACGACCTAAATGCGAAACCATACATACCCAGATTAATTCACCAACTATCTGAGGATGATTTTGACAGGTGCGTTGAAGCATGTGAGACATTGCTTGGGTTAATAGAAATGGACAATGATTTGTAGCACAGAATCTTGTGGTCAGATGAATCCAAGTTTAATTTGTCTTGTTCTGTGAATCGTCATAACAGTGTGATATGGGCAGTAGACAACCCACAATCTACTGGTGAGCACAATGTCCAGTATCAAGCTCGTGTGTCCGTCTGGGTAGCCATTTCTTCTGGAGGCATTGTTGGACCAATATTTTCCGAAGAAAATGTGAATGCTGCAAATTACCTTCTAATGTTGGAGCAACATGTATTTCCACTCAATGATGGCCAAATGTGGTTCATGCATGATGGTGCACCTGCTCAGTGCTCATTATGCTGCCAGTGTACGTCAGGCCCTTGATTAGAACTTTACAGACAAATGGATTGGCCGTCGTGGTCCGGTTGAATGGCCGCCGCGGTCTTGTTATTTAACATCCTGTGATTTCTTGCTTTAGGGTTTCCTCTAACAAAGTGGATGCAAGGAATCCTATGACCCTTAGAAACATGAAACAATTCACCTGTAATGAGACTGCTGCCTTAACGACTGAAACATGCAGAACTGTGTGTCAGAGTGTTTCGTCACGGCTACAGCTGTGCATAGACAGTGAAGGAAAGCAGTTTGAACATTTGAACTGATCTGTTTTATGTATATTAGACTGATTAGACTGTTTAATGAGTAATCATGTTTTGTTTTGCACCAAAGAACAATGATAAACTTAGTTGTTTGATGCAGGTATCATTCTTCAAAATGTGCCCAGGGTTTCTGGACCACTCTGTGTGTGTATATATATATATATATATATATATATATATATATATATATATATATATATATATATAAAATAATAGCGTAAGGACTCGACTTTGTTATCCCTTTTACGCCGCACCCAGTGACCTGATGCCCATGGCACTAATGGATTTACGATCTACGAACCGCGCTCTTTGTTTATCACGTACAGCCATACTCGAAAAATCTGAATTAGCCGACGTTGGGGCCCAAAAGCATCCGATTAACTGCCGATACGACGCCATCTTACGACGCCATCATATTGGCATCTGCTGGGCGAAGGCGAAGCAAGCCGTCCGCTGATTGGACAGGCGAAGGCGAAAGCAAGCCGTCCACTGAGTGGACAATCCAGAGCATGCATTTGTGCCGGTGTCGGCGATCGTTGTTCATATACGCACTCTTCATTCTCATCTTTCTTCCTAACTCTTACTCGGACGAGCAAATCCCCTATACCATCCATAATGGTACACTCTATCCATACACCACATCCTCCCTTCCGTGGATGTTCCAGGGGTTTCGGCTAGTATATAAAAATAGCATAAGGACTCGACTTTTTATCCCTTTTACGCCGCACCCAGTGACCCAATGCCCACGGCACTATTGGATTTACGATCTACGAACCACGCTCTTTGTTTATCACGTACAGCCATACTCGAAAAATCTGAATTAGCCGACGTTGGGGCCCAAAAGCATCCGATTAACTGCCGATACGATGCCATCTTACGACACCATCGTATTGGCGTCTGCTGGGCGGAGGCGAATCAAGCCGTCTGCTGATTGGACAGTCGAAGGCGACAGCAAGCCGTCCACTGAGTGGACAATCCCAGAGTGGTGCTATGCCGATTCCTATTACGAATCCATTCATTTTTCAAAAGTATATCGTAGCGTTGTCATTTAAGTAGATTGCAATAAATACGTTGTTCATATACGCACTCTTCATTCTCATCTTTCTTCCTAACTCTTACTCGGACAAGCAAATCCCCTATGCCATCCTTAATGGTACACTCTATCCATACACCACATCCTCCCTTCCGTGGATGTTCCAAGGGTTTCGGCTAGTATATATACAGACTTGGCATTTAATATGGAATATTTTTTTGTGGGGGTGAACTTACTTTTCAAGATGTCTTAGAACCAAAAGTTCATTGGAATTATGTTGAAATTATTCTAGATTTTGTTAATGTGACCTTTAAAAGAAACAAAAACCACATTTGACATTTCGAAACAAATAAATTGATCCTTGAAAGTGATGTGAACTGATATCGAACTCAATTCATGGACAGTACTGTGTTAAACTTGTGTACGTTTTCCAGAAGTATCTCTTTATTTTGCACATTAGCCAAAAAATTTTTTAACAAAAACAAAAGTTAAATTACGACTGGGATTACGGACAGTAAAATTACAGTTCAGTACTTCGTGTAACCCCCACAAGCATTTAGGAGAGCACTTACACGTTAAGGCATACTGTTCAAGAGATTTGCCAAGGTTTGGACAGGAATTGCTTGCCATGCAGTGACAATAGCCTGCTGCAAATCACGCACAGAGGTCGGCTGCTGGTCCAAGTGGTCGATTTGACACGTTAAATCTGCCCACAAGTTCTCTATCGGATTCATATCCGGGGACATGGCAGGCCACTCCATATGCTCTACACTACGCTCAGCAAGAAAGTGTTGGATCGTGCGAGCACGATGAGGCCATGCATTGTCATCTTGGAAGACAAAGTTTCCTCGAAAGGCTGCACGAGCAAATGGAAGCAATGTTTCTTCCAGAATGGCCCTGTACTGGTTCAGGTTTCCATTCAGAACAACCAGGTCAGTTTTGCCCCCTGCATGAAAAGCAGCCCAAACGGTCACCCCACCACCTCCAGCTTGGACTCTTGGCACTATACAATCTTTGTTGTAGGCTTCATGCACTTGTCTGCACACTCGGATGCGGCCATCTTGATGATAGACCAGAAATCTAGACTCGTCACTGAAGATCACGTGATTCCAGTGTCCTGGCTGCCATTGACGGTGCTCTCTGGCCCACTGCAATCGGCGCTGGTGGTGTTGTCTGGTCAGGTTTGGCTTTCTCAGGGGACGCCTGGCAAGATAGCCTGCTTGAACCAGTCGTTGGTTGACTAGCCTTCTGGATACAGGCACATTTGTCAGTTGCTGCCACTCAGCCCTAAGCCGATTAGCTGACTTGGTACGGCCATTGCGGACTAACCGGTGCAGTGGGCGATCATCCCTCCTTGTGGTTCTTCGGGGACGTCCTGGCCTCGGTATTGGAGTAGGGACACCCCTCTGAGCATTTCGTTTCAGGATCTTTGACACCTGACCTTGAGTGATGCCATACTGCCGAGCAATAGCACGCTGTTTCATGCCGTAATTTCGTAAAGCCACCACTAAATGACAAACAGCATTGTTGAGTTGACGGACCATCTCCAGAGGAAGCAGCAATAACTTTTGGAGACGTGCAGCAGTTGTTTTCCACTGATACAGAACGCAACAACCCTTGTATACCCGACTGTGAAGCCAATCATCAAATGCACCTGTCCATACATTTTGCCACGCCACCTGTGATATAATCCTGTTGTTGACTTCTTGCTGCGACAGACAATCAGTGACATGGTTCTTTTAACAAATAAATCACCAAAATGTGAAAGAAACTCACCAGATTGATATGTTAAGAAAGTAAACCCAAGTCAAGAAAAAAAAAAAATTCCAAATTAAATGCCAAGTCTGTATATTGTTGCGGTTTTGAGAACCCACACAGGTAACATAATTAAAGGTTAAAGTTTGCACCCCATAGTTAGGCCACAATGAACACGTAGGTCACCTTAGGACATTAGTTATTTCATAGTATGTGTTTAGGATAAGGCCATTCCCAATAGTTGCATCTGCGTTGTGTAGAACAAATAAGAGTAGGCCCCGTTCGTCCATTTTGCAGCCTCCCTTCAATCGACGCCATTAAGCGCTAACCAGTCTGTACATCGCCCTCGCCCTTGAGGCTGCCAGCAGCCTTCGCGAACTCGTTGGGTTTCCGCTCAAACCAGCCCAAAGGCCACGAGGTAAGGCCCGGAAAGGGGATGGAGCGCAAGGGTGGAGGTGCGGCCACGTCAAGCAGCCATCAAGGCGGAGCTGATAAGCCATAAACAGCCAATCAGGGCTGAGGCGAGATCGCCTGACAGGGTGTGGCTAGAGATTTGAGAGGGTTCGCGGGGCGTGGCAATATAACCCCTTGCGCGAGGCCCCCACCTCAGTTATGACGGCAGAGGCACTGGGTTACGAACTCGAGTTATGAGCGGGGAGAGGGAGGCGCTTGACCTGAACGGAGTTGAGTTACGGGAGAGACGCTTGATTAGTTACGAGAGGGAGAGACGCGCTGTGGCAACAAGCTGTACAGAGGGCGGGCGAGTGCACGGCACATATTGCAGAGGACTGCAGCGTGCAGAAGGACATTGGGGAAGTGGCGCATCGATCGTAACAATACCGGGCGCGCGTATAAAGGCGCCGGTACAAGTATTACGTACGATATATAATCGCCAGCTTACCGATCCCCTGAGATCTAATCGTCCGCTCGCGCCTACGCCATGGGGAGAGCTGCCTGCCGTATTCCACCATCTGCACGATACGAGTCGGGGACCGCACGAGCTGTGGACCCTTGGACCCTCAACCCGACCATCTTCAAACCCCGTGTGACTGACCCTGAGAGTGAGTCTGAGAGTGAACGGGCCCATGTCCAGGGATAAGTATAAGACTGTTATTAAGCCTGCCCTGTGTATCTGCTTCTTCCTCTTCCCTGTACATTCTCTTCTTCTTTTCCTCTTCTAATTGTACAAAGTGTAAATAACTTACCTGTTATTCCTGGGTTTCCTCTCAATTCGACCGTATCAGTCTTTTCCTCCATTGGGTAAGCGTGGCACGATTAGGAACCGCTTAAAATCGGGTCTAGTCGTTAACAGCTCGGATCGCGGATCGCTATCCGCTCGGCGTTTCCACCTGATATCCGTGATTCGGGCTGGAGTTATTTCCTCGTTTCCGGTCAGCGTTAGTACTTAGGTAATAGGACTAACTCGACCAACAACCCTATTTAACGCTGCCCGGGAAGGACGTTACAGCCCCCTGGATCGCGTCGGCCAGATAAAGGACAAGGGGATTAATCCCCCCTTGATAAAGGGAAGGCCAACGTTGGAGATCTGTAACAATATATATATATATGTATTGCTACGTTAATGGGGGTAGAGAAGAGAATACACCAGGAAAGGTAGAATTGCGTAGAAAGAGCATTGACCGTGTGACGTGGTGGAGCATTTCAATGTAATCAGTAGGGAAATTATAGCTTAAGGTTGTATAAATGTGCGTCATATAGGGGATGATGCCGTGATAATGAGAGTAGGGTTTAAGGTTAATTCCCCCTGTATGTGAAACCCTCTGTGGCCATCCATAAAATTATAACAACCGCCGTCCAAGCAAAACGGCAACCGGCCAAGTGATTCATGCTCTCTGGACACTTACGGCACAAGACCCGCCCAGGAGAGGCGGAGCGACCGTGATTCGGTGGGCGGGGGAAACAGGGCTGGCAGGCCATGCCTCCTGAGTGATGCGGCCGGATGATGTGGGTGAGCTCAAAAGAGAAGCTTCCCGAATGGTTTGAGGAGCGAGACTGCGAGCAGCAGCAAGAGGCTTTGCGATTGGTTCTCGCCAAAGAAGAAGAAGCGAGTGGTTCTTGTCGAAGAAGGATCACACCTTTTTGGTGTTGGCTGAGGAGAGCATTGAAGGGCAGAGGAGGCTCGTTGGCTCATCTGTGCTGCGGCAGGATGTGATTCCCTTTATCGAAAAGGAGGATATCTTTTATTTCCCACACCAAGGTGTTTGGAGCTTGGAGGAACCGAGAGGAAAGGGGGCCGTCTTCGTGACTGGCCTCACGCCCGTGGCTTCTTCGGCGCGCAACCTCCTGGCCTTCTTAGCCGGGTTCCCTTGGCTTTGAGCTTCGACAGCCACCAACCTCCCAAAAGGACCGATTGGAGCCAGATAAGTGAAAAAGGGGATATTTTTTATTTTATTGCATTTCCCTGTGTGCGTGGTTTGTGTCCGTGTAAGAGGATCCTCAAAGTAGTATTTAGTTACCTCAGCATTTATTTTCGTCCACGCCTCATTTTATTACCAATCATTATTGTTGCATTTATCTGTCACGTTGTGTTTGGGTTTCGGAATAAACCTGTGTGTTTTGTGAGAATAAGCCTTCGTGTCTCCTTCCTTTCACATGCGTCAGTAACCGCCATAATTGGGAGGTCGCATCGGGAGTTAAAGCTGGTTCGACCAATCCGTCCCAGGCTGGTCTTTACTAGCTAGGGACGCGACAATATAGTTACGGATCCGGTATTTGGGGTTCGCCGCGAGGAAAAGCCTTTCAAATCCATCTAGACCTCCGGCCCTGCAGGCCGACATGCCACAGATAGCTCCGTGGCTTGTCGGCTTGTAACCAACCATGAACGCCAGACGGCAAAATCTCTCAGGGTCCCCCGTCTAACACTGTTACCTGGGACTGATGTGGCCCAACTAACCGGGGATCGTGCTCTCAGCGCTGCGCTCGGATTACAGCCGAGCGGAACAGAAGTACTGACTGAATTAGAGCAAAAGAAATGGGGTATCAATTCCTGGCTACCGTTATTGCGGACTTTGCTAGATTAATAAGGAAAAGACATCACAGGCAGATCGGAAGAACATGTTTTTTTTTTTTTGGTTTTTTTTGTATACAAGATCGAGGCTCGTGAAAGAGCGAACATTAATCACACAGAAAGACAAACAGACACATAAAACAAATAACATCGGGAGCGGTAGACAAGATGGGGAGAGGGGGGGAAGGACACAAACACAACATTTGAGAGCAGGGACCGAGAGACATGGAGACATGGAGAGATCTGTGGGAGGGAGAGGGCTTTGGGGGGGGGCATGTGAAGGGGGGGGGTGGGAGAGGTATAAACATATGGACACTGCCAGGATTTCCAGGAAAGAAGTTGGAATTTCAAACAAGGTGGATCTGGGGTGAATTAGTGGGGGTAGAAAAGATCAAGGTTTTGGATGGGGGAAGCTAAGAGATGGTGGTGAACAGCTGTTTTAAAGACCTGGAGGGAGGAGAGGGATTGAAGGGAGTGTGGGAGTTTGTTCCAGAGGCGGGAGAAAAGAGGATTGAAAGAGTGAAGGTGAGCAGAGAGCCGAGATTTCGGCAGTTTAACCATCAGAGGGTTGCTGGCAGATCTTGTGCGACCTGTAGGAATATTTGGGGGACAGAGCACAGAGAGAGCTGGGGGAGCAAGGCCGGAGAGGAGTCGGTAGAAGACAGAAAGACCACCTACCTGCCTGCGGTGAGTGAGTGAAAGGCCCTCAGAGATAGCTTCATCGCGGGAGATTCCAATGATTTTGAAAGCTTTGGATTCAACAGCGTGAAGCCGAGCCAGGTGTGAGGCAGGAGCACCAGCCCATAGGGGAGAACAGTATTCCATTGAGCTGCGGATGAAAGCCTTGTATGTGGTGAGGAGCTCAGGTGTGCCGAGGAAGGACTTCGCACGACGGAGGATGCCCAGTCGGCGACTGGCTTTGGAGGCCAGCTTGGAAATGTGGTTTTCCCAAGAAAGATCATGGCAGACAGTGAGACCCAAAAGCTTGAGCGACAGAACTTCTTGGAGAGGATTGTTGAGAAAGTAGATGGGAGGGTTGTCCAGTCGATCTTTTCGGAGAGACATAGTAAGAGAGTGAGATTTGTCAGGATTGAAAGACATGTTCCACTTGTTAGACCAGTCTGTGATTTTGTCCAGGTCTTCAGAGAGTGAGGAGGCTGCAGACTGCTGATCTGAGGGAAGAGGATTGGAGCGGCAGAGAGTGGAGTCATCAGCAAAGAGATAGAGAGGATTTTCCAGAGAGTCGGAGAGATCATTGATAAAGACCAGAAAAAGCACAGGGCCCAGCACACTTCCTTGGGGAACTCCAGCCTGAACAGGAAGGGGAGATGAGAGAAATCCATTCAGGGCCACATGTTGACTACGACCAGAGAGGAAGTCTGCAAGCCATGCATGGAGATTTCCATGGATACCATAGGAGGAGAGTTTGGTGAGCAGAGCTGGGTGCCAGACCGTATCAAAGGCCCGTGATATGTCAAGGGAGACAGCTCTGATTTCCTGTTTGGCATTGAGGACCTCCATCCATTGTTGAGACAGCAGAAGCAACATGTCCAGAGTAGAGTGACCTGGTCTGAAACCAAATTGATGATCAGAGATCAAGCCATTGGAGAAGAGGAAAGATTTCATATCCGAAGCAATGATGGATTCCATGACTTTGCTGATAATTGGGAGCAGGCTGATTGGTCTGTAGTTGCAAGGATCTGTTTTTGCACCTTTTTTGTGTAAAGCGGTAATGTTAGCTGATTTCCAGGATGCTGGCAGATGACCTTGAGCAAAAGATAGGGTGAAAAGAACAGAGAAAGGGTGAGATAGAGCGGCAGAGCAGGATTTTAGGACCCGTGGGCTGATGCCGTCTGGTCCAGTTGCAGAATCAGAGTCGAGGTTTGACAAAAACTCCTCCACCTTGTCAGGAGAGAAGGACACAGAGTCCAGGAGCAGTTGGGTTCGACTGGGAAAGGTGGGAACAGAGAGAGATGGGTTTGGGACTAAGGATTTTGAGGCGAACACAGAGTTGAGGCATTCGGCTTTGTCACGTGCGATGTCAACTGTGTGGCCATTTGAGGTAAGGGAGGGGATGGAGGGGGAACAAACACCAGTAACGGATTTGACCAGATGCCACCAGGATTTGGAGGAAGGAGACAGGTTTGAGAGTTCATTCTTGAGTGAGGAGAGATAGTGCTTCCTGGCACTCCTGAGGGTAGACACACACTTGTTCCGAGCTTGGTGGAAGGAACTGAGATTGCCTTCAGTTGGATTAGCCTTCCAAGAGGCAAAGGCAAGTTGTTTCAGGGCAACTGCCTCACCACAAGATTCAGTGTACCATGGACGGGAGGAAGGGTAAGACAACTGAAGGCGAGATGGGATAAATCTGTGCATGAGAGAGATCAGTTTGCTTTGGAAGAATTCCCAGGAAGAATTGATGTCAGAGGCAGTGGAGATGGGAGACCAATCCAGACGATTGATGGCTGCTTGAAGACCGTCCCAGTCGGCCTGAGTGAAATGCCAGACTCGTCGACGCTGAGGAGGCTCTCTGAGAATGGCCAGAGAGATGTCCACTTTGACAAGCACATGATCAGAAGAACCGATTGGAGCAGAAGAAGAGCAGCAGACATTAGATATTGGTGGTTTAATTGGTGGTTTAATTGGTGTTGGTGGTTTAATATTTACAAAAGGGGGTCAAGGAAAGGTATGTGGCACATTTAGACAAGAGTGATTTTATTTACAAAATACAGCAGACATACATTTATTCATGTGGTTCAGCAAAATCAACAACAAAGGGGGGATTTGTGTGGTGTAAAAATGTACAGCAGAGAAGAGACACAGTGCTGATCTTATCTGTCTAAATGACCCCTTATACATCTTACTTATGATAATAAAACATGGTACCAATCAGACGGGCAACCGAGGAAATGTTAGACAATGGACAATGGACTCAAACACCTCACCCTAGGGATGGTCGTTAGCGAGCCCGGCGTGGATTGGCGAGCCTGCCCTGATCACAATTGCAGAAAAGGTGTACTGGGAATTGAGGGGCATCGTCTTGCAGAACGGGCTATTGCTTAGCAGTGTGGTTTCTCTGGTCTCTTTCTCCGAAGACACCACTGGCATTCCGCTCCGTGTCCATTTCCACTTTGTTCCACTCATTCTCTAGGCCCCGCCCATTATACAACTCGGCGAGGGGGAAGTGGGGTTAGGTGGGTGGAGTTTGGTGTCAAGGGTCACCATCCACCGCTTCGATCCTGAGTGTGGCGTGTCCATGGGTCCTGGTTTGCCTCAGGGTGAGGTCACACTCTCTCTAAGACTGCTGCATAGAAAATGGTCCCAGTTGTCTCTGGGGTGGCCCATGCGCATGTGCTTCAGAATTAACATGGGGCAGGATGCAGCGCACCCCCTATTTGCCGTACAAATGAGGGGCTGACAGAGTGCTGGACAAGCAGAGTGGTCGTTGCTGGCAGCAGGGTACAACAGGATGGTCAGCGTAAGTCGTAGGTTCCTATTGTAGAGCGAAACAAGGGTTGGTTGATGACGGAGCCGACTCCACCTGCGAGCGTAGCACTATTAGCGTCCAGGGCAGGTGATATGGTGGTTGCTGGCAGTGAGGCGGAAGGTGGTGGAAGTCGTTGTGAGTGTGGTTGTGTTTGTCCTCTCGGTGACTCGGTCCTGCCTGGCAATAAATAGCTCGTTTCAATGGCAAACGGGTGTTGAAAGGCGAGCTTGAATGGTATATTTTTGAAGCAGGCAAGGTTGTTATCGCTGGCAGCAAAAACAAATTGCAGCTAAATTATGAGCTAGATGATGGATCGCACCATTGCTTGTCAGAATGACGGTTTGGGTTTGGCTGGGCCGATTTGAATTGTGGCGCTGTTGAAAATGGTTGTTCGGCGGATAATACGAAAGGTGAATGGTGGGGAAAACTGACCTATTCCCACACTGCATATTGCCCTTTTCACCCACTACACAAAAGGGAGGCCTCTGTCTGGAATATGTAATAATGAAATAACTAACTGGGGAACAACTGTATGTTGTGTGCCATCACTGTAGGTTGACGGTGTGCAGAACTGTATATATATATATATATATATATATATATATATATATATATATATATATATATATATATATATATATATATATACATATATATATATATATATATACATATATATATATATATATATATATATATATATATATATATATATATATATATATATATATATATCTATATTATAATAGCCGTAGATGATTCTGTCTGTCTGTCTGTCTATCTGTTGGGTGTCTGTCCGGGGTGTGGCTTACTCGGTTTGCAGAGTAGCTCCACCCATAGCTCCACCCATTCTGGGAGTGGCTATAAACAAATATCCACCATTTTATTAACTCGCATAGCTTTGAGTCCTGTTTTGTAGGCCCGTGGTGTCTTGCTCTCCCCCAGTTTTATTTCAAATCAAATTCGATAAATCATTTCATTTTTCACAGTCGCTAACATAGTTTTAGACTCGGTTGAAAAAAAACGGGAAGAAAATCCGATGAAAGTTGCCGTTTATAGAACGAAATGAATTCTCAAAGGCCTGTAACTTCAAGGCCATTGAGTCTCTCTCACGCCTTTATCTCCAATCTAACTCACCATATGATTTCATTTTTATCGATGGTTTTACTTTTAGACTCGGTGTCAGCAATAATTGAGAACAATCCACACGCGGGAAAATGCAGAGATATATTTTTTAAAATCGCGTCATGGTGTATCATACACCGCCCAACATGACACCGCCGGCAATGTGTCGATATATATTAAAAATTCGCTTTTGCTTTTCCGTTATGATATATTACTATTTCGTTTGATGATAGTCATCACAAAAACGTCAACAATGATGCCGACATATATTTCTTCGTTTTTATTTCATTCAACATATTAGCCGGAAGTAAAATATGTTTCAGGAAATTACCGAGAGATATTTCTTCGTTTTTTTTATTAGTTATGTGCGCATACACTTTAAATAGGTTTATTTGAAATCTTTAATTTTCCACAAACATTCCACACACGCGGGAAAATGCAGAGATATATTTTTTAAAATCGCGTCATGGTGTATCATACACCGCCCAACATGACACCGACGGCAATGTGTCGATATCTATTTTAAATTCGATATATCATTTCATTTTTCACAGTCGCTAACATAGTTTTAGACTCGGTTGAAAAAAAACGAGAAGAAAATCCGATGAAAGTTGCCGTTTATAGAACGAAATGAATTCTCAAATGCCTGTAACTTCAAGGCCATTGAGTCTCTCTCACGCCTTTATCTCCAATCTAACTCACCATATGATTTCATTTTTATCGATGGTTTTAGAGTCGGTGTCAGCAATAATTGAGAACATTCCACACACGCGGGAAAATGCAGATATATTTTTTTAAATCGCGTCATGGTGTATCATACACCGCCTAACATGACACCGACGGCAACGTGTCGATACATATTAAAAATTCGATATATCATTTCATTTTTCACAGTCGCTAACATAGTTTTCGACTCGGTTGAAAAAAAACGGGAAGGAAATCCAATGAAAGTTGCCGTTTATAGAACGAAATGAATTCTCAAACGCCTGTAACTTCAACTTCAAGGCCATTGAGTCTCTCTCACGCCTTTATCTCCAATCTAACTCACCATATGATTTCATTTTTATCGATGGTTTTGGACTCGGTGTCAGCAATAATTGAGAACATTCCACACACGCGGGAAAATGCAGAGATATATTTTTAAAAATCGCGTCATGGTGTATCATACACCGCCCAACATGACACCGACGGCAACGTGTCGATATATATTAAAAATTCGCTTTTGCTTTTCCGTTAAGATATATTACTTTTTCGTTTGATGACAGTCGTCACAAAAACGTCAACAATGATGCCGACATATATTTCTTCGTTTTTATTTAATTCAACATTATTAGCCGGAAGTAAAATATGTTTCAGGAAATTACCGAGAGATATTTCTTCGTTTTTTAAAATTAGTTATGTGCGAATACACTTTAAATAGGTTTATTTGAAATCTTTAATTTTCCACAATATAATTTACTTGCCATTTATCATTTGATGATTACGAGACAAATTCCTCTTGAGGATCGTGACAATTCATGCGCTGCGTGGAAACTTCTATTTCCAAAATGAATGAGACGATCGATGAAGAACGCAGACTTGAACAGGATGCAGCAAGAAAACGAATGAGACGGGCGAACGAGTCCATCGACGAACGTCAATGCAAACTTGCGGGGTCACCCGTGGGAATCCCACGGGCATGGATGTGTGTGACATTTCGACATATTGAGTTTGATGCTGCACATTCATTTTTACAAAATGGTTACTGGCAAGTCATCAGATCCAGAAATGGTGTAAAAACCACCGTTTAGAGGCCATTTTTCCCCGCAAAGCGGGGGTTGGCCTTTTCGGGGACCGTGGTAGTTGTTGTTTTTTTGTCCCCTTTTTGAAGCAATGTTTTACGGCCGGATGCCCTTCCTGACGCCAACCCTTTTTGCCGCCTTCAACGACAAACAGGGAATTACCAGTGAACTGGTACTCAATTAGCCGACCTCGGAAGGATGACAGGCTGAGTCAACCCCCCTGGCATTAATTCGGCGATCGACCGAGATTCGAACCCAGGATCCTAAGCCGGCACCCTAGCCGCTAGCCCAACACCAGAAATGGTGTCATGAACACAATTTATTTACGCACAAGCACAAAAGCAAGACGGGCCGATTTCCGATTCCGACGGGCCGACGGGCGAGACGGGCCGATTTCCGATTCCGACGGGCCGATTTGGAGCAAGAAAAAGAACGAGACGGGAGAAAAAGGAGAGAAACGAGACGGGGAAAGCCGATTGGAGAGGCGAGTGAGGCGCGATTGGAGAGGAGTGTGAGGCGCGATTGGAGAGGAGTGTGAGGCACGATTGGAGAGGAGTGTGAGGCGTGATTGGAGAGGAGTGTGAGGCACGATTGGAGAGGAGTGATTGGAGGGGAGTGTGAGGCACGATTGGAGAGGAGTGTGAGGCACGATTGGAGAGGAGTGTGAGGCGCGATTGGAGAGGAGTGTGAGGCGCGATTGGAGAGGAGTGTGAGGCGCGATTGGAGAGGCGTGTGAAGGATTGGAGAGGAGAGGAGTGTGAGGGATTGGAGAGGTGAGGGATTGGAAAGGAGAGGGATGTGAGGGTTTGGAGAGGAGAGGAGTGCTAGGTGGAGAGAGGAGAGTGTCAGGTGGAGACAGGAGAGTGTCAGGTGGAGACAGGAGAGTGTCAGGTGGAGAGGAGTGAGGGGTCACATATTATGTGAAATAAATAAATTGTGTTCATCACACCATTTCTGGATCTGATGACTTGCCAGTAACCATTTTGTAAAAATGAATGTGCAGCATATAACTCAATATGTCGAAATGTCACACACATCCATGCCCGTGGGATTCCCACGGGTGACCCCGCTAGTATATATATATAAGATCTTCTGGACTTCTTCACCTCCACAACTAAGAGGATATATATATATATATATATATATATATATATATATATATATATATATATATATATATATATATATATATATATATATATATATTGTTGCGGATATGAGGACTGTATATTTTTTTGATTGTGTAAATTATTATTATTGGTTATTCTGCGCCCCCTGCCTCCGGAGCTGTGTAAAGGTGAAAGGGCATCCCATAATTAGTCCACAAGCATACACGTCAGCCAAATAATAGAATACCCCTGTTTGATAGTTATCTCTTATTCTGTGTTTTAGAGTAAGGCTGTGTCTCCCATTAATTGAAGTACTCCATTGCACCAGTGAAAGAGAATAGATCCCCTTTCATTCACATCCCCTTTCGTCATTGCCGAGCCTCGATTGCCAATTACCTCCCCTCCAAAACCACCATTGAACAAGTGCTCGGATCGGGGAAGAGGGGCGTGCCTGCCCGTCGTCATCAAGGGGGGGAGCCAGATGGTCGCATGACCAACCAGGGCCGAGGTGAGCACACCGATGGGCGTGTCCTGAAGGCCGGCGGCTTGATCGCTAGAGGCGCTATAAAGGCGCGCGCGCAAGTGGTTGCGGGGAGTCAGTCAGTGGAGTCGGTGGTCAGTTGGTTGCGTTGGTTGCGGTGAGGAGTCGGTGGTGGTGGTCAGTGGTTGCGTTGGTTGCGGTGAGGAGTCGGTGGTAAAGAGTGAGTGGACCAAGAAAGAGTTGAGGGTTGGACCAGACGGACCAGACGAGTCCTGGCAAAGCACGCGACGTCCACAGCAGCCACAACAGCAGCTTGGGGCCTGAACGGCGGTTTTGAGCAGGGCCGCAAAGGAACGGCGGCTGCTAAACGCGCCGATCGTGCTGCAGGACCCCCTTGGACCTTCCTCTCCCTCCAGCCATCCACCTCCTGCCTTTCCACCCTTCTTGTGTACGTGAGTTTGTTTTGTTTGTTCTGTCCCTGGGTTAATTAAGTCTGTATAAGCTAGTATTTGCACTGTGTCACCTGCGTCTTATGTGTTGTAAATAAACTTGATTGCTCCTTTTTGCTTGTGTGTGTACAATAAATCCAATTACTCTTCTGTCCGTCTTCTCGTCTTATTCCTTTTCCTCTTTGCATTTCGTCGTTTTAGTCTTTTCCCAGATTGGGCAGCTGCGGTGCGATACGGCCAAAGTTCTGGGTGAATCGGGTGAGTCGGGGATCCTGTAACGGTCGCGGTTGGACCATCCGCTCGGCCCATCATACCATCTAAACCGCGATCAGTAACAATTGGTGGCGGGAAGTGGGATTGGACCCGTAGCGCGCTTAACGCGCTCAAAATTACAAAATACCGAAATTGCTTTTGTTTTACAAAACCCGAATTTTGAAATCGCGCCATGGCTGGTCAAGGCGACGGGATGCCGGTGGGAGAGATAGACGGGGTAGAATCGACCCAGGACCTCGGGGAAATGTATGTGGAGGAAGGAGAGGAGGAGAACATTGGCAATGTGGTTGAGGGGGTATCAGGCGCACAAAATGGCGCTCTCGCGCACGAGGCTTCAGGCGCGCAAAGTGGCGTCCTCGCGCACGTGGGTGTAGCGGCACCAAATTTTGCCGCGCCCGTGACCGTAGCAGCGGCCGCAGCACCAATGAACTGGGGCCTATTCATGCAGCAGATGCAGGCCTTCATGGTCAAGGCGGAGGAGGAGAGGGAAGAGAACAGGGGGATGAGGAACCGGATGGATGCTCAGGGTGAGCGATTGGAGGGCCAAATGGGGGTAATGGGGAACCGGATGGATGCTCAGGGTGAGCAATTGTGGGTAATGAGGGACGAAGTGAGGGGTACCGGTAAGGCGTTAGACAATGGGATAAAAGAGGTAAAGAATGGGTTAACGGGGGTAGAAAACAGAATGGCCGCTCAAGAGAATCAAATGGAAGGGATGAAAAAGGGGTTAGAGGGGTTAGAAAACAGGATGGAAGGCAAATTGCGGGAGATAGGGGAGCAATCCGCCCGAGAAATTAAACAAATGGGAGAGCAGATAGAGGAGGTAAAAATCGGGGTAGAAACCAAATTGGATGCTCAGAGGGATGAATTGGGACAGATGAGGGTGGCATCTACAAAGGAGATGGAGGAGATGAAAGAGGAGATACGACGAGGTGTGAGTGAGGAGGTCTCGGGGCTACGCGAGGAGGTAAAGCGAGGTGAGAAGCGTATGGAGAAAGAGGTGAGGAATAATACGGCTAGGTTACAGGGGGGAATAGAGGGTCTGATGAGGGGAGTAGAACAGCTGACAGTCGGACAAAGGGAACTAGCGGACCAAGTGGAAAAGAACACTGCAATCATCGGGGGTTTAAAAGCGACACAAAAGGACATTAAAAACGAATTAATAGCAACACAAAAGGAATGTCAGATGGTACATGAGGGGTTGACGAAGAAGTTGGAGGAGGTGACAGAAGTAATGGAGATGAAGGACCGAGAGGTGAGGACGCACATAGAAACGGTTAAGGTGGCGTTAGAGGAAGAGATAGAGGGGGCGTACCAGGAGATGAAGGAGGTAAAGGAAAAATTAGAGGAGGTGGAAGAGGGGGTGAGTGAAATTAAGAAGAGACGGAGGGAAACTAAGAGGGAGATAAAGGAGGAAGTCATGGAATATGTACAAAGTCTGTGTTCAAATCATGATGAGGTTCTCACTAACCAAATAAAAAGTTTGCAGGTGGCAGAGGAGGTGCGACGACGAGGTACGGAGGTGAGTGGCAATGTATATGATGTGAGGGGAGAGTCAGTCGGCTTGGGGGGTGGTGTAGACCCGGGTGTTCGTGAGGGACCAATGGTAAGATGTATGACTGGTCCGGAGTGGATGGACAGGGGAGGTGTGCAAGGAGGGTTGGCTATGGGGAGTGAGGGGGTGCTGGTGAGCAAGGATGTGGCGGTATGGCGTGGGTAGCGGGTTGCGGAGGGGCGACCCAGGCATCGACACCAGGAGGGGTAGTGTTTGGAGGGACGGGGACGCGCGGGAGCCCCCCGGGAATAGCGTACTGTGGGAGCCCGAACGGGTTGGTCCCGCGTTGATCCCGCAAGGAGTGACGCGCGGGGTCCGACCTTCGGGCGCCCACAAGGTCCCACTCGCGCCGTATGACGGCAAGAGTGATTTGAGGGCGTACCTGGCGCAGTTTGAGTACGTGTGTAAAGGCAACGGTTGGAATCCGGACGAAGGTGGAGTACACCTGGTGGGGGAACTGCGCGGTGCGGCGGCGGAGGTGCTGACGGCTTTACCACCGGGTGCTCTCACCCTGCCAGCTCTCCGTGCGGCATTAATTAATCGGTTCGGCATTGAACAGCAAAGCGAGCTTGTTAAAGCCCAACTTGCGCAGCGAAAACGCAAGCCCCAGGAGACCATCGGGGAACTTGCTCACGATATTCGCCGCGCGGTCGGGATTGCACACGCGGACATGGCAGCGAGTTCCCAGGAAAGCCTGGCGCTGGATCACTTTATTCAGGCCCTTCCGGATCTGGAGCTCCGGCAACAGCTCGCCATGTGGCGCCCGCAAACCATGAGTCAGGCGGCCGACGCTGCAGCCCGTTGGGAAGCAGCGAGGCCCCTGGCCCGGGGAGGCGAGCGCCACGCAGTGGCGGTGCGTCAGATGGGGCCCGCCCCCGACGGGGGCCCTGACCTGGAGAGCATGGTCCGGAGGTTAGTGGATCGGCGCCTGGCGGGACCTGGACCATGGCAGGCGGCCCCAGCGGTGGCACCCGGTAGTCCCCGACAGAGTACCCCAATTCGGACATACAGGGGGGGGGGGGAATTTGGAATACCGGAGGCAAGCACCTTACCAGGTGAGGTGCTATAATTGTGCTCGGATGGGTCACCGTGCATGGGAGTGTCGAGCTCCGCGCCGGGACGTTTCCCGCCAACCGATGCCCTCAACTCCGCCCCGTATAGATCGGCCTAGCCGACCTCAGACACCCCCCCGCCAGGGCCCGGGAAACTAGAACGTGCCGGGCATGCAGGGCGGTGTTCGCCAGTAGGGGATGGGGAGAAGCCCTCGTTGACGCGACAGGTCATTCATTGTGGCCGAATTGGGATGGGTAGTTTGACAATTCGGTGCAAAATTGCCGGCGTGGGGGTAGACGCCGTGGTGGACACGGGAGCCAGCGCCACGATCATCAGCCCCGTGGTCCTTAATTCGAGTGCAGACGGTTGGGGTAAAATCCAGCGTCTGGAAAATCATAGTTTGCAGTTGGCTACCGGGGCAACGGCTCCGATCATAGGGCGTGGTTTTGTGACCCTCAAGTTGGGATCGGTAAAGCAAGAGATAGAGGTTTGGGTGGCGGAGGTGTGCGACCCATGCTTAATAGGGTTGGATTTGTTGACTGCCAGCGGTTGTAAAATCGACTTGAGTCGGGGGATCCTGCGATGGGGAGTGGAAGAGCTACCATTGGAGGGGGTGAGCACGGCCGAGAGGGTGGAGCTGGAGGCTCCTGAGGCCGTGACCATCCCTCCGGGGGCCGAGGCCATCGTGCCGGCCCGATGGTCAGCTCGCCCGACATGGCAGGAATCCTGCGGCCTGGTCGAACCGGTGGCAGCGCTATCCATACCTGGTTTAATCGTGGGCCGTACCCTTGTAAAAACGAACGGGCCGGTGGTGGCCGTCCGAGTAATTAATATTAGCACAGAACCACGCACTATAGTGAGGGGCACGAAGGTAGCTGGCTGCACCCCAGTTAGAGAAGTCGCGTCAGTGAGGGGCGAGAACGTCCAGCCGAGCCGGCCCCAGGGGGAGCCTTCAATAAGTTCTAGGAATTGGCCCGATCCCATTTGCGAGATGGTAAATCGTAGTAGTGTAGAGTTGGGAGGTACCCAGAGGGAGGCCTTACACAAACTGGTTGGGTCCCATTTGGACCTCTTCTCCTTGTCCACCGAGGATATTGGACGTACGGGCCTGGTGAAACATCAGATCCACACCGGTGAGGCCCGGCCTATTCGTCAGGCCGCCCGACGGCTCCCTTGGAGCAAGAGGGCGGAAGCTGACGAGCAGGTTGAAAAAATGCTCGACGCAGGTGTGATCGAGCCCTCGGGAAGTCCTTGGATGTCACCTGTTGTGCTGGTCAAAAAGAAGGATGGGACCAAGCGGTTCTGCGTGGACTATCGCCAGCTAAACAACGTGACACTCAAGGACTCATATCCCCTGCCAAGGATTGATGACACCCTCGATGCCGTTGCGGGCTCAAATTGGTTCTCAACTTTGGACCTCAAGAGTGGGTATTGGCAGGTGGAAATGGATAGGGCAGGGAAGAAGAAAACGGCATTTTCCACAGGTAAGGGACTGTATCAGTTTACTGTGATGCCGTTTGGTTTGTGTAACGCCCCCGCCACCTTTGAAAGATTGATGGAACATGTACTAGGCGGCATGCCATGGCAATCATGCCTGGTGTACCTGGATGACGTCCTAGTACATGCCAAAACGTTCCCCCAGGCAGTAGCTAATTTGGACCAGGTGTTCGGGTGCCTCAGACAGGCAGGGTTGAAGCTGAACCCGAGTAAGTGCACTTTGTTTGCAAGAGAGGTGGCCTATCTAGGTCACGTGATCGGCCGCGAGGGGGTAAAAACGGACCCAGACAAAATTAAAGCGGTAGAGGAGTGGCCCGCACCACGTACCATCAAGGAGGTGCGGGGATTTTTGGGACTCTGCTCCTACTACCGGCGCTTTGTGGCGAAATTTGCGGAGTTGGCCCGTCCCCTCCACCGGCTTACGGAGAAGGGGACGCGATTTAATTGGACACGGGAGTGCCACGAGGCCTTCCAAAAATTGAAGGGGTGTCTAACATCCGCACACCTTCTAGCTTACCCCACTAGTAACGGGGCATTTACCCTGGACACGGATGCGAGCCAGGAAGGATTGGGCGCAGTTTTGTCTCAGACACAGGAGGGCGTGGAGAGAGTGATTGGTTACTATAGTCGGGCCTTAAGTAGGCCCGAGCGAAATTATTGCGTCACTCGCAAAGAGTTATTGGCTATGCTGGCTGCCATGAACCATTTCCACCCGTACCTGTACGGGCGGAAATTTTTGGTTAGAACTGACCATTCCTCCTTGCAATGGCTCCTTCGGTTCAAGGAACCGGAGGGCCAAATTGCAAGGTGGTTGGAAAAGTTGCAGCAGTACGATTTTGATGTGGCCCATAGGGCCGGGAAGGCCCATGGTAATGCGGACGCACTCTCTCGGCGTCCTTGTCTGGGGGAAAACTGCAAATTCTGTGCGAGACACGAGGAGAGGGAGCAATTGGGCGATTCTGCCCCGATTCTCGTCGTCCGGGCAACCCGGGTGAGAGGGCCAATTTTGCCACTAACCGCGGACGAGGAATTTGGAGATTTGGCATGGAGCACGGCCCAGCAGGAGGATCCTGTCCTGGGGCCGGTGTTCAATTGGGTCAAATTGGGGCAAAGACCAAAGGGGGAAGAGGTCACCCCCCTCAGAGCGCAAACAAAGGCGTATTGGGCTCAGTGGCAGACCCTGGAGTTGAAAGGCAACATCTTATATCGCAAGTGGGTGGAGGTTCCCTCTGATAGAACTTCCTGGCTGGTGATAGTCCCAGACAAATTCAAGAACGTCATCTTACAACAGGTGCATGGTACCCGCTCCGGCGGCCATTTGGGCAGGCCAAAGACAATATCTCGGGTCCGCCGGAGGTTCTATTGGGTGAATATGGGGCGCGACATACAGGACTGGTGTCGGAGATGCGACACCTGTTCTGCCAAAAAGGGACCAGCACGGAGGATGAGGGCCCCCCTCCAATTACATCAGGTGGGGGCCCCCCTTGAGCGGGTGGCTATGGATATTCTAGGACCGCTGCCCCGCACCCGCCAAGGTAATAAGTATATCCTCGTTGTAATGGACTATTTCACCAAGTGGCCGGAGGCCTATGCCCTCCCCAACCAAGAAGCAGGGGTGGTAGCACAGGCCTTCGTAGAAGGATTTGTATGTCGGCACGGGATTCCACAGGAGCTGCACACCGATCAGGGTCGAAATTTTGAAAGTCAATTGCTAAAAGATGTGTGCAGACTCCTGTCAATTCGGAAAACCAGGACCACGCCTTTGCGGCCACAATCTGACGGGATGGTGGAAAGGTTCAATCGAACATTGATCCAACAACTGGCATTGTTCACCACCACCCGTCAGGATGACTGGGACGAACATCTCCCGTACCTGTTGATGGCCTACCGAACTAGCCAGCACGGGGCCACCGCATGCAGTCCAGCGTTGCTTATGTATGGGCGGGAGTTACGGGCTCCCGCCGACTTGCTATGCGGTCCCGTGCCAGACAGCACGGATACACCGCCGAGGGAGGGTTACGCACGTCACCTGGAGGAAGGCATGGAGCGGGTCCATGCCTTCGCCCGCCGCCAGCTCCATCTGGCGGGGGCCAAGATGAAGCATAGGTACGACGACCGGAGCCAGGGGAGTCAATACGCTCCGGGGATGAAGATTTGGTTCTTTAATCCCCGGAGGCGGAAGGGCAGGTGCCCGAAACTCACCTCCCCCTGGCAAGGCCCGGGAGTCGTCCTGTCACAAATCTGTGACGTGGTCATTAAAATCAAAATGGGGCCACGGGCCCCCCCTCGGATCGTCCATGCCGACCGGATAAGACCTTATGCCGGCGAGCAGGCGCCCTCATGGATCGCCTCGGCTCTAGATGCCGAGGCAGGACCCAGTACCTCTTGCGACGGGGGCTCGTAGCGTCAGAGGACTGGGGGGGGGGATGATAGTGGGAACGCCCCCATGTGGTGGGATGGCAAATCCACCATCCCTCACAGAGGGGGGCAAAGGAGCACTACGTTTATGGGGTTTATGGCAGTGAAAACTAGCCCGGGTGGGTTAGGATATCGTGTGTAGGGACCTAGAAGATGACATTAGGTGACGTTAAGGTTAGTTAGTGACAAGGATACCTGTAGTGGGGACGCAGGTAGATTAGTGTGGATTATAATGACGAGGGAGCGCAATAGTTTAAAGGGGCGACTGGGAAGCGCAAGTTTCAGAGGGGAGTAGTTAGCTGAGATGATGCCGTGTGTTTGAAGATTGAACAGGTGTGATTGAACAGGTGTGATTGCACAGGTGTGCAACTGAACAGGTGTGTGGAGCAGTGTATGAGTGAGTGATGGTGATGTGTGTTGTGTTGACCAACTGGTCCAGGAAGAGGAGGAGGGTGCAGGTGGCACCAGGTGTGAGTGCACAGGTGTGCACCAACAGGTGTATGGAATAAATGGTATGGAGTATTGGAATGGATGGTCGTGGAGTGAGTATGGTGGAAATTGTGGAGTGGAGTGGATGGTACGGAGGTGTGAATGGGGGAAGAGTGGACCCCCATCACGGATACCCGGGGCGGGTAGTGTAAGTGTTAGGTAGAGGGTACAGGTAAATTGTGGTTGGATATTGGCATCTGTGGTGCGGGTGAAAGAATGGTCTTTGGATGGGTGCATTAGTGTTGTGGAAATGGCTGGGCGTGTAGCCTGTTAGTGTGTGTAGTTGGTTTGGGCACTCCACCACTGTGAGGATGTCGGCCAGGTGAGGCCGCAGGTGGGCTCTGGGAGCCGGTAGTTGTTGTGGATGGGGCCCGAGGATCCGGAGGACGGACCCGGGTAGCCCAGTGCCAGAGGGCACCAAGGGGTGACAGAACCAGGAGGGGTCTTCCCCAGTTAGTTAGGTTAGGGTGAGGAGCTAGGTAAGCTCGGGTGGCAACTGCAGTGGTGGAGGTGTGCAGGTGGGTAGACCTGCTGGGAGAGCTACACGTCACAGCCCAGAAATTGTGCGAGGGCACCGGGAGATGAATCGGGGGAGTGAGACCCCAAATTGAGAAGCACCACAGTTTGGTCAATGGGAATTGGTTATTAGAACGCATAGTGTAAGTTGGCCAATGGATTGGCAGGGAAAGACCCCGGGTAGTGTAAAGTGTGTTAATGTCATTTAGAAAGTAGTTAGGATGAAGTCTCCTCGCACCATCTGCATCCACTCAGCTGAGGTGACAGGTACTCCACACCATGCCATGTTTTGATGATTTTTTATGATGCAAATGTTTGGATTGTGAGACGCATCATGACGTGGGTGTTACATTGTGCGTAATTCCATCTCTTCCTCCTTATGAGGATTGATGATGAATTTGGTGATGGCAAATTTTGAAGTAGAGGGATTGTGGAGACGAATTTGGTATAGGGGAAATATGTGGAAGACGTGACAGTAGTGACGAATTTGTAAATGGGTAGATTTTGTAAATATGGGGTAAGGGCAAGGGTAGTGTAGGTGACAGGGGGGTGATGTACGGTAGGGACGAGCTTTCTCACTTCGCCCTCCGTACGCATTTCGCCTTGCATTGCCTTATTGATGTGTACCCTTGTGACCTTACCCCTCGCTCAATTGTCTTCCCCCTTTTGTCTCCCACATGACCTGTGCGCCATTGGGTGCCGAGGGGAGCGTGCGTGAGTCCTCCATTGTGCGCCCGGAATTCCCAGAACCAGCTGTCTGCATCGATGCACCACATTATGGACCACATGTCTGTGGCCAAGCACCACTTATGGACCCCATGGGTTGGGGCATGGCCCCTCTGCTGGAACCGGCCATGAGGGCCCGACATCTTGCTGGCGGACCTTGGCCACAGGGCACCAATGCCCCACAGGTGAACCACACGTAGTCGGCCCTGTGGGCCATAAATAAAGAAAATAAAAAGGACACATTGGGCACACTTTATTGCAAATAGGCCGCCAGTAAGAAAATGAAAGAATGACAACATCTGGAAGACCAAATAATAATAACCAGCAGAGGGAGCCGAAGAGCAAGAGATCACCTGCAGGGTCAGGGGTTGTTGATTTTATTTTTATTGAACATGCATTGAACACTGATGAACTATGGTGACTGCACCGATTGGTGCTTGAGGGTGCTTGTATTGGTGCGTTTTTGGGTGCTTTAATGGTGCGTCGATGCAGAGCAGACTGTCTCCCCCCCAGAAAGAACAATCACAGGTCCTGGGTTAGTTTTGTAAATAAAAATAGCGTCATTGTAAATAATGCTCCCCACCGTCAGTGTATAGTTTGAAGACCATTCCGCAATTCGGTTAACTGTGGGCGTAAGTCTGTTAGGCAGGGTGCAATGGAGCAGCGGGACACATGTATTTATGTTTTAAAACTGTCGCACTCAGGGTCAGGTTAAAAGTAGAGGGAACTACACCTACGTGTCACACTAAATAAAAGTTGTAGGCCCGGGACGTGCCTAAGAGGAGGAGGGTGCAGTGTTGCGGATATGAGGACTGTATATTTTTTTGATTGTGTAAATTATTATTATTGGTTATTCTGCACCCCCTGCCTCCGGAGCTGTGTAAAGGTGAAAGGGCATCCCATAATTAGTCCACAAGCATACACGTCAGCCAAATAATAGAATACCCCTGTTTGATAGTTATCTCTTATTCTGTGTTTTAGAGTAAGGCTGTGTCTCCCATTAATTGAAGTACTCCATTGCACCAGTGAAAGAGAATAGATCCCCTTTCATTCACATCCCCTTTCGTCATTGCCGAGCCTCGATTGCCAATTACCTCCCCTCCAAAACCACCATTGAACAAGTGTTCGGATCGGGGAAGAGGGGCGTGCCCGCCCGTCGTCATCAAGGGGGGGAGCCAGAGGGTCGCATGACCAACCAGGGCCGAGGTGAGCACACCGATGGGCGTGTCCTGAAGGCCGGCGGCTTGATCGCTAGAGGCGCTATAAAGGCGCGCGCGCAAGTGGTTGCGGGTAGTCAGTCAGTGGAGTCGGTGGTCAGTTGGTTGCGTTGGTTGCGGTGAGGAGTCGGTGGTGGTGGTCAGTGGTTGCGTTGGTTGCGGTGAGGAGTCGGTGGTAAAGAGTGAGTGGACCAAGAAAGAGTTGAGGGTTGGACCAGACGGACCAGACGAGTCCTGGCAAAGCACGCGACGTCCACAGCAGCCACAACAGCAGCTTGGGGCCTGAACGGCGGTTTTGAGCAGGGCCGCAAAGGAACGGCGGCTGCTAAACGCGCCGATTGTGCTGCAGGACCCCCTTGGACCTTCCTCTCCCTCCAGCCATCCACCTCCTGCCTTTCCACCCTTCTTGTGTACGTGAGTTTGTTTTGTTTGTTCTGTCCCTGGGTTAATTAAGTCTGTATAAGCTAGTATTTGCACTGTGTCACCTGCGTCTTATGTGTTGTAAATAAACTTGATTGCTCCTTTTTGCTTGTGTGTGTACAATAAATCCAATTACTCTTCTGTCCGTCTTCTCGTCTTATTCCTTTTCCTCTTTGCATTTCGTCGTTTTAGTCTTTTCCCAGATTGGGCAGCTGCGGTGCGATACGGCCAAAGTTCTGGGTGAATCGGGTGAGTCGGGGATCCTGTAACGGTCGCGGTTGGACCAACCGCTCGGCCCATCATACCATCTAAACCGCGATCAGTAACAATATATATATATATATATATATATATATATATATATATATATATATATATATATATATATATATATAATATATATATATATATATAATATATATATATATATATATATATATATATATATACATATATATATATATATATATATATATATATATATATATATATATATATATATATATATATATATATATATATATATATATAATCGGAAAAAATTCAAAAGCAGCGGACGTAGCTTCAAGATGGTCAATCTTTAATTTTCGACAAGCTTTCCACCAACAGGTCTTCTTAGTCTAAAAGACAGGCATGTATGATGTTGACATATGAATAAAATACATACAAAAAGTCGAGATATTGTTAACGCTTACTCACCTTCCTCAAGTTCAACGAAAGTGAGCTTATGTAACAGTTACAGTTTGTACATGTGTACATTAGGGTGCGTCAAAAAGCATGAAGTTGTCACACGCGTTCCCTCACTTGAAATTTTGATCCACTTAATGAGAAAACCTGGCAGTATAAAAATCAGTTCAACATATTGTAACGGTTTTGAGAAGTGTAACGAATGTGAAAACGTTACAATGTGAACGTTACAAAAGTATGTGTAACATCCTCGTGATGTAAATAATGGTCGCAGCCGTCCTCCTAGTTAATTCCATGAAACTTACACGCAGGCCACGATATATCTTTTTAAATAGTGTATTTCCTTATTCCATGTAGGCTAAATATGTGTTTCCCACTAGATTGACTTTGCATTGTATCAAACAAAATAAGCGTAGGCCCTTGCAATTTCCCCAAACATCTCCGCTCTCCAAAGTTCCTTTCAAAAGGGGGGCGAGTGGTGTTCAATCCCGCAAGCCGCCATTGCCCATGTGCTAACCTCGGAGAAGAAAGGCGTGTCTCCACCTCATCATAGAGGGGAGGAGTGAGCCAGCCCTAACAGCCAATCAGCACCGCGGTGAGCGACCCGGTAGGCGTGCCCTCGGAGCCGGCGGCTTGATTCCGCCCCGAGTGATAAAAGCGACTGTAAGGGACTGCTTCACCAGATGACCTGGGAGATGAGCGAAGAGGCGACACCAAGAGGAGCGGTGAGATGCGAAACGCTCCAAGCCAAAGAGGAGAGGTACTCGGAAAGGAAACCAGCTTTGGAGAGACGCGCTGAAAGGAGGGAGACGGCTCCACCAGAAGGAGAGGAGCAGGTGTGCCGAGCCAGCGCGTGACGTCTACAGCAGCGGATACGCGATGGAGGGTTTTCCCGCCAAAAGCGCGAGGAATTGAGAGCTGCTGCCTCCGACCCTGCCTCCCCCCTCCAGCAATCCACTTCAAGCCCTACCTGCCTGCAATATCCCCCGTGTAAGTGTGAACGTCGTCTCTTTCTTTTTGCTTGTGTGTGTATAATAAATCTGTTCTTCCTCCGTACTCTGTCTTCTTCTCTTTTCCTTCTCTTTCAGTCGCTTTAGAGGTTTCCCGATTGAATATCTGCGGTGCGATCTGGTCAACGTCGGGTGGAATCGGGTTCTAATCGGGGAGTAACTGTTCGGACGCGGTAATACCAACCGCTCGGTAAAATAACATCTTTAAACCGCGTCTGTAACAATTGGTTGTCAGGAGTTGGATTCGGACCTGGGACTAAATTTGTTAGGCCCAAATTTTGGAACACCAATTGTGTTAGATCAGTAACAATTGGTGTCTGGGAGTGAGATTCGAGGCCCAAACCAATTTTTTTAAAACGTCTAGAAAAAAATTTGGTCAAAATTACGAGCTGCCGAAATTTTGTTGTTTTATAAAACCCGAATTTTGAGATCGCGCCATGGACAATCAAGGCGATCGGATGTCGGTGGGGGAGATAGACGGGTTAGGGGTAACCCAGGACTTAGGGGAAGAAAGGGAGGAGGAGAGCAATGAGGAGAAAAATGGCAATGTGGTTGCGGAGGTTTCAGACGCACAAAATGGCGCTCTCGCGCACGTGGTTGAGGGGGCCACGGCCGCGGAACCAATGAGCGCGGCTCAAATGCAAGCCTTCATGACCCAATTCATGGTGGAAATGCAGAAAAAAAACGATAGTGGGAAAATGGAAAGCAGAATGATGGGGGCCATTATGGAGCAAATGAGGGCTGATAGTGAGCGATTGGGTGAGCGATTGGAGGGCCAAATGGGGGTAATGTGGAACCGGATGGATGCTCAGGGTGAGCGATTGGAGGGCCAAATGGGGGTAATGGGGAACCGGATGGATGCTCAGGGTGAGCGATTGGAGGGCCAAATGGGGGTAATGAGGGACGAAGCGAGGGGTACCGGTGAGAAGTTAGACAATAATTTTGAGGGGTTAGACAACGGGATAAAAGAGGTAAAGAATGGGTTAACGGGGGTAGAAAACAGAATGGCCGCTCAAGAGAATCAAATGGAAGGGATGAAAAAGGGGTTAGAGGGGTTAGAAAACAGGATGGAAGGCAAATTGCGGGAAATAGGGGAACAATCTGCCAGGGAAATCAAACGAATGGGAGAGCAGATAGAGGAGGTAAAAATCGGGGTAGAAACCAAATTGGATGCTCAGAGGGATGAATTGGGACAGATGAGGGTGGCATCTACAAAAGAGATGGAGGAAATACGACGAGGTGTGAGTGAGGAGGTTTCGGGGCTACGCGAGGAGGTAAAGCGAGGTGAGAAGCGTATGGAGAAAGAGGTGAGAAATAATACGGCTAGGTTACAAGGGGGAATAGAAGATCTGACGGAGGAGGTGGAACAGCTGACAGAGGGACAGACGGAGTTAGTGGAGCAGGTTCAAAAGAACACTGCGGTACTAGGAGGGTTAAAGGCGACACAAAAAGAAATTAAAAACGAATTAATAGCGACACAGAGGCAATGTCAGATGGTACGTGAGGAACTGACAATGAGGGTGGACGAGGTGACAGAGATAATGGAGACGAAGGACCGAGAGGTGAGGATGCACATAGAGACGGTCACGGTAGCCATAGAGGACGAACTTGAGGAGACGCACCGGGGAATAAAAGAGGTGAAGAGAAAATTAGAGGAAGTGGAAGAAGAGGTCAGTGAAATTAAGAAGGGACGGACAGAAACTAAAAGAGAAATCCAGGAGGAGGTGATGGAATATGTGCAAGGTCGGTGCTCAACTCATAATGTGATGCTCACTAACCAAATAAAGAGTTTGCAGGTGGCAAAAGAGGTGTGGAGACGAGGTACGGAGGTGAGTGGCAATGTATATGATGTGAGGAAAGCTTCAGTCGGCTTGGGGATTGGTTTGGATCCGGGTGTTCGTGAAAGGTCGTTGGTGAAGTGTGCGACAGGTCTGGTGTGCGAAAAAAGAGGTGTGCGAGAATGTCCGACCATGGGGTGTGTGAGGAAAAAGTGCACGCCAAGGAGTGAGTGTGCCGTCAAGAGTGAGTTGGTCGAAGCGCGTGTGCGAGGGGGTACATGGAAGCGCGGTGTGGTGAGTGTTACGGAGGAAGTAACGAGAGAGTGTACACCTGTGGTGAGTGTTACAGAGGAAGTAACGAGAGAGTGTACACCTGTGGTGAGTGTTACAGAGGATGTAACGAGAAAGTGTACGCCTGTGGTGAGTGTTACAGAGGGTGTAACGGGAGAGTGTGCGCAAGAGTGTGCGCGAGAAAGGTGTGTAACGGACGGGTGCATGAGGAAAGAGTGTGCTGTCGAGAGTAAGGGTGAGTGCGTTGTCAAGAGTGGAGGTGAGAGTAATGAGAGTGGCACGGAGCGTGAGTTAGATGTGACAGGTGAGCGAGGATGTACACCTGGAATGGAAGGATGCACACCTGGAATGGTAGAGCGTGAGTGGGAATGCACGCTGGAATTGGTAGTGAGGCACGTGGTTGGGTGTGCGAGTGAGAGCACACCTGTGATGGTCACAGAGGAGGTGACCGAGGAAGGGGCACGAAGAGGTGTGTTGGTGAGGTGTGCGAGTGACGAATGTGTGCCAAGGTGTTCGGTGGTCAGGTGTGTGACCAAGTCTGTGAGTGGAATGAGTGTACCTGGGTGTGTAAGGAAAGGTACGAGGAGCATGGGAACGGCTGGAGGTATGAGCAAGCAAGGGGTAGCGTATGCGTTTAAGCATGCAGGTGAGGCATCGACGGTAACCAGGTTAGCGGTTAGAGCGACTTTTAGCCGACTCGGGCCCTCGGTGCGTGCCGGGCTTCGCGTGCCGCGAGAACCAGCGGGGATCCGAGCCACGGCGGGTTCGAAAGGACCGCCGTACGCGATCCACGCTGGGCCTCGCTTGGAACGGCCGCGTCTGGGCTCCACTAGGCGGAGCGGGCAGCCCGATAGGAAGGGTCGTCATGGCGACCACTTTCTATTGAGACGTGCCGGCAGGTCGAGATCGGGACATTGGATGGCTCCACGCCGAGGTGGTGCGTGGGATCTCGGCCCGGGTAAGCCCCCGTCCCTGCCCCGAATGCGGGACGTATCCAGCCGCTGGCACAAAACAACCCGCGTTCATTGCTCGGCTGTACGAAGCCGGGCTGTAGACGTGAATTGGCGCACCGAGAGGATGTAATAAGTAGACGGGTGATGAGGTTAGTGTTTTGGACCCAAAATTAGAAAAAGGCGAAATTTGATGATTGGTACGGTGATTGGCAGATGATTGGCAGAATTTTTGATTGGTTGGATTTAGGTGTGCGAAATTGATAGTGAGAGACCCCCGATGTGGTGGGATGGCAAATCCACCATCCCTCACAGACGTGGGGGCAAATGCGCTATAGATTATGGGGTGTATGGCAGTGAAAACTGGCCCGGGTGGGTTAGGATATATCGTGTGTAGGGATCTAGCGAAGATGACATTAGGTAACGTTAAGGTTAGTTAGTGACTGATACCTGTAGTGGGGACGCAGGTAGTTTAGTTGGATGATAATGACGTGGGAGCGCAATAGTTTAAAGGGGCGACTGGGAAGCGCAAATTTCAGAGGGGAGTAGTTAGCTGAGATGATGCCGTGTGTTTGAAGATTGAACAGGTGTGATTGAACAGGTGTGATTGCACAGGTGTGCAACTGAACAGGTGTGTGGAGCAGTGTATGAGGGAGTAGTGGTGATTGCGTGTTGTGTTGACCAAATGGTCCAGGAAGAAAGGAGGGTGCAGGTGGCACCAGGTGTGAGGGCACAGGTGTGCAACAACAGGTGTATGTGGCTGTGTGGAATAAATGGTAGTGTGGAATATCTGGAGTATTGGAATGGATGGTCGTGGAGTGAGAATGGTGGAAATTGTGGAGTGGAGTGGATGGTGCGAAGGTGTGAATGGGGGAAGAGTGGACCCCCATCACGGATACCCGGGGCGGGTAGTGTAAGTGTTAGGTAGAGGGTACAGGTAAATTGTGGTTGGATATTGGCATCTGTGGTGCGGGTGAAAGAATGGTCTTTGGATGGGTGCATTAGTGTTGTGGAAATGGCTGGGCGTGTAGCCTGTTAGTGTGTGTAGTTGGTTGGGCACTCCACCACTGTGAGGATGTCGGCCAGGTGAGGCCGCAGGTGGGCTCTGGGAGCCGGTAGTAGTTGTTGTGGATGGGGCCCGAGGATCCGGAGGACGGACCCGGGTAGCCCAGTGCCAAAGGGCACCAGTGGGGTGACAGAGCCAGGAGAGGGCCTTCCCCAGTTAGTTAGGTTAGGGTGAGGAGCTAGGTAAGCTCGGGTGGCAACTGCAGTGGTGGAGGTGCGCAGGTGGGTAGACCTGCTGGGAGAGCTACACGTCGCAGCCCAGAAATTGTGCGAAGGCACCGGGAGATGAATCGGGGGAGTGAGACCCCAAATGGAGAAGCACCACAGTTTGGTCAATGGGAATTGGTTTTTAGAACCCATAGTGTAAGTGGCCAATGGATTGGCAGGGAAAGACCCCGGGTAGTGTAAAGTGTGTTAAAGTCATTTAGAGGATAGTTAGGAAGAAGGATCTCCTCGCACCATCTGCATCCACTCACCTGAGGTGACAGGTACTCCGCACCATGCCATGTTTAATTATTTTTGATGCAAATGTTTTGGATTGTGAGACACATCATGACGTGGGTGTGACATTGTGCATAATTCCATCTCTCCCTCCTTATGAGGATTGATGATGAATTGGTGATGGCAAATTTTGAAGTAGAGGGATTGTGGTGACGAATTTGGTATAGAGGAAATATGGGGAAGACGTGACAGTAGTGACGAATTTGTAATGTGTAGATTTTGTAAATACGGGGTAAGGGCAAGGGTAGTGTAGGTGACAGGGGGGTGACGTACGGTAGGGACGAGCTTTCTCACTTCGCCCTCCATACGCATTTCGCCTTGCATTGCCTTATTGACGTGTACCCTTGTGACCTTACCCCTCGCTCAATTGTCTTTCCCCCCTTTTGTCTCCCACTTGAGGACCTGTGCGCCATTGGGTGCCGAGGGGAGCGTGCGTGAGGTGGCCATTGTGCGCACGAGATTCCCAGAACCAGCATGCATTGCGTTGATGTACCACCTTATGGACCGCTGTTCTGCGGCCAAGTACCACTTGATGGACCCCAGGTTCTGGGGCAGGGCACCTCTGTTGGAGACCGGCCATAGTGGCCAGGGAATCTTGCTTGCGGACCTCGGTAAGGTGGCACCTATGCCAAACAGGTGGACCACCCTTAGTTGGCCCCTGAGGCCCTAAATAAAAACGAACACAAGTTGTGCTTTTTATTATTTCCAAGTAGGCCGCATGAAGCCAGAAGACGTCGGGAAGAACATCGGCCCAGCAGAGAAAGAGAAGACCACCACCAGTTGTTTTGTTGTGTTTATTATAAACCGTGGTGACTGTGCACCGAGTGGTGCTTTTGGTGCGTTGTGGTGCTTTTGGTGCTTTGTGGTGCTTTTGGTGCTTTTGGGTGCTTTGGTGGTATTGGTACTGGTGCATCGATGCAATGCGTGCTGTCTCCTCCCTCCCAACAGGAATTTCTTTTTCTTGTTCCCTAAAAAGAAAAAAAAAAAACACAGGTCCTGGGTTGCGTTGTAAATAAGAAATCACGTCATTGTAAATAATGCTCCCCACCGTAAATGTATAGTTTGAGAATAATTCCGTAATTCGGTTAGCTGTGGGCTTGAGTCTGTTATACAGGGTGCAATGCAATAGGGGGACATACTTATTTGTGTTTTAAGATTGTCACACTCAGGGTCAGGTTAATTGTAGAGGGAATTACACCTACGTGTCACACTAAGTTAAAGTTTTGTAGGCCCGAGGACGGGCCTGAAGAAAGGAGGGTGCAGTGTAACGGTTTTGAGAAGTGTAACAAATGTGAAAACGTTACAATGTGAACGTTACAAAAGTATGTGTAACATCCTCGTGATGTAAATAATGGTCGCAGCCGTCCTCCTAGTTAATTCCATGAAACTTACACGCAGGCCACGATATATCTTTTTAAATAGTGTATTTCCTTATTCCATGTAGGCTAAATATGTGTTTCCCACTAGATTGACTTTGCATTGTATCAAACAAAATAAGCGTAGGCCCTTGCAATTTCCCCAAACATCTCCGCTCTCCAAAGTTCCTTTCAAAAGGGGGGCGAGTGGTGGTCAATCCCGCAAGCCGCCATTGCCCATGTGCTAACCTCGGAGAAGAAAGGCGTGTCTCCACCTCATCATAGAGGGGAGGAGTGAGTCAGCCCTAACAGCCAATCAGCACCGCGGTGAGCGACCCGGTAGGCGTGCCGTCGGAGCCGGCGGCTTGATTCCGCCCGAGTGATAAAAGCGACTGTAAGGGACTGCTTCACCAAATGACCTGGGAGATGAGTGAAGAGGCGACACCAAGAGGAGCGGTGAGATGCGAAACGCTCCAAGCCAAAGAGGAGAGGTACTCGGAAAGGAAACCAGCTTTGGAGAGACGCGCTGAAAGGAGGGAGACGGCTCCACCAGAAGGAGAGGAGCAGGTGTGCCGAGCCAGCGCGTGACGTCTACAGCAGCGGATACGCGACGGAGGGTTTTCCCGCCAAAAGCGCGAGGAATTGAGAGCTGCTGCCTCCGACCCTGCCTCCCCCCTCCAGCAATCCACTTCAAGCCCTACCTGCCTGCAATATCCCCCGTGTAAGTGTGAACGTCGTCTGTCCTACTCGTTGTCTTGGGATTAAGTAAATTGAATAGAATAAGCTAACGATGCACTGTGTGACTGTTTTTTTCCATCCATTGCTTGTAAATAATTTTGGTCGCTCTTTCTTTTTGCTTGTGTGTGTATAATAAATCTGTTCTTCCTCCATACTCTGTCTTCTTCTCTTTTCCTTCTCTTTCGGTCGCTTTAGAGGTTTCCCGATTGAATATCTGCGGTGCGATCTGGTCAACGTCGGGTGGAATCGGGTTCTAATCGGGGAGTAACTGTTCGGACGCGGTAATACCAACCACTTGGTAAAATAACATCTTTAAACCGCGTCTGTAACAATATCAATGTTTAGGGGTAGCGCAGAGTGACATGAGGATCCCATCATCAAGGAAGCCGCACGAAGGCGATGACTCGGCATCTGTGGTACTTATCTGAAGTTAGTCAGTCTAGCTCTCTGCGGCGACGATGTTGCAGATGCTGACAAACTCAAGATGGTCTCTAACATGAACTCTGTGGAAGGATCCCTTGAGCCAAGCCCTCGTGTGTTGCACATCGCAAGAGACGTCGTTGCAAAAGATCTTCTGGACTTCTTCACCTCCACAACTAAGAGGATCTTTCACCATCTTGAAATCGATACTGCGTTCTTGTCAATGCCCCCTGCAGCCTGGATAACATCAGACGGGTACAATCTGGGGAAGGAACAGGTCAGGAAGCTTCTCATGACTAATGACACTGCTGACAGAGGACGAGTGGTCCTCATCCACGAGTTCACGACAAAGGGGCCTACCAAGCACGAGGATCAGCTCCAATACATGATCCAGGTACCAAGCACGAGGATCAGCTCCAATACATGATCCAGGTACCAAGCACGAGGATCAGCTCCAATACATGATCCAGGTACCAAGCACGAGGATCAGCTGCAATACATGATCCAAGTACCAAGCACGAGGATCAGCTCCAATACATGATCCAGGTACCAAGCACGAGGATCAGCTCCAATACATGATCCAGGTACCAAGCATGAGGATCAGCTGCAATACATGATCCAAGTACCAAGCACGAGGATCTGCTCCAATACATGATCCAGGTACCAAGCACGAGGATCAGCTCCAATACATGATCCAGGTACCAATCACGAGGATCAGCTCCAATACATGATCCAGGTACCAAGCACGAGGATCAGCTCCAATACATGATCCAGGTACCGCGCACGAGGATCAGCTCCAATACATGATCCAGGTACCAAGCACTAGGGTCAGCTCCAACACGTGATCCAGGTACCAAGCACAAGGATCAGCTCCAACACATGATCCAGGTACCAAGCACAAGGATCAGCTCCAACACATGATCCAGGTACCAAGCACGAGGATCTGCTCCAATACATGATCCAGGTACCAATCACGAGGATCAGCTCCAATACATGATCCAGGTACCAAGCACGAGGATCAGCTCCAATACATGATCCAGGTACCAAGCACGAGGATCAGCTTCATTACATGATCCAGGTACCGGGCACGAGGATCAGCTCCAATACATGATCCAGGTACCAAGCACTAGGGTCAGCTCCAACACGTGATCCAGGTACCAAGCACGAGGATCTGCTCCAATACATGATCCAGGTACCAATGCATTAGAAGTTTGACTTTGAGTTGACCTTTGACCTTTTGACCTTAAAAATAGTTGGTTTCCCAATTCAGTGAGGCAATATGCAAATGCTATTTAATTCGAAATATTTTTTCAAATGCTCGAATCTCATTGGTTCCGGTGTTTGATGACGATTTTCGTTGAAGATAACGAGGTTGGTCTTAACGTATTTTAATTACTAATTAGAGGTTTCATGAGATTGTGAATCAAAGAACGACGAGTGAAACAAACTCCTATTGAACTTTTTCGCAATTGTTTTATGCAAACTTCCGCATCCGGTCGATGGCTGTCTCCAGCACTCCATCCAGTGAGTGATTTCATTTTAGAAATATTTTTTCAAATGCTCGAATCTCATTGGGTCCGGTGTTTGGTGACGCGTTTCGTTGAAGATAACCAGGCCCGTGCGGGCCGATGTTGGTCTTAAAGTATTTTAATAATACATTGGAGGTGCATAAGATTGTGAATCAAACGATGACGGGTGAAAGAAACTCCTAATGAACGTTTTAAATTTGTTATGCATACTTCCGCATCCGCAAGATGGCTGCGTCCACTGCGCTTCGGATTCTCGAGCCAAGGCATAATCAGGTTTTCAACATAATACGTACTCGTTTATTGACAACACCGGCTTCGCCGGCTATTACTAGCAACGGTACCCGCCCTAAGGGCAGGGCTTCAATTGGGAGGCGTAAATGATTGGGTGACCATCGTTTTGGGTGACCTTGAGCTTGACATTTGGCCGAGAGAGTTAAAAATTGGGCACAGTTTATTCCAGGGCAAGGCAAATATGTGTGTAAAGTATGGCGATGCTATGTGCAACGATGTAGACGTAGTACTGCGCACAAACAGACAGACAAACCAACCAACCAATATTCCGGCAAGTAACATGCAGACAAACGGACCCAAATGCAATACCCTCTCCTCCTGCGATGGTAATAATAATTTACATTAAGAAAAGTATGGCATGGAATCAAGAGTAAAGATCAAGTTCTAGTTAATGAATCTCTTATGAAATATTCACTGAAAATTTGTGCTATTGTTGTATTGTAGCAGTTCCCGCTGAATGTACACAATCGCCTTGCACCTGCCAGGGCGCGATCGCCATGCCGGGCTCGTCCGGACGGGCCCAGACACTCCTCTCCTGGGCATGCCCGGACTCGCTGTTCCCGGGCACGCCCGAACCTCCTGGGCACGCCCGGTCTCGTCTTTCCCGGGCATGCCCGCTCTCGCCTTTCCAGGGCTCGCCCAGAGCGCCCGGGCACGCCCAGCCTCGACTTGCCAGGCCGCGTCCAGGACGCCCGGGCATGTCCAAACTCGCCTTTCCAGGGCTCGCCCAGAGCGTCCGGGCATGCCCGCTCTCGCCTTTCCAGGGCTCGCCCAGAGCGCTCGGGCACGCCCAGCCTCGACTTGCCAGGCCGTGTTCAGGACGCCCGGGCATGTCCAGACTCGCCTTTCCAGGACTCGCCCTTGACACCCGGGCATGCCCGGTCTCGGTTTTCCCGGGCAAACGCCCCGACATAAATGTGTATATATACTGAAACGCAAAAGAAATTTACCACCTTTGAAACCTTTAAATATCAACAATAACACTGCGTGTAGTAAATGTGTGAACTTATTTGTGGACAATAGTGTCCTCACTGTCAGACAAAACGGTCATGGATGGTCACTTGAACCTTCAATGGTCACTTCGTAGCACAGCTGTTGAACAGCCGTTTTGACTGTCAGTGATTAGCCAAGGGGTACGGGATGATTTTAATGAGCTGCACGTGATGTCTTGATATTGGCTTTAAAAAGGCCAGTGCAAAATGGGCATTTTGACCGAAAAATTTGACCATTTTGGCCAACTTCAAAAAGACCGAAAACGCAAAAGAAACTTACCACCTTTGAAACCTTTAAATATCAACAATAACACTGCGTGTAGTAAATGTGTGAACTTATTTGTGGACAATAGTGTCCTCACTGTCAGACAAAACGGTCACGGATGGTCACTTGAACCTTCAATGGTCACTTCATAGCACAGCTGTTGAACAGCCGTTTTGACTGTCAGTGATTAGCCAAGGGGTACGGGATGATTTTAATGAGCTGCACGTGATGTCTTGATATTGGCTTTAAAAAGGCCAGTGCAAAATGGGCATTTCAATCAACATGCCACGATTGTCAAGGGATAAACGGCAGCGTGCCCTGGGCATGCTGCAAGGCGGACTGAGCTACCGTGAGGTGGCACGTTGCCTTAGCTGTTCACACCAGACGATATCGGCCCTGGTGGACAGAGACACCCTCCACAACTCTGCAGATGACAGACCTCGATCAGGGAGGCCAAGAGTCACCACTGCAAGGCAGGACAGGCAGATGGTCCGAAGTCACCTGCGGGATCGATTCCGTCCTGCATCCCGCACTGCGGCAGAAACTCCGGGGCATGCAAACCACGGATCTCCAATGATACTGCACGAAGACGACTGCATGACTATGGTCTGACTGCCAGAAGACCATACAGAGGCCCCGTGATGATGGCTGCCCATCGCCGCAACCGACAGAGATGGTGCCAGCAGCATCAGCGGTGGACCTTGGCGCAGTGGAACGAGGTCGCTTTCAGCGATGAGTCAAGGTTCTGTGTGGACAGTCCTGAAGGGCGTTAGCGTGTCTGGAGAAGAACTGGCGAGCGATATGCCGATTGTTGTGTGCGTCAAGCCAACAGGTGGGGTAGCCCAAGTGTGATGGTGTGGGCCGCCATATCAGGCCGGTACAGGACGCCACTGGTGGTTGTGGATGGGAATCTTAACACCCAGCGTTATGTGGATAACATCCTGCGACCTTATCTGCTGCCATTCCTGCTAGACCACCCATAACTGAGAACCTTTCAGCATGACAACGCTCGTCCCCATGCTGCTCGCTTTACCACTGCATTTCTCCAAGGCGAGAACATCAACACCATGCAGTGGCCTGCGTTCTCCCCTGACCTGAATCCCATAGAGCACCTGTGGGATGCGCTTGGGAGACGCGTAGTTGGCAGGGCCAGGACATGGGCAGAGCTGCTTCAGACATTGAGGACTGAGTGGGACAGAATCCAGCAGCAATCCATCCAAAGACTGGTAGGCAGTATACGCCGACGTTGCACTGCCTGTATCCAAAACAATGGTGGCCACACACGCGATTGAAAGGGGACTGACATTGCACCCTGTGCTGTTCTGTACTGTAGAACAAACTGATGAGATGGTGTATCTTGGTCAAAAACTTGACATGTCATCAATAAAATGCCAATGTTTCAATTAGCAATTGTTGGTTTGTTTTATTTTGAACTGTTACAATTTTATTACATTTCAAACAAGTGATAAGTTTCTTTTGCGTTTTCGGTCTTTTTGAAGTTGGGCAAAATGGTCAAATTTTTTGGTCAAAATGCCCATTTTGCACTGGCCTTTTAAAAGCCAATATCAAGACATCACGTGCAGCTCATTAAAATCATCCCGTACCCCTTGGCTAATCACTGACAGTCAAAACGGCTGTTCAACAGCTGTGCTATGAAGTGACCATTGAAGGTTCAAGTGACCATCCATGACCGTTTTGTCTGACAGTGAAGACACTATTGTCCACAAATAAGTTCACACATTTACTACACGCAGTGTTATTGTTGATATTTAAAGGTTTCAAAGGTGGTAAGTTTCTTTTGCGTTTCAGTATATATTGCTGCCCGATAAACGGGCTTGTGAGAATACCTGAGCTGTTTTGTTTCATTAAAGCAACTCAGACGAATTCCGTCTTTGGTCGCGTCAATTCTTTCGACTCGCGTTGGAGCGCAGCTCCTTCACTGGTGACCTACCGACATGGACACGGCAGTGACTCTTAAACTGCCTACCTTCTGGGAGGCTCACGCGGCTGTTTGGTTCGCCCAGGCGGACTCCCAGTTCGCCCTGCGAGGCATCACCGCGGACACCCGCTTCCACCACGTCGTGGCAGCGCTCGGTTCCGCCACCGCGGCCCGCGCCCTGAGCCTCCTCGAGCACCCGCCGGCTGCTGACAAGTATGACGCGCTGAAGACGCTCCTCCTCGACGCTTTCGCCCTCTCACCGGCGGCACGCGCACGGCGCCTGCTCAACCTGCCCGAGCTCGGCGACACGCGCCCGTCCGAGTGCATGGACTATATGCTCTCGTTGCTCGGTGAGCACTCTCCGGATTTTCTGTACCGCGAGCTGTTCCTTCGCCAGCTGCCTCACCCGGTACGCCTCGCCCTGGCTGGCACGTCGATCACCGATCCCCGCGCCCTCGCCAGGGAAGCCGATAAGATCTCCTCGGCGGGCCAACACATCGGCGCGGCTACCTGGAGCCTGCCGCCGTCCGAGGCAACGCCCACGATGCCCGAGCGCCCTGCGCGGTTGGAGGCCGAACTGCCGGTGCAACTGGCGGCCGCCACGCCGCGCCGACCGCTTCCGACACGACGGTCGGGGCCTCCACCTGACCAGGCGTGGTGTTCTTACCATGCCAGGTTCGGACACAAGGCTCGGACGTGCCGACCCCCGTGCACTTTCGGCAAGTCGGGAAACGGCCGGGCCGGCGTTCATTCCCAGCCATGAGCGCCGGCCACTCGGGCAACTTGCTTTTTATTCGGGACAAAGCGTCCGGGCGGCGTTTCCTTTGTGACACCGGCGCCCAACTGAGCGTCATACCCGCCTCCGAGCAGGACAGGCGGGACGCCGTTTGCGGCCCCTCTTTGGTCGCTGCTAATGGCTCGGCCATACGCACTTTCGGCCCGCGCGACATCACCCTCTGCTTCGGCAGCCAGTGCTTTCAGTTGACCTTTGTGACCGCCTGCGTCCCCAAGGCTTTGCTGGGCGCCGACTTCCTATGCGCGCATGGGCTGCTGGTTGACGTCAAACGACGTCGCCTTGTCCATGCCGAGACCTTCAGCTCCCTGGCATGCACGTTGAGCAGCTCCGCGCTGACAGAACTAGCGTGCGCCCTCCCGACGGCGAACGAGTTCGCTTGCCTGCTCGCGGAATTCCCGGCCCTCACGTGGCCGACGTTTTCGGCCGTCGCAGTGCGGCATGGGATCGAGCACCACATACCCACTACGGGCCCGCCGGTCTACGCCAGGGCCCGCCGCCTCGACCCGGCCAAGCTCGCCTTGGCAAAGGCCGAGTTCAACGCGTTGGAGCACCTCGGCATCGTGCTGCGCTCCAATAGCGCGTGGGCCTCACCACTGCACATCGTGCCAAAGCCGGGGGGTGGATGGCACCCGTGTGGCGACTACCGCCGCCTCAACGACGCTACCACCCCCGACAGGTACCCGATCCCGCACATCCAGGACTTTTCCGCCCGTTTGGCGGGACGGGTCATATTTTCCAAAATTGTCCTGATACGGGGATACCACCAGGTACCTGTTCAGGCGGCCGACGTCCCGAAGACGGCCGTCATCACGCCGTTCGGCCTGTTCGAATTTTTGAGGATGTCGTTTGGCCTCAAGAATGCGGCCCAGGCATTCCAGCGGTTAATGGACGGCGTGCTGCGCGACCTGCCATTTCTTTTCGTCTATCTGGACGACATCCTCGTCGCCAGCACGTCCCGCGCCGAGCACCTCCTCCACCTCCGAACACTGTTCGGTCGCCTCAGCGAGCACGGCTTAATTGTCAACCCGGCCAAATGCCACTTCGGCACGACGACCGTTGACTTTTTGGGCCACCGCATCACCAAGACCGGGGCCGTGCCGCTGCCGACCAAGGTCGAGGCCATCACCACGTTCCCGCGTCCCCGTTCCATCAAGGCCCTACAAGAGTTCCTCGGCATGGTGAATTTTTATCACCGATTTGTGCCTCGGTGATTGATTGCCCGGGTGATTTGTGCCCGGGCTGCTCATCTCATGCGGCCCCTTTACGAGGCCCTCCGGGGCAAGCCGGCCAAGCATGACATCGTTTGGTCCGCGGCCATGGACGCGGCCTTCGCGAGCGCAAGACGGGCCCTCGCCGACGCAACACTGCTGGCTCACCCGATGCTCAACGTGCCCATCGCCCTCACTACGGACGCCTCCAACTACGCGGTGGGCGCCGTCCATGAACAATGGGTGGACGGGGTTTGGCAGCCCCTCGCTTTTTTCAGCCGGCAACTCCGGCCGAACGAGTTAAAATACAGCACGTTCGACCGCGAGCTGCTCGGTCTATTCCTGGCCGTTCGCCATTTCCGACACCTCCTGGAGGGCCGCCCGTTCACGGCTTTCGTCGACCACAAGCCGTTGGTCTACGCAATGGCCAAAGTCACGGAGCCATGGTCGGCCCGCCAGCAGCGCCACCTCTCCGCCATGTCGGAATTCACCACGGACATCCGGCACGTCGCAGGCAAAGACAACGCCGTGGCCGACTGTCTTTCTCGGGCCAGCGCGAACGCGGTCCACCTCGGCGTGGACTTCGCGCTTATGGCGGCCGACCAGACCACTGACACCTCGGTGCAGGCCCTCCGGGCGGTGGATACGGGCCTCCGCCTGGCCAACATCCCCTTCGCGGGCACCGTCCTGCTCTGCGACGTCTCCCAGGGCCAGCCTCGCCCCACCGTGCCCGTTTCCTGGCAGCGCCGCATCTTCGCCTCCATCCACGGCCTTTCTCACCCGGGCCGGAAAGCTTCTCAGAAGCTGGTGTCGGCGCGTTTCGTCTGGCACGGCCTTCGATGGAACGTCCGTGACTGGGCCAATGCCTGCACGGCCTGCCAGCGGGCCAAGGTCCACCGCCACACCCAGGCCCCGCTAGCACCTTTCACCGTGCCTGCACGGCGTTTCGACCACGTCCACGTGGACCTGGTGGGTCCCCTGCCCCCATCGCCGGGGTTCAAACACCTGCTCACCATGGTGGACAGGACCACCAGGTGGCCAGAGGCCATGCCCCTCACCTCCACCACCACCGCCGACGTGGCGCAGGCGTTCATCGCCACCTGGGTCGCGCGCTTCGGCACACCGGCGGACATCTCGTCCGACCGCGGCCCACAGTTCACATCCAAACTTTGGGGCGTGGTCGCCCGCTCGTTGGGGGTCACGCTGCACCGCACCACGGCCTACCACCCCCAAGCCAACGGATTGTGCGAGCGGTTTCACCGCTCCATGAAGGCCGCACTCATGGCCGGCCTTCAGGACGACGGTTGGACCGACCGGCTGCCGTGGGTCCTTTTGGGCCTCCGCACGGCCCCCAAGGACGACCTCCGGGCGTCCGCCGCCGAGCTCGTCTACGGCCAGCCGCTCCGCGTCCCGGGCGAGTTCGTGCCCGACGCTACCAGTCTCTGGTCCGCCGCACACCAGCGCTCGGACCTCCAGGAGGCCGCCCGACGATTTGCCCCCGTGCCAACGTCCCGCCACGGTGGCCCCCAGTCCTACGTCCCCCCGGCGCTTCGCACAGCGGAGTACGTCTTTGTGCGTCATGACGTGCACCGGGGGCCACTCCGACCGCCGTACGACGGGCCCTTCCGGGTCCTGCGACGGGGCGACAAGTCCTTCGTCGTCGACGTCGGCGGCCGGTCGGACCGGATCTCTGTGGACCGCCTCAAACCGGCGCACGTGGACGTCGACCGACCACCACGGTTGGCCCTTCCTCCGCCGCGAGGCCGCCCCCCGTCCACAGTTCCCCCCGCTCGACCACCCACCACCAGATCGGACCCCCCCCCCCCCCATGACCCTCCAGGGGTCGCTTCGGCCGGGTCATCCAGACCCCCCTTAAATTGACCCTGCCGGTGCAGGTCGATTCTGGAGGGGCGTGTGTAGCGGTTCCCGCTGAATGTACACAATCGCCTTGCACCTACCAGGACGCGGCCAGGGCGCGATCGCCATGCCGGGCTCGTCCGGGCGGGCCCAGACACGCCTCTCCTGGGCATGCCCGGACTCGCTGTTTCCGGGCACGCCCGAACCTCCCGGGCACGCCCGGTCTCGTCTTTCCCGGGCATGCCCGCTCTCGCCTTTCCAGGGCTCGCCCAGAGCGCCCGGGCACGCCCAGCCTCGACTTGCCAGGCCGCGTCCAGGACGCCCGGGCATGTCCAGACTCGCCTTTCCAGGGCTCGCCCAGAGCGTCCGGGCATGCCCGCTCTCGCCTTTCCAGGGCTCGCCCAGAGCGCTCGGGCACGCCCAGCCTCGACTTGCCAGGCCGCGTTCAGGACGCCCGGGCATGTCCAGACTCGCCTTTCCAGGACTCGCCCTTGACACCCGGGCATGCCCGGTCTCGGTTTTCCCGGGCAAACGCCCCGGCATAAATGTGTATATATATTGCTGCCCGATAAACGGGCTTGTGAGAATACCTGAGCTGTTTTGTTTCATTAAAGCAACTCGGACGAATTCCGTCTTTGGTCGCGTCAATTCTTTCGACTCGCGTTGGAGCGCAGCTCCTTTTGTATGTTCTTTGATAAAAATGACTAATACCACATTCAATTAAATGTTATTCACATTCACAAATTGTTTTTAACACAATGATTTCGAAGAACATGTGCAGACAGAGGTGGAGAAACTTGGGCATTCAGTAGGTAGAGGCCATTGACGTCAGTGTTCTTTTACCTGCGCTCGTTAACAGGTAGATAAACGATAAAGCCGGTGTATGGGATTTGAAGCTGGGATCCCAGTTAAAATGAGCCACGTGCCCAGATAGGAATGCAAAAGTGGGAAACTCTAACTACGAATGGAGTGGCCTCGCACTAATGTCCCCTCAAACGAATGGCAGCCTCTGAGATGCATCTCGTTTCCCTGTGAAGCACAAGAAACCCATTTGAAATGAAACCCAGGAAATGACAGGTCAGTGGAAGTCACACAAGCAAATGAGCTTACTTTCACGCAGGGAAGAAGAAAGTGCAGTCATAAAACCGATTGCATCGTTAATGCCAATGTGACAAAACGACAGGTTTATGGTGAACATATCCACCATTTGTGGTACAGAGTTCTTACCTGTAAATAGAGTCTGGCTCTGAATTGGAGGGTTGAGTGCGATGAAAAATTACAACTTCATATTTACAGTTTATTTCTTGCTGTAGGAACTTTTATAATTATTAGTCCCCTACCGGTTGCTCTCTGTCTGTCCATGCGTCCGTACCACCTGTAGTTTTCCAGACTTTTTTTCCCATACCCTATAGCATATTCAACTGGAACTTTAGAACAAGTTTGAGTTTCAGGGGGTTTCATCAATTTTTCAGTTATGCCCTTTCGAGACTTAGAAAATCACGCCCGGAGGAGACATGTATCGCAAAGCAAGTCTCCCTCATGTTGTATCCACCATCTTGTATCCACCCCTTGTATCCACCATCTTGTATCCACCTCCGAACCCTCTCGTTCCTCTTTTCAATTTTGCTTTTCAGACCTGAGCACCTATGCTGTACTACCATCATCAAAAAATATTTGGATGAAGGTAAGCTATTACAAAATCAAGGGTAATCACCAGAATTATGAATGATATCTGCTGTATGATGAATGGGAATGTATAAATGATTCGAGGTACCACATACTCCAGAATAAAAACTGAATGCTAGGTATTTTAAGTCAGTTACATCACATACAGTATCATGTGCAGAAATAGAACAATATAATCAAAGTGAATATTGGATTTCAAGGTGAAAGTTCTGTTAATAGCCGGCGGAGCCGGTGTTGTGAATGAACGCGTATGTATTATGTTGAAAAGCCAGATTTTGCTGTATCCTTTGGGAATTTTAGCCGGCGAAGCCGGTGTTGTGAATAAACGCGTACGTATTATGTTGAAAAGCCAGATTTTGCTGAATCCTTTGAGAATTTCGAAGCTTTGACGCACCAAATCGCTCCATGGAGGCCGCCATCTTGCGGTTGCGGAAGTATGCATAAAAAAATTGAGAAAAAGTTCAATAGGAGTTTGTTTCACCCGTCTTTTTTTGATTCACAATCTTATGCACCTCTAATTTGTAATTAAAATACTTTAAGACCAACCTCATTCCATGGGCCCGCATGGGCCCTGGTTATCTTCAACGAAAATCGTCACCAAACACCGGAACCAATGAGATTCGAGCATTTGAAAAAGTATTTTTAAAAAGCTTATTACCGCGTTTCGGAGGCTGAAAACGGCGTCAAATATTCTGAAATTGACGAAGAATTATTTTTTAGAAAACTCGCGGCCATAGGGGATAGTTTTTCACAGCCAGAAATATCCGAAGTTGAGACAGAATTCACCGAATTAATCAAGAAGGATATTTTATAAATTTTAATCTCATCCACAATGCAAATGGTGTCATTTTGAACTATGTACGGAACCTACTACACCTACCTACTACCAACTACCTAACCTACTGATGCCATTGTGATGGGTAAAATAGTGGCAAGAGGCTTTGGCTTTGCTGGCTCATTTAAGGCTTTGCAGTAGCGTACTAGTATTGTTATGTTTGTAGCGGGTAGGCATTGATTACCTTAGTCCAGGTAGAATTGTCTCGGTAGTGTGCGCTGACTGTCGTGAAGAAGAAGAAGAAACCCCCTGTAATAAGTAGGAAATTCGTTAGACTGGATGTCGTGGAAGAGCGTATCTTTTGTCCCCATGAGAGGGGTGGGGTTTGTTAATTAGCTAGGGATTATTGGTAATTAATCCTCTGTATGTAATGGCCTCTGTTATTTTTCCTCTGTTCCTTATGACACCAGCAACACACACATAGTAAGAAATCGCCCATTCATGACACTAAATAAAAACCAACCAGAAGCAGGACATTGAGCACTACCGCAGATAACATCGACCTGGTGAGCACACAGGCACAGGAGGGCCGTGAGGCCACACCCCGAAGAGCAGTGATTGGTCCGGAATTTGGTTCAAGTAAGGACGGCTAAGATGGCACTAGCTGATAGGAGCGGACATGGAGACGTCATCAGATGATGTCAGAGCCTTGACTCTAAAGGAGCGCTCTGGCCGACATTTTCGCTTCTCGTGAGCGAGTGACATTGGACATTGGATGGGCTCTTGAGCGAAGGACATGCCTTGAGACACCACGATTTTCTCTTCTTCTTGATTTTCTTGCATGTTCTGGGTTTGGTGGCGAGCGGTCGTCTCCCCGACATTTTGCGCTCTTGGGTTGCTCTCTTGATTTCTGGTCTTAACTTACCTCCTCTTCTTCGTCCTTTCGAGTCCTGGCTTTGACGACGAACGGCCGTGTCCCTATATCGCTTGTCTTCATCTTCTCATGGCTGGCTTGCATCATCTGGCTTTTGTGTTGGTGTTGGTGTTGGTGAACAGATCGTGTGGACGGGCATGGCTGGAAGAGCGAGTTACGTGCCAAGGCCTGTTCGCTTTACACACGAAGCCAGGAGTGAACGGACAAGGTCCAAGAGCCGATTCGAGCTAAGTGCCACAAGTCACACATATTTATTTTCCAGTTATTTTCCCCATTGTTTGTATTTGAGTCTGTTTGGGGGGGCGCTGTATGGGGGCGCTCCAATTAGGAAATTAGTTTTATCGTGCATTCTTTGTGACCGGCATTTTCTTTAATAAAGCTGGTATTTTTGTACATTTTAATTCTGTGTCGGGGTTGAGTTGATTAATGCACAGTCGAAGATGTCGGGTGGACCGGTGCAGGTAAGCGCTCACGGCTTCTCCCCCACTTGCTCCCCGCACGTATAACGAAGGTCCGCCATTGAATTGAACGCCTCGGAGTTAAAGCTTGTTTGGTCATCCGTGTCGCCCTGCGGTGTTCACCAGAGGGCAGACACGCGACAATATGATGACATAAATATTAAGTGGGATTTGTTCACAATGAATGAAAAATCCGTTTATTGAAATTCATTATATTTTATCCAGCCATCAATTTATTGATCACCCCTCATAACTTGAGCCAAGCTCCCCTTAAAAATGAAAGTTGGTTTTAAAGATGAAAGGCAATTCCTCATTGAAATGGACTGGATTATTATTGTGGCTCCTAATATATGATTCCACTTGAAAATACTTCACATCAAAGAAAGGCATAATAATACAAGACTCCATTGCAATAATTCAGTAAACTCCTCCAGAAATATAAATATGGTTTCTCATGCTTCTAACTCCCTCTCCTCCTAATCGTTCTCTCAACCCCTCCACTAACCATCCCTCTTCTTCCCACAGGAAACACTGGCCAAGAGTATTTCCTTGGGAACTGGAGCCGACAAAACATCAACCTCCTCGTTGAGGTTGAAAAAATGCCTTCATCATCCTTATTATAAGCCAAAGAACAGGATGCTTAATACATAGTCCCAAACAGTGGTCTGTACCACATGTGGCACAATGCTGCCTATTCTATCCTCTCGTCATTCCTTATTCGTGCAGTCAGTGTAATGCTTGGGTTAGACTGAAACACATAGTACAAAGTTCAATTCAAACATGACCTCTCTTATAAGGCCTGTGACTTTGAAGCCTGGAAAAACAACCAGACAGACAAGAGGAAACCAACTGACAAGCACCATATTAAACTCACCTTCGTTCGGACAGAATAAAAAAACAAAATGGATTTCCCTTCTATAAAGATTTTATTGTTACACTTTACAGATTTTATATTAGGTATCAAAACTACTTAGAGCACTTTATATGATTTCTTAATTAATTTTCTGACAAATCCAATTTTGACGATAATAAAGTGTTCAATGACACGCAACATTGAAAATGAATTCACAGATTTAAAAGGTAGATTGCTTTTTAGCACTCAACAGTTGTGCTATAACTACAGAGCATAAATAATCCAACAAGGAAAGAAAGAGACAAACTGAAAAATGTATTCAAACCTACAGTAAAAAGAATAAGGTGTGTGTGTGTGTGTGTATGTGTTTACGTACTATGTGTATGTTTGTGTTTATGTATTATGTGTGTGTGTGTGTGTGTGTGTGTGTGTGTGTTTATGTATTATGTGTGTGTGTGTGTTTATGTAGTATGTGTATGTGTGTGTGTGTTTATGTAGTATGTGTATGTGTGTGTGTGTGTGTGTTTATGTAGTATGTGTATGTGTTTGTGTATGTGTTTACGTACTATGTGTATGTTTGTGTTTATGTATTATGTGTGTGTGTGTGTGTTTATGTAGTATGTGTGTGTGTGTTTATGTAGTATGCGTATGTGTGTGTTTATGTAGTATGTGTATGTGTATGTGTGTGTGTTTATGTAGTATGTGTATGTGTGTGTGTGTTTATGTAGTATGTGTATGTTTGTGTTTATGTATTGTGTGTGTGTGTGTGTGTGTTTATGTAGTATGTGTATGTGTGTGTTTATGTAGTATGTGTATGTGTGTGTGTGTTTATGTAGTATGTGTATGTTTGTGTTTATGTAGTATGTGTATGTGTATGTGTGTGTGTTTATGTAGTATGTGTATGTGTGTGTGTGTTTATGTAGTATGTGTATGTGTGTGTTTATGTAGTATGTGTATGTGTATGTGTGTGTGTTTATGTAGTATGTGTATGTGTGTGTGTGTTTATGTAGTATGGGTATGTTTGTGTTTATGTATTATGTGTGTGTGTGTGTTTATATAGTATGTGTATGTGTGTGTGTGTGTTTATGTAGTATGTGTATGTTTGTGTTTATGTATTATGTGTGGTGTGTGTTTATGTAGTATGTGTATGTTTGTGTTTATGTATTATGTGTGTGTGTGTGTGTTTATGTAGTATGTGTATGTGTGTGTGTTTATGTAGTATGTGTGTGTGTGTTTATGTAGTATGTGTATGTGTGTGTGTGTGTTTATGTAGTATGTGTATGTTTGTGTTTATGTATTATGTGTGTGTGTGTGTGTGTGTGTGTGTTTATGTAGTATGTGTATGTGTGTGTGTGTTTATGTAGTATGTGTATGTTTGTGTTTATGTATTATGTGTGGTGTGTGTTTATGTAGTATGTGTATGTTTGTGTTTATGTATTATGTGTGTGTGTGTGTGTGTTTATGTAGTATGTGTATGTGTGTGTTTATGTAGTATGTGTGTGTGTGTGTGAGTGTTTATGTAGTATGTGTATTTGTGTGTGTGTGTGTGTGTGTTTATTTACTATGTGTATGTTTGTGTTTATGTATTATGTGTGTGTGTGTGTGTTTATGTAGTATGTGTATGTGTGTGTGCGTGTGTGTGTGTGTGTGTTTATGTAGTTTGTGTATGTGTGTGTGTGTTTATGTAGTATGTGTATGTTTGTGTTTATGTATTATGTGTGGTGTGTGTTTATGTATTATGTGTGGTGTGTGTTTATGTAGTATGTGTATGTTTGTGTTTATGTATTATGTGTGGTGTGTGTTTATGTAGTATGTGTATGTGTGTTTATGTAGTATGTGTGTGTGTGTGTGTTCATGTAGTATGTGTATGTTTGTGTTTATGTAGTATGTGTATGTGTAATGTGTATGTGTGTGTATGTGTGTTTATATAGTATGTGTATGTGTGTGTGTGTGTGTTTATGTAGTATGTTTATGTTTGTGTTTATGTATTATGTGTGGTGTGTGTTTATGTACTATGTGTACGTTTGTGTTTATGTATTATGTGTGTGTGTGTGTTTATGTAGTATGTGTATATGTGTGTGTGTGTGTTTATGTAGTATGTGTAATGTGTATGTGTGTGTATGTGTGTTTATATAGTATGTGTATGTGTGTGTGTGTGTTTATGTAGTATGTTTATGTGTATGTGTGTGTGTGTGGTTATGTAGTATGTGTGTGTGTTTATGTAATATGTATGTGTGTGTGTGTGTTTATGTAGTATGTGTATGTGTGTGTGTGTGTGTGTGTGTGTGTGTTTATGTAGTATGTGTATGTGTGTGTGTGTGTGTGTGCATGTTTATGTAGTATGTGTATGTGTGTGTTTGTGTGTGTTTATGTAGTATGTGTATGTGTGTGTGTTTATGTAGTATGTGTGTGTGTGTGTATGTGTGTGTGTGTGTGTGTTTATGTAGTATGTGTATGTGTGTATGTGAGTGTTTAAGCATGCAAGTTGTTTTTGCCTGCTATCCCCACACATCGCTGGACGTCAGGAGATTGAACGAAGATCTACTGGTTCTCAAAGTAGTATCCACCTGTGTGTGTGTGTGTGTGTGTGTGTGTGTGTGTGTGTGTACAAAATATGTGAAATATGTCACAGACAAGACGTGTTTACACAACATGTCACATATAACATGTGTGTATACAATACAACATGTGCACAATATGTATACATGTATATAACGTATAAATATAATGTGTGTGCATACAATACACAGCATATGATGTCATGCAAAAGAAAAACAAAACAAAACTTGCCAAAGCCAAACATGGGTATAAACCATAATCATGCATGTGTCCATGCAAATCACGGCCCATGCACGTGTGTGCGCATGCAAGCGCCAGTCATCACCACCGGTCCTCATCTTTCTCAAGCCCCGTTCTACTCATCTCATGTCCGCCAAATCTCAGGCCACCTCCCCCCCCCCCCCACCCCCCATCCACTCAGGTCCACCAAATCTCAGGTCACCCTTCCACTCGGGTATGCCAAATCTTAGGCCCCCCTTCCACTTGGGTCTGCCAAATATCAGGCCCCTCCCTGTGCATGCGTGAGTGTCCTCCTTGAGGGATTAGAGTTGGCAAAACCCCCTACCAAAGCCACCCACGAAGCTCTTGTATTCTGCCCGCTACTCAATCTCACAGAGCTCGGCTGCCGGCAGGCACCACATGGCTTAAATGGAGTTGCTAAATTCTGGGTCCTCGTTCCCAGCATGACAAGGTTGGAGAATCCAGCAAGCCAACAGGCCAAGACCCAGACGATCCATGTAACCTTCGTGCGCCACGTGCATGGCTCTCCGCCCCAACAAAGCTGTCGTACACTCCAAAGCCACCACACATGGCACGAATCCTTGATCTCTCCTCACTCTCCCACATCCTCAATGAAAGTAGCTCTGCAGAAGGAGATCCATGAAAGCCTGGGCCCTCAGACCTGGCAGCATGTGGCCCAGAAGTCCCACCAAGCTCCAGACCCAGGCCGTGCCAATGCACGTCAATGGCGCGACACTGACCACCATCTGATCCCATCAAAGCTGCTGTTCTAAGGTCAGTCTTTACTGTCTTCAAAACTGATTTATTCGACACAGCTCCTGGTCCTCTTCTTCCCTGGCGAGAGGGAGGCGGCACGACTGGCAAGTCAATGCCGCCTCCCTCACCGCCACCATCGTGTGTGTGTGTGTGTGTGTGTGTGTGTGTGTGTGTGTGTGTGTGTGTGTGTGTGTGTGTGTGTGTGTGTGTGTGACGGCGTGCATGCGCATGTATCGTTGATTGTTATTTCCATAATTTGGGTTTTAAAAGGTGGAACGGAGTCCTCCCAGGACTCGAAGGATTGTGATTGACTTGTGTGTATATATATATATATATATATATATATATATATATATGCATCGATTCAATACATGTATAAAACTCACTTGTCTCCTGACTGTTACTGCTCACATCACAACAGTGGAATATGGCAGCTGGGGTGATCGATTGATCTAGAGATTGGGCCATAGATAAGATCGCTGTCACGTGACTTAGTTCTGCTCGGCCAAGTAATAAGATGTCACCTGACTGTTGGCAAGATACCCGATCGTACCAGAAACTTCACCTATACGGTAACACGGTTCTGGATGATTGAGGTGCTGAGGTAATCGTATTGCGACTCACCCAACCCGGTGATTTTATATGACATAGAAAATGCATCATTATCCGTGTAGCCAGACTCTGTCAACCCTCTCCGAATGTTTCTGTCTAAAACCGCTTCTTCCTTTATCCTTTTATGGTCTACCCTCTGTAATCTGATTTGCATGTCCTATGGAGGAGAAAGGTGGCATCGTGTGCCAGAAAATCACCAGTTTCAGCGTGAATTGGCTGCCAGGGAGCTTCAGGTTGAGGTGCAGAGGTGACACCTGCTTGGCCAATGTGTGCGGAGCAGGCAGAGTCGGGCGACGTCATGGGCATGGCTTAGGCATTGGTTATAAAGGCGATCAATCACAAACTGGGAGTCATGCAAATGAGGCGATGTGCTGCACAGATGACAAGAGTAGAACTAGAACTGTGCAGCATTTTTATTCAGGAACCAAGTTTGAGCATAAATTGTTTATAGTCTGCATATCTGGTATTCTTGGATGTGCCCTGACAACTGTATGTAGACTTGTTCACCGTTTCTTTCCCTATGGGTGGGTATTTACTATCCACCTACTTTTTTATGGCGTAGCCCATAGGGCAAAGATGTCGAGAACAGTGTTTGTCTGTCCGTATGTATGTCCCCTCAAACGTATACGAATCGGAGCTGAGGATCTGGTCACATGACAGGGTGATGTGATTACGTCTGATGTCATTACGGCGGTACGGTGGCTGACTCTCCACACTCCGACATTTTGATTCCAATTTCGTTCATGCCGAACATATCGTCGAATGTGCCATCTATCACAATCGCCATGCTCTACCTTGACATTTTTCATTCAGTGTGAAACACAAACAAACCGATTGTTAAAATGATCATCAATATATCGAAAGCATCCTCGTTACGGCTCTTCCAACAAAACGGTACATATAGGCCTTAGGCCTCATGCCTCACCTTCGGACTGCTTCGGACAAATTAAGCCCAGGTTTCTTAATACAGTAGTGTATCGTTTCAGTAGTATCGTTTTCGTAATAATATTAATAATAATAATAATAATAATATAGTAAATATGACCATAACAATTTAATCCCAATGTCGTGAATACAAAGTTAATGGATTGAAGCGGTGTATGGTTCATGAATCAATGATAAGCGGTGTACGGTTCTAACAACCGCGCAAGTAAGGAATTCACATTGGTTTTTTGATGGCTTGTTATTTACCCAACCATTGTGGGGTATATAGATTACAGTAGATCTTCGCTCAGTTCTGTAAGTAAAACTTTCCTCACGGATGTCGGGATTCCTCCAAATTTCTTTGTTTAATGTTATAAACAGCATTAGCGACTGTTTAAAAAGCTAATCATATGTGTTTGTGGTTTATAATATTTTACAAGCCTGGCTATGCCGCTGTTAGACTTTCGGTCTTGTTTTCTTATGCATGGTCAAGGCTCATGGAAGAGCTAGGACACAGAACGGACCAGGACACAACATAACAAAGCAAAAGCCACTTCCGTCAAAGATCCAGTCTTGCTTGGCACAAAGGTGAGCAGACCCTGTCCTGCTGAAAATCATTACAGAAAATGACTCCAGGTTCCATTTGTGTTGACAATCTGTTTGGCATCAAAGGGATACAATTCATTTTTATTTGCACAAAGCGAGTGAGAAAAAAGGATGTCCATGTTTAATATTTCCGCGCCCGTTGATTGTTTAGTATTTCCTCTTTGAGAACGTCAGCTGAGCTCATTATGATATCACAACACGATCGAACGTCATTGTTAAAGCGCTGACATCACTCTTGAATTTTCCGGCTGTGACCGAGCTTCTGTTTGCTTTAAATGAGACATTGCGGCCAAGCCCTGGGATGGCAGGCCCACCATCTTCACCCACATGTTTTTCAATGATTCCTTTTCTTTATGTAACTGCGGACTAGCTTTGAAGATTAGGTGGTACAGTTTTGTCACACCTTTGCACAAGGTCTTCCATCATGCTGGTCTTTTAGCTTTGGTCTATGTTTCCTGTTGTTATAGTTACAATGCTATCTTTCTTATTTATTTATTTTGCATATTCCTATGTACTGCAGCCAGTGCCTTCACAATATATGCAGTGCCTTCAGAAAGTATTCACACCCCTTGACTTGTTTCACATTTTGTTGTGTTACAGCCTGAATTTAAAATGAATTAAATTGAGATTTTTTTGTCACTGATCTACACAAAATTCCCCATAACGTCAAAGTGGAGTTACTATTATTTTTTTGGAGAAATTTTTGCAAATCAATTAAAAATGAAAACCTGAAATATCTTGGGTCAACAAGTATCAGATTTCCCTTGATCACCATTTATATGTCTCTACAACTTGATTGGAGTCCATCTGTGGCTAATTCAATTGACTGGACATGATTTAAAAAGAAACACTTTTCTACATAAGGTTCCACAGTTGACAGTGCATATCAGAGCAGAAACTCCACCATGAAATCCAAGGAACTAACTGTAGAACTCCGAGATAGAATTACGAAGAGGCACAGATATGAGAAAGGGTATAAAAACAATTTCTAGAGTGTTGAAAGTTCCCAAGAGCACAGTGAGCTCCATCATTAGGAAATGGAGAGAATATTGAACTAAACAGACTCTTCATAGAGCTGGCGGTCCTAACAAATTGATCAACCGGGCAAGAAGGACCTTGGTCAGGGAGCCATTACTCAAAAAAGCCCACCTTGAGTCCCGTTTGAGGTATGCAAAAAAACACTCCAGAGATTTTGAATCCATGTGGCAAAACCTTTTGTGGTTTGATGAAACCGAGATGGAACGTTTTGGCCGAAGTGCAAAGCGTTACGTTTGGCGCAAACCCAACAGCACATCACCCAAAGAACACCATCCCTACTGTGAAGCATGGTGGTGGCAGCATCATGTTATGGGGATGTGTGTCATCGGCAGGGACAGGGGCACTTGTCAGGATGGAAGAGAAAATGGATGGAGCAAAATACAGAAAAATCCTGGAGGAAAACCTGCTGCACTCTGCAAAAAGGTGGAAGTGGGATGGAAGTTTACCTTTCAGCATGACAACCATCTGAAGCACACAGCCAAAACTACACTGGAGTGACGATGGAACAAAAAGATAAATGTCCTTGAGTGGCCCAGTCAGAGCCCCGACCTAAATCCAATCGAAAACCTGTGGCATAACTTGAAGATTGCTGCCCATGATCACTCCCCATGCAACTTTTTTTTTTTTTTTTTTTAAATATTGAATCGAGGCTCGTGAAAGAGCTAGCATTTATTTCACAAACAAATCAACCAGACAAACAAAATATATAAAAAGAGGGAGCGGAAGACAAGATGGGGAGAGAAGGGGAAGCACACAAACTCAACATTTGAGAGCAGGGAGATGTGTGGGAGGGAGAGGGCTTGGGGGGACGAGGCGTTGGAAGGGAGAGGGGGGGGGGGGGGGAGTATAAAACACAAGGACACCAAGGACGTCCAGGGCAGAGGTTGGTATTTCAAAAAAGTGGATTTGGGGTGAAATTAGCGGGGTAAGAAAAGATCAAGGTTTTGGATGGGGGAAGATAAGAGATGGTGGTGAACAGCTGTTTTAAAGACCTGAAGGGTGGAGTGGGATTGAAGAGAGTGAGGGAGTTTGTTCCAGAGGCGGGAGAAAAGAGGAATGAATGAGTGAAGGTGAGCAGAGAGTCTTGATTTTGGCAGTTTGAAGATAAGAGGGTTGCAGGCAGATCTTGTGCGACCTGTAGGAATATTTGGGGGACAGAGCCCAGAGAGAGCTGGGGGGGCAAGGCCAGAGAGGAGTCGGTAGAAGGGGGAAAGACCACCAACCTGCCTGCGGTGAGTGAGTGAAAGGCCCTTGGAGTTAGCTTCATTGCAGGAGATTCCAATGATTCTGAACGCTTTGGTTTCAACAGCGTGAAGACGAGCTAGGTGTGAGGCAGGAGCACCAGCCCAGAGGGGAGAGCAGTATTCCATTGAGCTGCGGATGAAAGCCTTGTATGTGGTGAGGAGATCAGGTGTGCCAAGGAAGGACTTCGCACGACAGAGGATACCCAGATGGCGACTGGCTTTGGAGGCCAGATTTGAAATATGGTTTTCCCAGGAAAGATCATGGCAGATAGTGAGACCCAAAAGCTTGAGTGACAGAACTTCTTGGAGAGGATTATTCAGAAAGTGGATGGGAGGGTTGTCCAGTCAGTCTTTTTGGAGAGACATCGTAAGAGTGTGAGATTTGTCAGGATTGAAAGACAGGTTCCACTTGTTTGCCCAGTCTGTGATTTTGTCCAGGTCTGCAGAGAGTGAGGAGGCTGCAGACTGCCGATCTGAGGGATGAGGAACGGAGCGACAGAGAGTAGAGTCATCCGCCAAGAGATAGAGAGGATTTTCAAGAGAGTCAGAGAGATCATTGATGAAGACCAGAAAAAGCACAGGGCCCAGAACACTGCCTTGGGGCACTACAGCCTGAACAGGAAGCGGAGATGAGAGAAACCCATTCAGGGCCACACGTTGACTACGACTAGAGAGGAAGTCCGCCAGCCATGCGTGGAGATTTCCATGGATACCAAAGGAGGAGAGTTTGGTGAGCAGAGCGGGGTGCCAGACCGTATCGAAGGCACATGATATGTCAAGGGAGACAGCTCTAATTTCCTGTTTGGGATTGAGGACCTCCATCCATTGTTGAGAAAGCAGAAGCAGCATGTCCAGAGTAGAGTGACCAGGTCTGAAACCAAATTGATAATCAGAGACCAAGCCATTGGAGAAGAGGAAAGATTTCATATCTGAAGCAATGATGGATTCCATGACTTTGCTGATAATTGGGAAAAGGCTGATTGGTCTGTAGTTGCTAGGATCTCTTTTTGCACCTTTTTTGTGCAAAGCGGTGATGTTGGCTGATTTCCAAGCAGATGGCAGATGACCTTGAGCAAAAGAGAGGGTGAAGAGAACAGAGGGAGGGAGTGAAAGAGCGGAAGAACAGGATTTTAGGACCCGTGGGCTGATGCCGTCAGGTCCAGTTGCAGAATCAGAGTCAAGGGTTGACAGAAACTTTTCCACCTTGTCATGAGGAAAGGACACAGAGTCCAGGAGCAGCTGGGTACGACTGGGTATGGTGGGTACAGAGAGGGATGGGTTTGGGACACAAGATTTAGAGGCAAACACAGAGTTGAGGCATTCAGCTTTTTCACGTGTGGAGTCAGCCGTGTATCCGTGTGAGGTGAGGGAGGGGATGGGGTAGGAACAAACACCAGAAACAGATTTGACCAGACGCCACCAGGATTTGGAAGAGGGAGACAGATAGAAGAGTTCTGTCTTGAGAACGGAGAGATATTGTTTCCTGGCTCTCCTGAGGGTGGACACACACTTGTCTTGGGCTTTGTGAAAGGAAATGAGATTTCCTTCCATTGTATTTGCTTTCCAGGAGACGAAAGCAAGTTATTTCTGGGCAACCGCCTCACCACAAGATGCCGTGTACCATGGACGGGAGGAAGGGTATGACAACTGAAGACGAGATGGGATAAATCTGTGCATGAGAGAGAGCAATTTACTTTGGAAGAATTCCCAGGATGAGTTGATGTCAGAGGCAGTGGAGATGGGAGACCAGTCCAGATGATTGATGGCTGCTTGAAGACCGTGGTAGTTGGCCTGAGTGAAATGCCAGATTCGTCGACGCTGAGGAGGCTCTCTGAGAATGGTCAGAGAGATGTCCACTTTAACAAGCACATGATCAGATGAGCCGATTGGAGCAGAAGAAGAGCAGCAGACATTTTCAGGGAAGTTAGTCATAACCAAGTCCAGAAGAGAAGATGCTCCGTTGACTGAGATCCGGGTCGGGAAATTGACAGATTGTGTCAGTCCCAGTGAGTCACAGAAGTCCTTTGCTGAAGAGCCATGGCTGGTGAGAGAGGTACCCACACCCAGCCAACTGGCATGGTGACAATTGAAATCACCACATATGAGGAAGAGAGAGTTGGGATGGGTAGATAGAAGTTGGTCCATATTATCAGACAGCGAGATGTAGATGGAGTCATCACTGTTTGGTGGATGGTACAACACACATATGAACAAAAGGTGGGAGGGAAGGGGAAGCCGTAGCCAAAGGTATTCCTGGGGGTGAGGTGGAGAGAGGGCAGTGCAGGGCGAGTGAGGAGAGAGTTTTTTTTGTAAAGATAGCAACCCCACCTCCAGGACGAGGCTCAGGTCTATCATACCAGAGGAGGGAGTAACCTGGGAGAGATACCAAGGAATCAGAGACATCATGGAGGAAAGTTTCTGTAAAGCAGATCACTTCTGGTTTGTTAGAAGCAACCTGTATGGAGAGATCAGTCAGGTTTGAGCGAAGGCCACGGATGTTTGAGGTCCATACCGTTAATGAAGAGGAAGGGGGAGCATCGGATACAGAACAGGGGGAGGAGGGGTAGGGTAAGATATGGAAGAGGAGGAAGAGGTAGGGAGAGCTGTTGAAGGTGTGTCAGAGATTTCAGAACAGCTCGGAGAAAGGGAAGGATGGGGCGGACAAAAGGTTTTTTTTTTTTTTTTTTTTTTTTTTTTTTGTATACAAGATCGAGGCTCGTGAAAGAGCGAACATTAATCACACAGAAAGACAAACAGACACATAAAACAAATAACATCGGGAGCGGTAGACAAGATGGGGAGAGAGGGGGAAGGACACAAACACAACATTTGAGAGCAGGGACCGAGAGACATGGAGACATCGAGAGATCTGTGGGAGGGAGAGGGCTTTGGGGGGGAGGCATGTGAAGGGGGGGAGGCATGTGAAGGGGGGGAGGCATGTGAAGGGGGGGGGGTGGGAGAGGTATAAACATATGGACACTGCCAGGATTTCCAGGAAATAAGTTGGAATTTCAAACAAGGTGGATCTGGGGTGAATTAGTGGGGGTAGAAAAGATCAAGGTTTTGGATGGGGGAAGATAAGAGATGGTGGTGAACAGCTGTTTTAAAGACCTGGAGGGAGGAGAGGGATTGAAGGGAGTGTGGGAGTTTGTTCCACAGGCGGGAGAAAAGAGGAATGAAAGAGTGAAGGTGAGCAGAGAGCCGAGATTTCGGCAGTTTAACCATCAGAGGGTTGCTGGCAGATCTTGTGCGACCTGTAGGAATATTTGGGGGACAGAGCACAGAGAGAGCTGGGGGAGCAAGGCCGGAGAGGAGTCGGTAGAAGACAGAAAGACCACCTACCTGCCTGCGGTGAGTGAGTGAAAGGCCCTCAGAGATAGCTTCATCGCGGGAGATTCCAATGATTTTGAAAGCTTTGGATTCAACAGCGTGAAGCCGAGCCAGGTGTGAGGCAGGAGCACCAGCCCATAGGGGAGAACAGTATTCCATTGAGCTGCGGATGAAAGCCTTGTAAGTGGTGAGGAGCTCAGGTGTGCCGAGGAAGGACTTCGCACGACGGAGGATGCCCAGTCGGCGACTGGCTTTGGAGGCCAGCTTGGAAATGTGGTTTTCCCAAGAAAGATCATGGCAGATAGTGAGACCCAAAAGCTTGAGTGACAGAACTTGTTGGAGAGGATTGTTGAGAAAGTAGATGGGAGGGTTGTCCAGTCGATCTTTTCGGAGAGACATAGTAAGAGAGTGAGATTTGGCAGGATTGAAAGACATGTTCCACTTGTTTGACCAGTCTGTGATTTTGTCCAGGTCTTCAGAGAGTGAGGAGGCTGCAGACTGCCGATCTGAGGGAAGAGGAATGGAGCGGCAGAGAGTGGAGTCATCAGCAAAGAGATAGAGAGGATTTTCCAGAGAGGCAGAGAGATCATTGATAAAGACCAGAAAAAGCACAGGGCCCAGCACACTTCCTTGGGGAACTCCAGCCTGAACAGGAAGGGGAGATGAGAGAAATCCATTCAGGGCCACACGTTGACTACGACCAGAGAGGAAGTCCGCAAGCCATGCATGGAGATTTCCATGGATACCATAGGAGGAGAGTTTGGTGAGCAGAGCTGGGTGCCAGACCATATCAAAGGCCCTTGATATGTCAAGGGAGACAGCTCTGATTTCCTGTTTGGCATTGAGGACCTCCATCCATTGTTGAGACAGCAGAAGCAGCATGTCCAGAGTAGAGTGACCTGGTCTGAAACCAAATTGATGATCAGAGATCAAGCCATTGGAGAAGAGGAAAGATTTCATATCCGAAGCAATGATGGATTCCATGACTTTGCTGATAATTGGGAGCAGGCTGATTGGTCTGTAGTTGCAAGGATCTGTTTTTGCACCTTTTTTGTGTAAAGCGGTAATGTTAGCTGATTTCCAGGATGCTGGCAGATGACCTTGAGCAAAAGATAGGGTGAAAAGAACAGAGAGAGGGTGAGATAGAGCGGCAGAGCAGGATTTTAAGACCCGTGGGCTGATGCCGTCTGGTCCAGTTGCAGAATCAGAGTCGAGGTTTGACAAAAGGTTTGATGGTGATTGGGTGAGGCACAATGAGGTGTTATTTGAGGAGCGGGAAGAGCGAGGCAGAAGTTTGGGGGAGATGGAGGTGAGAGTTGGAAGGGGTAAGAAGTGGGGAGGATGCTTTGAGTAGGGGGGTGAGAGGGGGGAAATGGAGAAGAAATGAGGGTGGGGAGATTTGAAGGGGAGGGGCGAGGGGGGAGTTTATGAGGGGAGGGGTTAGGGGGGAGTTTAGGAGGACAGGGACAAGGGGAGGGATTTGAAAGGGATGGGAGATGGGGGAGATTTGCAGGGGAGGGGTGAGGGGGGATTCTAGGAGGGGAGGGGCGAGGGGGAGTCTTGGAGGTAAAGGGTGTGGGGGGAGTTTAGGAGGGAAGGGGCAAGGGGGGAGATTTGAAAGGGATGGGTGATGGGGAGGATTTGTAGGGGAGGGGCAAGGGGGAAGATTTGAAAGGGATGGGTGATGGGGAAGATTTGGAGGGGAGGGGTGATGGGGAAGATTTGGAGGGGAGGGGTGATGGGGAGGGTTTGGAGGGGAGGGGTGAGATTGGATTTTGGAAAGTGTACGATTAATGGGAAATGTACATTTATTGCAAAATCAGTTCCTTGTGTCCTTCGAGTCAAAAATACGTTTAAGGACGCTGGAGGGGTGGTGGAGAGCAGGAGAGTTTAGGGAATGTATGAAAGAGGCACTGTAGGAGATTTTTTTTTTTTTTTTTTTTTTTTTTTTTTGTATACAAGATCGAGGCTCGTGAAAGAGCGAACATTAATCACACAGAAAGACAAACCGACACATAAAACATATAACATAGTGAGCGGTAGACAAGATGGGGAGAGAGGGGGAAGGACACAAACACAACATTTGAGAGCAGGGACCGAGAGACATGGAGACATCGAGAGATCTGAGAGAGGGCGAGGGCTTTGGGGGGGGGGGGGCGTGGGAAGGGGGCAGTGGGAGAGGTATAAAACATATGGACACTGCCAGGACTTCTAGGAAAGAAGTTGGAATTTCAAACAACGTGGATCTGGGGTGAATTAGCGGGGGTAGAAAAGATCAAGGTTTTGGATGGGGGAAGATAAGAGATGGTGGTGAACAGCTGTTTTAAAGACCTGGAGGGAGGAGTGGGATTGAAGGGAGTGAGGGAGTTTGTTCCAGAGGCGGGAGAAAAGAGGAATGAAAGAGTGAAGGTGAGCAGAGAGCCGAGATTTCGGCAGTTTAACCAACAGAGGGTTGCTGGCAGATCTTGTGCGACCTGTAGGAATATTTGGGGGACAGAGCACAGAGAGAGCTGGGGGTGCAAGGCCGGAGAGGAGTCAGTAGAAGACAGAAAGACCACCTACCTGCCTGCGGTGAGTGAGTGAAAGGCCCTCAGAGATAGCTTCATCGCGGGAGATTCCAATAATTCTGAAAGCTTTGGTTTCAACAGCGTGAAGCCGAGCTAGGTGTGAGGCAGGAACACCGGCCCATAGGGGAGAACAGTATTCCATTGAGCTGCGGATGAAAGCCTTGTATGTGGTGAGGAGCTCAGGTGTGCCGAGGAAGGACTTCGCACGACGGAGGATGCCCAGTCGGCGACTGGCTTTGGAGGCCAGCTTGGAAATGTGGTTTTCCCAAGAAAGATCATGGCAGATAGTGAGACCCAAAATCTTGAGCGACAGAACTTCTTGGAGAGGATTGTTGAGAAAGTAGATGGGAGGGTTGTCCAGTCGATCTTTTCGGAGAGACATAGTAAGAGTGTGAGATTTGTCAGGATTGAAAGACATGTTCCACTTGTTTGACCAGTCTGTGATTTTGTCCAGGTCTTGAGAGAGTGAGGAGGCAGCAGACTGCCGATCTGAGGGAAGAGGAATGGAGCGGCAGAGAGTGGAATCATCAGCAAAGAGATAGAGAGGATTTTCGAGAGAGTCAGAGAGATCATTGATGAAGACCAGAAAAAGCACGGGGCCCAGAACACTGCCTTGGGGAACTCCAGCCTGAACAGGAAGAGGAGATGAGAGAAACCCATTCAGGGCCACACGTTGACGACGACTAGAGAGGAAGTCCGCCAGCCATGCGTGGAGATTTCCATGGATACCAAAGGAGGAGAGTTTGGTGAGCAGAGCGGGGTGCCAGACCGTGTCGAAGGCACGTGATATGTCGAGGGAGACAGCTCTAATTTCCTGTTTGGCATTGAGGACCTCCATCCATTGTTGAGACAGCAGAAGCAGCATGTCCAGAGTAGAGTGACCTGGTCTGAAACCAAATTGATGATCAGAGATCAAGCCATTGGAGAAGAGGAAAGATTTCATATCCGAAGCAATGATGGATTCCATGACTTTGCTGATAATTGGGAGAAGGCTGATTGGTCTGTAGTTGCTAGGATCTGTTTTTGCACTTTTTTGTGCAAAGCGGTGATGTTGGCTGATTTCCAAGCAGATGGCAGTTGACCTTGAGCAAAAGAGAGGGTGAAGAGAACAGAGAGAGGGTGAGATAGAGCAGCAGAGCAGGATTTTAGGACCCGTGGGCTGATGCCGTCGGGTCCAGTTGCAGAATCAGAGTCAAGGGTTGACAGAAACTTTTCCACCTTGTCAGGAGGAAAGGACACGGAGTCCAGGAGCAGCAGGGTACGACTGGGTATGGTGGGTACAGAGAGGGATGGGTTTGGGACACAAGATTTAGAGGCAAACACAGAGTTGAGGCATTCAGCTTTTTCACGTGCGGAGTCAGCTGTGTAGCCGTTTGAGGTAAGGGAGGGGATGGAGGGGGAACAAACACCAGAAACGGATTTGACCAGACGCCACCAGGATTTGGAAGAGGGAGACAGATAAGAGAGTTCGGTCTTGAGAACGGAGAGATATTGTTTCCTGGCTCTCCTGAGGGTGGACACACACTTGTTTCGGGCTTTGTGAAAGGAAATTAGATTTCCTTCCGTTGGATTTGCTTTCCAGGAGACGAAGGCAAGTTGTTTCTGGGCAACAGCCTCACCACAAGATTCCGTGTACCATGGACGGGAGGAAGGGTATGACAACTGAAGACGAGATGGGATAAATCTGTGCATGAGAGAGAGCAATTTACTTTGGAAGAATTCCCAGGATGAGTTGATGTCAGAGGTGGTAGAGATGGGAGACCAGTCCAGATGATTGATGGCTGCTTGAAGACCGTGCCAGTTGGCCTGAGTGAAATGCCAGACTCGTCGACGCTGAGCAGGCTCCCTGAGGATGGTCAGAGAGATGTCCACTTTAACAAGGACATGATCAGATGATCCGATCGGAGCAGAAGAAGAGCAGCAGACATTTTCAGGGAAGTTAGTCATTACCAAGTCCAGAAGAGAAGATGTTCTGTTGACTGAGATCCGGGTCGGGAAATTGACAGATTGTGTCAGTCCCAGTGAGTCGCAGAAGTCCTTTGCTGAGGAGCCATGGCTGGTGAGAGAGGTACCCACACCCAGCCAACTGGCATGATGACAGTTGAAATCACCACATATGAGGAAGAGAGAGTTGGGATGAGTAGATAGAAGTTGGTCCATATCATCAGACAGCGATATGTAGATGGAGTCATCACTGTTTGGTGGACGGTACAACACACATATGAACAAGAGGTGGGAGCGAAGGGGAAGCCGTAGCCAGAGGTATTCCTGGGGGTGAGGTGGAGAGAGTGCAGTGCAGGGCGAGTGAGGAAGAGAGTTTTTGATAAAGATAGCAACCCCGCCTCCAGGACGAGGCTCAGGTCTATCATACCGGAGGAGGGAGTAGCCCGGGAGAGATACTATGGAATCAGAGACATCATAAAGGAGGAAAGTTTCTGTTAAGCAGATCACGTCTGGTTTGACAGAAGCAACCTGTATGGAGAGATCAGTTAAGTTTGAACGAAGGCCCCGGATGTTTGAGGTCCATACCGTTAATGAAGAGGAAGGGGGAGCATCAGATACAGAACAGGGGGGAGGAGGGGTAGGGTAAGATGTGGAAGAGGTGGAAGAGGTAGGGAGAGCTGTTGAAGGTGTGTCAGAGATTTCAGAATAGCTCGGAGAAAGGGAAGGATGGGGCGGACAAAAGGTTTGATGGTGATTGGGTGAGCCACAATGAGGTGTTATTTGAGGAGGGGGAAGAGCGAGGCAGAAGGTTGGGGGAGATGGAGGTGAGAGTTTGAAGGGGGAAGAAGCGGGGAGGACGCTTTGAGGAGGGGGAGTGAGAGGGGGGAAATTGAGAAGCAATGAGGGTGGGGAGATTTGAAGGGGAGGGGTGAGGGGGGAGTTTGGGAGGGAAGGGACAAGGGGAGGGATTTGAAAGGGATGGGATATGGGGGAGATTTGGAGGGGAGGGGTGAGGCAGGAGTCTCGGAGGGGAGGGGCGAGGGGGCGTCTTGGTGGGGAGGGGTGAGGGGGTAGTTTAGGAGGGAGGGGGCAAGGGGGGAGATTTGAAAGGGATGGGTGATGGGGAAGATTTGGAGGGGAGGGGTGATGGGGAAGATTTGGAGGGGAGGGGTTATGGGGAAGATTTGGAGGGGAGGGGTGAGATTGGATTTTTGAAAGTGTACGATTTATGGGAAACGAACATTTATTGCAAAATGAGTTTCTTGTGACCTGCGAGTTAAAAATACGTTTAAGGACGCTGGATGGAGGATGGAGTGCAGGAGAGTTTAGGGAATGTAGAAAAAAGGCACTATAGGAGATGGATATTTTTTTTGGGATGAATTGATTTGGTGAGCAAGTCGAAAGCAGCCTTTTAAAGAAGAAGAAGAAAAAGGTGTTATAGAATATGACGGAATACATAACTTGAGGGGAAAGTGTAAACATTGAAGGTTAATGAGTGAAAACTATCTGGGGAAATGGGGGAGAAACACGTGGTCGAAGAACGAACGAACGAATAAGAATGAATAAACGAATGAGAACAGAGAAGGAAATGTTTTTTTTTTTTTTTTTTTTTTTTTTGGAGTTGAGATTTACACAAGGAAGTAGGAGGCTATGGGTGAAAAGCCTGGGAATACAGAGAACGAAAGTTATTGGATCACAAACGACGGACCGCTGAGAAAAACAAAGCCTCAAGGTTGTACAGTGCACACTGTACAAGGCCTCAAGACACGACACGGCAAACAGACGATCAATTTATGAAAGATAAACACCGAGAAACAACCAAAGTTGCACACAATAACTTCACACACCGAAAGATAAATACAGTTTCGACAAAATACAATTGTGAACAGACTTAACTTCGAAAAACGTGGAGACCGTGTGGAGCTTCGAAAATCCCTGCCGCCGTCTCCAAGATCTCAATTTGATGGAATTTTTTTTTGGAATGAATAGATTTGGTGAGCAAGTCGAAAGCAACCTTTTAAAGAAGAAGAAGAAAAAGGTGTTATAATACATGACAGAATACAGAACTTCAGAGGAAAGTTTAAACATTTTAAAGTTTAACAGTGAAAACTATCTGGGGAAATGTGGGTAAAACACGTGGTCGAAGAATGAACGAACGAATAAGAACAACGAATAAACGAATAAGAACAACGAATAAGAACAGAGAAGGAAATGTTTTTTTAGTTTTTTTGTTTTTGAGTTGAGATTTTAAACAAGGACGTATGGGGTGAAAAGACTGGGAAAAAACAGAGAACGAAAGTAGTTGGAGCACAATTGATGGACCGCTGAGAGAAAACAAAGCCTCAAGGTCGAACACGGTACAAGGCCTCAAAAGACACGACACGAATTAACCAACGATATATCATACAGGTATGAAAGATTAACACTGAGAATCTTCCTAGGGACACACTATACGTACACACACGATAAAATAAATAGTTTTGACGAAAATACAAATGGAAACAATGACTTAACTTCGATAGTGTGGAGAGCGTGGACAGCTTCGAAAAAACGGAAACCTCGCCGGCAAGACCGGAAGCCTTGCAACCTTCAACTTCAACTTGACTGAGCTTGAACAGTTTTGTACAGAAGAAGGGCAAATATTGCCCAATCAAGGTGTGCAAAGTTGGTGGAGACCTATTCCAATATACTCACAGCTGTAATTGCTGTCAAAGGTGCTTCCACCAAGTATTAACTCAGGGGGGTGGACACTTATCCAACCAAGATATTGTAGTTTTGTATTTTTAATTAATTTTCTGAAATTTGTATAATTTGTTTTTTCATTTAGAAGTTGTGGGTTCCGATGTGTAAATAAAGGTGGAAAAAGTTTGATTTAATGCAATTTAATTCCAGGCTACAAGGCAACCAAAGGTGAATTTTTTGTAAGCCGGTGTAGACTTTCTATAGGCACTGTGTGTGTGTGTGTGTGTGTGTGTGTGTGTGTGTGTGTGTGTGTGTGTGTGTGTGTGTGTGAGTATATATATATATATATCGCCACATATGCATTAGCTCCATTGTACATATTAAGGTATTCATACCATTTTTCATAAACGTGTCAGCGCACGCATTGATAATAAATATTTGACATGCCAGAGCATCAACTGGCGAAACATCTTCCTCCAATAACACGTGTCCATTCGTGAAGAGAAAAAACTTTGCAAAAACCGTTTTTTTTCCCTTCGCAACCTATGTGTTTGAAGCGTATTTCAAAACCAGGCAAAGCACCAAACATTTTGCAGCGGCCCATGGCATTTAACAGAGGTGCACACATTTGCTGATAACGGTTCACTCAAGCAATTCTGTTTGCTGTCTGTAGACCATCTGCAAAACGTCTGTGTGCTTGAGCTCTGCATATCGTCACTGTACGTGTCGGTGTGCCTGCTTGGCCATGAAATGACAGGAGGTTAGCAACTCGCCAACCAAGATTACATGGCAATTACCTGGCCTCCATCATTGTGGGCTGCTATTTGGACAGAGCTTACCAACGGAATTGGTCGAAAAAAATCTGGGGTCTTGGTCCCATTAGCTTGACATCAAATGGAGCAGGATGCCCCATTCCCATGTTATCGGTGTGGTAACATGTCTGCGTACTGTCATTGCAAACGACCTACGTTTGCCTGCTTCACGTTCACTCTGCCCCCATAATTTGTGTGAAGCATGAAATGGAGTGGTTTTATTTTTTGGGGGCTCTTGGTAAAACAAACTCTTTGTAAAGCAAATAAACTTTCAGCTTTCCATCTCCCTTAACACTCCTTCCTCATCTCACAATGGTAAGTGCATCTATTGGTGGATTTCAAGGATTGCTCACAATGAGCAAGTTAACCTCAGTGGATGCTTCAGCTTCATCTACCTTCACCGCTATTGGCTTAAAGGGCCGTCGCAAAAACAGACGCAATATCTATGTGCCTTACCTCCTTCCCCACACCCACATTCCCTTAGGGAGCAGCTGTAATCACAAGGGAGGAGGTAATGGGAAACCCAAGAGGGAACGAGGAGGGCCTGCAAATGGAGTGTGAAGTGATTAGCTTCCGGCCTCCACAAAACTCAGGCCGAAGTTGCTTGATGGTGTCACCAGTTGTAAAGTCTCTCGTCACATCTATCAGTCTCAAAGGAAGTCAGAAATTCCTCTCCATTACAACTGTACAAGGGGCATAAAAACCTACAGTTGGATATTTCAACTTTCCAAATTGATTCAGTGACTTGTTTTTTAAACCTGACCATGATTATCTGTACTATGAGAGAGCTGTATGTCTGTCTGTGTGTGTGTGTCTGTGTGTGTGTGTGTCTGTGTGTGTGTCTGTGTTGCCATTTTCTCACAAATGGCTGAACGGATCTTCATCAAACTTTCATAGATTCATCAGTGAGTGCAAAATAAAATTAAATATTATACATACATACATAAATAAATAAATAAATAAACGAATGAATGAATAAATAAATAATGATATTAAATAAATAAATAATTATATTAAACAAATAAATAATTATATTAAATAATAATGTTAATTAAATAATAATATTAATTAAATAATAATATTAATTAAATAATAATAACAATGAATAATAAATAATATTAGTTAATTTAATTAATAAAATAAATAGTGGAATGGTTTCGGCAAAAAAAAAAATTACAACTTTTAAATTTTTGAAAAAAAGTTTGATTTTTTTTTTTTTCATCGCTCTTTCGTGCCTGATCCTTTGTCGCTATGTGAAATATAATAATAATAATAATAATAATAATAATAATTCATTTATTTTGTATAGCGCTTTTCCAGAAGCCCAAAGGCGCTTAATTAAATTAATTAATATTAATATTAAATTAATTATTAATTATAATATTAATATTATTAATTAAAATTATTATTAAATTAAATTAATTAAATTAATATTAAATTATCCCCGAATAGTGTCTATGTGTGTAATATTATAATATTAAATATATTTTTTCCTTCGTGGGTGGAGGGAAGTGTTTTAAGCACCGGAAAAAAAAAATAGAAAAACTAACCAAATTGATTTCTTCAAAATTCCAACAGGATTAGAACATCACCGGGCAACGCCGGCTACTCCAGCTAGTGACCAATAAGTTAAAGGAGTTTGGAAAATCTCACATCAACGGTTTTCAGGCTCCTCGAGGAGCATTCTTCATTGCACAAGATTAAAACAAAAAGTCAGCTTTGAGAAACCATTTTATGCATTCGGCATTATCAAATTTAGAGGCAAGAGACAACATAATGACAGACAAAGAGACAGACAGATATGGAAAGAAGTATCAGAATTGTGGAGAGGACAGATTGATGATTCCTGAGGTCAGAGGTTACACAAGCGCTCTGATTTAAAGCTCCAACGATGCTTCCCTGCATTTCTGTAGCTTGAAAGGCAGATAACGGAAACCGCTTAGGGTGGAGGCGACCAGGTGTGGGGAGGTTTAGCAGTGCACCCACACTCATTACGCATGGGGGAACCGCTGTGAAGATGAAAGAGCCATTTTTGGCCTGTGCAATGCTGATGTCATGATCCCACGTGGAGCAAACATACATACCTTACGTGCTGAGACAGATGGACCTTTCTTTCACTCCACTGAAAAGAGGTTGCTGGAATGTCTTCCACATCAATTTCTCTATTCGCTTTTCTCCCCTCCCTTACATCTGCACCTCTCATTTCTGCGTTTCATTTCTTCCTCAACTATACAGATGCTCACTACATCCTTTTATTCCTCATTCCCACTTCATACATACATTCCCACTTTATATATGTATATATATGTATGTACATATACATATACATATTACATATAACATATACATATATATAAAAGCCACATGAAAGCCCACTTGGAGTTTGCAAAAAAGCACCTAAAGGACTCTCAGTCTGTGAGGAACAATATTCTTTGGGCTTTCATGTGGCTTTCACTGAGGAGAGGCTTCCGTCTGGCCACTCTGCCATAGAGCCCAGATCGGTGGAGTGTTTCAGTGATGTTTGTCCTTCTGGAAGTTTCTCCCATCTCCACACAGGATCTCTGGAGCTCACCAGAGGGACCATCGGGTTCTTGGTCACCTCTCTTACCAAGGCCCTTCTCCCCAGATTGCTCAGTTTGGCCGGGCAGTCACCTCTAGGAATAGTCCTGGTTGTTCCAAACTTCTTCCATTTAAGAATTATGGAGGCCATTGTGCTCTTGGGAACCTTCAATGCAGCAGAGATTTTTTTGTAGGCTTCCCCAGATCTGTGCCTCGACACAATCCTGTATCTGAGCTCTGCAGGCAGTTCCTCCGACCTCATGGCTTGGTTTTTGCTCTGATATGCATTGTCAGCTGTGAGACCTTTTATAGACAGGTGTGTGCCTTTCTAAATCATGTCCAATCAATTGAATTTACCACAGGTGGATTCCAATCAACGTGTAGAAACATCTCAAAGATGAGCAAGAGAAATGGGAGGCACCTGAGCTAAATTTCAAGTGTCGTAGCAAAGGGTATGAATACTTATGTAAATATGATATTTCAGTTTTTTCTTTTAAATAAATTTGCAAAACTTTCTGAAATCCTGTTTTCTCTTTGTCATTTTGGGGTATTGAGTGCAGATTGATGAGGGAAAAAATGAATTTAAACGATTTCAGCATGAGGCTGCAACATAACAAAATGTGAAAAAAGTGAAGGGGTCTGAATACTTTCTGAATGCACTGTATATATGATAATATGACTTGATTTTCTGATTTCTTATAATCTTCAACTTTTCCCTTTTCTCCCCTCTTTCTTCCTGTTTGTGCATTTTGTTCATGTTGTCAGAAAGAATCAGAAAGTCCACTTGAGCATGTTATTGCATTACCTTTGACTTTTTCTACTTTATTCCTCATTCTGGATAACTTCAACCTGGATTTAATATCCTCATTCTATATATACAATATAAATAAGAGTAACATCACAAGCATCATCTTGATTGACGTTCCCCCTTTCATCTGCTCTGTATTGATAATGACAGTAATATGAAAGGGCCTTAGTAGGGATTTCTAGCACAAAAAGCACTGTGATCATGAAACTAGATACTAACGACAATACATCTGACTACAACATAATGGAGACAGACAGACAGACACACACACACACACACACACACACACACACACACACACGCATTCACACACACACACACACACACACACACACACACACACACACACACACACACACACACACACACACACACATACACACACACACACACACATACACACACACACACACACACACACTGTATACGCACTCACATACACACACACACACACACACATTCACACACACACGTACTTTATACGCACAAACACACATATACACACATATATACTCTATACACACATATACCCACAAACACACATATACTGTATATGCACAAACACACACACACACACACACACACACACACACACTGTATACGCACTCACATACACACACAAACACATATACATATACACACACAAACACATACACACACACACACACATACTGTATACGCACTCACATACACACACAAACACATATACATACACAAACACATATACACACACACACACACACACACACACTCACACACACACACACACAAACACATGCACACACACACACACACACACACACACTGTATATGCACACACATACACACACAAACCCATATATATACTCACACAGATACACACATATACTGGATACTCACACACATCCACACATATTCATATACACACACACATATATACTGTATACACATACACACACACACACACACACACACACACACACACACACACACACACACACACACACACACACACACACACACATCTATGTGCACAACCAATCACACACGCACACAATTTATTCCAAACGTAACAGTACTCGTAATTTGGTTTATAAAAATATATATTTTGGTTTGTAAAATAAAATAAAAGCTACACTCTCCGAGGTTCGTGAATAAAGATGAGCCATGCGATGTTTTCATCGCTTGACAAGTATACAAGGGAGTTAATTCCTCCCCCCACCCCCCCCCCCAATTCCCCCACCCCTTAAAATGGTTCAACAGCCAAAACAGGCTTTTAAATTTCAATGGCATCAGAAAACTCATGCACTTCTATAAAAATGTGTCACTGGTTGGAAACAAAGTCGAGAAAGTCGAGTACATGTGCCAAGTATCGCTTCATTGAAAGGGGAAATATAGTTGACCCATCTTATTACTAATTTTGTATTTTTTTTTTCTTCTGTACAGAAATCTAGGCTCATGAAATAGCTGAACGACAGAGGGCAGCAGGTTCACAGAGTGACAGATGATCAAAGGTGAACATGGCAGGGAGACAAAGACGTTTCACATCAGTGGATATGTGACAAAATTAGAGTGATGGGAGTGAGAGGTTGGGGCGGTCAGCCAGAGTACAAGATGGCAGGGTTTGTTGTGGAAGAAAGCATGAGAGGACAATGGGCAGCACCCTTGCAAGATTCTAGGGAGGGGCATCGGACAACAGTGGCAGAGATTCGGTTCCGCAGGCAAGAGAAGAGAGCGGTGAAGAAATGGAATTCAACATTCAGCGTAGAATTTGGGAGAGTAAACAGATGTTGCATACAGAAAGAATGCGTGCAATATGTGTGGTGAAGAGGAAGACGCAGGGATAAAAGGTGAGTCGTAAGGAGTGAGGCGATAGAAAACAGAGTCCACCAGACCTACCTGTCTTGGGCGAGAAGCAGGCCTTGAGACCCGGCCTCCGGCGGAGATGTGCCAATAATGGGGAGAGCCTCAAAATCAGTTGCCTTCATTGGAGAGCGTTGGGAAGAAGCTGCTCCTTAACAGAGCTGGATGCGCATTCCATGAAGCAGTGGAGCCCCAGGCCCAAGATATGTATGTAAATCAGTTTAGGACAACCTCGTTAGTCATATCATTAGTCAAGCTCATTAGTCATGATATGTATATCAGTTTTTAATAGCCTCATTAGTCAAAGCTTCCTGTGCCCAAAATGCTCATTAATATAGATGTCCTGGTCAGGCAATCATCTCCATACAGTTCCGCTAAAGTTCAATTTCAACCAGCTCGTTGCTGGCCAGAAATTATCATTATTTTCTGCTTCACCATCTTTGTGATCCCACTCACTTCCATCTTGATTTTCAGTGGATGCAAATTAAAGTAGGAATGGGTACTAGCAAGTTGCCCGTGCCCGCAAGGGATTCCAGATGGGGTAGGGATGGAGATGGCAAAAATGCAAATGGCGTCTTCTGTCATCGAGCCGGCAAGCTCGAAGCAACAAGTCACATTTATTGCCACATCTGGTGCAACTTAAATGGCAGTGAGGTGCTCCAGTTGAAACGGTTTGTTCAATATTCGTAGCTTTTTGATGCCTAAGGTCCGTAATAAAAATTTGTATTGGTGTCAAAGCCAGTGACCAATTCCAAATTAATAGTAGGATTATTTGGCAGCATGACAGAGAAAATCTGCTCAAAATGATTAATGTGCAAGGGAAATCTATGCCTTTATTAAACAAAAGCTCAAGTCAAATCTTAACATTCCTCCTTATATTTAATTATTGGATTGTATATTCCAGAAAATTCTATCAGGCATCCACAAATTTTAAGAAAATAGTACAATTTATTAATAACAGTAACAGAACCTCACATGCAAACAGAATATAAACCTAAATCACAAATCAGAACGAGCAGATTTCCAAATCAATTCACAGAGAAAGTCGCATCAATACCTATAGTTCTTGCGGCAGAAATTTCTCCAGATTTTTCTCATGAGCCTCTCTCAGCTTCTCTCCATTTCTCACTGTCTGGGAACTGCTCTTATGCTTCCAAACCCCACAGGGATATATTTGGCTGCAACTTCCCCTCTACTCCCACCTCTTGGTTGTCTGTGTGCCGGACCATCCTCCGAACACTGATGTCTCCATTTATGTCTTTTCTCTCTCTCTCTCTCTCTCTCTCTCTCTCTCTCTCTCTCTCTCTCTCTCTCTCTCTCTCTCTCTCTCTCTCTCTCGCTCTCCCTCTCCTTCTCCCTCTCCCTCTCCCTCTCCCTCTCTCTCCCTCTCTCTCTGTCAATATGGACCAACTTTTAACCACCCATCCAAATTCTCTTTTCCTCATATGTTGTGATTTCATTCATCACCAAGCCAATTGGCTAGGTGTTAGTGCCTCTCTTACCAAGGATCAGTCAGATTCTGGACCTGACAACCTGTGAACTTTCCGACCTGGATTTATGCCAAAGGCAAGTCCTCCTTCTGGACTGGGAAATGAACAAGTTTTCTGCAAATGTCTCCTGTTATATCACTGCTCCAATTGGTTTGTCTGATCACGTGCTTCTGAGAGTGGACATCTCTCTGGCTACTTTCCGAGAGACAGCTCAGTGCTGGTGAGTCTGGCAGTAGGCTGGCAGGAAAGGACTGGCAGCTGCCATCACACTTCAGAACTGGTATCCCATCTCTGCCGCTCCAGATATGAATTAACATGGTCTGGGAATTCTTCTAGAGAAATCTGCTCTCTTCATGCAAAAATTAATCCCATCATATCTACATTTATCACATCCATCCTCTCACCCATGGGTACAACGAATCCTGTGGTGAGGCAGTTGGCTTGAAACAACTTGCCTTCTCTTCCTGGAAGCAAATCTGACTGAAGTCAACCTCAGGTAATTCCACAAAGCCTGCATCATGTGTGTCCACTCTTCGGAGAGCCAGAAAACAACATTTGGCCAACATCAAGGTTCAACTTTCAAACTTTTCTCCCTCAAACATCTGGTGGTGCCTTGTTAAGTCTGCCCTGGAGTATGCCTGCCCCTTAATCGCTTACCTTACTTCAATTGGCTCCAGAGCCGCCTGTGCTTGTGAGAAGGCCGAATTCCTCAATTTTGTGTTCTTCCAAATCTTGTGTTTCCATCCCTTGGCTCCCTGTAACCACCCTACCCAGTTATACCCAACTTCTCCTGGACTCTGTGCCTTTTGCACCTGAGAAGGTGGAGAAGTTTCTGGCAAACCTTGACGATGATTCTGCATATGGCGCAGATGGCATCAGGGCACGTCTTGCATGCGTGTCTTGCTGTGCCAGTCTTGCACGTTCTATTTTTGCTCTGTTCACCCTATGCATTGTCCTCTCTCATCTTACATTTCCTTGAAAGTCACCCAACATCACTGTCACCACACAAACATGGTTAAAAATGGATAATATTAACTACAGACCGATTAGTTTACTTCAAGTCATCCTTCCGTTTCACCAATGGCCTGATCTCAGACCATCAATTCACATCCAGGCCAGTCACTCTACCCTGGACATGTTGCTTCTGCTCTCCCGATAAGGAATATAAGCATGCAATCTCAGACATGAGGTCTGGACATACCTTGATCATTTGCTACAGTCTGGCACCCAGCCTTGCTCTCCCAACTCTCTGCCTGTGGCATCCAAAGCCACCGACACTCACGCCTTACTGTCTGTCATCCTCCACTCTTGTATCCAATGCGTGGCTCTCAAAGGGATCGTCTAATCTCCTCTCCTTATCAAGGCTGACGTGCCTAAAGCTGTGTCTTGGGCCTCGTCCTATTCAAAATGTTCATCAACGGTTTTTCTTCCTTTCTTGAAAATTATCTTTTTGTCTTTGCTGATGACTTCACACTCTGCCACACCATCCCTTAATCTTACGATAGGCAGCAGCCTCTTCTCTCTCTCTGTAGACCTTGATAGAATAACAAGCTGGACAAGCACTTGGAATCTGTCTTTCAATACTGATAAATCTTTTTATCTGTCTCTCGGAAAACCTTGAAGAAGTTCAATCACTCAGAGTTTGAGCCTCGCTATCAGGCACCATTCTGGTGTGCATCGCACCAGAAAAAAAGAAGAAACATCCTATTATACTGCTATGTCTGATAGCACACCAAACTGGTACTTTCATTACAGAAACTGGTTGTTCCATATCTTCGTGCGGTTGGTGTTCTGCCCAAAATTGCATGTTCTGTTTGTTCACGTGGCCACTGAGATGAATGTGGGCTGCATCACAAATGAAGGTGTCTAGAAAATTCTGGTCTTCATCGATCCACTGGGCAATGGCGGTGCAAAGTTTGAACCACTCCCTCTTATTTATTTCGGTCTGGTACTGCAGTAGCTTGTACAGATACAGTTTCAGATTGTCATATATTATTCTGCCAAAGGTCATGCGAGAAGTTGCCACCAGCTATGCAAGTCGACGTGTCGACTTTTTCGGAGAAGCCTGTAATAACTGTATTGCAATAGAACCATCTTTAGAGGCCATTTTTCCCCGCAGAGCAGGGGGTTGGCCTTTTTCGGGCACCGTGGTCCCCTTTTTGAAGCAATGTTTTACAGCCGAATGCCCTTCCTGTCGCCAACCCTGTTAGTCGCCTCTTGGGACACACAGGGAATTACCAATGAACTGGTACTCAATTTGCCGACCTCGGAAGGATGACAGGCTGAGTCAACCCCCCTGTCGTTAATTCAGCGATCGACCGGGATTCGAACCCAGGATCCTAGGATCCCAAGCCAGCACCCTAACCGCTAAGCCAACACCAGGCTATAATAACTGTATTGCAATAAGGGGGAGAATTTAGATGTGGGTTATTGATCTGAATAGATGGGCTAAATGACAATTACCTCTTCCTCAATTACCTTCTAAATAGCTTGTGACAACCTCGGACATCCCAAAAGATTACATGTAAAGAAGTCTTGCAACTAGAATAGGCCTGTTGAGCATTCCTGCAAAAGTTTCACTTTCCCACTTAAGCTCTGAGTACATAATATCATGTTGAAATCCCATATTATTATGTTGATTTGTCTATTGTATGCTAATGTTTTTGAAATGTTTAAGTGTCCTTGGCATCGTGAACATGGATGTGTTAATCATATAAAGCACTCCACGTCTCTTCATCAGATGCAAAAATTCTTCCCCTTGGAATATATTATTAAACTGTATTCAGGAAGATGAAATTTACATCTTTTTTAATCCATGCCACAGTATGTTGCTGCCTTTATTTAGGTGAAAGGTGTCGATTTGAGTGTCGTGTGCTTAAGTTACTTGGCTTCCATGGTGATATGGTGGCTCTCTACTCCGTGGGGACATCCCAAGAGTTAAAAGGCAAAATAAATTACAGGTAGAAGGCAAAATAAATTGCAGGATTAAAAGAAACGGGACTAGCACGATGTCCAAGAGGTACACACAATCGGTCAAAGGAGTCAATCCTGGGTTTGAATCCTGACACAGCTATAAACTGTCATCCTGGTGTTTCACAGGCAGGGTGATTCATTAATGTGTGTGCCGTCCCTTGGATGGACGATAAACTGAGTGTCACATCTGCCGGATTTTCAACCCCTCCTTCCCCCTCTCTCCCCTCCTCACCCCACCCCCTCTATTTGACTTCCCCCTCCTCATCCTCGCTCCCTCTCCCCCCCACCCCATCCATCCTCCCTCCTGCTCTCCCTCGTCCCCCTGCTTCCTGTTGCTCTCTCTCGTCTGTGTCCTCCTGCTTTCCCACTCCTCATCCTCCTGCTCCTGCTCTCCCCATTCCCCATCTCCCTCCCTCATCCCCCCTTCTTCTCCCCTCCTATCCTCCCCCTCCTCTCTCTTCCCCTTCCCCCTCTCTCCTCCCTTCTGCTCTCTCCCCCCTTCTATCTACCCCCCCCCCCACCCGCCCCAATATCTTTTAATATTCCCATCACAAAGGACTCTGCATTGCTCGGCAATGCTGGGTACTTTTGCAAGTACTGTATATCATATTCAGTAACATAGTAGCACTCATATTATCCTATATTTTGTTTTGCACGAGAATCAAAATGAAAACTGGACAACTCAGAGATGTGTGACTGCTGAGCAAGCAACAGCCCTCCATAGTATGGCGGTGCAATCCCTCCCTAGTATGGCGGTACACTATTTTCAATTGTCCCATGATGTCAAAACATCACTTGAAAATGTAACATGTTTCAATCCACTCGACAGTACCTATTACAAAAGTGTTGAATTCCCTCTAAACTTGTCTGATACTTTTGTACATTCACGCTCTCACCCCGTGTAAGACTTGCAAGTCCCAAGACGGCAGCAATTCGGTGAGCCTGGTTGGAAGTGCACGGTGCGAGAAAATAATCCAACAGTCAAAGAGCTCGGCCAAGGAACTTCAAAAGACCCCCAATGAGCCGTGCAAAACACTCACCCGGGGAGGCTGAAAATTGCTCGTCAGCTCAGTGAATAATAACAATAATCATAATGGTTTCATAATTTCTGGGAAAGCTGCATGCGGCTAGAGAATGGCACATAACGTAAATTGCTGACCGAGGCTTTGGCCGGCGCAGGGTGGTTCACGCAGAACGCGCTGTTCCCCGAAGCATGAGACTTTAGTTGTTTAGGCTGCGGCTGATAAAGACTTAACACCAGCCATTGATCATGCCAAAAAGGAGGTGTTTTCTCTGCAAGCTCGATGGCTGACTCAGCGAGGGCTCCCTAGTCCATTTGCAGCAAGCAAAAATATTTTTTCCCCCTATTATTTGGCTATTTTAATTCTATTTATGGTATTTCAGTGCTATTTAAAAACAATTTTTCTCCAAAAAATAGCATACAACTAGTTTATTCTTTACTAGTGTTGTTTATTATTTTGTCGACGTTGATGGTTGCAATGCTATTTTTTCATTCTTTTCCTGGAATTTGGGGGGTTTTTTTACACCAAACTAGTTGCTATTTTTCACTATTTTCCTGGACTTAGTTTTTCTCCACCGATTTTGTTGCTATTTTTTCAATATTTTCCTGCATTATTTTATTTTTACACCAAACTAGTTGCTATTTTTCACTATTTTCCTGGACCTAGTTTAAATCCACCGATTTTGTTGCTCTGTTTTCACTATTTTCCTGCAATATTTTATTTTTTACACCAAACTAGTTGCTAGTTTTCACTATTTTCCTGGCCTTTTTTGTTTTTTTTACACCAAACTAGTTGATATTTTTCACTATTTTCCTGGACGTAGTTTTTATCCACCGATTTTGTGGCTATTTTTCACTATTTTCCTGCAATATTTTATTTTTACATCAAACTAGTTGCTGGTTTTCACTATTTTCCTGCAATATTTTATTTTTACACCAAACTAGTTGCTAGTTTTCACTATTTTCCTGGCCTTTTTTTTTTTTTTACACCAAACTAGTTGATATTTTTCACTATTTTCCTGGACGTAGTTTTTCTCCACCGATTTTGTTGCTATTTTTTCACTTTTTTCCTGCAATATTTTATTTTTACATCAAACTAGTTGCTATTTTTCACTATTTTCCTGGACATAGTTTTTCTCCACCGATTTTGTTGCTATGTTTTCACTAATTTCCTGCAATATTTTATTTTTACACCAAACTCGTTGCTAGTTTTCACTATTTTCCTGGCCTTTTTTGTTTTTTTTACACCAAACTAGTTGATATTTTTCACTATTTTCCTGGACGTAGTTTTTCTCCACCGATTTTGTTGCTATGTTTTCACTATTTTCCTGCAATATTTTATTTTTACACCAAACTAGTTGCTGTTTCTCACTATTTTCCTGGCCTTTTTTTTTTTTTTTCACCAAACTAGTTGATATTTTTCACTTTTCCTGGACGTAGTTTTTCTCCACCAATTTTGTGGCTATTTTTCACTATTTTCCTGCAATATTTTATTTTTACACCCAACTAGTTGCTGGTTTTCACTATTTTCCTGCAATATTTTATTTTTACACCAAACTAGTTGATATTTTTCACTATTTTCCTGGACGTAGTTTTTCTCCACCGATTTTGTTGCTATTTTTTCACTATTTACCTGCAATATTTTATTTTTACACCAAACTTGTTGCTAGTTTTCACTATTTTCCTGGCCTTTTTTGTTTTTTTTACACCAAACTAGTTGATATTTTTCACTATTTTCCTGGACGTAGTTTTTCTCCACCGATTTTGTTGCTATGTTTTCACTATTTTCCTGCAATATTTTATTTTTACACCAAACTAGTTGCTGTTTTTCACTATTTTCCTGGCCTTTTTTTTTTTTTTTTCACCAAACTAGTTGATATTTTTCACTATTTTCCTGGACGTAGTTTTTCTCCACCAATTTTGTGGCTATTTTTCACTATTTTCCTGCAATATTTTATTTTTACACCCAACTAGTTGCTGGTTTTCACTATTTTCCTGCAATATTTTATTTTTACACCAAACTAGTTGCTAGTTTTCACTATTTTCCTGGCCTTTTTTTTTTTTAACACCAAACTAGTTGATATTTTTCACTATTTTCCTGGACGTAGTTTTTCTCCACCGATTTTGTTGATATTTTTTCACTATTTTCCTGCAATATTTTATTTTTACACCAAACTAGTTGCTATTTTTCACTATTTTCCTGGACATAGTTTTTCTCCACCGATTTTGTTGCTATGTTTTCACTATTTTCCTGCAATATTTTATTTTTACAAAAAACTAGTTGCTAGTTTTCACTATTTTCCTGGCCTTTGTTTTTTTTTTTTTACACCAAACTAGTTGATATTTTTCACTATTTTCCTGGACGTAGTTTTTCTTCACCGATTTTGTTGCTATTTTTTCACTATTTTCCTGCAATATTTTATTTTTACACCAAACTAGTTGCTATTTTTCACTATTTTCCTGGACATAGTTTTTCTCCACCGATTTTGTTGCTATGTTTTCACTATTTTCCTGCAATATTTTATTTTTACACCAAACTAGTTGATATTTTTCACTATTTTCCTGGACGTAGTTTTTCTTCACCGATTTTGTTGCTATTTTTTCACTATTTTCCTGCAATATTTTATTTTTACACCAAACTAGTTGCTATTTTTCACTATTTTCCTGGACATAGTTTTTCTCCACCGATTTTGTTGCTATGTTTTCACTATTTTCCTGCAATATTTTATTTTTACACCAAACTAGTTGCTAGTTTTCACTATTTTCCTGGACGTAGTTTTTCTCCACCGATTTTGTTGATATTTTTTCACTATTTTCCTGCAATATTTTATTTTTACACCAAACTATTTGCTATTTTTCACTATTTTCCTGGACATAGTTTTTCTCAACCGATTTTGTTGCTATGTTTTCACTATTTTCCTGCAATATTTTATTTTTACACAAAACTAGTTGCTAGTTTTCACTATTTTCCTGGCCTTTGTTTGTTTTTTTTTACACCAAACTAGTTGATATTTTTCACTATTTTCCTGGACGTAGTTTTTCTCCACCGATTTTGTTGCTATTTTTTCACTATTTACCTGCAATATTTTATTTTTACACCAAACTAGTTGATATTTTTCACTATTTTCCTGGACGTAGTTTTTCTCCACCGATTTTGTTGCTATTTTTTCACTATTTTCCTGCAATATTTTATTTTTACACCAAACTAGTTGCTGTTTTTCACTATTTTCCTGGACATTGTTTTTTTGCACCACATTAGTTGCTATTATTAATTATTTTCATAAGCCTGGTGTTGGCTTAACAACTAAGATGGCTGGTGTGAAACTTTAGGATCCTGAGTTCAAGCCCCTGTTATTCTGTTGAAGCAACACCTGGTGGGTGGACTCAACCTATCATCCTTCCAAGGTCAGAAAAATGAGTACCTGCCTACAAGTAACAGTACCAGCCTACAAGTAACAGGGACACCTGTTACTTGTAGGCTGGTACTTTTCATCAGCAGCACAGCGATGCCTCCAGAAAATGATGCAACTCTGACTAGCATCCAACCGTTTTTTGGGGTGTTTTTTACACCAAATTTGTTGCTATTTTTTCCTCTTTTTTGTTCCAAAACTGGCTATATAAAATGTATTTTTCTTCTATTGTTTCCCTGTTTTTTGTTCAAAAACTGGCTATTTAAGATATATTTTCTCCTATTTTCCCCCTGTTTTTTTGTTCAAAAACTGGCAAATTAAAATGTATTTTCTCCTATTTTTGTTCCAAAACTCGCTATTTAAAATATATTTTTTCATATGCAGAAAAATAGGGAAAAATATATTTCCATAGGTAGTTTTTCCTTATTTTTTCTCCTATTTTTCCCATTTTTTTTTTTACTTGGGCTTTCACACTCACTAGCACCAGGCTGTAGTAATGGCCTCCTATAAGGTACTCTGGCTTGTTAGAAGCTGCCATAAAAATCTTGTCGCTCTTAGGCTAAAGTTTGGAGATCTAATCTCTAGTTTAAACACTAACACATTTATTCAAAACGTCTTGGAGTATAGGTACTTCTTGCTAGTTTTCAAGGATAGTATTTAGCATACATCAAGTATTAGGTGGTTGTTTTCTTAACAGGCTTTTTTCATTCTTTAAAAACAAATCGTAACACTCATCTGGAGCACAGAACTGTTCAGAGATCTGGATCCTGCAAAGACAACTGTGCTCCTGCCTCTCCTTTGTCGTCACCTTTGCCGACCTGTGCGCAGCAGGAGATGGGACTTTGCAATCACTTCTGTGTGCGTAACCTTTTTTTTTACCATTTCAGCTATTGTCATAAAATTTTCACGAAAGCTTTATGATGATACATAGAAGGCAAATTCATAATTTTGTCAAAAGGTCAAAGGTCAGTATCACGTAAAATCGTCTATTTTCATCTGATTGACCTGAAATTTCAATTTACCATTTGAGTTTTGTCATCAAATTTTCACCAAACCTTTATTATGATAATAGGAAGAAAACAAATTTATAATTTTGTCAAAAGGTCAAAAGGTTGAAGGTCAGCGTCACATAAAATCATCAATTTCCAACTGATTGACCTGAAATTTCAATTTTCCATTTGAGTTTTGGCATCAAATTGTCAGCAAAGGTTTATTATGAGAATATGGAGAAGGCAAATTAATAATTTGGTCAAAAGGTCAAAGGTCAGCATCACAAATCGTCAATTTTCAGCTGATTGACCTGAAATTTTAAGAATTAGCATATCGGGTCACTGAATTGGTTCACCAATCAAAAGCTAGAAGCTGATTTTTTTTTTAGCTCTAAAGCTCAAAGGAAAAGTCTGCATAAAATCAATAATTTTCATTTTGTGTTTTAAAAAAAAACTATTTTCGTTATTTTGAGCATACGGAAGAAGAAGAAGTCTGATTACAAATGGATGCGGATGGGCTTTGCATTTTCAGATGCTTTCTAGTTATAACCTTTTATCTTTCAACTACTCCAAGGAAAGGTTAAGAAAGGTGCAGTGAGAGTTGATGGCTCGATTTTGTGACGTCATAGATGACGTCATCTGGGTCAAACATAATGACGAGGAGGCTGCCATTTACAGTGCAACTTTCAAAATACTAAATTTAGTTGAAATATCAATCGTATCCTTGTTTCAAAACAAACCATGGGATTCCTAATTATCCATGGCAACCTCGTCGGTGACAGCCGTTTCTCGATGTTTGTGCAATTAAACGCAAGAAAAAAAAGAATCGGGTCCCACGCAGAAGGCAGAAGTTTTTCCCAGGAAACCATTGCCAGTGCAATACCTCACAGAAGCAACTTGAGAGAGGGAACGTGTCCCTGCAGTGCAGATTAATCCTACTATGGGAAGAGCAAACATTGGCAACATGGCAATAACAACTTCTGTAAAGAGGAAAAGAGGCTGAAAGACAAGTGGAAGAAATGGAGAGAATAGAAAAAAAAGACGAGACATCTTCACAGGCCAAAACTATAATGTAGATCCAAACAAGATTATGCAATAGTCAAATAAACTTACAAAAGTTTATATCAACACAGAATCGGTTAAATAAGGAAGAGTATGGGGGTAATAATATGGGGCCTTTTTGTACATGTAAAAACTAGGTTCATGGAAGATGTGAGAAGGGGAGAATGAAGATATTGATTATTTTTTTAATATTATGGAACCAGTGAAAGGAATATTGACAACGATTTTTATCTGAAGGCAGTGTGTGTGAGCTTGTGCATGTACACAACATGGCCAAATGTATGTAGACACCCAAACATCACACCCGTATGTGCTCGTCGAACATCTCATTCCAAAATCATGGGCATTAATATGGAGTTAGTCCCCCCCTTTGCTGCTATAACAGCCTCCACTCTTCTGGGAAGGCTTTCCACTAGATGTTGGAACATTGCTGCGGAGATTTGCTTCCATTCAGCCACAAGAGCATTAGTGAGGTCGGGCACTGATGTTTGAAGATTAGGCTTGGCTCACAGTCGGCATTCCAATTCATCCCAAAGGTGTTCGATGGGGTTGAGGTCAGGGCTCTGTGCAGGCCAGTCAAGTTCTTCCACACCGATCTCAACAAACCATTTCTGTATGGACTTCACTTTGTTCACGGGGGCATTGTCAAACTGAAACAGCGAAAGGCCTTCCCCAAACTGTTGCCACAAAGTTGGAAGCATACAATCATTTAGAATGTCATTGTATGCTGTAGCGTTAAGATTTCCCTTCACTGGAATTAAGGGGCCCAGCCGGAACCATGAACAACTATGCATTCGGCACTATGCATTCGGGCAGGTAGCATTCTCCTGGCATCCGCCAAACGGAGATTTGTCCGTCAGATTTTCAGATCATGAAGCAGGACTCATCACTCCAGAGAACACGTTTCCACTGCTCCAGACTCCAATGGCAGTGAGCCTTACACCACTCCAGCCGACACTTGGCATTGTGCATGGTGATCTTTGGCTTCTGTGCGGATCCTCGGCCATGGAAACCCATTTCATGAAGCTCCCGATGAACATTTGTTGTGCTGACGTTGCTTCCAGAGGCAGTTTGGAAATCGGTAGTGAGTGCTGCATCCGAAGACAGACGATTTTTATGCGCTTCAGCACTCGGTGGTCCCATTCTGTGAGCTTGTGTAGCCCACCACTTCACGGCTGAGCTGTTGTTGCTCCTAGACGTTTCCACTTCACAATAACAGCACTTACAATTGACCGGGGCAGTTCTAGCAGGGCAGAAATTTGATGAACTGACTTGTTGGAAAGATGGCATCTATGAGGATGCCACATTGAAAGTCACTGAGCTCTTCACTATGGCCCATTCTCCTGCTAATATTTGTATATGGAGATTGCATGGATGTGTGCTTGATTATATATACCTGCCCGCAATGGAGGTGGCTGAAACAGCCAAATCCACTAATTAGAAGGGGTGTCCGCATACTTTGGGCCATGTGGCGTATGTGTGTGCTTGTGTATGCAGTCATTAAACATAACATACCATCCTCTTTGCTAACACCCCCCCTCCCCACTCCTCCCCTCAACTTTCTCTCTTTTATTCTCCACTCTCCCACTCTCCCACTCTCCCCCCTCCCACCCTCCTGTTCTCTCTCTCCCCCGCCCCTCTCTGTCTCTCCTCCCTTCCCTTCTCTCCACCCCTTTTCTCTCCTCCCCTTCCCTTCCCCTAAATTCCCCATTCTCTCCCCTCATGCTCTTCTCCACCCCTCTTCCCTCCTTCCCTTCCCTCGACTTCCTTTCCCCCTCCCCCTAATCCCTCCCCTCCCCTCCTCTCTCTCCCCCCTCTCTTCATATTTCCGGCAATGGTCGGGACTTTTGCTAGTATAAAATAATTAATTGAGATTGAAACGAATTACAGTATATGAAAATGCGCACTCACATCAATACAGCCTGATTAAAAAGGAGAATGAAACAGTAACAATGTCTTGCATAAAAAAAGAAATCAATGATCAGCATTTAGAAAACTTATAAATATTTTCAAGTGTTTGTGTGTTTGTTTGTTTGTATGTTATTCTTTCACGGCCGAACCATAGCACCTAGGGGCCCCACATTTTGGGTGTAGGTACTTCAGAATCCATGCGTTGGCCTTGACGTCCGTTATGAGGCCACAAAGGTGGGTTTTCTCGTCAAAAAGTTGTGGATCGATTCGGACGAAATTTGGTGGACAGGACGGGTGTGTGACAAGGAAGAATTGATTACATTTTGGTGAAGATCCAGATCCTGATCCTAGAATTTAAAGTGATTCTTCACCACTGAGAGACAAAGCCAAAAACGATACATCGCACGATATCTCAAAAAGTTATTGACGAGTTATGACAAAACTTGGTGGATGAGTTGGTTTGGTGACAAGAACAAGCCGAATAGATTTTGGTTCAGGTCCGGATCCAGATCTGGCCTATCAGTGAGTGGGATACAAAACGTAAACTGTTCAGTTTAGCGGAGGTATGCGCTCTACCGAGTGTCGTCCTAGTTGAATATAAGACTCCTATTGATGTTGGAGTCCTTGAATGATACGACACCCATACGTTACTGATCTCTTACTCTCCAATAAGATCCCTTAAGTCATCAAATGCTTGGATATTAGCACCCATATCTATACGAACAAAAACACATAGAGAATGCACAATTGCACATGCAGCTCCCAAGCTTTGGAATGCCATTCCAGAATCAAATCTCTTATCTTCCCCCATCCAAAACCTTGATCTTTTCTACCCCCGTTAATTCACCCCAGATCCACTTATCACTTTTATGAAATACCGACTTCATTCCTGGAAGTCTTAGCAGTGTCCATGTGTTTTTTTTTTACCTCTCCTACCCTCCCCCCACCGTTTCCATGCCTCCTCCCCCAAAGCCCACTCCCTCCCACAGATCTCCCGATATCCCTGCTCTCCATCTTGTTCTCCCGCTCCCTTTGTGTCAGTTTGTCTTTTTGTGATCAATGTTAGCTCTTACACGAGCCTCGATCTTGTATACAAAAAAAAAAAAAAAAATTTGAATTATTCAAACTCTTTTTTTTGTATACATGATCGAGCTCGTGGAAGTGCTGGAGCAGAATGGAATGGAACAAAATGTAAAAGGGGAAACACCAACAACAGAGTAGAATTGAGAGTGAGATCAAGGGGATGGCGAGAAGGACTCATGGAGGTAAACAAGCTGCACAAAAGTTGGATAAACCACAGCAAGAAGAGGAAGGGGAAATTGGGGATGGAACAGAAAAGGACCAAACCAACCGATAACCAACATACAAAAAGAGATCAGGAAGAGGGGTAAAAATCATATTAACCTGGAAAAAGGGAGTACTTGGGAATGGGGTCATTTGGGGGTACAAGAGATCACGATGGATGGATGCCATAACCTGATGTATGGGTGAACAGCTGTCTTGAAGCCCTGGAGGAAAGAATGGGACTGAACAGACTGAGGAAGTTGGTTCTACAGGAGAGAGACAAGAGGACCAAATGAGTCCGAGTGAGAAGTGAGCCTGGATTTATCATGTGCACCCTGCAGAAACCTGGGATGGAAAGAGCCAAGGGAGGGCAGAGAGAGAGCAAGACCATAAAGGAGGTGGTATAACGTAGGCCACCAACATGTCTGCAATGTGAAAGTAACAGGCACAAGACACGGAGCTTCATCGAGCAAGATCCCAATGACTTTGAGGCGCTTGCTTCCACTTTCTTGAAAAGTTATTGTTGTTCATTCTATTCTGGCAATAGGGCTACAGCATCGGCAAAGTCAAGGTTAGTAAGGACCTCCAGTCTGACTCTTCTACTCTTTCTTCATTCTAATTGGAATGGCAATTCTTCTTCTTTGCCTTTGATAGCGTTTCTAAATAGTGCGTAACCAAGCACAAGGACAAACAAGCACAAAACTGACAAACAGCAACGCTGCAAGGATGTCTCACTGTAGTCCTTTGCTGGAATTTAGAAAAGGTGTGTTGCTCCTCCATTGGGTGAGAGTATCTTGGCATATGTGTCCCTATCTCGACATATTCAAAATCGCCTGGAGTTGGTGGTGATCACAGAAGAGGAAGTGTGGATGGCATTGAAGAGGGTGAAAAAGGGAATAGCGGCAGGCATTGATTAGGTATGTACAGAGATGATAATTGCAGCAGAAGAAGTTGGAGTCAGATGGACAAAGAGGTTGTTGAATGTATAACATTAACATCAGAGTCGCGGATAGCCAAAACGGTCTTATTCGGAGGCAACTACCCAAACACGGATTCGGCTATGGCCGCGCGGGAGGAAAAAGGGAAATGGAGGCTGCGGCAAAAGCACTTAACTGCAGCATGCTGGCGAAGCTCCGGTCCTGTGAGAGGAAATTAACTCAATCGGCACAGGTTTGAATGGGGATGCAAAATAATACAATGGTTTATTGAATAACAGGCAGGGACAGGAAAATGTGACGATAAGCCTAAGGTAACTAAATTGGGATCCCACACACAGATATCGAATACAAGACGGGGGGATATGAATACTAAAATAAAGACGTTCGTTATGTTATTGTAAATGCAGAGCTCGGCCTTATCTGGTCTCGTCATTGGCTTTGGCCACCGTCTAACACGCGGCTCCTTCCGGCCCGATCACACACCATGAGGTCCCTCGCTCCAAGTCCCACAAGGCCTCTCAGCACCGAGAACCACGCACGAAGCACCGATCACCACGAGGTCGACAGCAGGACAGCGAGCTCCACTCGGGCTACACCTCAGCCCGAATCGGGTCGGGATCTCTGAACGACTCGACCGGGCTGCTCAAAACAACTCCCTATGGCTCAACTACCAACTCTGCGAACTGCGCACTGCCAAAGCAACTCGGGCTCTCTCTCTGCACTCGGGATCTGCCAACTATCCTCATGCGCACCTCAAACGAACTCCCTCGTTCTGAACTCGAACTGCCCAACTCGACAATTGCAACTCGTCTTGGGATCCAACTCACAACTCTCCACTCGTTACTCGAACTTCTCACCGCCAGGAATGTCACTCAACTGCCAGTCCTACTCCATCTGCTGAACTACTCAACTCGACTCAGGAATGGAACTCGACTCTCTCAGTCCTCCTGCTCAACTATGCAATGGCGTTCAGCAACTAACTGCTCGAAATGGCGTCCGGCCCCCGCTAATATCCTTGGCCGGTGACGTCAGCTTTGGCGCACTGTCCTGCCAATGAGAGCCTCCACCGACACGCCGGCTCGTCCAGGGGCACGCCCACTGCGCCACTCTCACTCCCGTCCCCTATTCCTTGGTCACAACACGTGCTATGCGAGGTGGGTAGGCCTCTCAGAGGTGCAAATGGTGGCGGCCGTGTGGTGGTGTTCTAGCCCGATTTCTTCCTATGTCATGTCAGGGGGGAAGGGCGTCATTAATGTTGTACTAAGGGGTCCTAACCAAGTGTCTATGTGGTCTGTAGTGCCATAAGGGACAAAGGTTTGATTACCAGGTGAGACATACAAGGGCTCTACTCATTAACCCCTACACTACCTATCACTCGAATCTCCTGGTAGATCCACAGTTATACACCTTAGGCTGCTGGGCCATAGAAGTTCACGGTTCACGTTTCACGTTTCACGTTTCACGGTTCACGCGTGTAAAGAAAAGTGGACAAACGTAGTATGACTTGCTCTGGGCCATAGAACGCCTTTCATGTTTCACGTTTCACGTGTCATGTTTCACGCGTGAAAGGCGGAATGAACATGCACACTTTTTCTATGCGTGAAAACGGAGATCTCGGTCGACCTGATTATTTTTAGACTGACATCCGGGCAAAACTTCCGAAACAAAATGGACGACTACCGAGAACAGTTGATCGAGTTAGTGAGAGCAAGGCCCCTGCTGTGGGATCCGCGTGTGGCGGATTACAAAGACAAGGACCAGAAGGCACAAGTTTGGGAGAACTTGAATGGGCGTCTGAATTCACCGACAGGTTAAGGTTTATTGTTTTCGGGTGTGTGCGCGTGTGTGTTTGTTTAATTGTGTGTGTGTGTGTGTGTGTGTGTGTCAATGTGTGTGTGTATGTGTGTGTGTGTGTGTCAGTGTGTGTGTGTGTGTGGTTGTTTAATTGTGTGTGTGTGTGTGTGTCAATGTGTGTGTGTGTGTATGTGTGTTTGTGTGTGTGTCAGTGTGTGTGTGTGTGTGTGAGAGAGAGAGAGAGAGAGAGAGAGAGAGAGAGAGAGAGAGAGAGAGAGAGAGAGAGAGACAGACAGACAGACAGACAGACAGACATACAGAGTGAATGAGACAGTGATAAAGACAGAGACAGAGTGAGAAGTTGGAAACGTGTAAAGATTTATAATCCAAATTCGCTATTAGCAACACAAAAACCTGTACTACTTGTCTTTTCATTGTGTTTTAATTGATGTCATTTGCAATGACATTTTGGAATAATGTGTTCCTGTTGCTAGTGATCATTCTTCCCTGGGGGCCATAGAACATGTAAAGATTGATATTTAATTTTGTTCTGACTGCACTACAAAATACAATATTAGTTGACATTTCAGTCTGTATTAATTGATCTCATTTACAAGTACATTTTGTAGGCCTACGTGTGAACAGGTGAACAGCCAAGCGTGAAATCCTATGGCCCAGGGTCCGATTGTTCACGTGAACGTGAACCGTGAAACGTGAAACGTGAACCGTGAACTTCTATGGCCCAGCAGCCTTAGCCGACAAAACGCCTACACATGACTTATTACAGGAAGTGTTCCTCACCGCGACATCCCCCGAAGCATGGTACCTACTCAGATCTACTCTGCTCTACATATTGCTCTACCACAGACATAACACAGCCCCCCCCCCCCCCCCCGGAACCGTAGCTCCTGCAAGGTTCACTGCAGGCGCTACCATTCCAGCCTTTACACTTACTGTCACACACTTAATTAACCTATGAAATAAATCAGGAAGTGCTGTGGGAAGTGAGTCAGACTACCTACCTACACTTCCTTAACATGCTAAACCCCTTAACAATCATGCAATCATGTATTTACAATGGTCTTCATTGTTCCAGTGGAGGGAGGAACAAACAAAACGCAACACTAACTTAACCACAATCTTAGCCACTAACTCAAAAATTCCAAAACTCTATAAATTTTTACATACCCCGGTCTACAGACCGCATCCCCCGGTGGATGCCGCAAGACACAACCTTACCTGCGGGGCCATCCCCAATGCACCCCCTAAATTTCCACGGGCCCTGTCCAGGTGTTACAGGTGAGTGACATGGCTCGGTGGATTTCGCCCACATTCATTCGACACAAACCCTGTAACCACTCATTCTCATTCCACCACTCATTACCACATTTCAAAAATCAACAAAGCACTTATTTCACCCCCCCCTCCCCCCTGCAGGACCATGGCATTGACGTCATATACATGTGTGTGCATTCCTCAACTGGGCAGCGGGGAGGTACCACACAACAAGATGGTGGGGGCGATTCAGGCTGTGGTGCCGCAGTCCCAAAAACCAAGTCAACCGACTTACAAGTTCATTGCCCCTCCCCCCCCCCCCTTTACCTCTTGGCCTGTGACAGCCCAACAGCCCCTTTCCGTCGTTACCTCGCCGGTGAGGGTCTCCACACACACCAGGCTCCTCCGCGGCCTCCTGCTCCAGCGCAGCAACACAGGTCACCGGGGGACTTCCTCACCCCACGGCGCCCAACCAGACCCTCCACCGACAAGCTCCAATTACCAGTTACCACCGGCTGCCAGGGGTAATTGCCGCAGAGGGGAGTCGCAGGCATCGCTCCTCAGAGCTTGATCCGTACCTGCGGACACACACACCTTCCCCACCCACAAGATCCCCAAAACACACTTCCTCCCCCGCTGCCATTCAATTCTCAACACCACACGGCACAATTCCATAGATGGTACAAAATATGTTTCAAAGATTTGCAATGGCCTGCCACATGTGAAATCCCATTCACAATTCAAATCATTACATTTCCAAAAGCACAATAATCACCCCTCAGTCTCCAATAATCATCACTCATCCATTTCCTCCAACCTCACGACCACATAGAAACACATCACCTCTACACATAAACACACACCACCCACAAGACACTGTGTGGCCCCCATTCCATCCCCCTCACCGACCATGTCATCACTCTCACCCACCTCCCAACTCCAAATTACATGTCCCTCAAAATTTCCACAAGCAAGTCCTGAAGCCTGGGACAGTAACCATCAAGGCCTTACCTCTACCTTGATGCACAGGTAACTTCCCGTTGGTCAAGTCCAAAGTGTAATCCACCCACCAAATCCCAAAATTTCACATTGGGCCTAACCAACTTTCCAAATTTCTCTTTTGTCCCCACAACACTGGCAGGTATGTGGATCCGCATCCAACGGTGATCATCACTACACAACTACCAGTGGCTACGACAGCTCTGCACCTCTACCGTGCAAGGGTCATCGGGACAAGGTGAGCAGTCAAAACGCCAACATGGCCCATGAGCGTCCATAAGGGTGCGACCCACCATCTTTCCTTCGGCCCCCCTGCGAGGAACACGGCTGCACCAGCACAAGCTGGCCAATGTGGTGAGCACCTGCTGCCAAAAACACACTACCGCACGCACAACCTCGGCCCTGGGGGGCACGGTCGCAGTGCGTGGCATCCCTACAGCCACGTCCCCTGCACCTTCCCATCATCCCCCAGTCCGACTACAGAACTGCAGCCCCCCCAGTGCTCACCCACACTTGACCACACCAAGGTCCAGTCGACAGCCATGCTCCACCAGGAGACCCACCCAGAAGACATGGTCCACACACCTCGGACACCCATAGCACCAGGTCGACCCCCAGACCACACAACTACATCCCCATTATCCCGCGTCCCAAATATCAGCACAGTCGCCCCCGCAACCAGTTGAAAACTGTCTTGCTACCCTATCAATTTTATTACAGCCTCCAACACTTTGGTCTAACACACCTGGATGAATAATGGCGTCACTATACAGTGTCCACCATTTCTCTTCCCAAAATTCACCCTTAAATTTGCATCTAACCCACAGATTACCCATGCCAAACATTTTTCACATTTTACTAATCTCACCAAAGAAAGATGCTTTGCCATACACATGCCAGCCGAGCATGGCCCATATGCTCGGCTCTTTACACATTCCAAATTCAACAACCCCATGGCTCCCTTCCCAAACTGAGAGTCCATAAATCATAACGGAACATCTGTGGAAGGTCACTCTCGCCCCATCACGTTCCACAGATGCCCCAATGGTTGTCCAGCAGGCTATCTCATTCCTGTCCATTCGGTTTGACCCGAGTCCATAGACGAACACGGCATGGCAGGTCACCATATGCCGGCTGTCCCAAAGTCTCAGGGAGAGGGTGTCAGGCCGCATGCCCAGGTGGTCACTGCATCAGGCCCAAGCTGGCCATCCACAGTGCCACCACCAAAGCGTGACCCACAACACCTCCCCCTAGTGGTCCTCAATATTTGCCATCCCAGGCTTGAGAGACCACCTCGGTCCCCCCTGGAGGTCTTAACCCCCACAAGGGTCCGGTGACCCTGTCGGCCCGAGCCACACGCTCGGGCGGCGCCCCAACGGACAAGGGATGCCACAATCCACCAGACCCCCCGTGGGGCCCAGGTCGTACTATGCCACCCATGGCTGGACCCCACGTCCAAATCTCGCCAGCTCAGCCCCCCAGCTGGCTGGCATTCCCAAATTTTGAAAGGGGCAATTTTTGCCCAAGGCCATCCCCAATGACCTCTCCTGGTCCACATCCCGCAGCCCAGGGACCAACTCTCCCCATGGCTGCGCCAAATCAAACTCCCATTTTAATTTTATTTTAGATTTTCTTTTACCAATTTTTGCCCCAGGTGTCCAATCACCGCAGGTGCAGGTAACAACCTCTACCACAGGTTGTTCTGCCCCTCCATGCAGCTGGTCCACATTCCCTACGGGGACCAAATCGTCGGAGGCTCTATCTCCCGCTCCTTCAAGGTCCAAATCCAGCCCGGAGTCAACACACTCCCCCAACTGGTTGTCCAATTTTGGAGCCTCTGTTTCCAAATCGTAGTGCATGGTGAGGGTCCCCTTGGTCATTCCAACCACCTCCTCGGACCAACTCACCTCATTACCCAAACTCCTTTGGGCCTGGTCAACCTCTACCTCCATGGGACTGTCCCAGATCCCCAGCTGCTGAATCACATCAAGCTCATCCTCATCATCCCCCATCAATTCCGGCTCCGACAGGTCTTCCCCAATATCCCCAATAAATATCCGGTCCGGCTCCATTACTCGGACCCCCAATAACTCTACCCCCTCTTGCTCTGCACCATCGCCCTGGTGCTGCACCATTCCAAATTCATCCCCCTGTTGAGGTGTTGTGACATCCACCCGGTCCTGACAAACAACCAGGCCACCAGGTGGGAAACACTCCCTATTACAATTTTGGCACTCCACGCTCACCTGTTGGCATTCCCCATCTACCTGTTCACATGCCACAATCAGGTCTTCCCCATTTACTTCAATTGCCATTCCCGGTGCAATTCCCAATTTTGCCATTCCCGGTGCAATTCCCAATTTTGCCATTCCCGGCTCCTGAGCTCCGACGGCGTCATTCTTTCATTCTTCCTTCATTTCATTTATCCAGGCATTCATTTTGTTATTCAGTCGTTCCTCCATGTCTCTCAATCCCCTCACAAATTTCATTACTAGTACCCTACTGCAAAGCCGCAATGAGCCGGCGAAGCCAAAGCCTCTTGCCACTATTTTACCCATCACTATGGCATCAGTAGGTTAGGTAGTTGGTAGTAGGTACCGTACCTAGTTCAAAATGACACCATTTGCATTCTGGATGAGATTAAAATCTATAAAGTTTACTTCTTGATTAATTCGGTGAATTCCGTCTCAACTTCGGATATTTCCGGCCGTGAAAAACTATCCCCGACGGCCGCGAGATTTCTAAAAAATAATTCTTCGTCAATTTTAGAATATTTGACGCCGTTTTCAGCGTCCGAAACGGTAATAAGCTTTTTTGAAATACTTTTTCAAAAGCTCGAATCTGATTGGTTCCGGTGTTTGGTGACGATTTTCGTTGAACATAACCAGGCCCCGTGCAGGCCCTGGGAACGAGTTTGGTCTTAAAGTATTTTAATTACAAATTAGAGGTGCATAAGATTGTGAATCAAACAAAGACGGGTGAAACAAAGTCCTATTGAACTTTTTCGCAATTTTTATGCATACTTCCGCATCCGCAAGATGGCGGCCTCCATGGAGCGATTTGGTGCGTCAAAGCTTCGAAATTCTCAAAGGATTCAGCAAAATCTGGCTTTTCAACATAATACGTACACGTTCATTCACAACACCGGCTTCGCCGGCTACTAGTACCCAACTGCAAAGCCGCAATGAGCCGGCGAAGCCAAAGCCTCTTGCCACTATTTTACCCATCACTATGAAATCAATAGGTTAGGTAGTTGGTAGTAGGTAGGTGTAGTAGGTACCGTACCTAGTTCAAAATGACACCATTTGCATTCTGGATGAGATTAAAATTGATAAAATTTCCTTCTTGATTAATTCGGTGAATTCGGTCTCAACTTCGGATATTTCCGGCCGTGAAAAACTATCCCCGACGGCCGCGAGATTTCTAAAAAATAATTCTTCATCAATTTTAGAATATTTGACGCCGTTTTCACCCTCCGAAACGCGTAATAAGCTTTAAAAAATATTTTTCAAATGCTCGAATCTCATTGGTTCCGGTGTTTGGTGACGATTTTCGTTGAAGATAACGAGGTTGGTCTTAACGTATTTTAATTACAAATTAGAGGTGCATTAGATTGTGAATCAAACAAAGACGGGTGAAACAAACTCCTATTGAACTTTTTCGCAATTGTTTTATGCATTCACATGCTCGAATCTCATTGGTTCCAGAGTTTGGTGACGATTTTCTTTGAAGATAACATGGTTGGTCTTAACGTATTTTAATTACAAATTAGAGGTGCATTAGATTGTGAATCAAACAAAGACGGGTGAAACAAACTCCTATTGAACTTTTTCGCAATTGTTTTATGCAAACTTCCGCATCCGGTCGATGACGGCCTCCATTGCGTGATTTGGTTTCAGAAATACTTTTTCAAATGCTCGAATCTCATTGGTTCCGGTGTTTGGTGACGCTTTTGGTTGAAGATAACCAGGCCCGTGCGGGCCGAGGTTGGTCTTAAAGTATTTTAATTACAAATTAGAGGTGCATAAGATGGTGAATCAAACAAAGACGGGTGAAACAAACTCCTATTGAACGTTTTTCAATTTGTTATGCATACTTCCGCATCTGCAAGATGGCGGCCTCCATTGCGCTTTGGAATTCTCAAGCCGAGGGATACAGCATAATCTGGTTTTCGACATAATACGTACGCATTTATTGACAACACCGGCTTCGCCGGCTATAAAGGCCTGGGTGTCTATGGGGGCCGTCCCTCCGGTGGGGGAAGTTCGAACGCTATCCTCCATTTCTCCGATTTCCGGCTCACTCCCGATCCTTCCCACATCTTCCATTCTCCTTTCCATACCGCTCACCTCCTCCTCCGTAAAGGAGGTCGCTTTCCCGCTCGGCTTTTCGAACAGGAATTGAATTAATTTAATGACGCACCTTTCACGTTGTGCAAGCCCAATGGACTATATAAATTTCCGCCTCCGACTACAAAAATTTTTTTTCCCAAATTCTCCACACTCCTTGACACCAATTTTTTTTTTCTAGGGTTCCATCCCACTCCTCGACAACAGTTGTCGCGCAACTCCGATTAACATCAGAGTCGCGGATAGCGTAAACGGTCTTATTCGGAGGCAACTACCCAAACACGGATTCGGCTATGGCCACGCAGGAGGAAGAAGGGAAATCGAGGCTGCGGCGAAAGCACTTAACTGCAGCACGCCGGTGTAGCTCCGGTCCTGTGAGAGGAAATTAACTCAAGCGGCACAGGTTTGAATGCAGATGCAAAATAATACAAGGGTTTATTGAATAACAGGCAGGGACAGGAAAATAGACAGGAAAAAAAAATGTGACAGATATCGAATACAAGACGGGGGGATATGAATACCAAAATAAAGACGTTTGTTATGTTATTGTAAACGCGGAGCTCGGCCTTATCTGGTCTCGTCGTTGGCTTTGGCCGCCATCCAACACGCGGCTCCTTCCGGCCCGATCACACACCATGAGGTCCCTCGCTCCAAGTCCCACAAAGCCTCTCAGCACCGAGCTCCACGCACCAAGCACCGATCACCACGAGGTCGACAGCAGGACAGCGAGCTCCACTCGCACTACACTGCTGTCGGGATCTCTGAACGACTCGACCGGGCTGCTCAAAACAACTCCCTATGGCTCAACTGCCAGCTCTGCGTTCTGCGCACTGCCAACGCAACTCGGGCTCTCTCTCTGCACTCGGGATCTGCCAACTCTCCTCGTGCGCACCTCAAACGAACTCCCTCCTTCTGAACTCGAACTGCCCAACTCAACAATTGCAACTCATCTCGGGATCCAACTCACAACTCTCCACTCATGACTCGAACTTCTCACCGCCAGGAATGTCACTCAACTGCCAGTCCTACTCCATCTGCTGAACTACTCAACTCGACTCAGGAATGGAACTCGACTCTCTCAGTCCTCCTGCTCAACTGCGCAATGGCGTTCGGCAACTAACTGCTCGAAATGGCGTCCGGCCCTCACTAATATCCCTGGCCGGTGACGTCAGCTTTGGCGCACTGTCCTGTCAATCAGAGCCTCCATCGACTCGCTGGCTCGCCCAGGGGCACGCCCACTTCACCACTCTCGCTCCCGTCCCCTATTCCTTGGTCACAGCATGTGCTATGCGAGGCGGGTAGGCCTCTCGGAGGTGCAAATGGTGGCGGCCGTGTGGCGGTGTTCTAGCCCGATTTCTTCCTATGTCATGTCAGGGGGGAAGGGCGTCATTAATGTTGTACGAAGGGGTCCTAACCAAGTGTCTATGTGGTCTGTAGTGCCATAAGCGACAAAGGTTAGATTACCAGGTGAGACATACAAGGGCGCTACTCATTAACCCCTACACTACCTATCACTCGAATCTCCTGGTAGATCCACAGTGATACACCTTAGCCGACAAAATGCCTACACATGACTTATTACAGGAAGTGTTCCTTACCGCGACATCCCGAAGCATGGTACGTACTCAGATCTACTCTGCTCTACATATTGCTCTACCACAGACATAACAGTATGTAGGTATGTATGTATTATGTATGTATGATTGTATGTATGTATGTATGTATGTAATGTATGTATGATGTATGTATGTATGTAATGTATGTAATGTATGTAATGTATGTATGTATGTATGTAATGTATGTATGACGTATGCATGTATGCATGTATGTATGTAATGTATGGATGGATGTATGTATGTATGTATGTATGTAATGTATATATGTAATGTTTGTATGTAATGTATGTATGATGTATGTATGTATGTATGTATGTATGTTATGTAATGTATGTAATATAATGTATGTATGTATGTATGTATGTAATGTATGTATGTAATGTATGTTATATGTATGTATGTATGTATGTAATGTATGTATGATGTATGTATGTATGTAATGTTTGTATGTAATGTATGTATGTCTGATGTATCTATGTATGTGTGTATGTAATGTATGTATGTATGTATGTATGTATGTGTGTATGTAATGTATGTAATGTATGTATGATGTATGTATGATGTATGTATGTAATGTATGTACTATGTATGTATGTATGATGTATGATGCATGATGCATGATGTATGTATGTATGTATGTAATGTAAGTATGATGTATGTATGTATGTATGTATGTAATGTATGTATGTATATATGTATGTATGTATGATGTATGTATGTATATATGTAATGTGTGTATGTAGTGCATGTATGTATGTAATGTATGTATGTATGTATGTATGTATGTATATAATGTATGTAGTGTATGTAATATATGTAATGTATGTATGTATTGTATGATGTATAATGTATGATGTATGTATGTAATGTATGTATGATGTATGTATGTAATGTATGTATGATATATGTATGTTATGTATGTATGTATGTATGATGTATGTATGTATGTAATGTATGTATGAGAGATGGGTCAATTGCAGAGGGGTGGAGGACGAGGTTAATTGTGCTGATATGGAAGGGGTATGTTCTAGACCCGGGGAAGTCAAAGGGAATTACACTCCTTAGTGATGTCATGAATGTGTCGGAGAGGGATCTGATGGGAGGATAAGGAAGAGTGCGGACAAGGTGATCGAAGAAGAGCAGGAAGAGTTCAGAAATGGTAGGGGAACTACAGAAGGGTTGTTCACACTGACACAGCTGGTGAAATTTTTATATTTTTAACATTAATTAACTATTTAATTAATTTTCAAAAAGTTACAGCTTCGGGTGAATCATTGGTGGTTTAGGCATGTTATTCGCCAATTGATTAATAATTTAATTTTTTTAAGATTACTATTTATTTATTTTAATTATGCAATTAATCAATTTTTTATCACATTCTCCATCCCAATACCGTCTCTACGTCGAATGCTGGAGGATATGTTATTTATTTATTTATTTGGCATGGGGCGGTGTTTTTGAATGTTTCTCTACTTGCTTGAAATTTTGTTTTTATCATTTCTGTTGGGTTATACTAAATGGTTTATCTTAATTTTGGAATTATTGAAATGTAATCCTCTGATCACATGTACCACAGTTTTTGTCCATGAAATGTCTCGTTGTTTGAATCAACCTGCAGGTAGTGGACAAAAAAAAATGAAAACACCAATGTAAAGTCACTTAATAGGGCATTGGGCCACCATGTAAGGCCTGTAGGTGCCGTGGCATAGAGTCCACCAGCATATGGAATTCTACAGGACGGATGCGGCACCATTCTTCTACGAGAAAGTCGATCAACTCACACCTGTTTGGTGGAGGTGGAAAACGCTGTCTCAGGCGTCGTTCCAGAATATCCCATAAATGCTCCTTTTGGTTGAGATCTGGTGACTGAGAAGTCCATGACATATGGATAACATCAGTGTCATGCTGATCAAACCATTGGGCGAGCACACGTGCTCTGTGGGTGGGGGCATTGGTAGGTCTCCTCTTGCAGCCATGCTTGCCATAATTATAGGAAAACAGGCCTGTGCAGCATTTTATACATGACCCTAAGCATGCCTGGATGTTATTTGCTTAATTAACACATGGAAGCCGTTGCTTGTTGTCCCTCATTTACTTAGGTGTTTCCACTTTTGTGTCCACTACCTATAGCTTCCATATCAGTTATAATTTTTATTGTTTTACTGTAAATCATTTTTTGTGTATAAATTGTTTGTGTAGTTACGGAATATTATAGTTCTGTGTCAGTAACTTAATTTTTACTCCACACGTAGACATTACAGTTTTTTGCATGTCGCCTTTCTTTGAAAGCACATTCAGATTTCGCATGAAATGGAAGGCACTATAAAATAATGTAGTTATTATTATTGCCATTAAAGAAGAAATGGTAGTAGTAGTAGCAGTAGTAGTAGTAGTAGTAGTAGTAGTAGTAGTATTAGTAGTAGTAGTACTAGTCGTAATAATATATTTTTCACCTTTTAATTCAACAACCATCCTCATGTTTTCAACTTGTATGTTAGGCCTCACTTACTTATCAGGCTTAATATGTTTGAATAAAATTTATTGACAAGAAAGCATCTGAAAATGCAAAACCCATCCGTGTTTGTATTCAAACATTTTCTTCTTCTTCTTCTTCTTCTTCTTCCAAATGCTCAAAATAACGAAAACAGTTTAAATATATCTTACTATAATTCACCAAATGTCCGTCCGTCTGTCCGTCCGTCTGTCCGTCCGTTCGAAGGTACCGCAAAAACGGCTGAACCGATCGCAACGATATTTTCGGTGCGTAATCCTAGGATCTCCTGGAGTAAAATAGGCTATATTGTTTTTCCAATTTCAGCTTTGGTCTCCAGCATTTTCAGGTTTGGACTCCCGCATAACATTATTTTCCCGGGTGCCGCACAAACGGCTGCACCGATAGCTGCACGGCTGCACCGATCTGACTCAGTGACCTCGGACAAAGACCTTTTATAAGGACATGGGTTGAATCCCCGCTTGAGAAAATGCCAAACCCCTCCCTGCCATCACGGTCGTCTCTCCAACTCACAATCCCACAAGATATGTGGAAAGGACGACCCAAAACCAATTATCTTCTTTTTGATTCGTATATAAACATCATTAAAAGTAAATAATGACCTCGGCCAAAGTTCAAATGACGTGGGTTTAATGTCTACATGAGAGAATTCCACATAGCTATTTGGGCGGTGTATAAGCTAACAGATCGCTGTCTCCATCGATCTTGCCAATGCCGTAACACCTATCGGCTCAACATCCTTCTAACTGTTGACTTGGTAGTTTTTACAATGAAGGAAACATTAACAATGTTGTTAAAAGATTATTTTGTGATTAATTTGTGATTGGAGTTATGTTGTTTGGAATGAAAAAAGAGATATCGATTTCAAGTGAATGACGACATGCCGTGATGGTTTCTACTTTCTGAACGTGAACTTCGCAGATCGCCATATGCAGATTCTCGAAGGCCCCACGATTGATGTTTCTATACGTGAACGTACCCGTTTGTTTGCGAACAGGCACGTTTTTCATGGAAGTCCTTCACAAACTTGCTGTCCATGTCTGATGTGCGACTGAAGGTGCTACAGGAATGTGGAATTTATTGGTTTCATGCTTTAACATTCGCCGTATCTGCATTGCCTGTTTGCTTCTGGCCTCCCACCCGTGCTTAGCACGGGTATCTCACGAGTATATATTGTTACGGTCCGCGGATTAGATGTTATTTTGACCGAGCGGTGGTGTAACCGCGGCCGAACAGTTATTCCCCGACTAAAACCCGATTCAACCCAAACGTTGGCCGTATCGCGCCGCAGCTACTCAATCGGGAAAACTCTAAAGCGACCGAATGCAAAGAGGAAGAAGACGTACAGAAGAGTAACTGGGTTTATTATTATTTACACACATAAGCAAACAGAAAGCAGTCACGTTTATTTACAGGGGACATGAGACGCAGGTGACACAGTGAAAATACTAGCTTATCTAACAGGCTTACTTACTACCCAGGACAGAACAACCAAAGACACTGACTCACGCGGGGAATTGCAGAGTGGATTGCTGGAAGGAGGTGTGTGGCTGGAGGGGGGAGGACGGCACGGAGCTGGCTGGAGCTTGATCCCGCACGGGACGTCGGGCTGGACCTCGACGGCCGCTGATGCCACCGAGCCTGTCGTGTGCGCGGAGTCACGGGTCGGAGCTGCTTGTCTCAGTAAAAGCGCATCTGCCCTGGCGACCCAGCTCTTTCTTTGGACTCAGTAACAGCGCAACTCTCTGACGACCCAGCTCTTTCTTTGGACTCAGTAAAAGCGCAACTCTCTGACGACCCAGCTCTTTCTTTGGACTCAGTAAAGCGCAACTCTCTGACGACCCAGCTCTTTCTTTGGACTCAGTAAAGCGCAACTCTCTGAAGACCCAGCTCTTTCTTTGGACTCAGTAAAAGCGCAACTCTCTGACGACCCAGCTCTTGTCTCCTCCCTCCTTGTCTCAACTCTTGGACTCAACTGCTTGTCTCCTCCTTCCTTGTCTCAACTGCTGGACTTATCTCTCGTCTCCTCCCTTGGACTCAACTCCTTGGGGAACGCCCCGCCGGCGGGTTATATAGGCCCCGCCCCTCAACCTTTGCGAACCTCCCCGATCGCTCTTCCTCCGCCCTCTCTAGCCAAACCCCTTGTTCATGGTTGGTCGAGTGGGGCTGGCTCACTCCTCCCCTCTATGACGAGGTGGAGACACGCCTTTCTTCTCCGACCCTGCCTCGTGGTCAATGGCGGCAATTGGAGGGGATGTAATTGCCAATCGACGAAAGGGGGAATGGTGGTTTTTGGGAATGGGCATGAAGGGAATCTATCTCTTTTTCACTCGGTGCAATGGAGTATTATTCTAATGGAAGACAAGGCCTAAAACACATAATAAGATATAAGCTACTGAACAAGGGTTTTATCGGGTCCTGCAATGTGGTGTTTATGGAATTAACTACCGAGACACCCTTTTTATCTTTACACAACTCCGGAGGCAGGAGGGGCCATATCCAAACAATGTTCATCACCATTTCCAATACAATACAATTTAAAAAATGCCATCCTCATATCCGCAACACTGCACCCTCCTCCTCTTAGGCACTTACCGGGCCTACAACTTTTATTTAGTGTGACACGTAGGTGTAGTTCCCTCTACTTTTAACCTGACCCTGATTGCGACAGTTTTAAAACATAGATAAATGTGTCCCGCTGCTCCATTGCACCCTGCCTAACAGACTTACGCCCACAGTTAACCGAATTGCGGAATGGTCTTCAAACTACACACTGACGGTGGGGAGCATTATTTACAGTTGACACTACTTTTATTTACAAGACTAACCCAGGACCTGTGATTGTTCTTTCTGGGGGGGGGAGACAGTCTGCTCTGCATCGACGCACCATGAAAGCACCTATAATGCACCAACACACCCTCAAGCACCAATCGGTGCAGTCACCATAGTTCATCAGTGTTCAATGCATGATCAAAATAAACCAACAACCCCTAACCCTGCAGGTGGTCTCTTGCTCTTCGGCTCCCTCTGCTGGCTATTATTATTTCTTCCAGTTGTTGTCATTTTCTTTGCTTTTCTTACTGGCGGCCTATTTGAACTGAAAAATGCACCCAATGTGTCCTTTTTATTTTATTTTATTTATGGCCCACAGGGCCGACTAGTGTGGTTCACATGTGGGGCATCGGTGCCCTGTGATCAAGGTCCGCCAGCAAGATTTCGGGCCCTCATGGCCGTTTCCAGCAGAGGGGCCATGCCCCAACCCATGGGGTCCATAAGTGGTGCTCGGCCACAGACATGTGGTCCATAATGTGGTGCATCGATGCAGACAGCTGGTTCTGAGAGTTCCGGGCGCACAATGGCCGACTCACACACGCTCCCCTCGGCGCCCAATGGCGCACAGGTCATGTGGGAGACAAAAGGGGAAAGACAAATGAGCGAGGGGTAAGGTCACAAGAGTACACATCAATAAGGCAATGCAAGGCAAAATGCGTACGGAGAGCGACATGAGAAAGCTCGTCCCTACCGTACGTCACCCCCCCCGTCACCCACACTACCCTTGCCCTTACCCCATATTTACAAAATCTACACATTTACAAATTCGTCACTACTGTCACGTCTCCCCATATTTTCCCTATACCAAATTCGTCTTCACAATCCCCCTACTTCAAAATTTGCCATCACCCAATTCATCATCAATCCTCATAAGGAGGAAGAGATGGAACAACAAAGCACAATGTCACACCCACGTCATGATGCGTCTCACAATCCAAAACATTTGCACATAAAAAATAATCAAAACAACCTGGCATGGTGTGGAGTACCTGTCACCTCAGGTGAGTGGATGCAGATGGTGCAAGGAGACTTCATCCTAACTACTTTCTAAATGACATTAACACACGTTACACTACCCGGGGTCTTTCCCTGCAAATCCATTGGCCAACTTACACTATGGGTTCTAAAAACCAATTCCCATTGACCAAACTGTGGTGCTTCTCAATTTGGGGTCTCACTCCCCCGATTCATCTCCCGGTGCCCTTGCACAATTTCTGGGCTGTGACGTGTAGCTCTCCCAGCAGGTCTACCCACCTGCACACCTCCACCACTGTAGTTGCCAAACGAGCTTACCTAGCTCCTCACCCTAACCTAACTAACTGGGGAAGGCTCCTCCTGGCTCTGTCACCCCACTCGGTGCCCTCTGGCACTGGGCTACCCGGGTCCGTCCTCCGGATCCTCGGGCCCCATCCACAACTACCGGCTCCCAGAGCCCACCTGCGGCCTCACCTGGCCGACATCCTCACAGTGGTGGAGTGCCCAAACCAACTACACACACTAACAGGCTACACGCCCAGCCATTTCCACAACACTAATGCACCCATCCAATCGCCATTCTTCCACCCGCACCACAGATGCCAATATCCAACCACAATTTACCTGTACCCTCTACCTAACACTTACACTACCCGCCCCGGGTATTCGTGATGGGGGTCCATTCTTCCCCCATTCACACCTTCGCACCATCCACTCCACTCCACAATTTCCATCATACTCACTCCATGACCATCCATTCCAATACTCCATATATTCCACACTCCATGTATTCCACACAACCATTCTCCATACACCTGTTGTTGCACACCTGTGCAATCACACCTGGTGCCACCTGCACCCTCTTCCTCTTCCTGGACCAGTTGGTCAACACAACACACATCACCATCACCATCACCATCACACAAACACTGCTCCATCCACCTGTTCAGTTGCACACCTGTGCAATCACACCTGTTCAATCACACCTGTTCAATCCCCACACACTGCTCGATACACTTGAATACACCTCCAACACTCACACGGCATCATCTCATCTAACTACTCCCCTCTGAAACTTGCGCTTCCCAGTCGCCCCTTTAAACTATTGCGCTCCCACGTCATTATAATCCACACTAAGCTACCTGCGTCCCCACTACAGGTGTCATTGTCACTACCTAATCTTAACGTTACCTAATGTCATCTTCGCTAGATCCCTACACACGATATATCCTAACCCACCAGGGCTAGTTTTCACTGCCATCAACCCCATAAATCTAGTGCTCCTTTGCCCCCCTTTGTGAGGGATGGTGGATTGGCCATCCCATCACATGGGGCATCTCTTACTATAAATTTTGCTTACCAAATTCCAACCAATCAAAAATTTCCAATCACTCTACCAATCCTATTCACTATTCTAAATTTCATATCAAATCACTATCACTATCATCATCATCAACACAGTCCGCTATATCCTAGCCTCAGTGCGCCATGACATCATTAAAACCCGGCTTCGTAAAGCCGAGCAATGAATTCGGGTGGTTTGGTCGCCTGCAGGTTGAATCCGTCCGGCTTTCGGTTCAAGGGAGGTGGTTTGGTCGGGCCGAGATTCCACGCACCAGCTCGGCGCGGCACCTTGCGGTCCCGGGCCCGATGGCTCAATCTCCCCCGGTCGGAACCCCGTCCCCGCGAGGGGGCACCGTTCCGCTTCCTCCCACTCGCCCTTGAACCGTACTGGTCGCCTCGCCCGCCAAGGCCCGGACTCGACCGTGCGGGGCGGGGCCAAGCCCGAATCGGCAACGACGCTTCGAAGAAAAGCGACGCAGCTTCGATCCGCGCCTGGCCTCGCATCCAACAAAGCACACCGCGCCCCGAGTGCTCGCATCGGCTATCCGTCGCCCTAAACGCTAACCCGGTTACCGTCGATGCTTCACCTGCATGCTCACACACATACGCTACCCCTTTTACCCTCACAAAACCCGGCGTTCCAACGCCGTCCGTACATTCCACCAACGCTCTCCCTGTTACACACCACACCTCTCGCGCACACTCTTGCGCACACCTCGGTCCACACCTCTCCTCCGTTACGTCCTCCGTAACACTCACCATGGGCGTGCACTCTGGCATCCACCCACTAACACGCTCACATGGGCTCTCCCACACTCGCGCTACCACCAACTTAGGTGTGCTTCCTCGCACACGTTCCACCACCACCTTACTCTCCGTGTCACACTCCGTACACCCCGACGTGCATTCTCGCTCGCACTCGGTTTCACACTCGCGCTCCGATGTGCCCTCTCGCACCTGCGCCATCACCAACTCACTCTCCGTGTCACACTCCGTACACCCCGACGTGCATTCTCGCTCGCACTCGGTTTCACACTCGCGCTCCGATGTGCCCTCTCGCACCTGCGCCATCACCAACTCACTCTCCGTGTCACACTCCGTACACCCCGACGTGCATTCTCGCTCGCACTCGGTTTCACACTCGCGCTCCGATGTGCCCTCTCGCACCTGCGCCATCACCAACTCACTCTCCGTGTCACACTCCGTACACCCCGACGTGCATTCTCGCTCGCACTCGGTATCACACTTGCGCTTCGTAACACGCTCACCCCTTGACGCACACTTTTTTTCCACACGCGTGCCATTTCCACTCACACGGGACCCTTCACCAACGCCCGGATGCTTCCTCGATCCCAAGGGCGCGAAAATTCTTTTGTCGCCAAATATCCTCTTACAAAATCTCCCCGCACAATACACAGCACGACTCACCTGGGGGATCCTTTTCTCCACGCGCACCTGCAAACTTCCATTCGGGTTAAGCACAGCATCGTGATGTGAGCAGGGACTTTGCACATTTTCCATTTCTCCCTGCAATTCCCGGGCTACCTCCGTCATCTCTTCAATTTTAATTCCCAGCACTGCTTTGTCTTTGTTCACCTCGACGACCGTTGGCTTTAATAAAACACCCTCTACCTCATCGGTCGCCGGCTTTTCCAAACCCCGTGTCGCGATTTCTACCCCCGTCATTGTACCCGCGCTTTCCTCCGCTTCGCTCAACCAGCGCTTCTCGACCCGCATTACCTCCTCGTGCACCCGTGGGACCTGCTCGCCCAACCCGCGGTCTCTGTCCCTCTCCGCTTCCCTTACTTCATATGCGACTCTGTTCGCTCGCCCGTTCCTCATTATCGGCCCTCATTTCGTTCGTTATTTCTTCAGTTCTTTCTTTTAGTTCCTTAGTCATTTGAACACCCATGTTGTTAATTTCCCTGGTGGATATGAGCCCCTGGGCATACATTTTGTTTTCTTCATCCCACTGGGTCAAAGATTTCAACAAATTTGCAAGAAATGGATCCCAGGCCGTTGGCACCGCGGGCTCGGCTGCCGCGCGCTTGTACGAGGCACCTTTTTGCGCGCCTGATACCTCGTGCGCGAGAGCGCCATTTTGTGCACCTGATACCCCCTCAACATCATTGCCAATGTTCTCCTCCTCTCTTTCATCCACATACATTTCCCCGAGGTCCTGGGTCGATTCTACCCCGTCTATCTCTCCCACCGGCATCCCATCGCCTTGACCAGCCATGGCGCGATTTCAAAATTCGGGTTTTATAAAACAAAAGCAATTTCGGTACTTTGTAATTTTGAGCGCGTTAAACGCTTCAGGTCCGAATCCGACACTTCTGACACCAGTTTGTTACGGTCCGCGGATTAGATGTTATTTTGACCGAGCGGTGGTGTAACCGCGGCCGAACAGTTATTCCCCGACTAAAACCCGATTCAACCCAAACGTTGGCCGTATCGCGCCGCAGCTACTCAATCGGGAAAACTCTAAAGCGACCGAATGCAAAGAGGAAGAAGACGTACAGAAGAGTAACTGGGTTTATTATTATTTACACACATAAGCAAACAGAAAGCAGTCACGTTTATTTACAGGGGACATGAGACGCAGGTGACACAGTGAAAATACTAGCTTATCTAACAGGCTTACTTACTACCCAGGACAGAACAACCAAAGACACTGACTCACGCGGGGAATTGCAGAGTGGATTGCTGGAAGGAGGTGTGTGGCTGGAGGGGGGAGGACGGCACGGAGCTGGCTGGAGCTTGATCCCGCACGGGACGTCGGGCTGGACCTCGACGGCCGCTGATGCCACCGAGCCTGTCGTGTGCGCGGAGTCACGCGTCGGAGCTGCTTGTCTCAGTAAAAGCGCATCTGCCCTGGCGACCCAGCTCTTTCTTTGGACTCAGTAACAGCGCAACTCTCTGATGACCCAGCTCTTTCTTTGGACTCAGTAAAAGCGCAACTCTCTGACGACCCAGCTCTTTCTTTGGACTCAGTAAAGCGCAACTCTCTGACGACCCAGCTCTTTCTTTGGACTCAGTAAAGCGCAACTCTCTGACGACCCAGCTCTTTCTTTGGACTCAGTAAAAGCGCAACTCTCTGACGACCCAGCTCTTGTCTCCTCCCTCCTTGTCTCAACTCTTGGACTCAACTGCTTGTCTCCTCCTTCCTTGTCTCAACTGCTGGACTTATCTCTCGTCTCCTCCCTTGGACTCAACTCCTTGGGGAACGCCCCGCCGGCGGGTTATATAGGCCCCGCCCCTCAACCTTTGCGAACCTCCCCGATCGCTCTTCCTCCGCCCTCTCTAGCCAAACCCCTTGTTCATGGTTGGTCGAGTGGGGCTGGCTCACTCCTCCCCTCTATGACGAGGTGGAGACACGCCTTTCTTCTCCGACCCTGCCTCGTGGTCAATGGCGGCAATTGGAGGGGATGTAATTGCCAATCGACGAAAGGGGGAATGGAGGTTTTTGGGAATGGGCATGAAGGGAATCTATCTCTTTTTCACTCGGTGCAATGGAGTATTATTCTAATGGAAGACAAGGCCTTACTCTAAAACACATAATAAGATATAAGCTACTGAACAAGGGTTTTATCGGGTCCTGCAATGTGGTGTTTATGGAATTAACTACCGAGACGCCCTTTTTATCTTTACACAACTCCGGAGGCAGGAGGGGCCATATCCAAACAATGTTCATCACCATTTCCAATACAATACAATAAAAAAAATGCCATCCTCATATCCGCAACAATATAATATGATAATTGATGATTTTATGCAGCCTTGACGTTTTGAGTTTGAGATGTAAAAAATTAATCAGCTTCAAGCTTTTGATTGGTGATCCAATTCAGTGACCCGATATGCAAATTCGCTAAATTACAGGTCAATCCGGTGAAAATTGGTGATTTTACACAACCTTGACCTTTGACCTTTTAATCTAAAAAAAACAATCAGCTTGCAGCTTTTGATTGGTGAACCAATTCAGTAACCCAATATGCAAATTCTTAAAATTTTGTTAAATTATTTTTTAAATTTCTTTAAAAATATGCAAATTCTTAAAATTTCAGGTCAATCGGATGAAAATTGATGATTTTCTGTAACACTGACGTTTGACCTTTTGACCAAATTATTAATTTGCCTTCTCTGTATTATCATAAAGCTTTGGTGAAAATTTAATAAAAACAACTCAAATGATAAAAAAAAGTTACGGACTGTGCAGACACACACATTTTTTTTTGGGTTTGTTTACGAGATCGAGGCTCGTGTAAGAGCTAACATTAATGACAAAAGAAACCGGACACATAATACATAATAAAGGGAGCAGGAGGCAAGGTGGGGAGAGAGCAGAGCAGGGACATCGGGAGATCTGTGGGAGGGAGGGGGCTTGGGGGGAGGAGGCATGGGAAGGGGGGTGGAGGTGGGAGAGGTAAAAACAAATAAACACATGGACACTGCGAGGACTTCCAGGAAAGAAGTCGGTATTTCAGAAAAGTGGATCTGGGGTGAATTAATGGGGGTAGAAAAGATCAAGGTTTTGGATGAGGGAAGATAAGAGATGGTGGTGATCAGATGTTTCAAAGACCTATAGGGAGGAGAGGGATTGAAGAGAGTGAGGGAGTTTGTTCCAGAGGCGGGAGAAAAGAGGAAGGAAAGAGTGAAGGTGAATAGAGAGTCTTGATTTTGGCAGTTTCACCAGAAATACACATTATACAGATACACAAATACAGAAACACAAATTTCACATACACACAAACACAACAGGTGATTGCAAAACCCCATCTCCAGCTGCACAGAGGACGGGCTAATGACAAAGATTGTGCATAAATGTAGACACTGAGCATGAGGAATTAAACACGTTGGTTTTAGACCATGCGTAACGACAACATGTGTGCTTTTTGATGCAGTATTAACTAACATGCGGAGTCGAGGTCACAGCGTGCTTTGAGGTAAGCTCCGAGTGAAAAAGAAAACACTTTTCAAGCAAAGATAGGATAGACCATGGCAAAAGGGAAGACAATAGAGATGAAAATGTGTACAAAAAGCATTGACTATTCGATAAATTTCACCACATAATCATTAACGAATACACATTTTTGAAATTTGTATGTCCCACCAAGATCAAACATCATTCTTTGGCATACCAGGCATAAAAATAAGATCTAAACGTAAATGCAATATGGGAATTCTCAATCAGTCCTTGGTACCACTCAGCTTATCCTCAAGTGCAAGGCATCGATTCCAAGTATGCTGGTGCAGACTGTTTCATTCCAGATCTCCAGAATATCAACTGGGGCTCCTTGATGCGTCAATAACTAGATGGTATTCATAGAATACTTACCCTGCGCAGTCAACTTGTTGCGAGCCAACTCTTCTGTTTTTGAACATTTTTTTCTTTGATCCAATATGGCTGCCAGACCACGTGAGCCATCATATCATAAATTTAAATTCTCTGATATAATTGTTGCATGGATCACGCTCAATACATTTCAAAGTGATCAGACTAAGCGTTGTCCCTGTCGAATTATGACGTTATAATTATGGCACCAATGACATCATTGTTAACAACATCTATTCCCCAGATGGAGTTCTTTACAATGAGCCATGTTTCAATTTTTTCCATGCAGCGGTTTTGGAGATATAGAGGTGCAACATTTTTCGGGTTTCCCAAGATGGCGCCTGTACCACATGAGATATGACGTCATGATTATCTTTAAAATATTATAAAGGAGGAGGCGCTCCAATGGTGAAAAATTTGTGCCCATCAGACCAACAGTTGCTGAATTTTTTAAAATAATGATCGGATGGATAAGTGTTGTATTTGTCGAATTATGATGTCACAACGAAGGCACCGATGGACATCATCATTAACATATCTTATTCCCCATGGGGAGTAGTTGACAATGAGCCAGGTCTCAATTTTTTCCATGGAGTGGTTTCAGTGATATACAGTCCGTATAAAAAAAAAGGTAATCCGAATTCAAGGGGTTAATATGCAAAGGTTATTTAGTTTGACAATTTACATGTGATTTACCAATTATGAGGAGATCCTCAGCTTTCCATTGATGCCTTTCATGCATCATTGCTGTCACACATGACCGAGTACATGTTCATTGAAAATGACGTTCAAATCGCATTTTTTCAAGTTTGGCTAATCGATGCAAGACAGTTTGAAATGGACGCATTACTTGTCGACTGCCAAGTTGATGATGAAAAATTGTTAAGCTAGTCTGGTTCGTCGGCATCCTTTGTTTAAGATGGGTATTTAAGATGGGCCTACAGTGTATGGGTTTTGAGACAGTCTGAGTCATTGAAAAGATAGTTCAACTTACGACTGAACAGCGGACCTTCGTGGTTACAACGTTTCACCAAACTGGAAGTTTGCAGCGAACTCGTGATGCGTTCAGGGAACGTTTCCCAGAATGGGAGCCTCCAGCAGCCAAAACCATCCTGGCGAATGTTAGAAAATACCAAGAGCATGGCACTAGCCTCAACCGCAACAAGGAGAATTCTGGTAGGAGGCGCACTGGGCGATCGGAAATGAACATTGCAGCAGTAAGGCAGCAAGTTTTGGAGCATCCTAGGGATACCAGCGCAAGACGAAATGGGACGGGATTGCCTTCAGCAACATTCAACCGAATCACAAGACTGGACCTCCACCAACATCCATATCAGATTAACATCTGGTATCAACTTACGCCAGGGGATTTTGCCAGGAGGCTGGTTCTTGCCAGATGGTTGATAGCACGTTGCGAAGCAGATGTCAATTTCCTGCGGTATCTCGTTATCGGCGACGAAGCTGCTTTCGCCATGGACGGCAAGGTCAATACCCATAATGTTCTTGAATATGCACCGACAGGACAACCCCCGGAATTTAATTTTGACACCAACATGAATCGACAAAAGTGGACTGTTTGGTTGGGACTTTGTGGAAGTGGTCAGGTGATCGGACCATTTTTCTTTCAAAGGAATGTCAATGGTAACAGGTATCTGCAGATGATCAATGATGATGTTTTACCGCAGCTGGAGGAGAACTTTGAGCGACAGGTTCGTGGTGTCTTCAGATACTCTAGGGGGCCCAAGACGGCACCCCAGCACATCGTCTTATCGCTGTCCGAGATCGACTGAGGGAACTCTTTGGAGACCGAGTCATCACCCTCAACCATGCAGTCGAATTGCCGCCAAGATCACCTGACCTCACACCATGTGATTATTTCCTTTGGGGACATTTAAAGAACAAGGTGTTCGTAACTCCTCCCCGTGATCTTGACGAATTGCAGGGCCGTATTCGACGTGAAGTGGATGCTTTGCGCAATGAACCGGCTATGGTGAGACGAGCAGTTCAGGGCATGCTCCGCCGCTGTGAGCTTTGTGTTGAAAGGGGAGGTGGACATGTTGAAGGTGTGGGTGCATAAAGGCCAATCATTCCTGAGAAAACTTCACATCTGACGTTCATTTTGCACCAATTATCCTAACTTGCATCGATTAGCCAAACTTGTAAAAATGCAATTTGAACTTGTCATTTTCAATGAACATGTACTCGGTCATGTGTGACAGCAATGATGCATGGAAGGTATCAATGGAAAGCTGAGGATCTCCTCTTAATTAGTAAACCACATGTAAATTGTCAAAATTAATAACCTTTGCATATTAACCCCTTCAATTCGGATTACCTTTTTTTTTTGATACGCACTGTAGAGGTGCGAAGTTTTTCCAAGATGGCGCCTGTACCACGTGACCTATGACGTCATAATAATCATTAAAATATTCTACAGGAGGAGGCCCTCCTATGGTGAAAATGTCAGTCATATCAATCGGACCAACGGTTGCCGCGAAAACGAATTTTTAAAATGCACACACGGTACACGTACGGCACACACACACGTTCCGACGTGCAGGTCATTCAGAAGGTATTCAGACCCCTTCATTTTTTTCACATTTTGTTATGTTGCAGCCTGATGCTGAAATCGTTTAAATTCATTTTTTCCCTCATCAATCTACACTCAATACCCCATAATGACAGAGAAAACAGGATTTTAGAAAGTTTTGCAAATTTATTAAAAAGAAAAAACTGAAATATAACATTTACATAAGTATTCATACCCTTTGCTATGACACTTGAAATTTAGCTCAGGTGCCTCCCATTTCTCTTGATCATCTTTGCGATGTTTATTCACCTTGATTGGAGTCCACCTGTGGTAAATTCAATTGATTGGACATGATTTGGAAAGGCACACACCTGTCTATATAAGGTCTCACAGCTGACCATGCATATCAGAGCAAAAACCAAGCCATGAGGTCGGAGGAACTGCCTGCAGAGCTCAGAGACAGGATTGTGTCGAGGCACAGATCTGGGGAAGCCTACAAAAAAAATCTCTGCTGCATTGAAGGTTCCCAAGAGCACAGTGGCCTCCATAATTCTTAAATGGAAGAAGTTTGGAACAACCAGGACTCTTCCGAGAGGTGGCCACCCAGCCAAACTGAGCAATCGGGGGAGAAGGGCCTTGGAAAGAGAGGTGACCAAGAACCCGATGGTCCCTCTGGCTGATCTGCGAAAGATCACAGATCTCCCGATGTCCCTGCTCTCAAATGTTGTACTTGTGTGCTTCCCTCTCTCTCCCCATCTTGTCTCCCGCTCCCTTTATCATATGTTTTATGTGTCAGTTTGTCTTTTTGTGATCAATGTTAGCTCTTACACGAGCCTCCATCTTGTATACAAAAAAAAAAATCCTTTGGTAAATAAAAGAAAAAGAGATGGAAAAATATTATCAGGACAATTCCTCAACAAGACGATTTAAATTCTGTCACATCTCATGTGTTCGCAAAGTGAGGATTTCTTTTTTTAGAGAGATGAGAGAGCGAGTGAAATGTATCGTCTTCTGACTAAGGAGTTTAAAGTTTGCTCTTGTATCGATGAAGAGAGGGGGGAAAATACTGCTTTCAGAAGTGGCATGACAAATGCGGCAGAAGAGGGAGGAGGACTGTGGGAGTCGTAGAGCATCCGCAGGTCAAGTCGACTCGCCAGCCTCTCTACTGGGAGATATCATCTGAGGCCATGACAAAAACCAAGGCAACAATCCGGTGAAAAAGATTCTGTACTATATCCTTGGAATAACCCATTTTGTGAAGATTACTTATAATCCTCAATGTGACTTCTTTGTTTTTGTATAAAAGATCCAGAAGACACGACACGAGTAACATACGGAATGTTGTGGTGTGTGTGGGCCCAGGAAAGGGCCTGAAATCACTCCTGGGGGGAGTCCTAATGGGGGCGACAGGCCCCGGGGGTGGGTGGCACAAAAGGCACTCGACGCGTGCCCACGTGTGCCCGTGCGTGTGGAAAATATCGGGTGGGTGCCCGCCGCACCGACGCGCGTGACAAAAAATCGAACGCATGGCAAGGTCCTTTTGAGGGACGCTAAAGACGATTGTGCTTGGCTTGTGCTTGTGCTGTGTGTGTGCTGAAAATGGAAACGTTAAAAAACGTAGTTAGATTTAGTGAACCCGAAATGCTGTTGTGTTATTTAAAAAAAAAAAATTATCCACTCCACACGAAAGGCTAATGTGCTTTTTAAAAGACCTATGGTATATGGTGTGGTATCGTGCGATAGACCGTGGATGGAACGTCGTTACGTGTGCGTATACGTGCTTCCATTCCACAAAACGAACTTGCGATGGGTACGTATTTATGGATGCGGCGTATGATGCGATAAACAATAAAATGCCCCTGCCAGGGTTACGTGGTGTGGCGCGGTGTGTGTTGGTCCCTTCCTCGTTATACGTTATTTATGGCATGACGTACGTGCTGGTTTTTGTGCGGGATCACAAAAATCGATGTGCTTCCGTCGCGTACGTATGGACGCGTCGCTGAAAAACATTTCTTTTTTTTAAACTTGGAATCTCAAAAACATTCCTTTCGACCATCAATGATAGTAGTCGTTTAAAAAGTAGTTATATTTAGTTACCCGAAATGCTGTTTTGTTCTTTTTAAAAAAAGTATCCCCACTGAACTAAAGGATAAAGAGGGGTGTATTCTGATAATGCCTAAGGTTTGTCTGGTGTAGTTGGCACACTAGGCAAAAATTGCAAATAACATGATGCATGGAGTGGGGTGGCATAGTTTTGTATGACGTATGACGTTGTTGTGTTTGACAAATCCTGGAATACAAAAACCATGAAATCCTGAAAACTAAACTGCACTTACTTGTAGTGACGATCGTGTAATTCAAGTTAAATGAACAAAAACAGAATTTACCAAGCTCCTCTTTCTTTCTTGAAAAAGGGGTTGTGTTGTGTTGTGTGCGACACGACACGTCAGGTCAAGTCACATTACATTGTGTGTTTATTCACATTCACAGCAAAAAATGGGTTGCTCTGTTGTCAAGCATGCATGGGTCATGGATGTGCATGTACCTCGTTGTCATGGTTGTCCTTGGGGGGGGGGGGGGGGGGGGAAATCAAGGCGATTGGGATGGCTCCAAAATGACGTTGTCACCTCGTCCAACAACAACAGGTGGCACAACATGCATCGCTAATTATTATGATTGTGCAAATTAATATTATTGTGATGGCACAAAATAATATTATTGTGCTTAAAGCAATGTTTAAAATATACATATCTATGTCAACGGCCATAGACAAGCAAACTCCAAATGGACCAAAACGTGTTTATTAAACAAAAAAAACAACACCATGTACGTATGCATGGAAAGGTATATGTAACAAAATGTGTATATTTATTAAGGAAAAACTTGCAAAATTGCAATAAAGGAAATGTCTTTCAATTGACATTCTTTTCAATGGGAAAGAAAAACCAGAAATGTCTTCAATGATCCACACGCTTGCTCCACTTGGACGGCAACCTCAACTTCACATGTTGCCCATGCATTTGCAAAGGCTGCAAAAAAAATGTTTGTAGTACCAGAAAATCAGTGAAGTATACAAAAGTTTTGTATGACATATGACATATGACGTATGACATTGTTGTGTTTGACAAATCCTGGAGTACAAAAACCATGAAATCCTGAAAACTAAACTACACTTACTTGTAGTGACGATCGTGTAATTCAAGTTAAGTGAACAAAAACAAAATTTACCAAGCTGCTCTCTTTCTTGAAAAAGGGGTTGTGTTGTGTTGTGTGCGACATTACATTGTGTGTTTATTCACATTCACAGCAAAAAATGGGTTGCTCTGTTGTCAGGCATGCATGGGTCATGGATGTGCACGTACCTCGTTGTCGTGGTTGGCCTTGGGGGGGGGGGGGGGGGAAATCAAGGTGATTGGGATGGCTCCAAAATGACGTTGTCACCTCGTCCAACAAGAGCAGGTGGCACAACATGGATCGATTCCCCGATGTCTTCTTGACTTTGACAAGGGTCCTCTGTGTCATCGATTGCATCAACTGTAGGATTTGGCAAGGCCTTTTTGGGGGGAAGCATTATCGGCGCGTCGGCCAATCGACGCTCCGGCTTGACCAGGGACAAGTGGAAAAGTCTGGAAACCGCAACCGTCTGTTCACTTTTTTGGGAAGGTTTGCTCCAGCCAGCAATAATCCATTTTATGCCAGCACTTGCATAATGATGCAGGACTAAACGCACGTGTTTGCGAATGTCGTCTTCGTCCCAGACTGTCACATTTTCTCCACTCTGCAAAAGGAGAACACGATTTGTTTGACATGCATGTTGCGTGTCGCAACGATCACTACTTTCATTGTCGTCTTTATCAATATCAAGGACCATATCACAGTAGTAGTGTAGTGTAGTGTAGTGTTAAACTTTAGTGAGTTTACTTACACAACTATTACATTACATTGCATTACTTACTGCACATGTTGCTGGCCCCTCATTACAATCATAATTTCAATTACAATATTACACTGACATGAAAGAAAAAATAAATTCTAAAGGGCCAATGTTGTTGAACGTTGATGTAAACAAAGTCTTACCATGAGGTAAGCTGGGTGCAAAAAGTAAGTCCCCAGATCTCGCGATGAATACTTCACGGCGACTATGTTCATCTCCCGAGACGAGATCCTGCAACTAAAAACAGACATAGCAGTCGACATTCCTCCATCCAGCGAAAAGCAAGGTTTTGTGTTGGAATGGACACCATCACATGCTGCATTGCCACATCCGAACTCGATGCTTTCATGACCCAGCATCATGTCATCGACAACTGAGTACAGCGCACTCATTTTGCCATCCACGACACGAGCCGCAGAATGGGTAACAATTTCTATGCCTTGCCAATCGGGTGTGATGGGGAGAAATGGACAATCCGTTTCTACCAATGGAATGCCGAACAACTCCGTGTCAAAGTAAACAGGTTCATTCACCAGGACAAATGTCCCGATCCATCGTTGGTTTTGCTTCAGGAAAAGCTTATTGCTGTCCTTGGCCGTTTTACACTTGATGTAAAACAGAGTGCCGTCACGGATTTCTCTGCAACAACAATGAAAATGCGAATGTATAGTCGGCTTTACGACAGGCTGAGCTACAGAAAATTGCTACCAATGTGCACAGCACAGCACAGCACATACGTTTCACATGAAACGATGTCAAATCAATCAATCAATCAATGGAGGTTTTCATTTCCTAAAGATCACAGACATGACAAGGTGCAAGCAATACAATACAATAGGTTACAACACCATTTATGTAAACATTCTGTAAAATACACAACACACACTCTACATATTTGTTAAACACCATACATACACAAACAAATGATACACACCTGAGGAGTATCAGATGCATGAATAGCATCTCCACTTTTCTGATTTTGCCGACAGTAGATGTCGGCATTCTGGTTGGTGAGCCAACCTTGATGTGAAGAAGCTGCAAGTCATAAACATTGGATAAATATAATTAGTTAGTTCGTTAGTGAGTTGATCAACATTATATATTATATTATATTATTTGGATAGATAGATATAGAATCATACATGGGGTGTTAATTTGTTGTGAACATTAAAACTTCATTACTAATGAACGTAGCTTTCAAAAATGCATAATAATTATTGATTTCCTTGAAAGTTGGAAAAAAAACAGCAAAACCGTTTGCTTTGCAATTGCAATGACAAATGGCGTGACGACGACGTCAAATAATGCATTATTTATCACTTACTATATAATGTTGACATGCCAACTAATATGGCACTGTTAATTGTAATCCCGTTTGAAATAAAAAACGGAAAAGTAAGTGTATAATTATGTAGTGTAAATAGTACACTTCACTTCACCTCACTTCACTTCACTTCACCTACCTGGGCCATCATATATGTCAAATTTTGACACTTAACGTTCCGCAATCGGGTGAACGAAATCATGCTGGTGCCTGGACGCATGGCACGCTGCACAGCCATCTCCAAGTCGTTGTCTTTCAAGTATTTCATTAGGATGTGTGACATCTGTAAAATCATTCATTAATTATTAGGTCAATTTGCACAGTCATTACAAATGCCATACGGAACAAAAGAACAAAGGACAGCGTACACGTACACACAGAGTCACATGTTGCATGTTACATATTACATATTACATGGAAGGGAAAATAATATTTTCATTATGACGTTGAAAGGACACCATGTGTACATTTGTAATTCACACAATGTATTGTAATTGTAATTTTAGTGCCTATTTATTGAGCACACAAAATGATATAATTTAATACAGCTCCAGCATTGTTGATTATATTTATATTGACATGCGAATTACATTCAATCTTTATGTTGCATCCAATTTTCATTTAGATCCACAGCACAATTTTTTTTTATACAACTTTGATATTCTTTATCAGCAGATTAGAGGACCAACCAAACAACCAAACATTTCCTATACACGCACACAAACACAAACACACACAAAATTATGGTATTCTCATGGACCAACCGAGCAACCAAACAAACAACCAAACACACACACACACACCTCGTTTTTTCATTTCTGTTCCTCACAATTCTGTCTCTTATTCACAGACACACACACACACACAACACGCATAATTATGGTATTCCCATGGACCACCGACATGTTACACACACACACACACACACACACACACACACACACACACACACACACACACACACACACACACACACACACACACACACACACACACACACACACACACACACACACACACACACACACACACACACACACACGGTATTCTCATTCGACTGTTCCTTGTAATTATAATGACGTTTTCAGCTAAACATTCTCATTTTCATTAATTTCTGAGCATTGTGTTCCTTTAAAATTACAGGCCAAATGAAATGAAAGTCTGATTGTTATATGTAATGTGGCTATAAAATTGACGATATCAAGTGACTATAAGTATAAAACGTTTTGAGATATATCTCACCTTCACAAAAATGCTTCCTTTACTCCGACTTCCTGATGACAAAGATCCGAGATGTGATGGCACCAAGAATACAAATATTCTATGAACCTGCTCTCCGATAATGTCCATCGTCAGGGGGGAAAAAAGCAATAACCAACTTCGATCGTCAACGCAATAACGAAACCAAAGCTTAAAACACAATTACTGTATTACTCATAACTGTATTGTAATGTAATTGCTTACTTGTAAAGCAAGACACATGTTGTAAAAAAAAAAAAAACGCGTTATGTACGCTCCGCCGCCGCTATGTACGGCGCCCCCGCTGTGTACGCCTCGCTATGTACGCTTCCGGACATTTCCGGACTGCATTTACCTATCCACAATAGCGGATAGGTAAATGCAGTGTCGTGTTTGAGTCGAAGAACATGCCAAATCATATTATATTTAATGATACATTTGTATAAAATGGCTGAAAGTGAAACCGGAAAATTCGGAAAATTCTTATTTATGAAAGACACAGTTATAGGTACCCACACCGGTAAAGATGAGAAAACGTACGTAACCTCGGAAGCGTGTCGAGATCACAACGTACTGGAACAAGTGTGGAGATCACAAACGTACTGCAACAAGTCTGGAAATCACAAACGTACTGGAACAGAACAAGCAAATCGAGAGCCTTAAATAGACATGACCTCCAAGACGTCACGTGACGTGTAAACGTCGGCGTCGGCGTGGAAAATTACAGAACCGCGTCATCAACGTGGATTTTGGATGATGCAACCTGTTGCAATATATTTTTTCGCGCCAAGAACGAATAAACGGTTTTTTTTTTTCAGTTGAGATTTTATTAGAATTCGAATTGTATTCGTTGGATACTGTTGGAAACAATAATTATTTCAACTGTTGGAAATATTTTTCTGGTTAACCAACGACGGTCGATTTAATCTCGATCTTCCCCTAGGAAACCACGGACCACGCCCACTTTTCCAACAGCATTACGGTGTAACGGTATATACCGCGACCCATCGCTCCTGAACTTCTCTTTGGCTTTGGCGTTTGTCTGCTGATCGGCGTTCATATTCGAGCTGTTTCGTTCTGCCTGTGGTGATTTTCCATCAAAAGTAGATCGTGGCCTGCAGCAAGGATCGTCTGCTGAAACGTAAATATTGTGATTGTATGATAACGTGGTAATGGCGGCTCGAGCTTTACTCGTCATCGGCTCGAGATGATTATTTAATGCTGTGATCATAACCATGTAAACGAAGGCTCATTATACCCTCATAGTCATAAGAAAGAAGAGGAAACTGGTGTGTTTTAATGCTGAGTGTGTGTGTGTGTGGGGGGGAATGGATGTGTGTGTATGTGTGTGTGTGTGGGGGGGAATGGATGTGTGTGTATGTGTGTGTGGGGGGGGGGGGCGGTTGTGGTGTGCGTATGGAAGGGGGGGCGAATGTGTGTGTGTGTGTGGAGGGGGGGTGTGGGGGATGGATGTGTGTGTGTGTGTGGGGGGGGGGGGTAGGTTGTGGTGTGCGTATGGAGGTGGGGGGTGTGGGTGGGGGGGGGGGGATATTACCCCACCAAAAACACGTGTGCCTTTGCTTTTCCCTGTGCCTGCCTTTACGCCCTACGGTGGAACCTCCGGGCTGTAAAGGCAGGAGCGTGGCTTCGGACGGAGACCCAAAAGTGGAAAAGTCTTCTTTTTTTTTTTTTCGAAGGGTTTGCCATGATATGATATTTCGCTCACGAGGTTCAGACGTACATGATGGCGGCCATCTTTGATTTTGACGTGGCGACCCAATTTTCAATAGCGTTCTTCCTTATGCTTAGATACACCCACACGCCAGATTAGAAGTTGGTACTTTGCTTATTTTTCAAGATATTCCGCTCACAAGGATGTGTGTGTGGGGGGGGGGGGGGGGGGAGGGGGTTGTGTTGTGCGTATGGAGAGGGGGGGGGGGATGTGTGTGTGTGTATGTGTGGAGGTGGGGGGTGTGTATGTGTGGTGGGGGGAGGGGTGTGGGGGTGTTTGTGTGTGGGGAGGGTGGATATGTGTGTATGTGGGGGGGAGGTAGGGGGAATGTGTGTGTGTGTGGGGGGAGGGGTGTGTGGAGGTGGGGGGTGTGTGTATGTGTGGAGGTGGGGGGTGTGTGTATGTGTGGTGGGGGGAGGGGTGTGGGGGTGTTTGTGTGTGGGGAGGGTGGATATGTGTGTATGTGGGGGGGGGGAGGTAGGGGGAATGTGTGTGTGTGGGGGGGAGGGGTGTGTGTATGTGTGGAGGTGGGGGGTGTGTGTATGTGTGGAGGTGGGGGATGTGTGTATGTGTGGTGGGGGGAGGGGTGTAGGGGTGTTTGTGTGTGGATGTGCATGTGTGTAGAGGTCTGTGTGTGTGGGTGGGGATATGTGTGCGTATGGAGGGGGTTCGGTTGTGTGTGTGTGTATGTTTGTGGGGGGTAGGGGGAATGTCTGTGTGTGGGGGTGGGGGTGTGTGTGTGGGGATGTGTGTTAGGGGTGGGGGGGATGTGTGCGTGTTTTCCCTGAGTATGTGTATCTCTGTGAGTGTGTGTGTATTTCTGTGAGTGTGTGTCTCTGTGAGTGTGTGTGTCTCTGTGTCTATCTCTGTGTCTCTCTTTGTGTATCTATGTGTCTCTGTCTCTATGTGTGTATGTATTACTGTGTGTCTGTGTGAACGAACATGTTTATAATGTCATGTGTTGAGGTCTTCCTGAATTCCTGTTGAGGTGTTAAATCCTTACTTTTATACCCGTGCGTGGTGTTGTAAACAGGGATTCTGGACGTATCCACAATAGCGAAGGAGTCTTTTTAAAAAACATGTGTGTGTGTGTTTGTCAGTGTGTTTCTCTGTCTGTGGTTTTCTGTGTATGTGTGTGTGTGTTTCTCTGTATGTGTGTGTGTTTCTCTGTATGTGTGTGTGTTTCTCTGTATGTGTGCACGTTTTTCTGTGTATGTGTGTGTGTTTCTCTGTATGTGTGTGTTTCTCTGTATATATGTGTGTGTGTTTCTCTGTATATGTGTGTGTTTCTCTGTATATGTGTGTGTTTCTCTATATATGTGTGTGTGTTTCTCTGTATATATGTGTGTGTGTTTCTCTGTATATATGTGTGTGTTTCTCTGTATATGTGTGTGTGTTTCTCTGTATATGTGTGTGTGTGTTTCTCTGTATATGTGTGTGTTTCTCTGTATATGTGTGTGTTTCTCTGTATATGTGTGTGTTTCTCTGTGTATGTGTGTGTGTTTCTCTGTATATGTGTGTGTGTTTCTCTGTATATGTGTGTGTTTCTCTGTATATGTGTGTATTTCTCTATATATGTGTGTGTTTCTCTGTATATGTGTGTGTGTTTCTCTGTATATGTGTGTGTGTTTCTCTGTATATATGTGTGTGTTTCTCTGTATATGTGTGTGTTTTTCTCTGTATATGTGTGTGTGGGTTTCTCTGTATATGTGTGTGTTTCTCTGTATATGTGTGTGTTTCTCTGTATATGTGTGTGTTTCTCTGTGTATGTGTGTGTGTTTCTCTGTATATGTGTGTGTGTTTCTCTGTATATGTGTGTGTTTCTCTGTATGTGTGTGTGTGTGTTTCTCTGTATATGTGTGTGTTTCTCTGTATATGTGTGTGTGTTTCTCTGTATATGTGTGTGTGTTTCTCTGTGTATGTGTGTGTGTTTCTCTGTATATATGTGTGTGTTTCTCTGTATATGTGTGTGTGTTTCTCTGTATATGTGTGTGTGTTTGTCTGTATATGTGTGTGTGTTTCTCTGTATATGTGTGTGTGTTTGTCTGTATATGTGTGTGTTTCTCTGTATATGTGTGTGTTTCTGTGTATGTGTGTGTGTGTTTCTGTGTATGTGTGTGTGTGTTTCTGTGTATGTGTGTGTGTGTTTCTGTGTATGTGTGTGTGTGTTTCTGTGTATGTGTGTGTGTGTTTCTCTGTATATGTGTGTGTGTTTCTCTGTATATGTGTGTGTGTTTCTCTGTATATGTGTGTGTGTTTCTCTGTATATGTGTGTGTTTCTCTGTATGTGTGTGTGTGTGTTTCTCTGTATATGTGTGTGTTTCTCTGTATATGTGTGTGTTTCTCTGTATATGTGTGTGTGTTTCTCTGTATATGTGTGTGTGTTTCTCTGTATATGTGTGTGTGTTTCTCTGTGTATGTGTGTGTGTTTCTCTGTATATATGTGTGTGTTTCTCTGTATATATGTGTGTGTGTTTCTCTGTATATGTGTGTGTGTTTGTCTGTATATGTGTGTGTGTTTCTCTGTATATGTGTGTGTTCCTCTGTGTATGTGTGTGTTTCTCTGTGTATGTGTGTGTGTTTCTCTGTATATGTGTGTGTGTTTCTCTGTATATGTGTGTGTTTCTCTGTATGTGTGTGTGTGTGTTTCTCTGTATATGTGTGTGTTTCTCTGTATATGTGTGTGTTTCTCTGTATATGTGTGTGTGTTTCTCTGTATATGTGTGTGTGTTTCTCTGTGTATGTGTGTGTGTTTCTCTGTATATGTGTGTGTGTTTCTCTGTATATATGTGTGTGTGTTTCTCTGTATATGTGTGTGTGTGTTTCTCTGTATATGTGTGTGTGTGTTTCTCTGTATATGTGTGTGTGTGTTTCTCTGTATATGTGTGTGTTTCTCTGTATATGTGTGTGTTTCTCTGTATATGTGTGTGTTTCTCTGTATATGTGTGTGTTTCTCTGTGTATGTGTGTGTGTTTCTCTGTATATGTGTGTGTGTTTCTCTGTATATGTGTGTGTTTCTCTGTATGTGTGTGTGTGTGTTTCTCTGTATATGTGTGTGTTTCTCTGTATATGTGTGTGTTTCTCTGTATATGTGTGTGTTTCTCTGTATATGTGTGTGTTTCTCTGTATATGTGTGTGTGTTTCTCTGTATATGTGTGTGTGTTTCTCTGTATATGTGTGTGTGTTTCTCTGTATATGTGTGTGTTTCTCTGTATATGTGTGTGTGTTTCTCTGTATATGTGTGTGTGTGTTTCTCTGTGTATGTGTGTGTGTGTGTGTGTGTGTGTGTGTGTGTGTGTTTCTCTGCGTATGTGTGTGTTTCTCTGTATATGTGTGTGTTTCTCTGTATATGTGTGTGTTTCTCTGTGTATGTGTGTGTGTTTCTCTGTATATGTGTGTGTGTTTCTCTGTATATGTGTGTGTGTTTCTCTGTATATGTGTGTGTTTCTCTGTATGTGTGTGTGTGTGTTTCTCTGTATATGTGTGTGTTTCTCTGTATATGTGTGTGTGTTTCTCTGTATATGTGTGTGTGTTTCTCTGTATATGTGTGTGTGTTTCTCTGTATATGTGTGTGTGTTTCTCTGTATATGTGTGTGTGTTTCTCTGTATATGTGTGTGTTTCTCTGTATATGTGTGTGTGTTTCTCTGTATATGTGTGTGTGTTTCTCTGTGTGTGTGTGTGTGTTTCTCTCTGTGTGTGTGTGTTTCTCTGTGTGTGTGTGTGTTTCTCTGTGTGTGTGTGTGTGTGTGTTTCTCTGTGTATGTGTGTTTCTCTGTGTGTGTGTGTGTTTCTCTGTGTGTGTGTGTGTGTGTGTGTGTGTGTGTGTTTCTCTGTGTGTGTGTGTGTGTGTATGTGTGTTTCTCTGTGTGTGTGTGTGTGTGTGTTTCTCTGTATGTGTGTGTGTGTGTGTGTGTGTGTGTGTGTGTGTGTGTGTTTCTCTGCGTATGTGTGTGTTTCTCTCTGTGTGTGTGTGTTTCTCTGTGTGTGTGTGTGTGTGTGTGTGTTTCTCTGTGTGTGTGTGTGTGTTTCTCTGTGTGTGTGTGTTTCTCTGTGTGTGTGTGAACGAACATGTTTATAATGTCGTGTTGAGGTCTTCCATCAGACTCCCAGTTGGCTTAGTGTGAGATGTGTTGGTGTCATTAGGATATTAAGGCGAGTTTTCGCTGATATCAATTAAATTCACCTCTCACACCGAATTAATTATGTCAATGTTCCTTTGTTAACGTTGTCATGTTACATGCCAGAACATATGGTTTAGAATTATTTTGATAACGACTCATGAACCTGCTTGGCTCCAAAATGATCATGAAAGATGGAATGAAAGATGTAATGTCACACAAGATCAGAATCATTTTTACCTGCTTAGCTTTTCTTTAGAGCCTGTGGTGAATACCTGCATTGTGTCCACACTTTGCAGGGTTCTGTTCTGTCCCCAATAACATTTCTTCTTTTTATCAATGACTTTTTCTTCAACAAATAACCAAATACACACGTATGCTTATGATTTGACATGACATTCGTCCATGTATTGACCAACAAAATTGACCAACGGACACAATAGTTTAGTTAGTTTCTTAAAGTGTGATTACAAAGTTAGAAAATGTGGTCCCTCGCAGGTTATAAATCCTTACTTTTCTACCCGTGCGTGGTGTCTTTGTTGTAAACAGGCATTCTGGACGTATCCACAATAGCCAAGGAGTCTTTTTAAAAAATACAACGAAATCCAAGGTAAGTATTGTTTTTGTGTGTGAAGTGTGTGAAGTGTGTGAAGTGTGTGTGTTAGTCCCCTAAAACAGGTCCTGGTTTTGGTGCAACGAGACGTGCCACAGGGTACGAGGACGGTGAAGACTGTCGGCAATCACTGGTGCGATCAAGCATAGGTGGCTGTTGAAGGTGAGAGGTCACAGGTTCACACTAATTGCAAATTCATCTTTGCGAGCAACTCGAAAGGAACTTGCTTTGCTTGTTGAATAACTTTTGCATAGTTAACTTTGGCCTATAGTTATGTTGTTATATGTTTGTTTACTCATACATGTACGTGGCCGATATCCATATCCTTCCATTACTTAACAGGAATATGGGGAAAGCCAAGCCAAGGAAAACCTGTTCCATATGTCATCAACGAGGCCATAACAGATTAACCTGCGCAAGGAGACAACATGTAAGTTCATCAGCTCACGCTCCATACCTTACTGTAACGTGAACGATGCCTGGGAATACAAATATATAGTAATTGACATTCCACGTAAACAATGGTATTGTATGGTATCTGTCCTTTTTTTGTGGCTAACAAAACAAATGCATCTTTTGATGAAACCCAATTTCGCATAATAATTATGTGACTATCTCTGGTATTATTTACATTTATTGCAGGGTATCCCTCACGTGGATCCAACACATCAAGAACCGCAAGCTGTGGACATCGAGGCATCAACATCTATACCTCACGTGCATCCAACACATGATGAACCACAAGCTATGGACATCGAGGCAACAACATCTATACCTAACGTGGATCCAGCATTTGGAATGCAAATAAATACATTGCAGGTGACCCGTCGTTGGCCTGTGTAAATGCAGAGCGGGGTCGGTCGGTCGGTCGATGATACAACCTGCAAATTATGTTATAAAAGTCAACATTTTCTTCTATCTGTTATTTCACCTACCTGAATGCTGCAGCCCCTATTAATGTATTTATTTATTTATTTACTATAAAGGTAAAACAACTAGCTCTGATTGCATTTCAGCAACATTTCATTCCCGTTACACGTTACATGTTACACGTGCATGATATGATGGACGTGTCAACCAAACATTGCTGCAAACGACATGAAACAAAGTACGTTCTATAATGGCGTTGTTTCACTTTGCTTTGCAGGTGCCGACAAATGGTGACCCGACGCACGTACTTACACATGTGCATGAAGTTGAGCAGCATATTGCTCAGGTATTTATTATTGATGTGTACTTATGTTCTTTCTATTGATATTTTTATATCACTGTTACGACTATTGATTACACGACCTGACTAATTTGCCCGTGTGTTAGTGTAACCTATCATGGCGTTGTTTCACTTTGCTTTGCAGGTGCCGACACATGGTGACCCGACGCACGTACTTACACATGTGCGTGAAGCTGAGCAGCATATTGCTCAGGTATTTAATATTGACGTATAATTATGTTGTTTCTATTGATATTTTTATATCACTGTTACGACTATTGATTACACGACCTGACTAACTTGCCCGTGTGTTAGTGTAAGTTATCATGGCGTTGTTTCACTTTGCTTTGCAGGTGCTGACACATGGTGACCCGATGCACGTACTTACTCATGTGCATGAGGCTCAGCAGCATATTGCTGAGGTATTTATTATTGACGTATAATTATGTAGTTTATATTGATATTTTTATATCACTGTTACGACTATTGATTGCACGACCTGACTAACTTGCCCGTGTGTTACTTATCATTATCATGGTGTTGTTTCACTTTGCTTTCCAGGTGCCTACACAACATAATGGTGACCCGACGCACTTACTTACTCATGTGCGTGAAGCTGAGCAGCAAGTTTCTCAGGTAATGAGTTTACGTCGTCATTATGTCTACTAAATGTCATAATGAAAAATAAAGATACTTTGAAAGAACACACAACACAAACACAACACAGATGTTGAATAAATAAATATATGTCCTATCAATGGCAATGGTAGTTAGTAATGCTTTGCTTTGTTTGATGTTGCCTATATATTAAACTAGGTTGCTCTTCCTTTCATTTGTTCCAGGTCAATGATGGAGGACATTCCAGCATTGCTGCTCGACCTGTACGTCGTCCAACATGTGCATTGTGTCACAGAAATGGAACAGAGCTGTTTGACTTTGTGGAACATCCAATTCCAGACAACATTGTTCGACGAAAGCACGGGGATATGCCGAACATCAATGCTGACGCTGTTGTATGCTGGCACTGTCATCAATATATCAACAGGGACACCGACATTCATGCGAAAAACGCCTGGCTTTTTGCATGGCCAGCTGTTCTGTGGACATACCTGTCGGGAAAGAAGCCAGTGGATCCATCAAAATTCTCTGCACTGCTATCGGACGAGCTACGTGAGATGTGGAAACAAATGCTGCTTGACAACGATGTGTCGCGGCCTGTTAAGCAATCGTTAGCCGCCAAGAAACCCATCTTCACTGATATCACGAAGCAACTGCGTGAATTTGATCACATGCTGCATGTCGATGGACCACGTCTTCTCCAGATGCAGACTCTGCTCAACAAAACGGCCTTTCCAACGGTCGTGTGCCCCATGGGGTGTAACCTGTTCGTGGACGACTTGTTGTGGGAGCGTGCCGAACTGTTGCCCTTGCACCACTACTTGAAAACCTTCATCCCATCGTTCAACGGCTTCAAAGCGGATGCCACCTACCTCACAGGTGCGAGACCCAACTGGCCATACAAGACAAAGGACCTAAAGTGGTACGTTTCACCCGCTTTGGTCATGGATACGACACGTGGCCTGTGTCTTGTGACGTGCTCAAAAAGTGTGCACGCAGGAGGTGACCATCAATACCTCCACGTTCCGACACATCCAATCCTCGGGCACATACCAACAACATATCCTGACCACATGGCACCGGCGGTGGTGACTCCAAACTTTGTGAGAGTTGGACATACGAGGCAGTACAACACATCGTACAACGTGGTGAAACAACAAGGCGATGGACGAGGACTGTCAACATTCTCGCTGAGAACAAAATCGCCACGAGGTACAATGCAGCAACACGAGTCGCAAGCTTGCTCTCTGACACTACACGAGCGATCCGATGTCCGACACTTCATGTGTCAATCGCAGACATACGGGCGCAAGTACGTGAGGAACGTGATGCAGCGATTCCCACCACCGGTGCAGCAACACGTCGCAAAGCATTCGAGATCCGGAACGTACATCCATGTCGGTGATGCTTATGAAATGGCAAAAGCGTTCCACTCCCGGCAAACTGTCATTGGGGAGGAGGCGGAGGACAACGATGCACGGCAGCAGCAAGTTGCCGCTGACGACGATGTCCGGAGCAAGACGGATGGAACCGCTGCCTGTCTCGTTGTGGTTCACAGCGTGCAACACAAAGGGCACCCCCCGTTCAATGTACCGTACGTGCAACGGCGAAGGCCTCACTGCGATTACTCAGCTGGACGGGCCCTTGTGTGTGCATTGCATTGCATAGTCCACTGTCGGCCACTACACAGACTACTGGTCCGAGCGACGTTGCAACTTCGAGCGGATCCAATCATCATCACGCTACAATCGCTGTGCGTTCGCTTGTGCAACTACATGCAAGGGACCTTCATAAATCAGTACCCTTCTCCAAAGTTGCTGGCAATAGATGCATCTGTTGAAAATGCATACCTTCAGCCGCACCATACACTGGTTGAAAGGAAGATTGCAACCCTGCTTTGTCACCATTGCTCAAGGGTTTCCCATCACCATTTGCATCGGAATGAAGATATCGATGTGTCCACCATCCTATCAGCTACTGACAACGATGTGGTGATACTGACGAGGCACGTGTACACAACAGAGGCTGAACACACGGGAGCAGCACGCCGCATAAGGGTCGCCGAACTACCATTACAATCTGCGGATACGAAATGGTCGTTGCTTCTGGCCCTTACTGTTCATTCTCCTGTTGAAACACCCTACACCGTGGACGTTGCATTCAGATGGACCAGTACCCATGGCTGGCAGAATCTGACAACAGCACAAACTGAAGCACCAGCACCAGTGCACGATGTCGGGAAAATGGCTCTCGTGATATATGCCAGAGACAACAGTGACAACTCCCTAGCTCGGAATGAAGCTATCAATTGGTGCGGTGGACAAACAAAACTGCGCTGTGCGAACCATCCCGACATACTCCTGATCAGAGAGCATGGAAAAACGGGTTATCGCTGCTGCTACGGACACTGCAAAACTCCTCTGCGTTGGCGCTGTCCTCACGGAATACCCAAATACCAATGTGACACTGGACTCTGCCTAAAACATGCGAAACAACTTTTGCGTGACGACGCTGCATGTGGTTTGATCCGACAGCGTGACGACGCCGACACCGATGATCTCCCCATCCAGGGCGAGGGTGGTGCCTCCATCAACGACGACAGGAACGTCCCCGGTGCCGCTGCTGATGACCTCAGAAACCCGGTGATGATGCCCGGTGATGTCATTGATCCTGAAGACGAGCCTCAAGATGCTGTTGAAGCAGCCGACATGTACGTCATTGCTGGAGACGACTTCCCGGATGACGCGCCAACATTGACCACATCATCTACACTCGTGCCGCTGTACATGTCGGAAACGTCACATGCCACACTCTCGACTCTGGGTCACTTCGTACTCAACGACTACCTGAGAGTGATGACACGAGCAAGCTACGCCAGAAAACCGGCTGTGGCAACGCAGCAAGTCCTTCAACACATCTGTGCGGTGACACCAGGAGACACGATCCCACTGCTGTATCCGGAGGGTGTGTTATTCCCAACAATTTTCTGGTCGTCGGTGGGACAGTCGATCATCGGAGCACTGCCCTCTGCTCTGTATACAAAACTGGAGAGACGTCATGGAGGACAAACGGCCACGTTGCAAGATCACATGTGCGTTCGTTTACGCGACAACTCTCTGCTTACGTCGCACGACTGTGAATACTTGCAATGGACCTTTGACGTTTTGCTGAACCATCAGCTCAACTACAACTCTGCTGTCGTCGCTGTGAAAAAAGGCCTGGAACACCTACGTCCTCCAAACATCGGATTCAGCAGCAACACAGAAACCTGCATGAAGTTTGATGAACTCGACGGCAGACAACAAGTCAACCGACTTGCTGCATTGATGAAAGACATGGGCGGATTTGATTACTTCATCACCGCGACCTGCAATGACAGCAAAACCTTTGGAGTGGCACCCATCACACGAGCTATCGAGGAGCTGTATCGTCGCAATTTCAAGAACCCACATCACGTGAACGTCGAGCACATCCATCAGTCCTACTGCGTCATCATGTGCAGAGCGTGGGAGAGAACCAGCCGCTACTTTCTACATTGGCTGGAGCACAGCCCAGAACAACCGTGTGGAGAGGTGCAGACGCTGTGGGCCCGCTACGAGTTTCAGTCGACCGGCAGTCCTGGTAATCGGCCCCATATCCATGGCTTTCTCAAGGTCAAGAACGAGGACGAAAAGACAAAACTCAGCCGGATACGATGTCAGATCTCGCACATCTTCAGCAAAAGTGCTCGTATGACCATGAGGTGTTTACTGGAAGACGGCTTCGTCGAAACCTTTGACGACTACTGTGACATGTACGCTCTGTGCATGAAAGTACAGGTGCATGACTGCAGCCACGCACAAAACCGGTGTCAGAGGAAAATGGCCAACGGTACCTGGAAGTGTCGTGTTCAACAACACCCACCTTCGTTCGAGTACGACTTTGATGAACGACCAAACCTGTACGATCCAGATGTCCTGAAATTGTTGGAAGAGCTCGGACTGGCAAAACGAGATGTTTTTGGGAGGTTGAAAGTGCCCAGAACGCTGGCTGGAGGAAAATACACTTACCCGGCTCAACCCAAGGAAACCTTCGTCCCCACGATACCACGATTCTGGCTCGCTCTGCAATCCTGCACCAACGTTCAGCTGTGTGACACACGATTCCAAGTGGCCTATGTGTGCAAGTATGCTGCCGGTGTGGATGAGAAGAGACAAGCTGATTTCAAAAGCACCAGCGGCAGCAGCAGCAGCAGCGAGGACACGCCACACGACACGGTTGACGTGCGGCTCGGTGACCTCAGCAATACAAAAACCTCTGGACAAACGATGAAGACCACCAAGCCTGGAGGAGAACATATGGCGAAGGAAATTGGTTTGCCCGAGATGATGTGGCACAGTCTCCGGCTGCCTTTCATCACGACCAATGTGGAATACACACACGTGTCGACACAAGCACCAGAGTATCGTTCGGCTGTGACAAAACGACGTGGGGGACAGCATGTGGACGACATAGGTATGCAGAATTGACGTGTGATGTACATAATTAATGATGTGCATGGAATAGGTGAACGTTTTTTGATGAAATGGTTTTTTTGTAACATTTTCAAATAAAACCTATATCATTTTATAAAGGACATTGATTTGTCATGAGTGCAGAAAAGTATTTTGTATTGAAATTATATTTAACTTGATGCAATGAGAGTTAAACAAACCATGCCGTTCATTTTGAAACACCCTTTTCTTGCAGCAGGAGGAGCGGGAGCAGCAGGAGGGACACCGGAAGCAGTGCAAGCACGACGAGGACTCCCAGCATGGCGACAGTTTACATACAACCAGACCATCGTCATTCAGCAACTGCTCGACGGGTACTACTACCTCGACAGCACCTGGAAGTTCTCCGTTCGCCCACCAGAGTTGATGCTGTTTGATGATCTGCACTCCTACAGCCGGTGGTTCTGCATGAAAACGTGCAAGCGGTACGACATCGACGCCGACCTCGCCTCATGTCCCTGGATCAGCGGGAACACGCAACGAATACGCCTGCGCCAAGCACATGTAAAGGACGCTGTGGCATTCGTGGAACAACAAAGGCAAAGTGACATCCCTTCACGTGCTGAACAGGCTGCTCAAATGTACCGGGCCATATTCGCTCCCCTACAAGCTGAACACGACGGCGCTGCTGGTGGTGAAAAGTCCAACTTTTACCACAAATTCGTCGACGTCACCAAAGTGCAGAACAACATCGTGGTCTTCACAGCCGTGACACCGTTTGTGTTGCCAAGTTTCCTCGTCCATCTCCTGCTCAGCATGGGCAAATTCAACACAGAGGTTGATCTGTACTCCTGCCCTGAACTGAAAAGTGCTTTTGTAAAAGCTGGCCTGATTCCTGACGGAGTAACTGACGTTGCGAGTATTCACCAACTGGCACGCAGATACATCGAAGAACAACTCATGTGGCTCCCAATCGGAACGAGACAGTTCCAAAGGATTTTGCGTGTGGTGGTGGCCGGATTGAAGCGTTTCTTCCTGGACGGCGACTTCATCTATGAAGCAATGCCTCTGGCAACAGACGCAGCCATCAGCGAAACGGCCAATGCACAACTACAGCAGCTGGAAACGAGTCGACGACACGCAGCGGTGGATGCCCTGAGTCTTCAGAACCTGCCCAACTTTCCTGACCCTGCAGCACTGAAGTCTGGCATACCTGTGCATTACTCACCTGTTCTCCAGCAAGCAGAAAACCAATCGGACGAGTCGTTGGAGGAGCAGCGAATCGCCCTCGGCAACGCAGTGGCAGCGATTGACGCGCTCCAACACACAGGCGATGCGTCCGTTCGGTTCCCTCTGTTCGTCGGTGGTCCTGGAGCAGGCAAAACCTTTCTGCTCCTGGTGTCGCAAGTGTACGCCATGTCGCTGGGATTCAACACACTTCTCGTGGCATATACATCTGAACGTGCTCGATGTCTCGGTGGTGAACACCTCCATCTAATTACTGGCATGCCGGTGGTGGATCTTGGAACACGCACGGTACGACGAATTGCAGAACAATGCCTGCACAACCTGGCCAGGTCCCCACTGAAAATGCAGGCTCTGCGACGCATCAAGATCATGTTCGTCGAAGAGATTGGCTTGATTCCCGGCGAATTGTTCGCCGTTCTGGACATGGTCATGCGGAAGCTCAACGCAAGCCCCGTGCCGTTCGGTGGAACTCTAATTGTGGCCACGGGTGACCACCATCAGCTGGCACCGATCAAAGGACAGGCCATATGGACCAGTTGCTACATGCTGACCACTTTTCGCATCCTCATCCTACAACATTACGTGCGCTGCAGCCGTGACCATCAGCTACGCCGTCTGATTGAAATGATGCGACGTAACAACCTGGGCGATGCAGACATCGACGAATTCTGCAACATCATGCGACGGCGTTGTGTTCCTCGGCAATTTGTTCAAACATGGACGGAAGTGCCGGCGGACGTATTGCGAGTGTTCGGGAAGAAGCAAGCCGTGGATGTGGCGGTGGAACAATTCCTGAAAAACAAACGCAGCGACAGAACACTACACTCTGCAACGTATGCTGCTGTCGATGAGGTCGAAACCACAAATGGGAACTGGCAACCAGCAAACCTCAACATCAGTCGGAAGCTGAACTACTCCTGCTCCGAACAGCATCAGCTACTCCTGTATGAAGGTGCAATTATGCGGCTGACATACAACAACACAGCAAACACTCAACATGTCCCACGGTTTTCACAAGGACAATTGTGCCTGGTGCGGCAGATACCCCTCATGGACAAGGGTGTCGTGCCAGCCGCGCAGCCCCAGCTGCAGCAACAACGTGTCAGGATCACCCTCATCCCGGTGGGACAGACACCTGCGAACCTTGCAAACATTCCTGCAGAATGGAGAACATTCAGCATTGCTCGGAGATACTCGGTGCCAAGCATCGTCGGCCGCAGAATGACGAAGGGTCGAAGATACCAGTGGCCACTGTGTTATTTTGTGGCCACGACCATCCACAAAGTCATCGGCCAAACGTGCGTTCGCATGGCCACACAGATCAGCCAGCGAGAAAGCATGTATCGACTGTGGTCTCCCGAAATGCTGTTGGTGGTTCTCAGTCGTGTGCGCAGCCTGGCGGACATTATCTTTGTCGGAGACGTGGAGGACACGATGACAGCCATACGAACGCTTCTGAGGCAACCCTCCGACCTCAGGGCACTCATAGATGGATTGCTGCAAAGCCTCAACGTTCTCCACAATCCCATCCGTGTGGTCAACAGGGTGTTCAAACAACAACTCGTGAACTTGAACACAGACGACGGATTCGTGTACCTACTTGTGAGCACCAAGGACACCGAAGTCTTCTTTATCGGTGAAACGTGTCGTCTGAGGAGACAGCTCACTGACCACAATACAGGACAAGGATTCAAGTTCACAATGGACATGCACTACCGACCCTGGGGACTCTACGTCCTTGTCACCGGTTTCACCGCGGCTGGCAGCGACCAACAAAACCAGCAACAACGGCAAATCTTTGAGCGCAAATGGCGCAAAGCCATTGCACGACTTCGCCACAAGAACACCACGGCGATTCGACGTGTCGGCTACCAGCTCTTCATCAAATGCCAACGCACAAACAGCGAGTTGATGTGGATCAATTGTGGGACTGTAACGACACACCAAGAGGTGCAAGATCTTCACGAACATCTCATGGTAGCAGAACCTACAAGACCAAGTCTATTCCCCATCACGTCTGTGCTGCGAGTGAACGACCCACCCCCATTGCCTCAGTGACTGAGTAATGGCCTCCGCAAATGACATTGTAAGGGTGAGCCATGAGGGATTTGGTGTGATACTATGCATGTGTTACTGAACCCTCTTGGCAAGCTCACAGCGGAGATGTCTTACCTTACTTATTTGAGCACATATAACGAACTGCCATAATCCACCAAAGGCTTTTATTTTTTTTCCCTTGTTACAATACACCAAGGTTGTTGTTTTTTTTTTTCCTTGGTACAAAAGAGAAAGGTTTTTTTTTTTTTTTTCCTTGCTACAATACACCAAGGTTTTTATTTTTTGTTTTCCCTTGGTACAAGAGAGAGAAAGGTTATTTGTTTTTTTTTCCTTGGTACAATACACCAAGGTTTTTTTTTTTTTTTCCTTGGTACAAGAGAGAGAGTAATGGCCTCCGCAAATGACATTGTAAGGGTGAGCCTTGAGGGATTTGGTGTGATACTATGCATGTGTGACTGAACCCTCTTGGCAAGCTCACAGCGGAGATGTCTTACCTTACTTATTTGAGAACATATAACGAACTGCCATAATCCACCAAAGGTTTTTTGATTTTTTTTCCTTGGTACAATACACCAAGGTTGTTTTTTATTTTTTCCTTTGGTACAAGAGGTTTTTCTTTTTTTTCCCTTGGTACAATACACCAAGGTTTTTATTTTTTCCCCTTGATACAAGAGAGAGAGTAATGGCCTCCGCAAATGACATTGTAAGGGTGAGCCTTGAGGGATTTGGTGTGATACTATGCGTGTGTGACTGAACCCTCTTGGCAAGCTCACAGCGGAGATGTCTTACCTTACTTATTTGAGAACATATAACGAACTGCCATAATCCACCAAAGGTTTTTTTATTTTTTTTCCTTGGTACAATACACCAAGGTTGTTTTTTATTTTTTCCTTTGGTACAAGAGGTTTTTCTTTTTTTTCCCTTGGTACAATACACCAAGGTTTTTATTTTTTCCCCTTGATACAAGAGAGAGAGTAATGGCCTCCGCAAATGACATTGTAAGGGTGAGCCTTGAGGGATTTGGTGTGATACTATGCGTGTGTGACTGAACCCTCTTGGCAAGCTCACAGCGGAGATGTCTTACCTTACTTATTTGAGAACATATAACGAACTGCCATAATCCACCAAAGGTTTTTTTATTTTTTTTCCTTGGTACAATACACCAAGGTTGTTTTTTATTTTTTCCTTTGGTACAAGAGGTTTTTCTTTTTTTTCCCTTGGTACAATACACCAAGGTTTTTATTTTTTTCCCTTGATACAAGAGAGAGAGTAATGGCCTCCGCAAATGACATTGTAAGGGTGAGCCTTGAGGGAGTTGGGGTGATGCGACGCGTATGTGACTGAACCCCTCTGGGCAAGCTCACACCGGAATGTCTTTCTTGTATGTGCACAAACAACGAACTTTGTGTTATCACAAAATCACTTTTATTGCATGTGTTTAGAATGCCAATGTCATGATCAGCAATGTCATTCTGATTCGTTCTGTTGTGCTCTGGAAATAAAACCATCTTTGAAAAATATTTGCATTGTCACTTCTATATCTTTCAATAAATAGTGTGTACAAAATCACTTTTATTGCATGTGTTTAAAATGCTAATGTCATGATCAACGTTTTGAACAACTCTCCCGAAAATTCTGCGCACCTTTTAATTCTCGCGATGTCGTCGACATGCCGTGAGACTTTGTTTTCAATGGTAGATAGGTACGCCGCTTGGTTTCAGTTGTTTCTTGAAAGAAACTTCTCTTTTCGAGAAGAGGAAGAAGTTGTTTCTTGGGTTTATTGATCTGGAGAAAGCATTCGATAGGGTTCCACGTGAAGTCGTGACATGGGCATTGAGGAGGTTAGGTGTGGAGGAAAGTGCACCTTGCTGTATGAGACGGTTATACTGGACAAGGTGAGTATATTGTCGTGCGACTCCGGTTAATACCAGAAGGTCACGGATAGGCCTAAACGGTTTTATTGGAGGCGCCGACTGTAATGACATTGTGTCTAAGTTGAACCCAGGTGTTATGCTGTCTCCAACCACTGAGAGGCTTCTATAAGAACGTGGACGAACATCGCTCCGAGGACATTCCTGTGACAATTTGAGATGGTTTGTTCATGTGTGGAGGAAGAATGAAAGTAACTGGTTGAGAAGAGTGGTGGAAATGAATGTAGAGGGTGGGGAATGTTCTGTGTGTGTTCTGATGTGGTCCTTCAGAGGGACGGGTGTGGTCCAATCACGGTTGTGCTCTGACGGATGGTACTTTGCTTATTTTTCAAGATATTCCGCTCACGAGGTTCAGACATATATATGGTGGCGGCCATCTTGGATTTTGACGTGGCGACCCAATTTTCGAAGGCTTTCTTCCTTGTGCCTAGATACACGCACACACCAAGTTAGAAGTTTCTACTTCGCTTATTTTTCAAGATATGCAGGTTGCAAGGTTCAGACATACATGTTGGCGGCCATCTTGGATTTTGCCGTGGCGACCCAATTTTCAATAGCTGGCGCATGCGCAGATGGGCTGCACTGCGATGCCACTGAAAAGCGGCTGAGAAAACCGCGCATGCGCAGATCGCGGACATGATTCATTTCGAATTTCCATCTTTATTTAATTTCCGAAAAGACGTCTGCATTCGACAATCGCGCGATGACGTCACGACGTAAATGAATTTCTTCATATAACTTCAGATCCGCTGGATGGATTTTGACGAAATAAAGGGCATCGTGTAGGGCATTTAAATGCGCAAATTTCGAGACCACTTGTGACCATGACAGCCATTTCCTTCTCGCACAGCACCAAACGTTCTAATGCGTCAATCCCGTCAACCCTGCGCATGCGCAGGTGGTGCGACAGTCGTTTGCCGAAGCACTTGACCATTTAACGCTGAAAATATCGCGCATGCGCAAATGGTAGCGCTGGAGCGCAAGGTCACGTGTGCACGCGTACGTAATATGTGGATGGATATTTGCGCATGCGCAAATGGTCGCGCTGGAGCGCAAGGTCACGTGTGCACGCTTACGTAACTTACGTACGCGCTTTGATGGGCGGGGCGAACGGTGTTCACGAATGGTAAAATGCGGAAGCGCTGGAAGCGTATGCGAAGCTGTCGCACGATCTCCTGTCATGGTCCACAAGATTATCACAGAGAGGTGCAGCTTCCAGCGTTTCGAGATATGATCCAGACCTAACTTTTGAGACCGGTCCCAGCGTTCTAGGCCCCGTGGTTGTCTCAGACGGACCCGACGAAGGACGTGTTGGATTTTACCGCGAGCCGATTCGAGCACCGACGTGCCGGCGAACAAAACCGGTCATATCTTTTGAACGCGTGGCTCGATTTTTACAAAATAAACTTTTTCTTGAAGGGCTGAACCGTGCGCTCAAAAGGATAGTAATGGCGACCGGGAAATGTTTTGTTTTGCGCCGCAAAGGCGTCTTGTGTGACGTGAGGACCATGTCGTGCTGCATAAATTATCATATCATTACCGCCGGCGCGATCCGTGACGTCACGGCTCACTTAATTGCAATTATCTGTGCTATTCCTTGGCCGAATCGAACCGAAAAAGAGTTATGTTGTATAATATTCGGATGCGCACGTTTCAAGCCCGGTTTGAGCTTCCGCAGTTACGTGGTTCTCGAGATAGCCGTTTGGGCGCCCAAACCCTTAGTGTTTTCCTCTGTGAGTTCTATGAGCGGTTTCGGGCCTGGACTATGTTGGTGAAGATGCGAGGGGGCGGGCTTTTGCTTCTGGGTGACTTCGTCACGTTTCGTGATTATTTCTCCGCCCTTTACAACCAGAAGACACGACAACATTGACATGTGGATGAAATGTGTGTGTGTGTGGGCCCAGGAAAGGGCCTGAAATCACTCCTGGGGGGAGTCCTAATGGGGGCGACAGGCCCCGGGGGTGGGTGGCACAAAAGACACTCGACGCGTGCCCACGTGTGCCCGTGCGTGTGGAAAACCGGGTGGGTGCCCACCGCACCGACGCGCGTCACAAAAAATCGAACGTAGGGCTTGGTCCTTGTGAGGGACGCTAAAGACGATTGTGCTTGGCTTGTGCTTGTGCTGTGGGTGTGCTGAAAATGGAAACGTTAAAAACGTAGTTAGATTTAGTGAACCCGAAATGCTGTTTTGTTATTTAAAAAAAATAAATTATCCACTCCACACGAAAGGCTAAAGTGCTTTTAAAAAGACCTATGGTATACGGTGTGGTATCGTGCGATAGACCGTGGATGGAACGTCGTTACGTGTGCGTATACGTGCTTCCATTCCACAAAACGAACTTGCGACGGGTACGTATTTATGGATGCGGCGTACGATGCGATAAACAATAAAATGCCCCTGCCCGTGTTACGTGGTGTGGCACGGTGTGTGTTGGTCCCTTCCTCGTTACACGTTAATTATGGCATGACGTACTTGCTGGTTTTTGTGCGGGATCACAAAAATCGATGTGCTTCCGTCGCGTATGTATGGACGTGTCGCTGAAAAACATTTCTTTTTTTTAAACTTGGAATCTCAAAAACGTTCGTTTCGACCGTCGATGATGGTAGGGACTCGACCTCGTGGTCACCGAGGGTGTCGTCAGCTTATCGTATTAGGGGACGAAAACACGTGGGGGCTCGAGGCCGCGCGTTCGCCCACGCCCGGACCGACGGTCCGTGCTCTTCTGCGCCGAGCCGGGGCGAGCGCGGGTCTCGTGGGGCGCGGCGCCGGAGAGGTCCGCCGGTGCGTGCTCGTGGTGCGAGGCGTGGTGCGGCGCGTGGTCGCCCCGCCGAAAACACGCGCGCCTTTGCTTTTCCCTGTGCCTGCCTTTACGCCCTCCGGTGAAACCTCCGGGCCGTAAAGGCAGGAGCGTGGCTTCGGACGGAGACCCGAAAGTGGAAAAGTCGGTTTTTTTTTCGAAGGGTTCGCTACGATATGATGTTTCGCTCACGAGGTTCGGACGTACGTGGCGGCGGCCGTCTTGGGTTTTGACGTGGCGACCCGATTTACGACGGCGTTCTTCCTTATGCCGAGATACACCCACGCACCGAATTAGAAGTCGGTACCTTGCTTATCTTTCGAGATATTCCGCTCACGAGGTTCAGACGTATATATGGTGGCGGCCATCTTGGAGTTGACGTGGCGACCCGATTTTCAACTGCGTTCTTCCTTATGCCGAGATACACCCACGCACCGAATTAGAAGTCGGTACTTTGCTTATTTTTCGAGATATTCCGCTCACGATGTTCAGACGTATATATGGTGGCGGCCATCTTGGATTTGACGTGGCGACCCAATTTTCAACAGCGTTCTACCTTATGCCTAGGTACACCCACGCACCGAATTAGAAGTTGGTGCTTTGCCTATTTTTCAAGATATTCCACTCACAATGTTCAGACATATATATGGTGGCGGCCATCTTGGATTTTGACGTGGCGACCCAATTTTCAATAGCGTTCTTCCTTGTGCCTAGATACACGCACGCACCAAATTAGAAGTTTCTACTTCGCTTATTTCTCAAGATATGCAGGTTGCAAAGTCAGACATATATATGGTGGCGGCCATCTTGGATTTTGACGTGGCGACCCAATTTTCGACAGCTTTCTTCCGTGTGCCTAGATACACCCACACACCAAGTTAGAAGTTTCTACTTCGCTTATTTCTCAAGATATGCAGGTTGCAAGGTCAGACATATATATGGTGGCGGCCATCTTGGATTTTGACGTGGCGACCCAATTTTCGAAGGCTTTCTTCCTTGTGGCTAGATACACGCACACACCAAGTTAGAAGTTTCTACTTCGCTTATTTTTCAAGATATGCAGGTTGCAAGGTTCAGACATACATGTTGGCGGCCATCTTGGAGTTTGCCGTGGCGACCCAATTTTCAATAGCTGGCGCATGCGCAGATGGGCTGCACTGCGATGCCACTGAAAAGCGACTGAGAAAACCGCGCATGCGCAGATCGCGGACATGATTCATTTCGAATTTCCATCTTTATTTAATTTCCGAAAAGACGTCTGTATTCGACAATCGCGTGATGACGTCACGACGTAAATGAATTTCTTCATATAACTTCAGATCCGCTGGATGGATTTTGACGAAATAAACGGCATCGTGTAGGGCATTTAAATGCGCAAATTTCGAGACCACTTGTGACCATGACAGCCATTTCCTTCTCGCACAGCAACAAACATTCTAATACCTCAATCCCGTCAACCCTGCGCATGCGCAGGTGGTGCGACAGTCGTTTGCCGAAGCACTTGGACATTTAACGCTGAAAAAATCGCGCATGCGCAAATGGTAGCGCTGGAGCGCAAGGTCACGTGTGCACGCGTACGTAATATGTGGATGGATATTTGCGCATGCGCAAATGGTCGCGCTGGAGCGCAAGGTCACGTGTGCACGCTTACGTAACTTACGTACGCGCTTTGATGGGCGGGGCGTACGGTGTTAACGAAATGCTAAAATGCGGAAGCGCTGGAAGCGTATGCGAAGCTGTCGCACGATCTCCTGTCATGGTCCACAAGATTATCACAGAGAGGTGCAGCTTCCAGCGTTTCGAGATATGATCCAGACCTAACTTTTGAGACCGGTCCCAGCGTTCTAGGCCCCGTGGTTGGTTCAGACGGACCCGACGAAGGACGTGTTGGATTTTACCGCGAGCCGATTCTAGCGCCGACGTGCCGGCGAACAAAACCGGTCATATCTTTTGAACGCGTGGCTCGATTTTTACAAAATAAACTTTTTCTTGAAGGGCTGAACCGTGCGCTCAAAACGATACCGAGTTTGACCCTGAGAGATCCGTTTTGCGCCGGCAAAGGCGCCTTGTGTGACGTGAGGACGATCTCGTGCTGCATAAATTATCATATCATTACCGCCGGCGCGATCCGTGACGTCACGGCTCACTTAATTGCAATTATCTCCGCTATTCCTTGGCCGAATCGAACCGGGAAAGAAGTATGTTGTATAATATTCGGATGCGCACGTTTCAAGCCCGGTTTGAGCTTCCGCAGTTACGTGGTTCTCGAGATAGCCGTTTCCGTGCACAAACTCTATAGTGTTTTCCTCTGTAAGTTCTATGAGCGGTTTCGGGCCTGGACTATGTTGGTGAAGATGCGAGGGGGCGGGCTTTTGCTTCTGGGTGACTTCGTCACGATAACGTGATTATTTCTCCGCCCTTTACAACCAGAAGACACGACACCCATACAACCGGAGGAATGTGCTGTGTGTGGGCCCAGGAAAGGGCCTGAAATCACTCCTGGGGGGAGTCCTAATGGGGGCGACAGGCCCCGGGGGTGGGTGGCACAAAAGACACTCGACGCGTGCCCACGTGTGCCCGTGCGTGTGGAAAACCGGGTGGGTGCCCGCCGCACCGACGCGCGTGACAAAATATGGAACGTAGGGCTTGGTCCTTGTGAGGGACGCTAAAGACGATTGTGCTTGGCTTGTGCTTGTGGTGTGTGTGTGCTGAAAATGGAAACGTTAAAAAACGTAGTTAGATTTAGTGAACCCGAAATGCTGTTGTGTTATTTAAAAAAAAATAATTATCCACTCCACACGAAAGGCTAATGTGCTTTTAAAAAGACCTATGGTATATGGTGTGGTATCGTGCGATACACCGTGGATGGAACGTCGTTACGTGTGCGTATACGTGCTTCGATTCCACAAAACGAACTTGCGACGGGTACGTATTTATGGATGCGGCGTACGATGCGATAAACAATAAAATGCCCCTGCCGGTGTTACGTGGTGTGGCGCGGTGTGTGTTGGTCCCTTCCTCGTTATACGTTATTTATGGCATGACGTACGTGCTGGTTTTTGTGCGGGATCACAAAAATCGATGTGCTTCCGTCGCGTATGTATGGATGTGTCGCTGAAAAACATTTCTTTTTTTTAAACTTGGAATCTCAAAAACATTCGTTTCGACCGTCGATGATGGTAGGGACTCGACCTCGTGGTCACCGAGGGTGTCGTCAGCTTATCGTGTTAGGGGACGAAAACACGTGGGGGCTCGAGGCCGCGCGTTCGCCGACGCCCGGACCGACGGTCCGTGCTCTTCTGCGCCGAGCCGGGGCGGGCGCGGGTCTCGTGGGGTGCGGCGTCGGAGAGGTCCGCCGGTGCGTGCTCGTGGTGCGAGGCGTGGTGCGGCGCGTGGTCGCCCCGCCGAAAACACGCGCGCCTTTGCTTTTCCCTGTGCCTGCCTTTACGCCCTCCGGTGAAACCTCCGGGCCGTAAAGGCAGGAGCGTGGCTTCGGACGGAGACCCGAAAGTGGAAAAGTCGGTTTTTTTTTCGAAGGGTTCGCCACGATATGATCTTCCGCTCACGAGGTTCTGACGTACGTGGCGGCGGCCGTCTTGGGTTTTGACGTGGCGACCCGATTTACGACGGCGTTCTTCCTTATGCCGAGATACACCCACGCTCCGAATTAGAAGTCGGTACTTTGCTTATTTTTCCAGATATTCCGCTCACGAGGTTCAGACGTATATATGGTGGCGGCCATCTTGGAGTTGACGTGGCGACCCGATTTTCAACGGCGTTCTTCCTTATGCCGAGATACACCCACGCACCGGATTAGAAGTCGGTACTTTGCTTATTTTTCGAGATATTCCGCTCACGAGGTTCAGACGTATATATGGTGGCGGCCATCTTGGATTTGACGTGGCGACCCAATTTACGATAACCTTCTTCCTTATGCCTCGGTACACCCACGCACCGAATTAGAAGTTGGTGCTTTGCCTATTTTTCAAGATATTCCGCTCACAATGTTCAGACGTATATATGGTGGCGGCCATCTTGGATTTGACGTGGCGACCCAATTTTCGACAGCGTTCTTCCTTATGCCTAGGTACACCCACACCCACGCACCTAATTAGAAGTTGGTGCTTTGCCTATTTTTCAAGATATTCCACTCACAATGTTCAGACATATATATGGTGGCGGCCATCTTGGATTTTGACGTGGCGACCCAATTTTCAATAGCGTTCTTCCTTGTGCCTAGATACACGCACACACCAAATTAGAAGTTTCTACTTCGCTTATTTCTCAAGATATGCAGGTTGCAAGGTCAGACATATATATGGTGGCGGCCATCTTGGATTTTGACGTGGCGACCCAATTTTCGACAGCTTTCTTCCGTGTGCCTAGATACACCCACACACCAAGTTAGAAGTTTCTACTTCGCTTATTTCTCAAGATATGCAGGTTGCAAGGTCAGACATATATATGGTGGCGGCCATCTTGGATTTTGACGTGGCGACCCAATTTTCGAAGGCTTTCTTCCTTGTGCCTAGATACACGCACACACCAAGTTAGAAGTTTCTACTTCGCTTATTTTTCAAGATATGCAGGTTGCAAGGTTCAGACATACATGTTGGCGGCCATCTTGGAGTTTGCCGTGGCGACCCAATTTTCAATAGCTGGCGCATGCGCAGATGGGCTGCACTGCGATGCCACTGAAAAGCGGCTGAGAAAACCGCGCATGCGCAGATCGCGGACATGATTCATTTCGAATTTCCATCTTTATTTAATTTCCGAAAAGACGTCTGTATTCGACAATCGCGTGATGACGTCACGACGTAAATGAATTTCTTCATATAACTTCAGATCCGCTGGATGGATTTTGACGAAATAAACGGCATCGTGTAGGGCATTTAAATGCGCAAATTTCGAGACCACTTGTGACCATGACAGCCATTTCCTTCTCGCACAGCACCAAACATTCTAATGCGTCAATCCCGTCAACCCTGCGCATGCGCAGGTGGTGCGACAGTCGTTTGCCGAAGCACTTGGACATTTAACGCTGAAAAAATCGCGCATGCGCAAATGGTAGCGCTGGAGCGCAAGGTCACGTGTGCACGCGTACGTAATATGTGGATGGATATTTGCGCATGCGCAAATGGTCGCGCTGGAGCGCAAGGTCACGTGTGCACGCTTACGTAACTTACGTACGCGCTTTGATGGGCGGGGCGAACGGTGTTCACGAATGGTAAAATGCGGAAGCGCTGGAAGCGTATGCGAAGCTGTCGCACGATCTCCTGTCATGGTCCACAAGATTATCACAGAGAGGTGCAGCTTCCAGCGTTTCGAGATATGATCCAGACCTAACTTTTGAGACCGGTCCCAGCGTTCTAGGCCCCGTGGTTGGTTCAGACGGACCCGACGAAGGACGTGTTGGATTTTACCGCGAGCCGATTCGAGCACCGACGTGCCGGCGAACAAAACCGGTCATATCTTTTGAACGCGTGGCTCGATTTTTACAAAATAAACTTTTTCTTGAAGGGCTGAACCGTGCGCTCAAAAGGATAGTAATGGCGACCGGGAAATGTTTTGTTTTGCGCCGCAAAGGCGTCTTGTGTGACGTGAGGACCATGTCGTGCTGCATAAATTATCATATCATTACCGCCGGCGCGATCCGTGACGTCACGGCTCACTTAATTGCAATTATCTGTGCTATTCCTTGGCCGAATCGAACCGAAAAAGAGTTATGTTGTATAATATTCGGATGCGCACGTTTCAAGCCCGGTTTGAGCTTCCGCAGTTACGTGGTTCTCGAGATAGCCGTTTGGGCGCCCAAACCCTTAGTGTTTTCCTCTGTGAGTTCTATGAGCGGTTTCGGGCCTGGACTATGTTGGTGAAGATGCGAGGGGGCGGGCTTTTGCTTCTGGGTGACTTCGTCACGTTTCGTGATTATTTCTCCGCCCTTTACAACCAGAAAAAAACACGACCAACAGGAATATTGTGCTGTGTTTCGGCCCAGGAAAGGGCCTGAAATCACTCCTGGGGGGAGTCCTAATGGGGGCGACAGGCCCCGGGGGTGGGTGGCACAAAAGACACTCGACGCGTGCCCACGTGTGCCCGTGCGTGTGGAAAACAGGGTGGGTGCCCACCGCGCCGACGCGCGTCACAAAAAATCGAACGCATGGCAAGGTCCTTTTGAGGGACGCTAAAGACGATTGTGCTTGGCTTGTGCTTGTGCTGTGTGTGTGCTGAAAATGGAAACGTTAAAAAACGTAGTTAGATTTAGTGAACCCGAAATGCTGTTGTGTTATTTAAAAAAAAATAATTATCCACTCCACACGAAAGGCTAATGTGCTTTTTAAAAGACCTATGGTATACGGTGTGGTATCGTGCGATACACCGTGGATGGAACGTCGTTACGTGTGCGTATACGTGCTTCCATTCCACAAAACGAACTTGCGACGGGTACGTATTTATGGATGCGGCGTACGATGCGATAAACAATAAAATGCCCCTGCCGGTGTTACGTGGTGTGGCGCGGTATGTGTTGGTCCCTTCCTCGTTATACGTTATTTATGGCATGACGTACGTGCTGGTTTTCGTGCGGGATCACAAAAATCGATGTGCTTCCGTCGCGTATGTATGGATGCGTCGCTGAAAAACATTTCTTTTTTTTAAACTTGGAATCTCAAAAACATTCGTTTCGACCGTCGATGATGGTAGGGACTCGACCTCGTGGTCACCGAGGGTGTCGTCGGCTTATCGTATTAGGGGACGAAAACACGTGGGGGCTCGAGGCCGCGCGTTCGCCGACGCCCGGACCGACGGTCCGTGCTCTTCTGCGCCGAGCCGGGGCGAGCGCGGGTCTCGTGGGGCGCGGCGCCGGAGAGGTCCGCCGGTGCGTGCTCGTGGTGCGAGGCGTGGTGCGGCGCGTGGTCGCCCCGCCGAAAACACGCGCGCCTTTGCTTTTCCCTGTGCCTGCCTTTACGCCCTCCGGTGAAACCTCCGGGCCGTAAAGGCAGGAGCGTGGCTTCGGACGGAGACCCGAAAGTGGAAAAGTCGGTTTTTTTTTCGAAGGGTTCGCTACGATGTGATGTTTCGCTCACGAGGTTCAGACGTACGTGGCGGCGGCCGTCTTGGGTTTTGACGTGGCGACCCGATTTACGACGGCGTTCTTCCTTATGCCGAGATACACCCACGCACCGAATTAGAAGTCGGTACCTTGCTTATTTTTCCAGATATTCCGCTCACGAGGTTCAGACGTATATATGGTGGCGGCCATCTTGGAGTTGACGTGGCGACCCGATTTTCAACTGCGTTCTTCCTTATGCCTCGATACACCCACGCACCGGATTAGAAGTTGGTTCTTTGCTTATTTTTCGAGATATTCCGCTCACGAGGTTCAGACGTACGTGGCGGCGGCCGTCTTGGGTTTTGACGTGGCGACCCGATTTACGACGGCGTTCTTCCTTATGCCTAGATACACCCACGCACCAAATTAGAAGTTGATTCTTTGCTTATTTTTCAAGATATTCCGCTCACGAGGTTCAGACATAGATATGGTGGCGGCCATCTTGGATTTTGACGTGGCGACCCAATTTACGATAGCCTTCTTCCTTATGCCTAGGTACACCCACGCACCTAATTAGAAGTTGGTGCTTTGCCTATTTTTCAAGATATTCCACTCACAATGTTCAGACATATATATGGTGGCGGCCATCTTGGATTTTGACGTGGCGACCCAATTTTCAACATCATTCTTCCTTGTGCCTAGATACACGCACACACCAAATTAGAAGTTTCTACTTCGCTTATTTCTCAAGATATGCAGGTTGCAAGGTCAGACATATATATGGTGGCGGCCATCTTGGATTTTGACGTGGCGACCCAATTTTCGACAGCTTTCTTCCGTGTGCCGAGATACACCCACACACCAAGTTAGAAGTTTCTACTTCGCTTATTTCTCAAGATATGCAGGTTGCAAGGTCAGACATATATATGGTGGCGGCCATCTTGGATTTTGACGTGGCGACCCAATTTTCGAAAGCTTTCTTCCTTGTGCCTAGATACACGCACACACCAAGTTAGAAGTTTCTACTTCGCTTATTTTTCAAGATATGCAGGTTGCAAGGTTCAGACATACATGTTGGCGGCCATCTTGGAGTTTGCCGTGGCGACCCAATTTTCAATAGCTGGCGCATGCGCAGATGGGCTGCACTGCGATGCCACTGAAAAGCGGCTGAGAAAACCGCGCATGCGCAGATCGCGGACATGATTCATTTCGAATTTCCATCTTTATTTAATTTCCGAAAAGACGTCTGTATTCGACAATCGCGTGATGACGTCACGACGTAAATGAATTTCTTCATATAACTTCAGATCCGCTGGATGGATTTTGACGAAATAAAGGGCATCGTGTAGGGCATTTAAATGCGCAAATTTCGAGACCACTTGTGACCATGACAGCCATTTCCTTCTCGCACAGCACCAAACGTTCTAATGCGTCAATCCCGTCAACCCTGCGCATGCGCAGGTGGTGCGACAGTCGTTTGCCGAAGCACTTGACCATTTAACGCTGAAAAAATCGCGCATGCGCAAATGGTAGCGCTGGAGCGCAAGGTCACGTGTGCACGCGTACGTAATATGTGGATGGATATTTGCGCATGCGCAAATGGTCGCGCTGGAGCGCAAGGTCACGTGTGCACGCTTACGTAACTTACGTCCGCGCTTTGATGGGCGGGGCGAACGGTGTTCACGAATGGTAAAATGCGGAAGCGCTGGAAGCGTATGCGAAGCTGTCGCACGATCTCCTGTCATGGTCCACAAGATTATCACAGAGAGGTGCAGCTTCCAGCGTTTCGAGATATGATCCAGACCTAACTTTTGAGACCGGTCCCAGCGTTCTAGGCGCGGTGGTTGTCTCAGACGGACCCGACGAAGGACGTGTTGGATTTTACCGCGAGCCGATTCGAGCACCGACGTGCCGGCGAACAAAACCGGTCATATCTTTTGAACGCGTGGCTCGATTTTTACAAAATAAACTTTTTCTTGAAGGGCTGAACCGTGCGCTCAAAACGATACCGAGTTTGACCCTGAGAGAGCCGTTTTGCGCCGGCAAAGGCGCCTTGCGTGACGTGAGGACCATGTCGTGCTGCATAAATTATCATATCATTACCGCCGGCGCGATCCGTGACGTCACGGCTTACTTAATTGCAATTATCTCTGCTATTCCTTGGCCGAATCGAACCGGGAAACAAGTATGTTGTATAATATTCGGATGCGCACGTTTCAAGCCCGGTTTGAGCTTCCGCAGTTACGTGGTTCTCGAGATAGCCGTTTCCGTGCACAAACTCTATAGTGTTTTCCTCTGTAAGTTCTATGAGCGGTTTCGGGCCTGGACTATGTTGGTGAAGATGCGAGGGGGCGGGCTTTTGCTTCTGGGTGACTTCGTCACGATAACGTGATTATTTCTCCGCCCTTTACAACCAGAAGACACGACATTGACAACGTAGTATGAAATGTGTGTGTGTGGGCCCAGGAAAGGGCCTGAAATCACTCCTGGGGGGAGTCCTAATGGGGGCGACAGGCCCCGGGGGTGGGTGTCACAAAAGACACTCGACGCGTGCCCACGTGTGCCCGTGCGTGTGGAAAACCGGGTGGGTGCCCGCCGCGCCGACGCGCGTCACAAAAAATCGAACGCATGGCAAGGTCCTTTTGAGGGACGCTAAAGACGATTGTGCTTGGCTTGTGCTTGTGCTGTGTGTGTGCTGAAAATGGAAACGTTAAAAAACGTAGTTAGATTTAGTGAACCCGAAATGCTGTTTTGTTATTTAAAAAAAAAAAATTCTCCACTCCACACGAAAGGCTAAAGTGCTTTTAAAAAGACCTATGGTATACGGTGTGGTATCGTGCGATAGACCGTGGATGGAACGTCGTTACGTGTGCGTATACGTGCTTCCATTCCACAAAACGAACTTGCGATGGGTACGTATTTATGGATGCGGCGTACGATGCGATAAACAATAAAATGCCCCTGCCGGTGTTACGTGGTGTGGCGCGGTGTGTGTTGGTCCCTTCCTCGTTATACGTTATTTATGGCATGACGTACGTGCTGGTTTTTGTGCGGGATCACAAAAATCGATGTGCTTCCGTCGCGTACGTATGGACGCGTCGCTGAAAAACATTTCTTTTTTTTAAACTTGGAATCTCAAAAACATTCGTTTCGACCGTCGATGATGGTAGGGACTCGACCTCGTGGTCACCGACGGTGTCGTTAGCTTATCGTCTTAGGGGACGAAAACACGTGGGGGCTCGAGGCCGCGCGTTCGCCGACGCCCGGACCGACGGTCCGTGCTCTTCTGTGCCGAGCCGGGGCGAGCGCGGGTCTCGTGGGGTGCGGCGCCGGAGAGGTCCGCCGGTGCGTGCTAGTGGTGCGAGGCGTGGTGCGGCGCGTGGTCGCCCCGCCGAAAACACGCGCGCCTTTGCTTTTCCCTGTGCCTGCCTTTACGCCCTCCGGTGAAACCTCCGGGCCGTAAAGGCAGGAGCGTGGCTTCGGACGGAGACCCGAAAGTGGAAAAGTCGGGTTTTTTTTCGAAGGGTTCGCTACGATATGATGTTTCGCTCACGAGGTTCAGACGTACGTGGCGGCGGCCGTCTTGGGTTTTGACGTGGCGACCCGATTTACGACGGCGATACACCCACGCACCGAATTAGAAGTCGGTACCTTGCTTATCTTTCGAGATATTCCGCTCACGAGGTTCAGACGTAGATATGGTGGCGGCCATCTTGGATTTTGACGTGGCGACCCAATTTACGATAACCTTCTTCCTTATGCCTAGATACACCCACGCACCAAATTAGAAGTTGGTGCTTTGCCTATTTTTCAAGATATTCTGCTCATGAGGTTCAGACGTATATATGGTGGCGGCCATCTTGGATTTGACGTGGCGACCCAATTTTCGACAGCGTTCTTCCTTATGCCTAGGTACAGCCACGCACCTAATTAGAAGTTGGTGCTTTGCCTATTTTTCAAGATATTCCGCTCACGAGGTTCAGACATAGATATGGTGGCGGCCATCTTGGATTTTGACGTGGCGACCCAATTTTCAATAGCCTTCTTCCTTGTGCCTAGATACACGCACACACCAAGTTAGAAGTTTCTACTTCGCTTATTTTTCAAGATATTCCACTCACAATGTTCAGACATATATATGGTGGCGGCCATCTTGGATTTTGACGTGGCGACCCAATTTACGATAGCCTTCTTCCTTGTGCCTCGATACACGGACACACCAAATTAGAAGTTTCTACTTCGCTTATTTTTCAAGATATGCAGGTTGCAAGGTTCAGACATACATGTTGGCGGCCATCTTGGATTTTGACGTGGCGACCCAATTTTCAATAGCTGGCGCATGCGCAGATGGGCTGCACTGCGATGCCACTGAAAAGCGGCTGAGAAAACCGCGCATGCGCAGATCGCGGACATGATTCATTTCGAATTTCCATCTTTATTTAATTTCCGAAAAGACGTCTGCATTCGACAATCGCGCGATGACGTCACGACGTAAATGAATTTCTTCATATAACTTCAGATCCGCTGGATGGATTTTGACGAAATAAAGGGCATCGTGTAGGGCATTTAAATGCGCAAATTTCGAGACCACTTGTGACCATGACAGCCATTTCCTTCTCGCACAGCACCAAACGTTCTAATGCGTCAATCCCGTCAACCCTGCGCATGCGCAGGTGGTGCGACAGTCGTTTGCCGAAGCACTTGACCATTTAACGCTGAAAAAATCGCGCATGCGCAAATGGTAGCGCTGGAGCGCAAGGTCACGTGTGCACGCGTACGCAATATGTGGATGGATATTTGCGCATGCGCAAATGGTCGCGCTGGAGCGCAAGGTCACGTGTGCACGCTTACGTAACTTACGTACGCGCTTTGATGGGCGGGGCGAACGGTGTTCACGAATGGTAAAATGCGGAAGCGCTGGAAGCGTATGCGAAGCTGTCGCACGATCTCCTGTCATGGTCCACAAGATTATCACAGAGAGGTGCAGCTTCCAGCGTTTCGAGATATGATCCAGACCTAACTTTTGAGACCGGTCCCAGCGTTCTAGGCCCCGTGGTTGGTTCAGACGGACCCGACGAAGGACGTGTTGGATTTTACCGCGAGCCGATTCGAGCACCGACGTGCCGGCGAACAAAACCGGTCATATCTTTTGAACGCGTGGCTCGATTTTTACAAAAT